>NC_033800.1:127674466-127786472 GCF_001876935.1 Asparagus officinalis
AAAAAAAAAAGAGAAGAGTACTACTCGCTTCAGATATTTAAAGATTTGCAAAGTATTTTAATAAGATATACCTTGTTTCTCCTGTTTGTTTGAGTTCCGATGTTGTTACTGGTACAACATTCACCGATGGAATAGGCCTCTTTTATTCTGAAAATGAGTGATCTTGGAATACACGTACCCGGCGCACGATATTACAAAATTAGACTAAACATCTAGAAGATGAAGGAGGCGTGAGATAGTTGTCAGTTTTAAAGAGATATACCTAATCGTTAATATAAGCTAGTGAGGTGCAAAGCGTAACACAGCACTCTATAAATTGCAAAGCAAAGAAAGACAATCTCGAGACCATAATAAACCATCACAGAAAACAAGCCATGTATATCCTGCTGGTTCCACAACGACTTTGGCTCCCGCCTTCTCAGTATAACACTACTTCAACTACAATTGAAGTTTCATCGGCGGGGTGACTTTGCCTTGGCTTTTTGGGCTTCAAGGGGTTACCCCCCAACATGCCTTTTTTGGGGCGTGAATTTTCCGGCGTGGCTCTGGACTCAAAATGCGCAAAAAAAAATTGGTGCGCCAACTGCCTTGACATCTTTGTCAATGCTGGAGGTGATGGCAACGTCCCAGTAATTGAAGTCGTTCTGGCTTCTCAAATCGGGCCCAAACCGGCATTGATGCTTGCTCTCTCGTCAGAATGGACCGAAGCGTCCATAAAATGAATTCTTCTTGCGGAATGACTCTGGCATCGATCTCCGAAAGTTATCTGGGATAAACGGCGACTTTGGTTACATCGCCGGAGTTTGACCTTTCCTGTAAAAAGAAAGGCTGCCTGTGTTCTTATTGCCTGTCTGCCGACTTCAGACTTGAGTTCCAAAAAGATTCGGCGTGTGGTGTTGCTTCTTCTTCCACCTCCTTTTCGAGCTTTCTAAACGGGCTTCCTGAGCTGAGCCGGCCTGCGCTGAATCGCGCGGGCGCTTAGCGAATGGCCGCTCCTCGAGCGTCCGAACGGTTTCGTTTGACTCGCGGACCCCATTCTTTCCTTGCGGCTTGCAAGAGTCGTCCTCATAGTGTGGTTGAGGCTTTTGCCTCTTCTTTTCTCAGCTCCCGTTAGCGAATCCGTGCCATTAACTCCATCGCCTTAGCGATTTGCCGGCGCGGGCGTTGACTGAAGCCTCTGGCGGGCTCTCTTTGATGAGAGTCACACACGCCTGAACAGTGGCAAGCCCGAACAGTGAGGCTGGCGGGAGTGGGTGACCGGTGATTGGAGGTCGGTGGAACTTCATTTGAGAACTCAACTCGGCGTCAGTTGGTTGCAGAGCTTCGTGGGCTCCGAGCACTTCAAACCAACGAGTTCTCCCGGAGGGAGGGAAGAAGAGGAGGAAGGAGAACTTCTTGGACGTTGCGCGGCAGGGAGATACAGAGCCGGACGAGGACACGTACTTCCTCGAGCTTGGCTTGTCGAGACTCGTACTCGACGTCCTCCACGACCGGATTTGCATCCAACTGGCTGGCTGCGACGCATCGATCATCGTGTGGCAGAGATCGGCGGTCCCACTGTGTGTGCCAGATTGTTGCGTGGAAAACGTGTTTTCTTTTTGCATTGATATGATGTGTCATTCTTGGGTTACAAAGATTCCGATCTTTATAGATCGGTTAGGAACTAAATCAAAGAAAAAAAATAAAAAATTAAAGATTAACAACTTTCCTCTGTGAAAAATCGCAAGCTCCCTGTTTTGCGGTTCTTCTTGTGTGGTTTTTGGCCAACGACCGGGTTAATCCGTTGCCATCGCGCGATCTAATGACCGGTCGGTTCTTATCACGATTACGCGGGTATTATTCTCAGCGAAGGAATAATAGCCGAGGATAATCCACCAAAGGACTAATCGCTCAGATCTCGAATTCTAAGAGCGCAAGCTTAGATCTGGAGTGTATTCTCGTTGTAGATAGATCTGTTGCTTCTTCCTCTCGAGATCGCTGCCGTTTCTGCTGGTGGATCGTCCTTGAGTGATCAGTACCGATAACTGTGCAAGTCTTCTGCTCTCCAAAGGCTCGAGTTCACTCTTCAATTGCGGCGATGTTCGGTCTCTTAAAAGTTCGACCTCTGAAGAACTGGAACATCTCCTAGTGGCCATTTATAGTCTCTCAGGACAGTGGGCTGCAAAAAGGGAAATGTGCCACTCTCTGGCCACTGTCGCCACCTCTGGCTGCCGCACTGTGCCGAGCCACCAAGGTGGCTCGCATCAGGCGAAGCAACCCGAGGTGGCCCCGCCGAGCCACCCCCCGAGTTGGCTCGTGCCGACGCCAGCTCAAGGGTGGCTCGCTTGGCCGAGGCCACTTGAGGTGGCTTTCATTTGGCCGAGCCCCAGCGGGCGGTGTTTCTGACTTTTTTTCGAGTTCGTTTTCCGTTGTTTCCGGTTCTGTCGGCGTGATTCGGTTGATGAGACCGTTTATTGGTTGATCTGATTTGGTCGAGTAAGATTGATTTCCGATTTGGCAGTAAAATCCCTTCTGATTTCGGCTGCGAAATTGATCTTCATTCGATCGATTCCTCCGAGTCCTCTCGCTCGGTGGATGACAATCGTTGATTCCTCAACTCATTAGCTTGATTCTGGCACGTGCGGGTAGACGCCATTCCGTCGTTCTTGTCGATCCGTCGATCCTCGCGCCTCGTTGGTTCGTCGGTTTGTGCCGAGCTCTGCTAGGTGGATCCTAAAGCAATTTTATTATGCCTACACAAGTGGTGGCCTCGTACTTTGGTGGCTGCACAGCACAAGTGCGAGCCACCATTTTGTGCCTCGCGCAGTATTAAGCCTTGAATGCGTTTTTGACAGGTTTTAAGTGGTTTTACGGGATTTATCTATTCCAGAGGTTCCCAACTGACTTGATATCATCTCTACACATGATTAGACCGTTGTCAACTGAGGATAAGGCTAAATCTCTCATTCCTATCTAAATACCTCACAGCCGAAACCCTATAAATACGAGCCTAGGACCTTCTTTCACAAGGTACGAGATATAATCAAAGAGAACGAGGTGCTGCCGAATTACAGAGCCAAGAGCCACGAATTTTAGAGAGGGTTAGCTAGATCTTGGCGATTTCCTATGCAGAAAGAGTGGATTTCGAGAGATCTAAGACCCGTACCCCATTTCCTCCGGATCAAACTTGGTTTTGATATCGAGAAGAATCGTAATCTCGTTTGGTCGAGATTATCACTTCTGCGATTACTTCCTTTGTGAAGTTAGAGTTTTGAATAACTTTTCTGTCAACCGGATCTGATCCGCGACGGTCCATGGACTAACGCATGCCCGACATATGTAAAGTTCCCACGCAAGTAATAGGAGATAAAATGCTGTTGTGTTTGAAGAAATTATAATCTTTATATTTTCATTGTGTAAGAAGATCTTATAAAAAGATTAACTTTTTATTTATTTGAGTTTATTGTAACGACTAAAGTTGTAATAGATTCGATGATAATGAAAACAATAATTTCTGACCCAAACAAACTGACGACCATAGTGAGAGTTTTTTGTGAGGGAAGATTGATCCAACGAAGTGATCAAATCTCATCTCAACAAAAGAGTGCTTGAAAGTTGATGAAATTGATCTCGACAATGAGATGCATTTCATCCTTGAAAACATTCAGAGTCTGAGTGAGAGTTTCTCATTTATCCCCATTTATAGTGATCAGATTATTCTTAAGAATACCAGGCATGATACTCTTCAGGAACTTCTTGTTACATGGGTTATCCACCCCCAGCTTTCCTTACGAAACCGGGTCTAATGAGGAATACTTTGTATTCAGCTGAATGGTCGGGTTATCCTTGAGAATACTACATATGATATTCTTTCAGGAACTTCTCGTTAAAATTAAAAAATAGTTTAGACTCGTATACTTGTTAGAGTATGCATGGAGCAGTTTATCCTCATGCACCTGTTGGAGAATTGAGAAACAGTTTATACTCGTATACTTTTTGGAATCCTGATTCAGATTAATTTAGCGTTATGACGTCAGCTTCAACCAAGATTTGGATGCTATTCTTGAGGACGAAATAAGTATTAGTGGGATAAAGGATCCTCCTGTGGTACGCACAGTACTTTGGATCCGAAGTATTATTAGATTCCTCCTGATTTGTGATAGGTGATAACTTAATCTTGTTGTTTTCGAGGAGGGATTAAAAAAATAATCGGAATGTCTTCGTCCTTGAAGGAGTATTCTTTTTGGAGTCTCGGATCCGAAGTTTTTTGCTGTCTTCAGGGTTGCTATTGTGACGTCTGATTAACATTAACAGTTGCTACAGGTGTCTTCCCCTTATCACAAGAGGTGAAGCTTGAATTCAGAGGGTTAGCCGTTGGTCGGCTTCTCTCGGCTTTCTTCCGTCTGAGAAAGCGTTTGGCCTGCTCTCCGCGCACTTTTAACTCTCTCCAAATCTTAGACGATGCTACTACCATAACTTCTAAGATATCAATGGACATGTTGTTATGACAGGTTTGGAGGATGAAGTTCTCTGTGACTGGATCTCGGTAATTCATTATCTTATTTCGGAAGCGCTTGACGAAGTCGTCGACTGTCTCTTCATCTTCCTGTTTCTCCTCGAAGAGCATCCTGATTGATACCTCGGTATCATCATCAAAGAAATTGTC
This sequence comes from Asparagus officinalis, assembly GCF_001876935.1. Lineage (NCBI taxonomy): Eukaryota > Viridiplantae > Streptophyta > Magnoliopsida > Asparagales > Asparagaceae > Asparagus > Asparagus officinalis. The sequence goes on from NC_033800.1 coordinate 127,679,112, forward strand.
AAGAAATGAGCTTTTCATGTCAACCCAGCTGTTAATGTTTCCAGGCTTAAGATGACGGTACCAATCGAAGGCAGCCCCACGAAAGGTTCCCACGAATGACCGAACCATCAAATCTTCATTATCAGAAATTATGCCCAACTAGGATTTGAAGTAGATCAGATGTTGAGTGGGTGAGTGTAGGCTGTCTAAAAATAATAGAAGATAGCTGATTCCCCATCAAACACTGATGATGGAAGTTACAATCGGCCGACTTCCAGAAGGCTACAATTTGAAGACTTTCACATGTCAAAGAGCTAAAGCAAAGATTACAAAACGACGATCTTTAGCAACACTCTGATAGAAAGAGATTACAAATCGACGACCTCTTCAAACCAAGACGTGGAAGCCCTCTCTGCGTACCATCATCAAGACACAACACCAATTCAATCACCTACCGCGGCAAACGCAAATGCAGCTTCTTATGTGAGATGATTGATCTTGATGGCTATGACAACAACATGATTAATATTATATTAGCAACTATCAGAGGTGCTGATGAGCAGTGTAATGATATTCGACACACTGAAGAGCACATGGTGCAACGAAATCTTAGTGGAGATAGTGATCTGCAGTTGATAGGGCGTTATTGAGATGACTCAATTGTCACAAATGGCCCGAATAAGACCTTCTTTACTGGTCATTAGTGTCATCCATATATAAAGACAGAGAAGCTCAAACGCAGCTCCAATCGTTGCCAATCACAGCTCGAACGCGGCTTCAACGGCTCTCCAACGCAGCTCATCATCGCTGCCTAACGCAGCTCATCATCGCTGCCCAACGCAGCTCATCATCGCTGCCCAACGCAGCTCATCATCGCTGCCCAACGCAGCTCCAACCGACATCAAACGCGGCTCTATACTGCTGTCAAACGCACCTTCAAACATCGAAGAACGCAGCTCAATATCGCTGCAGAACGCACCTCCAGATGCTGCATTCAAACACAGAATTTAGGCCAGAACGCATGTCAAAGTTCTGACCAGTTCAAACACGATCCAGGCAGTTTCGAAAACTGGCTTACGTGGGTTGTTACACCCGATTAATGGGGTAACTAAACCCCTACTTAGGTGCGGATTATGGGGGGGGTAGTTACACCCCTAATCCCCCTATAAATGTCAACAAACTCAACAGAGTTAGGATCTCTTTTTGGATTGCGGAGATCAGATTTCCTGGAGAGGATCTTAGAGAGAGAGTTGAAGAATTAACTCTTTACACAGTCTGGGGAATCAACATCCATTGAGGGATCTAGACGTTAGATACTTGGCTTATTAACCGAATCATTTTTGGTTCAAACAACTCTTTTTATCAGAGTTTGTTATTCGTTCTGAACTACAATATTCGTCAAGAATTATCAGCAAGATCAAACCGTTGTTCCAGTGAGTATAGATATTCGGATCGTCAACGAGAAGCAAACTCGACGCGAGCATTCGAGGGAGGCATCTCATCGCCACCGTGAAGAACCCAAAATTAAACAAAGGAGAGAATTCAGATCATTCTCTTCTCTTTTGTAATCAGGAATCCAAATTGTAATAGAGAGTAGAGAGAATTGTAATCATTCTTTTTCTAAACAGTTAGAGAGAATAAAGTCAAACGCAATTCTTTTATTCATTTTCTTATTACAAAATTTCCGACAAACAAAAGATGGCGACTCCGCTGGGGACTAGCTTCTCTGACGAAGAAGTGGTAGCGCAATCCGACGTTCACCTCACAGGAACAACCGTCGAAACTCTTGTTGTGGAGTTTGACCAAGCCAAGTACGAGGAGGCTCTCTCCTCTGGATCGCTTAGCCCCAAGGCTAGGCGAGATGCCTGTCAGAACTCTAAAGAGGTTTTAACTGCTGTTGAAACGCCAAAGAAAGCCCTCTCCTTTGGCCAAAGCCTCAAATTTGCTCTGCAAGCTGAAGATTCCACACCCGTTTCGGCACAGCGTGTACTGGGTTATAAGAGGCCTATGACAGAGAAAGGCCTAATCAACGCCGACAATGTTGCTGCTAAAGCTTTGAAACAATCCAAGAAAAATACCGCTCGAAGACGGAGAAGATCCATCCGACGAGCATATCTCCGAGAAAATCAATCCTTGGTCCAACGCAAGGATTGCATTTCCGAAGCTTTACTGAAGCATTGCGTTCATACTCCAGAACGCACACTTCGAGGTAACGAATCCAATTATGAACCTCGGGTGATTCAACTTAAACGCGACCCTCAGTGGTGCGTTGTCCAATCAAAGCACAGCCCTGCTAAAGGAAAACAGACGCCTCATGAGTGCGTCCAAACAAAACAAGACCTTAAGGGGTCTGTTTCATCGACTGAACGCAGGCCAAGGCCTGGTGTTTATAAATCACAACGCGACCCTCGCACTTCGCTTCCTGAATACAATGTGGTCCGCCAGGTTAAAAAGGATCGAAGTGGACTCAAGATTCACGTCCACCAAGAACCAGTCTCGCCCCCTCAAAAATAGAGAGTCCTATCTCCGATGAAGAATCAATCTCAAAGCCCCGACTTGCGAGATTTACTCTCTAGAAGAAAACCAATGCAGCAGGCGAATCAGTCCTGCCATTGTGAGAGGATTATTTCAGCAGTCCTCTCCGAGTGCCAATGTTGCGTACCTGAACCCCGACAATCGGTGTTCGACAGATTGGCGGATGTCGTCAGACCTACCAAGAGACGACGCCATCATAAGAAGAAAGATTCTGAAGCCGAGTATCCTCAGGTTACTATCAACATGACCGGCAGAGGGAAGATCTCGTATCCTAGTTCCGATGAATCAGAAAGGAGCCATTCCCCGACTGTTCGAGAAATTTGTGACGAGTTCGAAGGAGTGTATCGGCATACTCGATCACGGACCGGAGCTATACGACCGGTTAATTATCAAAGGTTAGCCAAAGGGATTACGACGAGTGATGAACATTTGGAAATAGCTGAATCTCAATCTTCAAGCTCTGTCGGAGCACAGAAGGTTTCTGTTTATATGACGGGAAACCCCGAGAACATAGCCAAAAGAGTAGACGAACATCATGTCATGCTCCAGGCGCAACAGGAAACACTTCTCCAATTGAAGGATATGTTGGCCCAGGTCCTGGCAGAAAAAGGTCAAAAACCTGAATCTTCCCGGAAGACAACATCAAAGGGAAAGCAAAAAGTACACGAACATTCAGATCGTGAGACTCACAACCTGGGATCCTCTTCTGAAGGTGAGAAGGAGGTGGAAAAAGAGCTATATCCTCAGTCAACCAAAGTAGATGAGCTAGAAGCCCGCCTTAATGCAATGACCAACAGAAGCGAGCTTCGCGAGGAAGGAGTAATACGACCTTACCCTGCAGAATGGGATACAGCTCCCTATCCGCCAAAGTTCAAGGCCCCTACCTTCAAAGTTTAAGGCTCCAACGCTACAACCTTTCGACGGTACAGGGTCACCAAATCAGCATATCTACTACTTCAAGTCTCAGACTGGAGATGTAGTGTCAAACGACGCCATTCTGACCCGGCTATTCATCGGTACCCTCAAAGGTGTCGCCTTTGAATGGTTTATGAAACTGCCTGCTGGATCTATTCAGAAATGGGTAGATTTGGAAAGGCTTTTCTTGGCCAGATTCTTTAAAGACGACACAGAGGTCTCAGTCCCGACCCTTCTCGCCACTAAGCAGAAAAAGGGAGAATCTATCAAGACCTATGTTGAAAGATTCCGCAGCATGGCATTGCGATGCCCCTCAGGTATGACTCAATCAACCTTGGTTAAAACTTGCAGGCACAACCTGCAGACCCAGCTCCTCGCTCAGATGGGAGTAGCAGAATGTCGCTCCTGGAGACACCTAGTTTCGCAAGGAGAACAAGCTGAAGAAATAGATGACCCCAATTACTGTCGCTATCATAGGTTCTTGGGACATCCTACTAGAAAGTGCTATGTCTTCAAAGACATCTTGCAAAATTTGGTGAACGCCAACGTACTCACTCTGAAGCCGGAACAGAAGACTGTATCTACTAACCTGATTGCGGTCCAGTTTGGTGACTTCCCTCCTGTAGCTGCTGCAGGTGGTGTCATTCCCGTCCATAAAGGGGAAATGCACTTGAAGAACACTGACTTACACAACCAGAAGGGCAGGGGGTTGGTACCCCTCACTATTCCAAAAGGAGAGATCATGTGGGTCCATCCAGACCTAATTGAGGATCAGCAATGGACGAACATCGCATTCAAGCAGAAAAGAGGCAAGGCTAAGTCATCCAACATGATTAGCCCCTCTGTTAATGAGAATAATGACCATCTCAAACCTCTCACTGACTCAGAAGAAGAGAGGATCGTCCTAGCAGCATACCCAGAAGGTAACCCCGGTACTCGGTCGGGGAAAACTTATTTGAGGAATTATGACCAGAACGCTCAAGAAGCTGAAGAACAGTCCCAAGACGCTGGGGGTTCTGTGCCAAAGAAGCCGGTTGATAAAGGGAAGCAAAGAGATCTCCGTTTCAACAAAAATCTTCACCAAGATCTTGGCGAAACAAATGCCCCTTACCAATTTAATGTGATGGCACAGTTGGCCAACATACCGGCCAGGATCACCCTTTACGAGCTCTTGAAGTTGTCCAAAGCCACCAGAGAAGCTCTGATTGAAGCTTTGAAGAACACGGAGAGCTTCATAACCCAAGTTACTCCAATTCCCGAGGCATCTGAAGATCAATCCTGTCTGCAGTGTCTACAAGCAGTCAGAAGCCTGCCATGCATATCATTCACTCAGGAAGATATGCAAGTGAAACATAAACATGACAGACCCCTGTATTACACAGGATATATCGGGTCATCAGAAATCAGCCGCGTTCAGGTCGACCCAGGCTCGGCACTTAGCATCATGCCATACAGAGTTATGCAAGTTTTAGGGATTCCCTTACACCGGTTGCATGCTACCCAAACCACCATCTTCGGATTCAATGCTAACAGCACTCGGCCTATGGGAAAGATCAAGCTCAGATGTCAAATCGGAGATCTCAGATCCGAAGTGGCTTGTTACATTATAGATGCGGACACATCCTATAATCTGTTATTAGGACGACCATGGATTCACGCAAATCGCGTTGTCCCATCTACATTACATCAAGTTATGAAGTATGTCAATGATGAAGACGAAGTTCGTACCCTGATTGCGGAGAAATACCCCTTCAAGGGAGTGGAAAACTTCCACACCGATTCAGTCTTCTACTCAGAATCGCAAGAGGAAGAAGACGTCGACAATGGTAATGAGGCAGATGTCGAACCAGACCCGGAAGGGAATTGTCCATGGGAGCTGAATTTTAATGTAATTGGTCCAGTCGAGAACAATAATAATGTACCGAGTGAGGGCGAGTGGTGCATTAATGAAGATTTTATTTTGGCGTACTTGTCGGATGAATCTTTTAAAGTTGGACAAATAGAGCATGATCATAATGCAGGTACTAGCTCGTGGCATACATTGCGTGAAGAAGCATACCTCACATTGCCAATTAAGTCATACTTCACTTCCGATGAAGAAGTAGAAGATGCACAAAAGGCTTTCTTCGAAGTCCCATCTAAAAAGAAAGGGCAAAAGCCAATCCGTCTTGGTAAAGTTAAACCCACGCCACTCCGACGTGGAAGCTCGGAAGAAGATGATGGTGCCCCTCAATTTCATTACCATGAACCCAATGCTATACATTTAATGAAAAGAATGAGATATAACTTTAATGAAAAACAGGGCTTAAACTTCGGGAGAGGAAGGCGAACACCAATTCGGATGTCTCTCACTCCCGAAGGAAAACCTCCGGACTACTATCAAAAAACCGGAAGAGGCGTGGGCTACGTCACGACTCCGTCAGCCTCGGAAAACGAAATCAGTAACTACCTGCGTCACGACCATTCATCTGAAACATCTTCTTGCGAATCCGACGTCAGTGTTGGGCCTTTCTTTAAAAGCCTAACTGTGAACATGGTTTCGACCAGTCATCCAGATGAAGACGCAGGGGGTGACGAAGAGTTAGTCGAATCAACCGATGATCCTTGGATCAAACGTCTTAACATCCTGTGGGATATGCACTTCGAACAACGCGAACCACCCACTGAAGATAAAGTGATCCAGGTCAACATGGGAGATGAATCTAACCCCAAGATCATTCGTCCGGAACCTCTTCCTGGGAATCCGACGTCAGTGTTGGACCTTTCTTTAAAAACCTGACTGTGAACATGGTTTTAACTAGTCATCCAGATGAAGACGCAGGGGGTGATGAAGGATTAATCGAATCAATCAATGACCCTTGGATCAAACGCCTCAACATCTTGTGGGATATGCGATTCGAACAACGCGAACCACCCACTGAAGATAAAGTGATCCAGGTCAACATGGGAGATGAACATGATCCTAAGCCCATATTCATAGCTGAAGACTTATCATCATCTGAAAAAGAAGACCTCATATCTCTCATCCGAGAATATATAGATGTCTTTGCTTGGAACTATGAAGATATGCCTGGCCTTGACCCGAAGGTTGCCATGCACCGTCTCAACATTGACCCGGACGCGAAACCCGTTAAACAACAACAACGCAGGTTTCGTCCAGAGATCATGGAATCAATTGAGTCAGAAGTTAAAAAGCTTATAGACTCAGGTTTTGTTAGGGAAGAGCAGCACCCAGACTGGGTGGCCAACATTGTTCCAGTTCCCAAGAAGAATGGTAAGGTGCGAATATGCATCGACTTCCGCGATCTTAACACAGCTTGTCCAAAAGATGAGTTTCCGCTTCCTATCACCGACGTCATGATCGACAACACCTGCGGGTATGAAATGATGTCTTTCATGGACGGATTCTCCGGATACAATCAGATCAAGATGCACCCGGACGACGAGAAGCATACTGCTTTTAGAACACCACTGGGGGTGTACTGCTACACAGTGATGCCCTTCGGCTTGAAAAACGCAGGTGCAACTTACCAACGTGCAATGAACACGATCTTTCACGAACACCTACGAAAGAAGATCGAGTGCTACGTTGATGATATAGCAGTAAAGAGCCAACGTAAAGGTGGCCACCTTACAGACCTGAGGACGATGTTCGAGATTATGCGAGCACATCAATTGAAGATGAACCCGACAAAATCGTTCCTTGGAGTATCAAGCGGAAAGTTCTTGGGATTTATTATTACATCTAAGGGGATTTCTCCTGATCCAGAGAAAATCCGCGCTATCCAAGACATGCCACCTCCGAAGAATATCAAAGAGCTCAGGGGTTTGCAAGGGAGACTGGCCTATATTCGTAGATTTATATCAAATCTCTCAGGGCGTTGCCAACCTTTCTCTAAACTCATGAAGAAAGGAGTATCTTTTGTCTGGGACGCAGAGTGTCAAAGAGCATTCGAGGAGATTAAGAGATATCTAACTCAACCGCCAGTTCTCGTGGCCCCGATATCAGGAAAACCATTCCTGTTATATGTGAGGGCCATGGATCATTCTCTTGGTGCTTTGTTAGCTCAGAACAATGATCAAGGTCAAGAGCAAGCCATCTATTACCTGAGCAGGACTATGATGGGAGCCGAACATCGGTACAATCCGGTCGAAAAAGAATGTCTCGCTTTGGTATTCGCAATTCAAAAGATGCGACATTACCTAGTTGGACAGACCATTCAGGTCATCTCTAAGGTAAATCCTTTGAGAGTTCTGATGACAAAACCATCATCTCTAAATTGCCGGCTTGCAAAATGGGCCATTCTCTTGTCGCAATACGACATGCAGTTCATGCCTCAAAAGGCGGTCAAGGGCCAAGCACTGGCAGACTTCTTAGCCGATCATCCAGTATCAGGAGCATCTAAGTTGTACGAGGAATTACCTGACGAGGTTGCTGAAGCTTGCGCTACCCAAGAAGCTACGCAAGACGGTGACTCTCAGCTCATCGTTAATCAAGTCCGAGGGGAATACGAAGTGCGGCATGAGGATCTTATCCCGTATCATATCGCAGTGCTAAAGCAAGCTGAGAAGTTTAAAGGTTTCTTTATCGGATACATTCCACGAGCTCAGAATGCTTACGCAGACGCTTTAGCCTCGCTGGCAACTTCATTAGCGCTACCTCCAGGGGCTGAAACTACAATCTCGGTTACAGGACGCGAGTTATACTGCTTCAAGATTCCTATGGAGGAAAGCTCCGATGAGACAATGACATAGGAAGTCTGTACAACCTCGATGGAGTTTGAAGCTAGAGATTGGCGATTCCCGTATATCGACTATGCCATATACGGAATATTGCCTGATGACCCTAAGGAAGCGGCCACTATCAAACGAAAGGCCCTCCAGTTCTATTATGATGCGGTTTCTCGAACCCTATATCGTAAATCACACGACGGAGTTTTGCTTCTATGTCTTTCTCGAAAGGAAGCGAAGAGGCCCTTAAGGAAGCTCACGACGGAATGTGCGGGGCTCATCAGCCCGGAGCTAAATTAGGAGGTCGTCTTCGACGAATTGGCTATTATTGGCCAAATATGTTTTCAGACGCAGTCGACTATGCTAAACGCTGTCACGCATGCCAAATTCATGGAGATTTTATCCATCAAGCGCTAGGAAATTTACATCCTACATCTGCAACCTGGCCATTTGAGATGTGGGGCATGGATATTGTGGGACCAATTTCTCCTCCGACTTCCAAAGGACACCGGTTCATTCTGGCCGTGACCGACTATTTCTCCAAATGGGCAGAAGCAATCCCGTTGAAAGAAGTCAAGACTTCGAATGTGATCAAGTTCATTAAACATCACGTTGTCTATCGCTTTGGAGTCCCGAGACGAATAGTTCACGACAACGGAACACAATTCGTTAGCTTTGGATTTCAGAGATTCTGTGATAAATTTTGCATCCAAAGTGTCGCATCTACGGCATACTATCCGCCAGCAAATGGTCTTGCGGAAGCTTTCAACAAAACCATAGTAAAGCTTCTCAAAAAGTTTGTTTCCAAAAGCCGACGTGATTGGGACGAAAGACTTGGCGAGTGTTTGTGGGCCTACCGAACAACAGTGAGGACCTCTACCAGAGCTACGCCATTCTCCTTAGTATACGGCTGTGAAGCTGTATTACCACTTGAGATTCAGATCCCGTCTCTGAGAGTCGCGGTCACAACTGGACTGACAGACGAAGAGAAACACCAACGACGCTTGCAGGAACTCGAAGCTTTAGACGACAAGAGACTCCAAGCTCAACAACAGATTGAACTATATCAAGCTCGTATTTCCAAAGCCTACAACAAAAAGGTTAAGGAACGGATTTTCAAGAAGGGCGATCTGGTTTTGGTTAATCGACGACCCATGGTGATGACTCACAAAACTAAAGGGAAGTTTAACCCTAAATGGGAAGGGCCTTTTGTCGTTAAGACAGTCTATTCCAACGGAGCTTACCGTCTCATCAATAAGAAAGTTATGATGCTAATTAATGGGAAGTTTCTTAAGAAATATTACCCGTAAGCTACAAGTCTCTTGAGTTTAGCTGGGGGTTGCTTATCAAATGTTCGTTTGAGTAAAGAAATTCTCTTACTTTGTATGTCATCAAGTTAACATTACACCTCTGACGATTTAAGTTATTGAGAATCATTATAATAAAAGAATTTTCCAAAGTCTTTCAGATAACTATCAGCATAATTTGTTTGGTGAAAAAGTCCTATTTTTGACTGCGTCCAGTCCTCTTGAACGCAAGTCCTTTGACTGCGTTCAGTCCTCTTGAACGCAAGTCCTATGGCTGCGTTCAAAGCAAGTCTACAGCGGCGTTTCAAGTCCCACGACTGCAAGACCTGACTGCGTTCAGTCCTCTTGAACGCAAGTCCTTTGACTGCTTTCAGTCCTCTTGAACGCAAGTCCTATGGCTGCGTTCAAAACAAGTCTACAGCTGCGTTTCAAGCCCTACAGCTGCAGAACCTGACACTGCGTTCGCACCAACAAACGCGCAACATGATCACTTCAACTTCTAGAAGATGTCCTCAATGGGCCTGTGTTCAGATCATACGAACACAAAGGAATAATTTGCAGAAATTCCAACATCACAACAAGACTGCAACATCCCAGACAAACACAGAAAAATGCAAGAAAAAACAGCAGCAGTTCATTTCATGCAGATAATAAGTGTTTGAGGAAGTACCAAAAAGTTATTACAGACTAAAAATTTACTTAATAAAAAAGGGGGGTTCCCGAAGAGAAAAGGATGCAAGGCGAGCTTTGGCTTGAGCTATACGTGCAGCATGCTTGGCTCGGATCTCTGCTTCAGCTCTCCCCCTTAATTCTTCATCAGTGACAGCAGCAGCCCCAGCTTCTGATTGCAAAGCCTGAAGAGCCTCCCCTATCTCAGGCTTCAAGTCAGTACTCTGTAGCTTCTCTAGGGTTTCCACAGTACGTCTGAACAAGTGAACCTTCTTGGCGCAGTGGTCAGTCCAGTTGCGATTGAGGCATTCCAGCAAGTCCATCATATCAAAGAACGAATCCTGAAAATCTGAGAATGGGGCCCATCCTTGTTTAGAGATGAGGTATGCTTGCTTCACCATGTTCTCCAAGAGCTCTGTGAGGAAGTGCACACTCTCGAAGTCTGGGGTAAAAACTTTACCAGGAGGGACCATAGCAAGGGGTGTAATCAGAGGGGCGTCCTCTTGGAGCACTCCTTCTCCTTCATCGTCAGAAACGATAATAGGTTCAGCAACAGAAGTCCCACCTGTCAACAAAGCCAGCACAAATTCAGTAAATCTTTTGGGCAACTGAATTTGAATGCAGGAGTTCAGGCCTGCGTCAAAATCAATTTGAACACAAGAAATCTAGACTTGCGTCCAAGATTAAGGGATCGACCCTTTGTATTATCATCAAACACAAAAAGTTCTGCTTTACATTCAAATTCTAAGCAGTTCTTATCAATAAACACAGGAACTTTTTCCGTGTGTTCAACAGGAGGGTCTGATTCTTGTTTACAACAATGGACACAGAAAGTTCTTTCAGGATCCAAAGTCAAGAAGATGAACAGTTTTCATCAATAGACATTGAAATTCTTTTCACATTCAAGATTGAAGAGACGAATTATATTCGTCATCGTCAACCAGAACTCATCTAAGGAATTTCAAGAAAATCAATCAAAGAAAAATGCTTAAGACAGCGAGACTTACTTCGATGTCCAGGCGTCGGAGGCACCGACGACGGTCCGGAGGTGGACCCAAAAGCATCCTTCGATGGCGGTGGAAGGTGCGCCATCTGTTCGTCTCCACTCAAGCGAGATTTCTGGGAAGCCATGGCCAGAGGACGAGACCCGCCCAAAGGAGGTCTCTTCGTCATCATTACAGCCGTTTTAGCTTCCTATTAGACGCGGGTCAAAACCCTGCGTCCATAAAGGCAGACCAAACGCAACAGTTTAGAGATGCGTTCTTTCAAAAATACGCAGCTCAATTCAAGAGCATGGACGTAGGGGGTACCCCTATTCCTAAAATCAGATGTTTAGAAAATATGCTGCTTGAGATGGGTTTCATTTTCCATAGAATTTGAACCCTACCTTCCTTAAAGTTGCTCCAAACGCAACACTTCTGCCTTATCGACTCTCGTCAATAGAGCGATAAGTCCTCAAAGTTGCTCCAAACGTAACACTTCTAACTTATCGACTCTCGTCAATAGAGCGATAGGTCCTCAAAGTTGATCTGAACGCAACACTTCTAACTTATCGACTCTCGTCAATAGAGCGATAGGTCCTCAAAGTTGCTCTAAACGCAACACTTCTAACTTATCGACTCTCGTCAATAGAGCGATAGGTCCTCAAAGTTGCTCTGAACGCAACACTTCTAACTTATCGACTCTCGTCAATAGAGCGATAGGTCCTCAAAGTTGCTCTGAACGCAACACTTCTAACTTATCGACTCTCGTCAATAGAGCGATAGGTCCTCAAAGTTTCTCTGAACGCAACACTTCTAACTTATCGACTCTCGTCAATAGAGAGATATGTCCTCAAAGTTGCTCTGAATGTAACACTTCTAACTTATCGACTCTCGTCAATAGAGCGATAGGTCCCCAAAGTTGCTCCGATCGCAACACTTCTAACTTATCGACTCTCGTCAATAGAGCGATAGGTCCCCAAAGTTGCTCCAATCGCAACACTTCTAGCTTATCGACTCTCGTCAATAAAACGATAAGTCCTCAAATTTGCACCAATCACAACATCTTCCACTTGTCGACTCTTAATAGTAAAGTGACAAGACCACGAAGTGTGCCACGGTAATATTACATTCCTGGCACTTACAGGATTCTTTTAGTATTTAAGACAAAAGCATAATACAAGAGGAATAAATAGTTGTTGTCGCAATATCAAACTGGTATTTCATTGTTCCATGTCAAAACATGATATGAAAAAGAAACAATAAAAAGCCAAACGGCAGCACTACCTTTATTTAAAGGAAAACAAGGTGACTTAAGATAAGTGTTGTTCCTACCAAAAGAACGATACAAAAAACAGGCTCATCAATTCATCAGATTAAATGAAGTTAGCTGAGACTTAATGGCAGAAAGTTTTTCTTCATGGTCGGCCTGAACCAACATCTCGGCCCGTTTCCGAAGTTCGTCTTCACTAGACAGCATGGCAGCTACCTCCTTCTTAGCCTCTTCCAGAGCACCAGCTTTGACACGGTAATTCACCAGGGAAGTAGCACTTTTGACGTTGAGCTCAGTGACAATAGATTCTTCTCGTTTGAATTGAGCCTTCATCCTAGTCAACTCCACTTCAGCGGCAGCGATCTTCTCTCGCAAATTCTCCAGAGAAGTATTCGAAAGTGTCAGCTCAATTTGTTTTTGAGCGTGTAGCTATTGCAGTTGTTCAACCTCAACCTCTTCCTCAGCTATATGACGTCGAGCGACTTCATACTTGTTGAGTTTTTCGGCTCGAATATCCTTAAAAGTAGATGCAATCTGCGCTTGGATGTCAACACGACCCAAAGCCTCCAAGAATCTGAGTTGTTCCTCTAGACGTGAGATAGTTTCAGAGCAGCGCTGAACAACGTCTACGTCACCTACAAGCTTGAGGTTGTTCAAATTGTTCGTGAGCATGGGCCTGAAGGTATCAAAAGTATCTCGTCCGGCTAGCACAACCTCAATTATTTTCTTGGTAAGCCCTCCCAGGTAGTCAAGGGAAATCTTGACAAAATCTGGTACATCTGCGGGGCTCGAAACAGATAGGCGACGGTACAGAAACTTCTGAAGATGCTAAACCAAGTAAAAGACCAGCAGGTGATTTCGGTGTAGTAGCTTGGGAAGGAGTGCCAATATCCAGCTGAGATGGACTCGATTGCAAAGCCATCAGTTCCCCCATTTGAGATGACCTTGGCATGTCTACAACTTCCGTAGAGGCTAAAGAAATCGTCAATAAAGTCATCGGTGGGAGGGCCGTCGTCGGGGTCTCCAAGCGAGGTGGCTCTGGCACTTGAGCCGGCGCTGACATAAGCTGTTACGTCGAAGGAGGGGTGACAGTACTTGCCTCATGTATCATGGGATCTGCATGATAAAATCGTTTAAATATAGATTAAAGATTAGTCACAAGACGAAATAAACGACACTTACCAGTGAGAGGCAGAGGAATGTAGGCAGACGCTTTGTCGGAAAAAGATGGTGGTGGAATATCCCAGTCATCGGGATCATCGCTGTCATCACCCAGGTGGTCATTGCTCCCTTCATTCCCACGCTGGTCGCCTTCATCATCTGTGGCATCTGCACCTTCGCCGTGATCCATAAGTTCCTCTTCGCCTACAGGGGGAAATGCTGGCGCATCTTCGGCGACAGTAGGCTTTGCTATGATTCCAGTAGTAGGACTAGGCTGCGAGTCGCCTACAATTGGTAATAACACAGAAGTGGAAGGAGACTTGTCCGTGGCTGAGCCTTGCTGGGCAGCCTCTACAGGTTCTGAGACATGGGATATGTCTTCTGCAACATGAGAGGCAGTGGAGGCAGTATCATGAAGCGTGTCTTCAGGGACAAAATCTGCACCCCCTGCAAAAGATTCATCTCCACGCTCTTCTTCATACAATGAATGAGCAGAAGAATCATGACCTCCTAAAGCAGGACCAACTGTGGGGAGACCAGGCTGAGGCGAGAGTTCCATAGCAGTCGATTCTTGTTCTTCATCTTCGGTACACCATGCTTTCTGAGCATCTGTCATAAGTTTAGAAGCAGGGGGTTCGAGCGTTAACTTCCGACGAGCTCTTTTGTCATACTTGGCTTCGTCAACCGGCCCCAGCGCCCTCTTTCTAGTGGCACTCTTACTCCGAGTCTGAACTCCTGAAGGTTCTACCTCGCGAGTATCCGGCATCCTGACCTCTTCCTGAATTGGCTCTGGTGATTGTTGCCGTTCGTCCTCTGGAATCGACTTCTCATACGATAAATATTCGCTAGCACCACAGACACGGAACCTTTTGGCACTCTTCTTTGAGGCGTACCATTTGCGGATGGCTTTCAAGCAAGAGGTATTCATTACCATTTGCGGATGGCTTTCAAGCAAGAGGTATTCATGTTGTAAGCTGAAATTTGAGAGGCAGCTTGGTACCACGTGCAAAAACTCAAAGAAGTACGAGCATTGGGCGTCTTATGCGGCAGCCGGAATTTTGCTCCGGTACAACCAGCTACTGAGTAATACCAAGCTCTTGCTCCTTCATACACATTACCTGTGTACACAAGAGTAGGGTTTGGGTTCCCAACATAGAGCTGATCATAGCCAAATTGCCGAGAAAAACGATTAGGCTGATATGGTTCAATAAAGCATTTCCTCCCTTGTCGAAAAATAAGATAGCCCGGACGAATGTTTATTATGGTTCAATAAAGCATTTCCTCCCTTGTCGAAAAATAAGATAGCCCGGACGAATGTTTATGAGCCACTAAAAGGCACCCTTGCTAAGCATGGTGAAAGAATTCGGTCCCGGAGTGTCTTGATGAAGTTCTCCATACGCGCCGCCCTCGAAAGCAGGAAACTTGCAAGCAATCTCGTAATTATAATCCCGTCTCAATATTTCATGGAATTTAACCTGATACCAACCGGCCCATTCAGAGGTTTCTAATTGCTGAACAAGAGGAGTGGAAGTGCCACTTGATTTAGGAGTCGTCATTATCGGAGGACAGTGTAACACGAACCAAGATACCAAATAAATGTATGGCATCAGTACTCGAGGGGTTGGGGTCTGAATGATAGTCTTCCCGTCGGAATCCACTTTCTTGACAGCAATAAACTCGGAAGATAGTTCCCGCAAGCCACTTTGTAAGCAGCACACCATGGCTGAAAGAAGATTCAAGGGTCGTCCATAAGCCAATAGAACAACGGGGTATAAAACCTCTACGGTAATAGCATCCACCGGTCTTGTGGGTACCACACAACGCTTCAACCAGAGAGTCAGAAAACCAGCAAACAAAGCCATGTCGGAGATTGGGACTTCGGCCTGATAATGGAAGCTCTCAAATGTGGTGAACGCTGGGAAAACATCCTCTCCTACCTCACAAGTGTAGTGAGAAGTTGCATCATTGATGCGTTCCGCGATCTCCTCAAGAGTACTGGCGGCAAAGCGAGTCACATCGGCTTCTTTGTCCCATAGATTGCAGAAAAGATACTCCGACCACTGTCCCTGTTTTACGCCGCTTGCTCTTTTCCCAGTAATTTGTGCACATATCTGGAAATGGCACATCAATTCCCAGTAAGTGTCGTAGATTTCGGGAGCACCATTTTTCAGGATCTCTAATTCCCTGCTTCCGGGAACGAACTCCTCATAAGGCAATTCTCCAAAAGACAATCCAGAAATTTCAAACATTTCGTGGAGAGCGTAGCCCAGTTCACCAACTGGGGTGAAAAAGGTGCCGGTGTGAGGGTTGTAGAATTCCAGCATAGCGAAAAGTCCGCTGTAATTCAGAGGAATGCCATATCGAGTGGCCATTATTGGAACTCTCAAATCTGAAATTCTCAAAGGTTCTTCTAATTCCTCCAAGACGAAATTTATCATCCGGGCCCACCAGTCCGCATCACTGGAGTGAACCCAAGTAGGGGCTCTGAAATCCCGAGCAGGGAACTCTCCTTTGACAGAAATAAATGTTCTGATAAACACCTCCGCTAACTTAGCAGACTCTCCGACAGGGTGCTCTTTTTGGAATAAACCTGGCTTCAAAGCCATGAAATTATTGAAACCAGCGGGATGAGTACCCCGATGAGTGATGTGCCCCGTAGCAACACCGCCTTGGTCTTGAACAAGTTCCCAATTCATAGACCGCGGGATAGAAGCGCACTGATAATAAGAAATCGGCCACATCCGCTCCAAATTGGGAAGGAAAAGACGACGGTTGTTGACTACCTTCAGCCATTTGTAATTCCCCTCGGACATCCGCTTGGGGTCCATTTTTACAGAATCCCCGAATAGGAAGGACGGCTTCTTTAAAATCTCACGCTCTGCGGTTTCGAATTTGGCATTTGTAACCAAAGACCTGAGAGTCTCAGGAAAGGCTTGAGTGATGAGCTTCGACCGTTCTTTGTGGGTGTTCTGAAACACTGGATATTCAAAGGCGAAGCTGAAAATTATATTCTTCTCCGCACCTCCCGCATGACCGAAGTAGTGGTTGAAGGAAAGAGGCTCTTTGGAGTAGCATACTGCAAATAGAAAAGTTAGTCAGAAAAAGTCCAACTCAAGAATATAAAGCTCAGACTTGCGTCCAGGTCATTAAATGCAGGGTCTCAACCCGTATCTAAATTTTCGAACGCAAGCTTTAGACCTGCGTTCGGACTATTGAACGCAAGGTCTCTAAAATTTTGAACGCAAGGTTCGGACCCGCGTTCGGAGACCCGAACGCAGGGTCTCTACCTACATCCAAGATTTTAAACGCAGGATCTAAACCTGCGTTGAAATTTTATGAATGATGGAGCTCCCCATTCGTTTTCTTGAACACTGAGGATTATCTCGCTGGTTTAAGAGTGGAATACAGATCATCAATCAAGGGTTAGGGAGATCTGTTGAACCCACCCCCAATGGTTCAACCTTACCATTAGTCGATCGTCCCCAGAGGTTCTAGCTGAAGAAGCACCCTGAGCTTCGGCGATCTTCGATTTGGACGCCATTTTCTTCTTAGGTCCCATGGCAACTGTGGCGAAGAAGACGAAGATGGGCGAAGTATTTAGGAACGGATCTTTTCCTCCGTTGAAGCGCTGGAGAAGATGAACAGGAGCCCTGTTTAGAAATCGAGCAAAAAAGGGGAAAAATCGAATGACCTTTTGATTTGACCTTAATAACCCATTTATACACAGCTGTAGCTGTCAAATCGAAGCAGGATTTTAGGCAAAATCTCACCCGAAACGTGATTCTCGCGTTTTCAAAAAGAGGGGTTTCAACTTCCGAACGCACCTTCATGTTTCAACAGTCGAACGCATGATTTGAACATGCGTTCTGGTGATCAACCTCAACCAATCACATAAATAACCCTTTCAAAGGGGTTAATATTCCAAGTAATGGCGATATGATCAGGAGAGAAGATAAATCCCTCTGAGGACCATCTTCTTGACTAAGCTGGGGATAAAGTCCTTCTTATACAGGCTTGTGGTTCTCTCCATCTATGACGACAGATCTGTCCTAAGCTCAGAAATGCCCAGCTTCCCTGAAGACGATGAACTTAGTCAAACAAGTTAAAACCCAAGTCAACAAAGATGCTCTACTCCATCTGCGATAAGATACATTTGATCAACAAAATTTTTGGGTTCCAAAGTGTTTCAAAAATTCATTCCAGTCAACCGTGAACTTTCAAAAACTTTGGAGGGGGTTCTGTAGGCTGTCTAAAAAAGATAGCTGATTCCCCATCAAACACCGATGATGGAAGTTACAATCTGACGACTTCCAGAAGGCTATCTTTAGCAACACTCTGACAGAAAGAGATTACAAATCGACGATCTCTTCAAACCAAGACGTCTGCAAACAAAGATACAGCTGCTTATGTGAGATGATTGATCTTGATGGCTGCGACAACAACATGACTAATATTATATTAGCAACCATTAGAGGTGCTGATGAGCAGTGTAATGATATTCGACACACTGAAGAGCACATGGTTAAGCTATGCAATGAAATCTTAGTGGAGATCGTGATCTGCAGTTGATAGGGCGTTATTGAGATGCCTCAATTGTCACAAATGGCCCAAATAAGACCTTCTTTACTGGTCATTAGTGTCATCCATATATAAAGACAGAGAAGCTCAAACGCAGCTCCAATCGTTGCCAATCACAGCTCGAACGCGTCTTCAACGGCTCTCCAACGCAGCTCATCATCACTGCCTAACGCAGCTCATCATCGCTGCCCAACGCAGCTCATCATCGCTGCTCATCATCGCTGCCCAACGCAGCTCCAACCGACATCAAACGCAGCTCTATACTGCTGTCAAACGCACCTTCAAACATCGAAGAACGCAGCTCAATATCGCTGCAGAACGCACCTCCAGATGCTGCATTCAAACACAGAATTTAGGCCAGAACGCATGTCAAAGTTCTGACCAGTTCAAACACCCACGATTTGAGGAGTGGCTTACGTGGGTTGTTACACCCGATTAATGGGGTAACTAAACCCCTACTTAGGTGCGGATTATGGGGGCAGTTACACCCCTAATCCCCCTATAAATATCAACAAACTCAACAGAGTTAGGGTCTCTTTTTGGATTGCGGAGATCAGATTTCCTGGAGAGGATCTTAGAGAGAGAGTTGAAGAATTAGTTCTTTACACAGTCTGGGGAATCAACATCCATTGAGGGATCTAGACGTTAGATACTTGGCTTATTAACCGAATCATTTTCGGTTCAAACAACTCTTTTTATCAGAGTTTGTTATTCGTTCTGAACTACAATATTCGTCAAGAATTATCAGCAAGATCAAACCGTTGTTCCAGTGAGTATAGATATTCGGATCGTCAACGAGAAGCAAACTCGACGCGAGCATTCGAGGGAGGCATCTCATCGCCACCGTGAAGAACCCAGAATTAAACAAAGGAGAGAATTCAGATCATTCTCTTCTCTTTTGTAATCAGGAATCCAAATTGTAATCGAGAGTAGAGAGAATTGTAATCATTCTTTTTCTAAACAGTTAGAGAGAATAAAGTCAAACGCAATTCTTTTATTCATTTTCTTATTAAAAAATTTCCGACAAACAGTGAGCCCTTCCCGTCGAACGGCATGAAGTTGATCAAGTTAAACTTAGTCGGGTACGGGATCGATTCCCACTCTCTCGGATAAGGACATGGAATACCAGTATTTTTCACCTCTCGAGCAGACATCAGAGCGTTAATTTTGCTCTCGAGGTCTTTCATATTTTCGTCATCGTCTGTATCATGCTGTGGACGATTTCTGAGAGGAACAACGCGGTCACCCTCAACATTGTCATCTTCGATGGGATCACCCCTAGTGTTGTTGTCTTCAGTAAGACCACCCCTAGTGTTTTGGTCAATGGGAGGGTTATCAGTATTGAGGTGTTCGTCAATGTCTGAATCGTCACCTACCCGGTAGGCGTTATTGTGATGATTAGATTCGTCAATCTGATTAGACAAAACCCGAATCAGTTGGTCATGCGTTTCCCTCATCTGCTGCATAGCTATTTCTATTTCAAATTTAAAATCCTCTCTGCTTGGCCAGAGCGTCTTCAAGGATTTTAGCCATTTGCTCATTGTTGATCATAAATGTCTCGCGGGATTGTCCTGGGCTAGATACCGTATTATCAGAAGTGACTGCAGAGTTGACATATGATGCTTCATCCTCCGAGGATAGTCCTCTATTCATCCTCTGATAGTCTTTTTTGTCTAATGGTTCCCGATCGTAACCGGCTTAGATGATGCGATATGAGGGGTCAGAACTAGAAGGTCGAGTCGACTTTCCCTTATCAGCCATATTAATTGTGACTTCTAAAAATTTGTCACCTTGAACGACCGATCGTTTCTTGCGTAAACGCTTTGGCTTGGACTTTGACGCTTCAGAGGAAAGCCTTTAGAATACCGAGACCCTCTGTGGAGCGGTCTTGGGACAGCTAAACGCTGATAATACTGCCCTAATTAGTTTGGCGCACGAACAATGAAAGTCTGTCTCCCGGGTATCTCTCTTTCGAGATTTGTTCATACGCCAGCCTGATAGTACAACTCATCGGCATGATGATCGGAACAATCTATCGCGTGTTGACATGACTTCTTAGGTATAACGTCTTTGTCTGACAAACACGTTTTCTTCTGAGGATTTGCTGTCTTATTGGCGTTCTCAAGAGTCACTCGTTTGGAACCACGCTTTCATGAGCACGGGGTCTCAACGGGCTCCTGGATTTTGACATGTAGTCTAAGACAGTCTGTTATAGGACTTTTCTCTTTATGAGAAGGCTTCGAATTGTTGCTAGGGCGTGGGTGACCCCCCAACTTGATGAGTTACTCGGGGTTTATTCATTAGGCCTAAGCGTTCTTTGATCAGAACATTGTCTTGATCCTCGTGTAAAGGACCCAGACGATTCGTCATCCTCATCTTGAATCGGGACAAGTTCACGCCGAAGCGGGGCTCCATCAGAGGTGCGTGATTCGTCGGGATAGGAACAGAGGCTGTCGGAGACTTAAAAAGGACCGCGAGAGATGAACTGAGGGCAAAGCGGGCCTTGGTAACTCGGGCTTGGACGAGCCAGTGAGTGGCAGTTCGTGCTTTTCGACGATTTCGGGTGCTGTTTTGGTCTTTAGCCTCTTGACCACTTCTTCCTGCTTCAACTTCTGCGCTTCTTGTATGAGAATCCGTACGTGCACGAGTAGTACGTGGTGCTTCTGAATGCGCTCTTCAAGGGTTGAACGTGTCCCTTTGACGTGGACCCATTCATTCGTCGTTGGTTTCAAGGAGGGGCTGCTCACTTGCTGTTGCGGTGCTTGATGCATTCTGGACTTCAGATCCGCCTCATAGCGGATCCTATCAACTGGTTCCAAAGCTTTTGGCCGGCTTGCGCGCGAGGCGTTGGCGTCGTCTTTGGTGTGCTCTATTTGATAGAGTTGCGCGCCTTCAGAATTTAACTCCTTGACCGAGGAGGAGTCTAGATCTGCAGATCCGACCTCATTGGACACCGGAGAAGCGTTGTGACGTGCAACTGTAGCGACGGTGGCGTGGAGATCATCTTCTTGGGTCTTCAAATCCAAAGACTAGCGGACCTTCCTAGACTTGCGAGGAGAGGCGGATCTGGAGGAGAAGGACAAGTACTCCTCGTACTTCTGCTGGTCGAACTCATATTCGACCTCTTCTTCAACCGGGATGTGAATCTGAGGTAGCGACACGACAGTCTCTGTAGCGAGACTGTTGGTTCCCACCGTGGTCGCCAGTTTGTTTGGGTCAGAAATTATTATTTTTATTATCATCGAATCTATTATAACTTTAGTCGTTATAATAAACTCAAATAAATAAAAAGTTAATCTTTTTATAAGATCTTCTTACACAATGAAAATATAAAGATTACAATTCCTGCAAACAACACACAACATTAGTTTATCTCCTGTTGCTTGCGTGGAAACTTTGCCTGTGTCGGGGATGCGTTAGTCCGTGGACCGTCGCGGATCAGATTCGGTTGACAGAAAAGCTATTCAAAGCTCTTACTTCACAAAGGAAGTAATCGTAGAAGTGATAATCTCGACCAAGCGAGATTACGACTCTTCTCGAGATCAAAACCAAGTTTGATCCGAAGGAAAGGGGGTACGGGTCTCAGATCTTGGTGATTTTCTGTGCATAAAGAGTGGATTTCGAGAGATCTGAGACCCGTACCACCCCTTTCCTTCGGATCAAACTTGGTTTTGATCTTGAGAAGAGTCGTAATCTCGCTTGGTCGAGATTATCACTTCTACGATTACTTCCTTTGTGAAGTAAGAGCTTTGAATAGCTTTTCTGTCAACCGGATCTGATCCGCGACGGTCCATGGACAAACGCGTCCCCGGCACAGGCAAAGTTCTCACGCAAACAACAGGAGATAAACTGTTGTGTGTTGTTTGAATGAATTGTAATCTTTTTATTTTCATTGTATAAGAAGATCTTATAAAAAGATCAACTTTTATTTATTTGAGTTTATTGTAACGACTAAAGTTGTAATAGATTCGATGACAATGAATACAACAATTTCTGACCTAAACAAAAATATACGATATAACTTCATTAGATCATGGGAAACTATTAGTAAATACTTCAACAATGTGTTGGAAGCCATGATTTATTTACGTGACAGTTATTTGATGCAAGCACCAAATGAAATGCCTATTGAAATTACGAACAATCCTTCATTTCCCCTCTATTTCAAGGTAATTCTTCATATCCTTAATCATAATGAAGTAGTTTTTAATGGTTAGGTGATAATGTATTGTGATTCTCTTTTAATTTGTATAAGATTGTTTTGATATGATAGATGGTACACATGTAGATTCAATGCTTCCAGCTAATCTCGTAGCACATTTTAGAGGTCAAAAAGGACTTAAGAAAAATGTTCTTGCAGCTTGCACTCCTAACAAGTTATTCACATACGTTTTAGTTGGATGGGAGGGGTCCGCTAATGATTTTAGAATCCTTCAAGATGCTTTATCGAGACCACAACCCTGTGGTTTGAGGGTATACGATGATAATACAATTATAACTTAATTAAGAAATTTTATAGAATATGGAACATTACACTGACACGCTTATATGTAATACATGTGTAGGAAAATACTATCTTTGTGATGCGGGATATACAATAATGCTATGGTTCATCTCTCCATATCTTGGTGTACGATATCATCTCAAAGAACATGTGGGGGAAACACCGATTAATAGGAAAGAATTATTTATTTTGCGTCATTCCAAACTTAAGTCAAAAATTGAAGCTACCTTTGGATTATTGAAGAATAGGTTCAAGATACTTTCTGCAAAATCACATTACCCTTTTCCTATACAGGTTGACATTGTATTAGCTTGTGCTATTCTCCATAACTTTATAGCAATAGTTGATCCCACTAATGACTTTCTACATGCTAATGTTGATGAAGAAGATGATGATGGTGAAATAGTAGATGAGGATGTTGATGGCATTGTTGACTACTCACGAACAATGACACAAAGAGAACAAACTGAAACGAGAAATGAGTGGAAGAATCATAGGGACCAAATAGCTTGGGTTATGTGGGTGGATTATTGTGCACGACATCGTGAGGGTGACGCAACAGAGAATTGATCTTGATATATGCTTGAGTATTTATCCTTTGAATGCAAACTTTTCTAATTAATAGTTTATGTTTGACGACTAAATTTATGTAGTGATGTTCAAGCTTTCACACTTGTGACTCATCGTGTAATAGTTGTAGGTTTTTTTTAAATGTTGTGTAAACTTATGCAATTATTTCTAAATTTATGATTTATGTAAAATTATGCACACTTATTGATATTGGTTTCAAACGAATTTGATTATGTAGGTATGGTTGAAAGTAGTAAGAACAATGGGAAAAGACTGTATATGAATCTCCATATGCATCAAAGCCAACAAATGCTTTTGATGTGGGCTTCACACCATATATCTCATCTGGTCAAGAATATATAATGGTGTTCATGGGCTTGATCCCAGCTTTAATTTCATACCACCGCCTCTTCCATCTTACATGTCTATGCTTAACAATATCCCTCCCTTACTTGCACCCAACCAGAGCTCACCTTTAGGTGGTAATCCTATATCTCCTAATGTAGACAAAGGTGTTTCTGACTTTGAGGATCTTGACGAGCCAAGACCAAGAAAGAGGTCAAATAAGGTAGTGGGTAAAAGACCAATGTCTCAATCTGCTAAGTCTCATGTCAATTCAAGAGGGGTGCCTGACATGCGTTGGTTGCCAAAACATGATGATGTATTGTGTTGGTGTGTGCTTTTACTTCATGGCGTAAAGATAGTCACATACATTGCTCCTATTTTTATATGGGATAGTATTGTTAAGTCTGTCACTATTTAAAATTTTCTTATGCTTGGATGCCGTAATGTTTAGTGAAAATAGTTTGCTTGACAATGTTAATTGATTCTAATATTGTTCTTCAGGATACTTAGTGGGAACAATATTGATGCTTTTTTTGATGGATCAGACAATACCCTATACATTAATTCTATAGTCTAATGGTATGGTTTCTTTTCTTTTTAACATTTTAAGCAATGATGATTGGTCGATATATTGAGATAAGCAGCCTACATTAGTACTACTATATTGGCGAGGCTATCTATGATGGCGTAGACCTTCCAATGAAATATCATTTTGTATGAAGTGCTGAGATTAGCAGCTTATTGGTTTTACTAATGTTTAGACGAGGCTTTTTATGGTTTAAGAGACCTATATCTGTGCAAATTTTCAAATTAAAGTTTTAAACTTTCATATTTGTAACTATTATCATTTTTTATAGTTTAAAGATACTTGTATATTGTGAGTAAATCACTTACTGATTACTTATTTCTTAAATTACAGTGAATTGTGAAAAACGCTTAAGATTTTCAGTTCTTTTTTGAGACTGGATATGATTTTTTAGATTTACACTGTAAACTGGCTATTCTTTATACACACTGATGGTGATATTTTTAGTTTTAAGTGATAACTTTTATTTTCTAGTTTTTCAGTTGTCTATGTGGTTGTTTTCATGAAAGAAGTTGGATTCATACAATATATTAGAAGTGGTGTACATTGCTGGAAGTTGTGGATTCATACTTTATTCATTGAAATTCTATTCTTCTAAAACTTGGAAATGAAACAAACAGGTCCTAATTGTTAGGATTGTGTCTTTGATTCTTTGTATAGCTTCATGAGAATTAGATATGGTTAGAGATCTATCATGATTAGGAGGTTGAGTTTCATCATGATTAGGAGTTTGAATCCTATTTTAATTAGGAAGTTAGGCTGGAGATAAGGTTTTGATTTCCCTATATATATTCTTCTATTGTTGGAGGAAAAATCAAACAGAGGAGAGAGAGCCAATATTCTTGTAATCTATGGTTATTAGAGGGCGTAGTCTGATTTAGGAATATTGTGCGAGAGGCGAGTGTTTCGTAGTCTTTATCTGTGCAAAAAGATTACATTATTGGGAGAGGGTTTCACAGTGTTTGTCCATTCAAAAGATTGTAAGGAGAGAGCTTTTGAGATAATATGAGAGTTGATTATGTATACGAGGTTGAGAGATTGAGAGACAAGAGTTGAGTGGTTCCTCTTGTTGTTCTCCCTGATACATAGTGGATTTCTCGTATTGTTTCCCATGAAAGTAGGTTGAAGTTGGTTGACCGAACCACGTAAACCTCGGTATTCTTTCTTCTTGATTGTGGTTATTTTCTATCTTGTTGATTGTGTGTTAGCTTCCGAGTTGCGCAAATCGTAGTAGGCGGGGAGATAGAAATTTTCCAACACTAATGCTATAAATTAGGATGCCATATTTTACCGGGAGAAAGATACTGTGAGGATCAGGTCATCTTTTAGCTATGATAATAACTAGTTAAGTTTAGTTTTCAACATCATCTTCATAGTAGAGAATATCCAAATGCCACCCCCCTCCCCCACCACTTGATGCCGCTTGATGCAGCAAAGTAAAATTGCTTTAGCAAGGCAAAAAAGAAATTGGTACAAGGAATACTTGACTAAAATCAAAAACACCAAACACTAACAACACAAAAACCCACATAAAGCACAGGGTAGTCTGAGAATGCAGTGGTAATACTGCCAACACCACCAGTTACTTGGTCCGATCCCATCTATCTAAACTGGAGTGTAGGAATGGAAGGAAGGACACATACACTCATGCATTGTTTGGTACGTGGGAATGAGTGATGCATTTCTAAGTTCTCATTCATGCTTATCAAACATGATATGTTTTTGAATCCTTGAAATGTTATTTTCACTTCTCATTAATTTCCACTTAATGCGAGAGTTGGTATTTCCAATGAGCTAACAAGGAATTGATATTCCCATTTAACTGATTATTCCCATTTAAGTGAGAATGAAAATAATTAAATAAAATTTGGATATACCATTCTTAAAGACATTCCCACTTAATTATGTAATCGCACCCAAACTCGAGAATATGAATGAGCATTCAATTCTCACATTAATTCCATTCTATTCGTAGCTTCATTCCATTCTCATTTGACCCCGTTCCTGCATACCAAACGAACTCGGACTTTGGCTTTAGGGTTCTGTTGCCTTGCCAAAGTTTTTCCTTTTTGTCCAAAAAAAAAAAGAAGGAAAAGAGAATATGTTCTCGTTCCACACACATCTTTATTCGGCGTACGACTCACACAAGCACCTACAAACAGTAACTGTTAATAGGACTTTTAGGTTTTCTTCCTAAAATGATATATCTGCTGATTTTCTACTCCCAGCTTTTGAAAATTGCTGCTCATTCGTGACCGGAAGAAATGGCCCCAGTTGAACTCATTGTATTTAGCAGGATTATCCTCACTCACAAGCTCCTCTACAGGCCTGATCACTGTGTAGTGCGCAGGATATAAGAAGAACGGGATCGAAAACCTCTCCTTCTCTGAGTTCACTGATACCCTGTGCTCCGTGCTCTCGTACTTGTCGTTGCTCCAAACCTGCATGAATTGAGTTCGATCAGAAATACCAAGTGTTTAAGGTTAAATTGGTTTTTTTTTGGGGTGATTACGGAAAACCTCTCTAAGATTTACAGATTTCAAGAAAATCCTTTGAAAGTCTCAACAAGGCTTAATTTCGGATGGACCCCATATACTGTTGCCAAATTTAACTTCTACCCCAGTAGTTCTATTGTCACAGATAGACCTCCTGAGAAGGGGAAAAAAAATTGTTCACTCATCTATAGGGGTCTATCTGGCAACAATAGAACTATATGGTTAGTAAGCTCAATTTGGTGATAGTAACCCGTAATTACCTGTGACCATATGCGTTCTTATATAAATCTTTATTTGATTACTAATCAAAATTGACATTTTATCATGTGATAATTATTAAATTAGAAACTGAAAATAAAGGGACCGGAACTGGTGTTGTTTTTGGAACACTGTTTGCAAATAACCCCCTCATCTGTACCTTCCTTCTGTTAGAATTGGGGGTGGAAACAAACCTCCGACGACGGAGGAGCTCCGATGAGCTCCGACGAGCTCGAGAATGGCGGAGATGACGCAAGCGAAGTCGACGAACGTAACCACCCCGAACTCTGCGTGCGAACTCGACCTCGGCGTTTTTTGGGCGATGCCGACCTCTGCGTTCGTTCAACCTCTGCGTTCGAACCCCCCCTCTCAACTCTGCGTTCGGCTCGAAGTTGGCGTCGAAGCGGTCGCTGGCGACAGGCTGTCGCCAGCCCATCCCCTCTCCCTATAAAACCCCCTCCCCAGGCTAGGGTTTTGAAGATGCTGAGCCTTCCCCCTCTGCTGCGATTTTGTGATTTATCCCAGCTTCAACAGTGTTTGAGGGGATTAAAGAAGAGAGAGAAATAGAGAATTAAAGAGGGTTTTAATTGTGGGGTATTTATTCTCAAGTGGGAATTGAAAGGGTTCATACCCTGTTATTATTAACACTGTAGCTACAGTGTTTATTTGAGAAATCCCAGTTTTGAGATTTGCTCTTCATTTGTAATTTCTTGTTTGATTAATAAGAAATTTACTGTGTGGCTCCCGAGGACGTAGGCAGTTGCCGAACCTCGTTAAAACTTGGTGCACTTTTTCTATACTGCGTTTCTGTTGCATTAGGGGTTTCAGCGTTAAATTCCCAACAACTGGTATCAGAGCGTGAAACGATCTAGAGGAAGTCAGATTCAAGTGGGAGCCATGGCCGCAGATGAAGGGAAAATAAGACTTGAGAAATTTGATGGATCAGATTTTGGATTCTGGAAAATGCAGATAGAGGATTATCTGTATCAGAAAAATCTGTATCAACCACTATCGGGGAAGAAGCCAGATTCTATGAAGGAAGAAGAGTGGAACCTTCTAGATAGACAAGCCCTCGGAGTTATCAGATTGACGTTGACTCGCAATGTTGCGTTCAACATAGCGAAGGGGAAGACCACGGCGGGTCTTATGGCAGCACTCTCAAATATGTATGAGAAGCCATCAGCCGCGAACAAAGTTCATTTGATGCGACGGTTATTCAATCTGAAAATGGCGGAAGGCGCGTCAGTAGCACAACACCTCAATGAACTTAATACGGTTACAACCCAATTGAGTTCTGTTGAGATTGAGTTTGATGATGAAGTCCGGACGTTAATACTTTTGTCTTCCCTACCAGAGAGTTGGAACGCTACAGTCACGGCAGTGAGTAGCTCATCGGGAAAGAAAAAGTTGAAGTTCGACGACGTTCGTGATTTGGTTCTCAGTGAGGAGATCCGACGGAGAGAAACGGGTGAAGCTACAACCTCTTCAGTATTGCATACAGAGTCAAGAGGTAGAAGTTCAACCGATACAGAGTCAAGAGGTAGAAATTCAACCAGAGGAAACGGACGAGGAAAATCAAACTACAGAGGTAGATCAAAGGACAGGAGGTCCAAATCAAGGAATCCAAGCAACAGCTCGAAGGCTATCGAGTGTTGGAATTGTGGAAAGACCGGGCATTACAAGAATCAGTGCAAGAGTGCACAGAAGGAGAAGGAGGCGAAGGCAGAGGTGAATGTCACCTCCACTTCAGGAGGAGACGACGCATTGATATGCTCTTTGGAGAGCAAGGAGGAATCTTGGGTGTTAGATTCAGGAGCGTCGTTCCACGCTACTTCTCAGAAAGAATTCTTCGAGAAGTATACCCCCGGAAAACTTGGATACGTATATCTTGGTGATGATCAACCGTGTGCTATTGTGGGCAAAGGCGTGGTGAAAATTAAGTTGAACGGGTCAGTATGGGAGCTGAAGGATGTCAGGCATATTCCCGACCTGAGAAAGAATTTAATATCCGTAGGCCAGTTGGCTGGCGAAGGTTATACCACGACCTTCCATGGAGATGATTGGAAGATCTCAAAGGGCGCAATGACGATTGCCCGAGGCAAGAAGACTGGTACCCTGTATATGACAGCAGGTGCACGTTGTTTGATCTCAGTTGCAGCAGGCAATGAGACTTCAAAGCTGTGGCACCAGAGACTCGGTCATATGAGTGAAAAGGGGATGAAGATTATGCACACAAAGGGAAAACTCCCAGGACTGCAGTCAGTGGAGATGGATATGTGTGAAGAATGTATACTTGGAAAGCAGAAGAGAGTCAGCTTTCAGACAAGTGGCAGAACCCCCAGGAAGCAGAAGCTAGAGCTCGTTCACTCAGATGTGTGGGGACCAACAACCACCGCGTCCATTGGTGGAAAACACTACTTCGTGACTTTTATCGATGATCACTCTCGGAAAGTGTGGGTCTACTTTCTGAAGCATAAGTCAGAAGTATTTGAGGCTTTCAGGAGATGGAAAGCTATGGTCGAGAATGAGACCGGTCTGAGAATAAAGAAGCTCAGGACCGACAATGGCGGTGAGTATGAAGACACCGGATTCAAGAAGTTCTGCTATGAGCACGGGATCAGAATGGAGAGAACCGTGCCCGGCACGCCTCAGCAAAATGGTGTAGCTGAGCGGATGAACCGAACGTTGACAGAGAGAGCCAGAAGCATTCGAGTACAATCAGGCCTACCGAAGCAGTTCTGGGCAGAAGCGGTCAACACAGCAGCTTACTTGATCAACCGAGGTCCATCGGTTCCATTGGAGCACAGAATACCAGAGGAGGTATGGTGCGGAAAGGAGGTAAAACTCTCACATCTTAAAGTTTTCGGTTGTGTAGCTTACGTGCATATTAGTGATCAAGGCAGGAATAAGCTTGATCCCAAGTCAAAGAAATGCACTTTCATCGGCTATGGTGAAGATGAGTTCGGCTACCGCATTTGGGACAACGAAAACAAGAAGGTGATCCGGAGCAGAGATGTGATATTCAACGAGAAGGTGATGTACAAGGACATGCACAAGACTGACGACTCAGAGAGCGAGTCCACATTTATAGATGCAGATGATGTCCCGAGTAACCTCTCGGAAGAACCCAATGCAGAGGGTCCTCAGCAAGAAGAGCCTGTTGGACAAGATGGTGCGCAGGAGCCCGACGCACCAGCTCCGATATTAAGAAGATCTTCTCGTCCTCCTGTACCCAACAGGAGATACATGAACTATCTGTTGTTGACAGATGGTGGGGAGCCTGAAAGCTTTGATGAAGCTTGTCAGTGTGGAGATGCGAGCAAGTGGGAGCTTGCAATGAAAGATGAGATGAAGTCTCTCATATCAAACCAGACGTGGGAACTAGCTGAGTTGCCCACGGGTAAGAAGGCACTCCACAACAAATGGGTGTACCGGGTGAAAGAGGAGCAGGATGGTTCCAGGAGATATAAAGCCCGATTGGTTGTCAAAGGTTTCCAGCAGAAGGAAGGAATTGACTACACCGATATTTTCGCTCCCGTGGTGAAGCTAAATACTATCAGGACCGTGATGAGTATTGTAGCAATTGAAGATCTTCATCTCGAGCAGTTAGACGTGAAGACGGCGTTTCTTCACGGAGATCTAGAAGAGGAGATATACATGCACCAGCCAGAAGGTTTCTCAGAAGAAAAGAAGAAGAACCTGGTGTGCAGACTCAAGAAGAGCTTGTATGGCCTGAAACAAGCCCCAAGGCAGTGGTACAGAAAGTTTGACGGCTTTATGCACAAGGAAGGTTTCCAGAAGTGCAACGCCGACCACTGTTGCTACTTCAAAAGATATCAGTCCAGCTATATCATCCTACTGCTGTATGTTGATGATATGTTGGTTGCAGGAGCAGATATGAAAGATATCAAGAGTTTGAAGCAGCAGCTGTCAAAGGAGTTTGACATGAAGGACTTGGGTCCAGCGAAGAAGATCCTTGGAATGCAAATCACGAGAGATAAGAAGAGAGGTCTCTTGCAGTTATCTCAGACGGAGTACATCAACCGTGTTTTGCAGAGATTCAACATGGGCGATGCCAAGCCTGTGAGCACACCCTTGGCCAGCCATTTTCGTTTATCGAAGGATCAGTCTCCTCAGTCAGAAGAAGAGAAAGAGAGTATGGCTCAGGTACCTTACGCCTCAGCTATCGGAAGTTTGATGTACGCAATGGTCTGTACGAGACCAGATATTGGCCATGCAGTGGGAGTGGTCAGCCGGTTTATGTCGAATCCAGGAAAAGCTCATTGGGAAGCGGTCAAGTGGATTCTGAGATATCTACGAGGCACCACACAGAAGTGTTTGCACTTTGGTAAGGGAGAGGTAGAAGTGCAAGGGTACGTAGATGCAGACTTTGGAGGTGAAGTTGATCACCGAAGAAGCACCACCGGCTATGTATTCACCGTCGGAAGTACAGCTGTTAGTTGGATGTCACAGGTACAGAAGATCGTTACCCTATCCACTACAGAAGCTGAGTATGTTGCAGTAACTGAAGCCAGTAAAGAGATGATATGGCTTCAGGGTTTGTTGACAGAGCTGGGATTCAAACAGGAGAAGAATGTTTTGCACAGTGATAGTCAGAGTGCGATACACTTGGCGAAGAATTCAGCATTTCATTCTAGAACGAAGCATATTGCGCTTCGGTACCACTTCATCAGATCCCTGTTGGAAGATGACGTGTTGAAACTGGAAAAGATTCCAGGAAGTAAGAATCCAGCAGACATGTTAACAAAGACGGTGACAGTTCAGAAAATGGAGTTGTGCGCAACTTCAGTTGGCCTTCATGCATAGATGATGAGGGCGGAGCCACACATGAGAGGAGCTTGATGAGATAGCCTGTTGACGTCGGTTTGGTCTCCAAGTGGGAGATTGTTAGAATTGGGGGTGGAAACAAACCTCCGACGGCGGAGGAGCTCCGATGAGCTCCGACGAGCTCGAGAATGGCGGAGATGACGCAAGCGAAGTCGACGAACGCAACCACCCCGAACTCTGCGTGCGAACTTGACCTCGGCGTTTTTTGGGCGATGCCGGCCTCTGCGTTCGTTCAACCTCTGCATTCGAACCCCCCTCTCAACTCTGCGTTCGGCTCGAAGTTGGCGTCGAAGCGGTCGCTGGCGACAGGCTGTTGCCAGCCCATCCTCTCTCCCTATATAAACCCTCTCGCCTAGGGTTTCGTTGCTGCCGAAGTCTCCCCCCCTCCTCCGACTTTTCTCTCTGGCGGCTGCCCTAAATCGCTGGTGTGATTTTGTGATTTATCCCAGCTTCAACAGTGTTTGAGGGGATTAAAGAAGAGAGAGAAATAGAGAATTAAAGAGGGTTTTAATTGTGGGGTATTTATTCTCAAGTGGGAATTGAAAGGGTTCATACCCTGTTATTATTAACACTGTAGCTACAGTGTTTATTTGAGAAATCTCAGTTTTGAGATTTGCTCTTCATTTGTAATTTCTTGTTTGATTAATAAGAAATTTACTGTGTGGCTCCTGAGGACGTAGGCAGTTGCCGAACCTCGTTAAAACTTGGTGCACTTTTTCTATACTGCGTTTCTGTTGCATTAGGGGTTTCAGCGTTAAATTCCCAACACCTTCAACGACGCTCGTCTTGTTTACACTCCTCCATCAGGACTTACTACCCCTCAATTTGTCCTTCTCAAAATGTCAACACCCTGAGCGACAAGTGCTAATAATTAATTAAATAAGTTGATGCCTATTAATAATTATGATTGCTACGGACCCATGGGAAATCTTCTGTAAATTGTTATCCTACTTTACCTGGATGAGATCCCCTATGTTGATGATGTACGAGTTAGGAACGGGCTTGACGCGGACCCACTGGCCATCGTACTTCCTCTTGACATCGAGGCCACCAACGTCGTCCTGCGCCAAGACCGTGAGAGCTCCTTGGTCCTTGTGCGGTCCCACGCCGAGGGCAAGGTCAGGGGACGGGCACGGAGGGTAATGGTTGAGGCGGATTCTGCTGATGGAGTCCTCGAAGTAGCCGTTCAGTCGCTTGGCGGGTGCGTTCAAGGTCATCGCGATGAGCTCGAGCAGTCTGAATGATAGGCCTTCGACGGCTTTTGCATAGTCCATGCATGCATCTCTGCAGAAGTGATAGTATCGACCAACAATTGAGCTAAAATGAGAGATGGTTGAAATAAGAATTTCAATTCACAAGAGCTGTTAAATTTTCAGACGAATTGGTGAAACATGCATTTTGGATGCGAAAAAGAGTTCAAAAGTTGGAAAACATGTTTCTTGGCACAAACTTGCGGAGGGTTTTATCAGTCTATATAAAGTGAGCCAAACCGAAATAAGAATAAATCTGTCCCTCATGTAACCGATAACCGATCATCTAAAGTTTGAAAAGTATTTTCTACCATGAGAAACTAAAATGGTGATTAGATAAAAGAATTTACATATTCTTTCGTACTATCAAGAGCTAAAAATTAAAGTCAGCAGAGAATTAGCGTTGGGTTTGAAAGAGCCATCAACAAGATGAACTAATCTACTTGGACCCAAATGGCCGTTAATATTTGAACTTAGGTTGTTTTGATAACTATCTTAAATTGAATTCTCTTAACCATTACATCAAAACTCTAAAGTTATGACGATGATTAATGTTTATATATTTTTTTATATTTTAACAAGTTTAACTCAATGGAGTAGAATTGAAGGATAAATTAACAAAATATGTAGATTCGAAGAGTTAATTTGCGAACATTCGTTGACCGCAAGCAATTACCTCATACCCTCTGGATTCTCCGGCCACTGGTTCCTAATCTGCTGCACCGCCGTCTCCCCACTTTCACTCGACGTCGGAACAGTCATAGGATCATTCACACAAAAATCGAACACCTCCTTCCAATCCCTAACGTTCTTCGTATTCTCCGTATCGTAATACCCAAGAAATCTCTCCTCATTCCTCCTCACTCTGCTCTTCTCCTCCGTCGACAGAGCGAAGAACTCCTTTGCTGCCGACTGAACTCTCTGGAGGAGTTCTGCCGGTACGCCATGGTTGATGGCCTGGAAGAACCCAACATTACTGCAAGCTGCCTCGATTTCTGAAATCAGGGGTGTTAAGTTAACGGGGGTTGTGAATAATGGAGAGAGGTCGATGAGAGGGATTGATTCGGCCTCGGAAATGTTTGGGTTCGGTCGACTGTCGGGGTTCTGGATGAAAGATGTATCAAATTCTGGATTCATTTCCCCTCTTTTCCTCACTCTGATCTGTTTCTCGCCGGATATTGTTTTGTTCGTAATAAGTGGGGAATTACAGCACAGTGTATGTGGGCGTGTTTTTTTTTAATTTTTTTTATCGTAGTTTCGATTTTGCCGGCGACAAATGCAGGGAGAAGGACAATTAAGAATAATAATAAAAAAAAAGAATCCTAGGGTGCCGACTTTGCGGAATCGCGCGGGAAGCTGATGCTGACGTTCAAAACGAAGAGACTTTATCACTTCACCACTTTGTTAATTATTCGTATTTTATCTAATCACTCCCTCGATTAAACTATTTGGACGGGGTTGTGGTTTGTGAGTCAGCTTATTGTATCCAGAGTCGAAGCTAAGGATTTCAAACAAAAAGAGGGGAAAATATAAATAAAATAACAAACAAACTAACAAACAGGATGAGATGCGGTTGAGAACGATGGCTGGAGGTTGAAGGAACATAGGCAGATGATGTTGGGCTCTGATACCACTTGTTGTGCGTGACGGCCAAACGTAGGGGTGCCGAGAACAAACACAAATGCCGAGAGAGAAAGACACACATGACCAAAATAACAGCACGAACGTAAACAAACGAATTTTACGTGGTTTGGCAAGTTGGCTACGTCCACGGGGCAAGAAGAGGATGTGTTTTTACTAATAGAGAAGAAGAGTACAAACTGAGATTATAAAATCATTCAAACTCACCAATTAATCTCACAAACAAAGCTCTCAATCTCTCAAACAAAATCCTAACCAATAGCTTAGAAAAAACTCTCTTTTCTGTGCTCAAAACATACCATTGACTGCTCCAAAGAAACCCTAAAACATGGTTGCTATTTATATCAAACAGCAATCCCAAAACAGAACAGGACACCGCAATCAGGCCCAAACCAGACTGGCGGTCGACCGTCGAAATCGTCGCGGTCGACCGATCAGAAAGACAGAAACAAAAAAATGCATTACAGGGTCCGCGGTTGATCGTACTTGACGCCGCGGTCGACCGACTAGAGCTCCAGAAAACCACCTTGTAGCAAGCATGTTTCCGGTCGACCGCCCCAAAGCTCGCGGTCGACCGACAAGCACCCAAAGCTCTGCCTGTTCCAAAAATCCTGTTCTTCTCCAATGTTTTCGTCGTTTCTACAATTTTCCACCTCGGCGAAGTTTTTCCAAAACTGAGCCGACACAAATATCAACCAAACGTCTCACTTGTTGCGTCCAGTACGAAGTGGAATCAATCCACGACAACAGACTCAATCCACAACAAGTCGAGAACCCAAACGAGAATGCAAACAAACTCCAAATATCGATATCAACTCACCAAACTGGCTGCATCATAAAATAACTGCCTACGTATCATATTGTCCAAAGAATCAAGCCTTCATGTAGTTCACCAAATAGCCTACAAAGGCCCTCAATCAACGAGAAGAGTTTTTAACCATTCTCCAACATCACCAACAAATCTGCAACTGATAACTCTCCCACTGGCCTCAAAGTGAAACGAACTAAACACATCCACCTGAGGTGAACCAACGGCCATAGCCAAATCCGAACTGTGTCCATCAGCTGCACTCGAATCAACAAACTCATCATCTGTATCAACACCAACATGATTCCTAATCTGTGTCACCTCAGCTAGAATTCTAAATGATACAAAATGATCTGGAGTACGTGGAGTAATCTCCACCCAACGTAGAGTAGCATCACTCTCCACCCGCTGTGATATCCCAATGATTTGTCCAACACTCTCCACCTGCTGAGAGTCAAAAGTAACATACCTGTTTAGAACAATATCAGAGTCAAATACCTGATAACTAAACATGACTCTGAATCCCAAATATGCACTTGGATCAAATCTTACATCCTGGGTGTGATAATATGCTGAGCATCCAAATATCCGAAGCAACCCAAAATCTGAAATAGCTCCACCAGATTCAAGTACACTAATCGCAATAGTCAACAACCTATGAATAAGATGGCTCTAATATGTCGAAGCCTCAACACCAGAACTACTCTGCAAACCAATGTTCGACATCAAACACCGATTCTCCTCCAGCAAGGAACGACTCATCAAATCTGGTACCTCATCTCATCGCCCCAATGTTTCCTCTCCAATGAAGTGTCTTAAACTGCCGTGAGCTCGACACAAATATAGAAAAAACCCCTACCAAAATCAGAACGACGTATTACCCTTATGCTAATACACTTCTTCTACCTGTTGTTGACTACTAGGACTTCACTCCAATGAGACTTGGTTGCAACCCACAAATACCTAGAACAGTTTCCAACACAAGAAATCATATACTTATTACCTCCCAATGATGCCTCTTTGGAAGGCCCCCAAATGCCTACGTGAACACCACCTAGAAGAGCCTTTGCTTGATGAATAGAAGTGTCAAACTCCATCTCGGTCTTCTTGCTCACACCAACATGTTCACATGACTTCAATCTACAGGTCACGATACCTCTCACCAATCCATTCATGGAATCAACACTCGAATATCCTAGCCTCAAACGCCACAGTCTAGCCAAATCAATAGAAGTCGTCAGCTCTCCACCTGTCACTGTGCTTCCAATCAAATAATACAAATTATTCTTCCTGATGCCCTTCATCACAATCATGGACCCAATGTAACCTTCAAAGATGCATCATCTAAAAGTCACCCGATAGTCTGCTGCCTTCAAAACTCCAAATAAAATGATATTCTTCTTCAACTGCGGAATGAACCTCACTTCCTTCAACTCCCAAATCACTCTGTTACATATCCTAATCCGAACAGTACCAATACCACCAATAGGGCATTCATGATTATTACCTATGAGCACGACATCCCCTCTTTCCAATACCTCAAAGCTAGAGAACCAATCCCTCCTAGGGCAAATGTGGTATGAAGCACCCGAATCCAACATCCACTCCGTAGAATCAGCAACACAAACTGATGGTAGTATATGGTACGAATAGTCTGAAGAATCTAAATTTGAATCGTCGCCACTAGCCTTAACAACATTCACATCCGAAGCTTGTATAGCTTTCCCCTTATTCTTCCCGACTCGATCTTTTAACTTTGGACATTCAGACTTCCAATATCCATATTCTTTACAAAAGGCACATTGATTCCTACCAACTGAAGGATGTGCTCCTCTAGGCTGTGACTTCCTACTTTGGTTTGGACTCTTTCCTCTTGCGACCAATGCCCCCTCTACAGTATCAATCAAAGTCTCCTTATCCTTCTTCCGAAGCTGATAATTCACAAATGTAGCGATGACCTCACTATATGAAAGAGATACTTTCCTATTAA
The DNA here is from genome assembly GCF_001876935.1 of Asparagus officinalis. Taxonomy (NCBI): domain Eukaryota; kingdom Viridiplantae; phylum Streptophyta; class Magnoliopsida; order Asparagales; family Asparagaceae; genus Asparagus; species Asparagus officinalis. The sequence continues at coordinate 127,716,535 of NC_033800.1, forward strand.
TAAGAGTAAAAACAAATGTCTCATATTCCTCGTTAGGCAATGAACTCAACAACAATAACACCTTGTCATCATCTTCAATCATATCATCCACATTTGCCAAATCCGCAAGAAGCTTCATGTAGTGGTTCATGTGATCACCAATGGAGGTCCATTTCTTCAATTGGAAGCGGTAAAACCTCCTCTTCAAATACAAACGGTTTTCCACACTCTTTGTCAAATACTTGCTCTTTAGAATCTTCCAAATCTTCTATGCCGAAGTCTCATTGATCATTTCATATTTTAAATCTTGTGTTAGACAAGACCTAATCACACCTCATGCTATTTGATTCATCTTCTTCCAAACCCTTTCCTCAAAGTCGTTCGGCTTACTGTCCAACTCCAACGTGTCTTCCAAATTTTGCACGTTGAGTGCATCCAAGACTTCACATCTCCAAAGACCAAACTTGTTAGTGCCGTTAAATTTCTCCACATCTATCTTCATAGAGTGAATACTCAAACTTTGGACGGTCTTCACGCCAGAAGTATCCTCCATAACTCCTTTTTTCTCGGCCATCTTTCTCAAAGCACCAACAAACCAATGTGAAACAACTAAAGAATAGATCCAAACTGAAAAAGAGAGATTTTTACCTTCAACTGAAACCCTAACAAGAGCCTCCGAAAGATCTCACCCCCACACGACGGAAGACAAGATCTACAATAGTAAAAATCCCACATTTTGTCACCAATTGAAATCCTAGACGAGCTTCCAAAGTGATCTACTCCTCCAGCTAATTCCAAGCGTAGTCTGAAACTCTGATACCACTTGTTGTGCACGGCGGCCAAATGTAGGGTTGCCGAGAACAAACACAAATGCCGAGAGAGAAAGACACAAAAGGCCAAAATAATAGCACAAACACAAACAAATGAATTATACGTGGTTCGACAAGTTACCTATGTCCACAGAGCAAGAAGGGGATGTGTTTTCACTAATAGAGAAGAAGAGTACAATCTGAGATTGCAAAATAACTCAAACTCACTAATTAATCTCACAAACAAAGCTCTCAATCTCTCAAACAAAACCCTAACCAATAGCTCAGAAAAAACTCTCTTTTCTGTGCTCGAAACAAATCCTTGACTGCTCTAAAGAAATCCTAAAATGTGATTGCTATTTATATCAAACAACAATCCTAAACAGAACAGGAAACCGTAATCAGGCCCAAACCCGATTAACGGTCGACCATCGAAATTATCGCGGTCAACCGATCAGAAAAACAGAAATAAAAAAAATACATTACAGGGTTCGCGGTTAACCACACTTGACGCCGTGATCGACCGATCAGAGCTTCAGAAAACCACCCTATAGCGTGTACGTTTCCGGTCGACCGCCCAAAAGCTCGCGGTCGATCGGCAAGCACCCAAAACTCTGCCTGCTCTAAAAATTCTGTTCTTCTATAATGTTTTCGTCGTTTCTACAGAAGAGATCTTGCTGGTTCTGGAATTTGTCATTCTTTACAAATGAGGGCGGAGAGAATACTCAGGAGACACCTCGACTCACGATACGTGTTCAAGTCACGCGAGAGGAACGAGGGAGTTTTGAGAAAGTTTGGGTAATGTTACATTTTATTCCCCGTGCTTTATAAGATCATTATTAACTAATTACCCTCGTGATTGAATTTTTTTAAGTCTGTTGCATTTATACACCTTAAACCATATATTTGAAAAACTATGCACCAAATCTCAATATATGTAAAACTATCACAAATCATCAATTTTTTTTGGGAGAAAAAACCTCCGTGTGAACAAATTATTAACTTTGACGATTGGTTAATTTGCTCACATATCTCACGAGTTATGATTTGAACATGTGCCCACCAATAAGGAGAATACTTAGACTGACCATCCTAGCAACAGCCGATAAGTTTGATCGTAACAAGTGCTGTCATCTTCATGTTGGTTTTGGGAGTGTGAAGACCGAAACCTGAAACAAATCTGAGAGCCTGAAAAATCTTGGGTCGGTCGAGCGAAGCAGTAACCCCGATTGACCACGACGCCTACAGGAAACGAGGGTGAGAAGCTCGCTCTAGCCGGTCGACCGACACGAGGACTCCGGTCGACCAAAAACGTGCACGAGCAGACCTTGTAAAATTGACACTCTGGTTGGTTGACTGAAGCCCTTGGTCCGGTCGATCGAAGTCGGGATTTTCAGTTTCCTAATTGATTTGAGATTCTGTTTTGGGCTGGGTTTATATATATTCCCTAATACGTTTTCAGGGTTAACACGAAAAAAGAGGGTTTTGATGGATTCTTTCAGAGAGATCTCAGAGAGATAAAACCTATTTGTGGGCATTGTAATCTTCTTCAACTAATCAAAGAATTGTGTGGTATGGCTCCCGAGGACGTAGGTACGTTTGTCGAACCTTGTTAAATCCAGTGTGTTCCTTCTTGTTTATCTTTCCTATAATTTTTCTTTTATTTACAGTGATTTTCCTACTTGTTAAACTCTTAGCACAAGATCCGGAAGAGTACGTGTTTGATTGATTATTTCAAATCCCTAACAACTGGTATCAGAGCTTCGTTCAGAAGATTTGTGTGAGAGCTATGGAAGAGGAAAGCAAATCGAAGATTGAAAAGTTTGACAGGTCAAACTTTGCCTACTGGAAGTCACAGATGAAGGACTATCTGTACCAGAAAGATCTTTACCGTCCATTGATGGACAAGGCTATGGGAAAAAAGAAGGAGGAATCAGACAAGGACTGAGAAATATTAGATCAAAAGGCTCTAGGGAAGATCCGATTGTCACTCGCCAAATCAGTTATGCACAAAATATTGAAGGAGAAGACAACAGTGGGGCTTTGGAAGCGCTCATGAAGATGTATAAGCAACCGTCAGTCGCAAATAAGGTGCATCTCGTCAAGACGCTTCAACCTCAAGATGACAGAAGTATGCTCCTTCACGATGCACCTCAGCAAGTTCAACATGATTGTTGATCAACTTATCTCCGTGGACATCACGTTTAATGACGAAGTGTAGGCCCTATTGATTCTATCGCAGTTGTCAGATAGTTAGGCAGGTTACGTGACGGCAATTAGCAACTCGGTAGGAAAGGAGAAGTTGAAGCTGAGCGAGGTTGTTAGCATGATTCTATCCGAGGAGGTTAGAAGAAAATCGTCCGAATCAGAAGGTTTAAGTGTAGGCGTCAAAAATTGCCTATAGGTCCTCGAATACAACTCAGGACAAAGAGAAGGCGATGAACGTCATTATCCAAGTCGAAGAGGATTATCCGAGTCAAAGAGCATTATCTGACACTGACAAGCGCATGAAGCGAATCGGAAAAACGTTGATGACGTGGCGACGAACCACCAGAACGGCCAACGCCAAGTAGCCCACATGCTTGTCAGCCACCAGAATAGTAAACCAAGCGTCCCGTGCGCTCACCAACCACCTCCATGTGGCCCGTGCACTCGTCAGTTAACGCGCACACGTCAGTCAACTCATGTGCGTCGGTCGACGCGCACACGACGATCAGCTCGTGCGCGTCAATCAACTCAAAGTGACCGGAAGCGTACGTCAGTCAGCTCGCGCGTGTCAATCAACTCAAAACGTCCAAACGCGCCTAACGGTCTGCTTGCGCGCGTTAATCAGCTCGCGCGCATTGGTCAACACGCGCGCGTCAATAAGCTTGTGCGCGTCGGTCAACACGCGTACGTCACTCAGCTCGTGCACGTCAATCAGCTTGCGCGCGTCCGTCAACACTCGCACGTCAGTTAAGCGATCCGTACGAGGAAGCATACAAGTTAACGAAATGACAAAGTACGCATAAACGATGCATGCAAGTCAACAAGATGATCAAATATGCAAAGCGGTGGAAAATACAAGTCCTGGAAAAGTTAAAAAATACCAAACAGTTCAGCAAAAAAGCCAAACTTCCCGTGCCCGTCCGACCAGCAGGGTGTTTCACGCTGTTTCGACCCTCGGACGTGTTTTCGATGGTTTTGAGCGGTTTTCTTGGGATTTATCTGTTCCAAGGGTTCCGAACTGACTTAATATCATCCACAAATATGGTTAGGCCGTTATTAACTGAAGATATGGTCATATCCATCATTCTTATCTGAAAACCCCCTAACCGAAGCCTATAAATACAGGCCTAGGGGTTCATTTCACGGGGGTGGGGGGGGGGATTATTATCAAGAGGACGAGGTGCTGTCGGATTGAGGAGTCAAAGGAGCACGAATTTCAGAGGAGGCTAACTGATCTCGGCGAAGTTTTTCAGCATAAAGAGGGAGAGTTCGAGAGATCTGAAGCCCCGTTTGTCCGTTTCTCGAGATTAGGCTTGGTCTTAATCTCGAGAAAAGCTACTAATTTCGTTTGGTTGATTTTAGAGCTTCAAATGAATACTTCTTTGGTGAAGTAGGAGCTCTGTTAATTTTCTGTCAACCGGATCTGATCCGTAGGTGGTCCACGGATATCGACGTCTCCGGCACAGGCAAAGATCCCACGCAAAGCAATAGGCGATAAACACCTGTTGCGTGTTGTTTGAAAAAGAGTTGTAATCTATTTTCATTGTATTGAAAGTCTTATAAAAAGGCTAGCTTTGTTTTGAATTTATTGTAACGCCCGAAGTTGTAATGAATTCAGCAATGAAAATAATTTTCTACCCAAACATTAAGTTCAACCCTATATATTGAGCAGAGAGGTCATAGCCAAAAGAAGGGTAACAAGAATAGCAATCAGTCGAAGTCGAAGAAGAAGAGGTCAAACTCGAAAGTTAGCCTATCAAAGGGAAGTGTTGAAACTGCGGTCATGAGGGCCATATGTCTTTAGTCTGTAAAGTACAAAAAAGAATATGAATGAGCAGGAGGCTCATATCATGCAAGATGCCTTAATCCTTGCTATGGACAGCGATTCTGATTCATGGGTAATTGATTCAAGAGCCTGATAATCATATTTTATTACAATTTTATACCCTCATTATCTATTTTATATGAATAAATATATCACTAATAATTATTTTTATCTTTTAATTGCAGGTTAATGAAGAATAAATCTCAAACTCTCATCTCTCAACAAAAACCCATTGATTAAATGAAGAAATGAAGCAAAGAAGCACATTGGAAAATCAATTTCCAAATTATCCAAAAGCCCAGAATGAAGTCGTGTAGCCTGTAGAAGCCGGAGAAAATCAAAAATCCAATATGAAAAGAAATCATATTCAAAATGGTTGGCCACAAAGAAACGACGATATCTCCTAATCCGGAAGGCGGAATTTAACATATAATATATAAAAATCGCCTATCTCGACGAGACGAAGCTATCCGTGAAATCAGAATTTAGAAATAATGAGTATCAATGTCGGCATCGATGTGGGCATCGATGCCTGCATCGATGCCAGACTTTAAATTTTTCTCTTCTTCTCTTTGTTGGATGATGAAGATGAAGATGAAGATGGAGATTAATTTGAAGGTTTTTTCTCTTTTATTTTTTTTTATTGCTTATTAGTTTAGATTTATTTCTATGCTTGTAGTTAGATTTTATTTTCTTGTTAAATAGCCAAGAGGCTAGAACCCTCTTGCCTTAGATTTATTTCATGCTTATAGATTAGATTTATTTCATGCTTATAGAGTAGATTTATTTTCTTGCATTTAATTCTTGTAATTTTATTTTGTAGTTTAGATTTTGCAATTTATTTTGTAGTTAGATTTTAATTTCTTATACTATTCACCTTGAGGCTAGAACCCTCTTGGGTTTAGTTTTTCTTTTTGTTTATTTTTATTTTGTTTGATTCGCCTTTAGGCTAGAACCCTCTAGGGAATCACCCTTTTCTAAGAAGTGGGTTCAATTTTAGATTATCCATATCTATAATTGAATCCACCATCTTTAATTTCTTGCATTTTCTTTTATTCTAGAATTTTGTTCTTCATATTTTTTATTTTGTTTCTTGATTTTATTCATTTTTTCCTTCTCACCTTATTGATCATACTCATTCTTTTTCAAATCCACTCTCACTTACACTTGCACCTATTTACACACCATTTTCACTATCTCAATCTCTTCACAATCACATTCACTCATCAATCTTATTTGTCACGCACACAATATAAGAACCAATTTTATATTTTCTCCTACAAAACACCTTCCTCGTGGGATCGATATCTTAAATACTATAACTTGATACGGTTGTGCACTTGCAACTTTTTTGGTACATATTTATGCTGCATCAAGTTTTTTGGCGCCGTTGCCGGGGAAGGTGCTAAGTAGGTTTTAATTATTTTGGTTCTTTAACTTGTGTGTTTCTTGTGAAATAACTACTTGAAGATTAAAGATCAAGAATTGGAGATTGAGGAATTGGAGATTCACTTGTGGTAAGTCTTCTTCTTTATATTTTTAATTCCACACCTTTAGTTAGTTTCTCATAATTAGTGACAATTAGGATCTAAAAAACGATTTTATTTCCGTTGACCATAATAAAATTCACCCTCCACTTTGACATTTATTAACAAGATAATAAATTCAAACAAATTCCCCCTTCTCATTTGTTTGATTATTAACCCTAATTAAAAAAAACATTTTCTCTTTTCCATCATTTTTAGTTGCTTTAAATTCATAGGGTTGCATTTCATATTGTTAGTAGGAATTCACCAAGTGATTTGAGCATCTTGATTTGGCACACACTTAAAATATTTTTAAGGGCAAAACCCCGTAATCAAGATAAGGTGAGGGATTTCATCACCATTTCCTTAGCCCAAAAATCACTAATTCCTCACTACACCACCCAAGCCTAATAAAAATCATTAGACGTTGGCCCTAAGGATTCGAGCTCAATAAGGAACAAAAAATCTTTAAGTGAACCAGTTTAAGTTTTCTTGGATTAGTTGGTGTCTAAGGCAAGGTTTAGGGGTTGCGTAAAGCGCTCCGTAAGGAAGCTCCGCAAGGAACGAGGTACTTAATTGATCTCTGATCACCCTCTAGTACTATCCTTACCTGGCTAACTACCCGGGTAAAACTTTTATCTTTTCACTTAAGGACTTTTTGGTTAGGAGCTAGTCTAGTTGAGTTAGGCTTAACCCTAGAGTTAGAGTGATTGAAAAGTGATTGATTTTGATTTGTTTTAGTTAGGATTTTCCATTTTCTTCTTAAAAAATAACTTTTATTTTTCCAAAAAAAAATTTTATAAAAAGAAATTGTTTTTGGTGCATGCAAAACGTGGATTAGGGACAATACACATCAACAAATTCATTTTGAACAAATGGATAATCCACAAGTTTTTCAAAATTTATGTTATCCCAATAAAATTGAAATTTCCAATGAAGTCCGGGAGTTTGTAGAGAGTCCATATCAGTATTCGGTAAATGATCCATTTTTTTCAACCTACAACCCAGGTTGGGCAAGTTACACAAACATTGCATGGAATCAGGGAAACCACTCCGAAACTCAAAACTTCACTCACTCCCTCTTTGAACCAACATTGTCCTAGGGGTAATACAGTTCCTTTCAATTCTCATCCACAATTTCAACAACCCAGTCTGTCACATCAAAATCAGTCTCCACATCATCAAGTTGTAACTCACACTCCTCTTGATACAAATCATGATGAACGTCTCAATATTTTGGAAAAAGGTTTTGAAATCATAATTAAGGCCTCCACACTAGCCACAAATATGTTAACTCAAACATCCTATACGATGAACTCCTTTATGCAATCAACCGAACTCATACTTAACTCTAACACTCAAGCCCTAGCTAGATTAGAAACCCATATTGATCAACTAGCTAGTGCCATAAGTGAAGAAGAGGAAGGAGAAATTTTGAGTCAACCCGTGGTCAATCCTAAGGACACTAAAATGAATGCACTACAGTCAGGAAAACAGGTCGATAATCAGGAAAGAACACCTTTAAGCCAAATTCTTGTCCCAATTCATTCTTCCCCTGATAATTCAATTCAGGAAAGACCGAGGGAAGAAGAAGAAGAGTCAGATCTAAGTTTTGAGGAAATTTTCGGTGAGGAGCTAAAAATATTAGGAGAAGCAGATCGGGTTTGTCAAAATAAAGAAACTGTGTTGGACAATTGCTGCTTTGAACTGAATTTTGAAAAACTCTTTCTTGATGAACTAAGATTTTTGGAAAATAAACAACAACCAAATTTTTACACATCAACCATGAATCTTGGGGTTGAGAAAATTGTTAAAGAAAAATTGGTTGTTAGAGAACAAACATTCACAAATCAAGAATCTAAGTCCAATATGCATGACACCAATAATACCTACCTTCCATTGCCACAAAAATCATTGAACACCCCGGAATGCTTAGAATTTCAGCACATTGTTGATTATATCATGTTGAATTTATTTAAAATCCGTGGGAGAATTTTCAGCAATAAGGTAGGATTCAATGTAGAACATGAACTCTTCATGTTGAATATTTCATTCTACATTGTTTATTTTGTTTATTTCAGAATAATAAAAAGAATTTATTCTTCTCTCATTTGAGAGTTTCTTGTTCAGTTAAAAAAAGAAAAAAAAGAATTTTTTTTTCTATCCTCCTCAGACCAAAGGTAATTACAGATTTTTATCAGCCGACCAAATGTAAGTGCTTCACTTCTTATCTGCTTTACTTTATGCATCATAGAGTTTGCATTGAGGACAATGCAAAATTTAGGTGTGGGGGTGAGAATTAGTTATTTTTTCTCTTTATTTTATATTTTTAGTTACATTTTTTTAGTTACATTTTTTCCCTTTTTCTTAAAAAAATTTATAAAAATATCGCCACTTGCCAAATTGATAGAGTTATGTAATAATTGATTTATTTGATAAATTTGAAATTTTCTAATCCCTAGTTGGTTATTTACTTAAGTTCACTTTTTATGATAACTCTAAATAAATTTCTTAAGAAATGATTTTCAAAGTAGTATACTTTACTTAAGCCTTAACTTGGACTTTTATTTAAAATAATGAAATTTTTGCATGCCTAACTTAGAGTTGAAAATAATTTTTCAAAATGTCTTGATTTACATATTTTTCAAATACATATACAAAAAAAAAATGCAAAAGAAGAGTGCGAAAAATGGGCACCAAAAAAAAAAAAAAAACTCTTTAATGCAGTGATCCTATCTTATTAAGCCTAACGCTGACGGAGTAATTAAAGCCAAGGAGTATTCCATACTTAATGACCTAAGCCCCAATTGGCTTGCGCATTCATTGCGCCCAAAACTTCAGTTAATGGTCACTTAGAAAGCCCGTTAAAGTTAGAAAAATACCAGGATGAAAGAGTTAAAAAAATAAAAAAATAAAAATAAAAGAAAATTTTAATAAATGTTTTATAGTTGTATATATGTCTTGGAAATTATTTGAAATCAAGCCAACTTGAAAAATATTAAAACAAAAGATTAGCATTGTTCTTTCAAACTCTGTTAAATTAAATTTCTAAGTTTGGACCTGGTTTTGTTATTTGCTACAATGAGAAGATTTTCTTAAAAAATATATCCTTAGAGTTATATATAAAAATGTGTTCTGAGTTGAGAACTGGCTCCAATTAATTATCTAAAAAAGTTATCCCAAGTGAATTTAGTTTATTTACTGACTTCTTTAAATTCTGGCAAGACTTGACGAAATTTGGGTATATTCCACTTGCAAACCTCACGAGACTACAACTCATCCACTAGGGTAACCTATGGTTTAAAGGCTTGTATGTATATGCTAAAAATACAACCGCGTTCTGCGAAGTGAGTAGGATTTTTCTTTTTATTTTATTTGCTAGCAAGGACTTAGCAAAAGTATTAGTGTGGGGTATCTGCATAATCATATCTTTTATGTACAATTTGTATTACCCTAAATTATCTATATTATATGAATAAATATGGATTCACTAATAATATTTTTATCTTTTAATGCCAGGTTAATGAAGAATAATCTCAAACTCTCATCTCTCAACAAAAACCCATTGCACTAAATGTAAAGAAATGAAGCAAAAGAAGCACAATTGGAAAAATCAATTTCCAAATTATCAAAAGCCCAGAATGAAGCTCGTGCTAGCCTGTAGAAGCCGGAGACAATCAAAAATCCAATATTGAAAAGAAATCATATTGCAAAATGTTGTGGCACAAAAGAAACGACGATATCTGCCTAATCCGGAAGGGCGCGAAAATTTAACATATAATATATGAAAATCGCTATCTCAGACGAAGACGAAGCTATCCGTGAAATCAGAATTTGAAAAATAGTGAGGCATCGATGTCGCATCGATGTGGGTGCATCGTGCTGGCATCGATACCTGCAGTCGATGCTTGCATCGATACCATATTACCTGTAGCGCAGCGTCAATGGGCTGATTTTGCTTGTCTTGGGGCTCAAGACAAATCCAATGGCTCATATTCATTGAAGATTACTATAAATAGGGGTAGAGAGTGAGGGGTTAGAGGTGTGAAAATTTTTGTAACTCCTTTTGGAGAGGAGGGCTACTCTTAATTGAGAAGGCCTTCCAAAATTGTAACTTTTTGTTGCAATTAATAATAATAATTTTTTCACCACTTTAAATTTTTCTCTTCTTCTCTTTGTTGGATGATGAAGATGAAGATGAAGATGGAGAATTATTTGAAGGTTTGCATTTCTTTTCTTTTTCTCTTTTATTGCTTATTAGTTTAGATTTATTTCTATGCTTGTAGTTAGATTTTATTTTCTTGTTAAATAGCCAAGAGGCTAGAACCCTCTTGCCTTAGATTTATTTCATGCTTATAGAGTAGATTTATTTTCTTGCATTTAATTCTTGCAATTTTATTTTGTAGTTTAGATTTTGCAATTTATTTTGTAGTTAGATTTTAATTTCTTATACTATTCACCTTGAGGCTAGAACCCTCTTGGGTTTAGTTTTTCTTTTGTTTATTTTTATTTTGTTTGATTCGCCTTTAGGCTAGAACCCTCTAGGGAATCACCTTTTTCTAAGAAGTGGATTTAATTGTAGATTACCCATATCTATAATTGAATCCACCATCTTTAATTTCTTGTATTTTATTTTATTCTAGAATTTTGTTCTTCATTCTTGATTTTTTATTTTGTTTCTTGATTTTATTTATTTTTTCCTTCTCACCTTATTGATCATACTCATTCTTTTTCAAATCCACTCTCACTTACACTTGCACCTATTTACACACCATTTTCACTATCTCAATCTCTTCACAATCACATTCACTCATCAATCTTATTTGTCACGCACACAACATAAGAACCGATTTTATATTTTCTCCTACAAAACACCTTCCTCGTGGGATCGATATCTTAAATACTATAACTTGACACGGTTGTGCACTTGCAACCTTTTTGGTACATGTTTATGCCGCATCAGAGCCTCTTTCCACGCCACTGCTAATAGGAAGCTTCTTCAGAACTATGTAGTAGGGGACTTTGGGAAAGTGTACTTGGGGGATAACGAGCCTTGTAATATTGTTGGAAGAGGTGATGTGTAGATTCAGATGAAGGGCTCCAAGTAGAATCTCAACAGTGGGAGCATGCAATGCAAGAAGAGATGGATTCTCTACACACTAATAAGACATGGGTGTTAACTCAGCTACCTGCACAAAAAAAGTCTTACATAATAAATAGGTCTACCGGGTCAAACAGGAGAGTGATGGAAGCAAGAGGTACAAGGACATATTAGTCGTGAAGGGGTCCTAACAAGATATTTTTCTCCGTTGTGAAGCTTACAACTATCAGAGTGGTGTTAAGCTTAGTAGCTGTAGAAGATCTCTACATTGAGTAGTTGGACATGAAGACTGCCTTTCTTTATGATGACTTGGATGAAGAAATCTACATGAAGCAACCTGTTGGCTTCATTGAGGAAGGAAAGAAAGAGATGGTGTGTAGGCTCAAAAAGAGCTTGTACGGTTTGAAACAAGCTCCGATACAACGGTACAAGAAGTTCGACAACTTCATGCAGAGCAATGGATATGAAAGATGTAATTCAGATCATTGTTGCTATTTCAAGAGGTTTGAGTCTAGCTATATCGTGTTATTATTAAATGTTGATGACATGTTAGTTGCAGGATCGTGTTTAGAGGAGATAAACAAATTAAAGAAGCAATTGGCGAAGGAGTTTACTATGAAGGATCTGGGTGCAGCGAAGTAAATTCTTTGGATGCGAATCAGTAGAGATGAAGTTGAAGGGACGTTGAAGTTGAGTCAAGCTGAATACATTAAGAAGGTACTTCAGAGATTCAACGTGGAGAATGCTAAGCCCATCGGCATGCCCCTTGGATGTCAATTCAAACTATCTGAGGAGAAATCACCCAAGACAGATGCAGAGAAGGAGAACATGAGCAGAGTGTCGTATTCATTAGCCATTGGTAGTCTTATGTACGCGATGGTTTGCACAAGGCCGGATATCGCCCATGCAGTTGGAGTTGTGAGCAAGTTTGCAAGCAATCTGGGAAAGTAGAATTGAGATGTCGTAAAGTGGATATTGCGTTACTTGAGAGGAACTACTGATATGTTATTATATTTCAGGAGGAAGGAGTTGGTACTACGGGGATACATGGATGCAGATTTTACCGGTGATCATGATACAGGACAAAGTACCACGGGTATGTTTATACCTTAGTGTCGACAGCAGTGAGCTGGGTCTCATGTTTGCAGAAGATAGTATTGTCCACGACTGAGGCAGAGTATATTGTAGTGACTAAAGCCAGTAAGGTTGGTTCTGTAGGTTGTCTAAAAATCACTACAGATAGCTAATCCTCATCAAACACTAATGATGGAAGTTATAATTTGATAACTTCCAGAAGACTATAATTTGAAGACTTTCACGTAGATCGATAAAAGTTACAATCTGATAACCTTCATAATAACTGATGAAAGCTCTAATTAACGGTCTTCATAATCAATATCGGGAGTTACAATCTGGCAACTCTTATATTTTTAAAGAGCCAAGATGAAGATTACAAGATGACGGTCTTTGTAACGCTCTAGCAAAAAAGACTACAAATTGATGGTCTCTTCAAATATAGACGCAGAACTCACCTCTGTGTCCAAGATTCAAAACGTAGAGCTCGTGGCCGCACTCCAAACTCCCAGAAGCAAAATGCAGAACCCGTAGCTGTATTCCAGAACGAGACGCAAAGCTCAAGAGCTGTGTTCCAACTTCAAAATGCAAGGGCCAGGCTTGCAGTCTAGATTCAAAATGCAGCGCGACCTGTGCATTCTCAGCCATCAACGCATATCCCAACTCTACGTTTCAGTCCCAGAATGCAGTGTTCGTGCCCAAAATGCTGATTTTGCGTTTGACTTGTTCAAATACGAGTTAAACGGTTCTAAAACCGTTCTCCCATGATTTTAGGGGGGGGGGGGGGGGGGGGGTTACACCCCTTAAACCACTTGAATGGTTTCAAAACCATTTTTCATGAAATGGGGTCGGTTACACCCCATTAAGGAGAGATTTTAGGGGATGATTACACCCTTAAAAAACCCTATAAATAGCGAAAAACTCAGTTGAGTTGGGGGATCTTGGGGGGGGGGGGGGGGGGATTACACCCCTTAAACCACTTGAATGGTTTCAAAACCATTTTTCATGAAATGGGGTCGGTTACACCCCATTAAGGAGAGATTTTAGGGGATGATTACACCCTTAAAAAACCCTATAAATAGCGAAAAACTCAGTTGAGTTGGGGGATCTTCGATCTGAAATTTAGGAGATCAAAACGGCACAAAGGAGAAGTTGACATTCTTGGACCAAGAGCATCCTCAGCAATAGAGAGTTCTTGGAGCTTTCATCCTTGTCTTATTAACCGATTTTCGGTTCAAATTAACTCTTTTTCAAGAGTTTAAACTTGCTCCGAGTTATCAACGTATCAAGAGTTTCAAACTTGCCACACAAGTTCTCCTCAACGTCAATCAAGAGGAATCAACCACGTTCCACAAAGCGAGGTGGTCGGGTCGTCAACGGAGAGAAAACTCAACGCGAGCATTCGAGGGAGATACTCCATCGCCACCGTGAAGAACCCAAAATTAAACAAAGGAGAGTATTTATATTGATCATCTTCTCTTTTGTAATCAGAAATTCAAATTATAATAAGTTAGAGATCGAGAGAGTTGTAAACATTCTTTTTCTAAGCAGTTAGAGAGAATAAATCAAGTTTAATTCTTTCAATTGTTTTTTTATAAAATTTCCAACAAATAAAAGATGGTGACTCCGCTGGGGACTAGTTTTTTCACCAATGAAGAAGTGGTAGTGCAATCTGATACTAAGCTCGCTGGAACGACTGTTGAAACTCTGATCATTGAGTTTGATCAAACCAAGTATGAGGAGTTACTCTCCTTCGGATCCCCGGGTGCCTGGAAGTGTTGGGTTTGAAGCAGGGGAATGACGTTCTTTATCGTGATAACCAGAGTGCTATACACCTTGCCAAGAATCCAATATATCATGCCAGAATAAAGCACATCGATGTACGTTACCACTTCATACGCTCTCAGATTGAGGATGACAAGTTATGATTGGAGAAGATTTTGGGGAGCCAAAATCCTACGAATATGTTGTCAAAAGCAGTGACTATCGGCAAACTGGAGTTGTGTGTAACTTTAGTTGGCCTTCACGCATAGGAGATGAGGGCAGAGCCACACTAGGAGGATCGATGGGATCGCCAAGATGATGATGATTAAAGAATGGATTTTTCTGGGTAGGAGAAGATGCTTGCGAAGAAGGCGGGAGTTTGGGAGAGCTAATTGATGGTGGTTTTGTCTCTAAGTGGGAGATTATTGGTTTTGGGAGTGTGAACACCGAAACTTGAAACAAATCTGAGAGCCTAAAAAATCTTAGGTCGGTTGATTGACAAGGAGTGACCCCGGTCGACCGCGTAGCCTACAGGAAACGAGCATGAGAAGCTCGCTCTGGCCGGTCGATTGACAGGGATGGTCCAGTTGATCGAAAAACCTGTAGGAATCCATGCCCAGAATCGAGATCTGGTCGGTCGACTGACTGAGGACTCCGGTCGACCGAAAACGTGCACAAGCAGACCCTGTAAAATTGATACTCTGGCCGGTCGACCAAAGCCCTTGGTTCGGTCGACCGAAGTCAGGATTTTCAGTTTCCTAATTGATTTGAGATTCAGTTTTGGGCTGGGTTTATATATATTTCCTAATACATTTTTAGGGTTATGTTAACATGAAAAAGAGGGTTTTGATGGATTCTTTTAGAGAGATATCAGAGAGATAAAAATCTATTTGTGGGCATTGTAATCTTCTTCAATTAATCAAAGAATTGTGTGTTGTGGCTCCCAATGACGTATGCACGTTTGCCGAACCTCATTAAATCTGGTGTGTTCTATTTGTGAGCATTGTAATCTTCTTCAATTAATCAAAAAATTGTGTGGTGTGGCTCCCAATGACGTATGCACGTTTGCCGAACCTCGTTAAATCTGGTGTGTTCCTTCTTGTTTATCTTTCTTGCAATTTTTCTTTTATTTGCGGTGATTTTCCTACTTGTTAAACTCTTAGTACAAGATCCGGAAGGGCACGGGTTCGATTGATTGTTTCGAATCCCCAACACTTCATACTGAAGGATATTCAAATCCTTCTTTTTATTCACGCATCAAAATAAAATATCAGCAAGACAAAAGAAAAAGACAGACGGCGAATACTGATTTAGATTCAAACACAACAAAAGGAAAAAAAAATTGTTCGTCTTCCACATCTTTATTTAGAATACAAGCTCACACAAGCAGCTATAAATTGCAAAGAAACTATTTACACGACTTCAATTGTATTTCATAAAGGATATATCTGCAGACAGGACTTCAATTGTTCTTCCGAAAATGATATATCTGCAGATTTTCCACTCTCATCTTCTGAAAATTACTGCTCCTCCGAGACCTGAAGAAACGTCCCCAACTGAATTCATTGTATTTAGCTGGATTATCTTCAGTCACAAGTTCCCCTATAGGCTTCATAATTGTATAATGTGCAGGATAGAAGAAGAATGGGATTGAAAACCTCTCCTTGTCCGAGTTCAACGACACCCTGTGCTCCGTGCTCTCATACTTGTCGTTACTCCAAACCTGCATGAATGTGTTTGTAAGGAAATATCAACAGTTTTAGAATGAAATTTGAATTTTTTTTTGTCTGAGGAGATTATAAGATTCACAAATAATCCCTCTGAGGTTTTACCAAATTATTATTATTTTTTGATTTTTCCATCTTAATTTCTATGAAATTAACCTTGATGTCTAAACAATTATTTCTCAAAACTTTTTTATTAGTACCCTTGATCTCCAAAGAAATTAATCCCTCTGTACTATATGAAGTATGAGCAATTTCTTTTCACAAAACTAAGTATGAGCAAAATTTCCTTTCACAAAACATTTTTCTTAGTACCCTTGATGTCTAAACAAAATTTATCTCTCTTTTTTCTCCGTTATTAATTCGTATGTGTACTACACGAAAAATGTTCCACAACCGTAATAGAATAAGTGTTGCTCTACAGCATGCTGAAGTAGTCTCTCTGCAAGATATAAAGTAGTACGGGTAATAAATGACTAACCTACTCCAGCACATGAGGTGTATATCCAATTGATCCTATACTAAAAAGTTGATGATTATATCCAAACAATTGAGAATTACATGACTAAATACTGAAAATAAAGGGAAATAATGCCACATTTAAAAATCTTAGTACTTTGCCACTTTTACCTGGATGAGATCACCTATATTGATGATGTATGAGTCGGGAACGGGCTTGACACGGACCCACTGTCCATCGGACTTCCTCTTGACATCGAGGCCACTGACATTGTCCTGTGCGAGGACTGTGAACGCTCCTTGGTCCTTGTGCGGTCCCACGCCGAGGGCAAGGTCAGGGGAAGGGCATGGAGGGTAATGGTTGAGGCGGATTCTGCTGATGGAGTCCTTGAAGTAGCCGTTCAGTCGTTTGGCCGGTAAGTTTAAAGTCATCGCAACGAGCTCGAGCAGTTTGAATGACAGGTCTTCGATGGCTTTTGAGTAATTCATGCAGGCATCTCTGTTGAAAGGGACATTGCAGAATAGAATGCAAATTTGAAAGATTCAAGATAAAGAAACTCTAGAAATATGTTTCTACAGTTCAATCATGAGAGACAGTGAAGGGTTTTAAATATACACAGTAACCCAATCAGAGGGTATTATACATTTTCAGAATTACAGAGGGTAAATTTATAGTAAACACAAATATATCCTGGCTTTAGATTTGGCAGGAATCCATGCCTCCAAATAATTATGTTGCTCTGTAACTGATGATGTGTAGCTTGACATATATATTGTGAACAACACTATTGTTTTTGTTGTATTTTTATTTCGTTAGCAAAAATGTTTATATCTCGTCAAATATCTATCCAATACCTGAAATATGGGACTTCCTCCTTCTATTGAAGCCCGATTCTCGATCATCTAGGTAATATCCATACAGATGATATCATGTAGGTTATATCCATACAGGTCATGGGTATGACAGAGGCTAACATAATAACATACAAGTCATAAACATGTCAATTGGCTCAGTAAAGGCGAGGCTTGAACTGAGGTCAAGTCCAATCTGAGTCGTTTGATACAGTTCAGTCCACAGAAAACTCAGTTTGAATTAGGGTTACAGGATTGTAGTCAAAAACGTCATTAGACCGGAGTTCTAGTGTCAAATACTCTTGTAAGCTGCTCAATCCTTACGAATCAAATTGCTCTTTCATCAGCTTAGAGAAGGGGTAACCTTCAGATCAAACTTAATTCCCTTTTAGTGACACACATGTAATAGAAAGAGTTCATTCAGGCTAATGTTTTACGCTGTGCGTTACTTGTTATGTCGCTGACATATATACAGAGCATCGGTATGGTCAGATCATAACTGACAATTTGAGTATGTGCCATAGTCAAGAACATGGAGTGGCAGTCCAATCCCTAGCAACATGCATGGTTTCTTCAATATTCTGTTATTTAATGAAAATTATTGCTTGATTGGTAGATGGTTCGGATACGGCTCATGTATGATACTTATCATTTATATATCTATTTATCAATCATGGATACAGATATGTCTTGATAAGGAAAAATACATATCCAATCCGCTAAAGTCGGATATGCATATGGATATACATGCAAATATATATGTGAACACGAAATAGATATGTGAAAACCAGTTAATAATGAAAAAAAATTTATATGATACAAGAGAAGAGTTCGTTAATATGTTTGTTATATCTAAAACGCTAAGATTTGATCTCTTGATCATCAAAATTAACCTCAAACTAAGAATCAAAACTATAGCAACCGTATCACCAACATATATTTGGACATTTCAGATCCGGATCCGAATATTTCACCACATATTCGCATCTATAATCATATCCTATCAGTTATGATATTTAGTAACCATATCTTCTTGGATACAGATATTTTTTTGCCCCCCTACTAGCAACAATTAAAGAATGGGATGACTATGTTCTCTCGTGTTTGGTGAAGATACCAAGTGCAGATACTAGAAAGGGAACAAAAAAAAATCAACATTGAAAATAAACTATTATCTCTAGGTAATTACCTCATGTTCTCCGGATACTCTGGCCACCGATTCCAAATCTCCTGGATCCTTGTCTCGCCAATTTCACCCGACGCTGGAACAGTCATCACGTCATTAACACAAAAATCAAACACCTCCTTCCAATCCCTAACGTTCTTCGTATTCTCCATATCATAATACCCAAGAAAATTCTCCTCGTTCCTCCTCACTCTCCTCTTCTCCTCAGTCGGCAGAGCGAAGAACTCTCTCGCTGCCGACTGAACTCGTTCGAGGAGTTCGATCGGGACGCCGTGGTTGATGACTTGGAAGAAGCCAACTTCTCTGCATGCTGCTTCGATTTCTGCAACAAGCGTTCTGATAGGTAGCGTATTGTCACCGGCGGTGATTGGAGCTGTGAAAAGTGGAGAGAGGTCGATGATAGGGATTGATTCTACATCGGAGATGTTGGGTTTGGGTCGATGGTCGGGTTTCTGAATGAAGGCTGGACCAAATTCTGAACCCATGTTTTTTTTTTAGTTCCCCTTGATCTCTCGCTCTAATTCTGTCTAAATAGCTGTTTCAAGTATCACGGGGACAGAGAGCGGGTTAGAGTGGAATGTATCTGGATGTGTTTTCGGGCTTTTGTCGTCGTGTTCTTGTTTCTGGCGTGACGCGCGCCTAAGCAACTTAAATCATTTTCAGCTTCTATTTTTTCCCCCCATGATAACCCCGCCTGGAATTGAAACTAGGATGGTGTGAGCTAAATTGGAACCTCCTAACTGTTCTTATTATTTTATTTTCTTACATTATCTCTTGTTTATCTATTATTTGAGATAAGAAGTGCTAGGCATATTGCTAAGCGCCGATCGGTACTTAGAGCCTAGACGCGTATGAGGCCACATAGGTTACTAAATATTTAGGAACCTCTCAATCAATTGAGGATACTTCAATTTGTTGACGATACTTTGCTCTTTGTCAAAAGCTCCTCCAATGATATTTCCATTCTCAAAGCTATTCTTTATATTTTTGAAGACATATCTGGATTAAGCATCAATTACTCAAAATCATCTCTCATATATTTTGGCAATATTCAAAACAAAGCTCAGACCTTAGCATCTTCCCTGGATTGCAAAGTTGGTCAACTTCCAATTAAGTATCTTGGCTTACCTCTCAAATATGGCAAATTATCCAAATCAGACTGGCAGCCTCTGTTAGATAATCTCTATAGGAAACTGGCTATCTGGAAAAAGACTACGCTATCTTATGGAGGGAGATTGGTTCTTTTGAATTCAGTTCTTACATCAGTGCCTTTATATTTCATGTCTTTTTATAAGCTACCTAAATGACTTGTCAAAGAAATTGATAAAGTTAGGAGGAACTTCCTATGGACAGGAAAGGCTGACACAAATACTTTCAAATGTTTGGTAAACTAGAAAAAAGTTTGCTTAAACAAAAATGAGGGAGGCCTGAGGATTAAAGATATTGTTGTGTTCAATTCTTCACTTCTGACTAAATGGCTATAGAAGTGCTTAGACATGGATTCATCTACAGGCAAGTTTCTTCACAATCTTTATGTTCATGGTAATACAACTCTACAGACCAGTTTTTTCATCATCTACAGGCAAGTTTCTTCACAATCTTTATGTTCATGGTAATACAACTCTACAGACCAGTTTTTTCAAGTCATCTTATTCATCATTTTGGAATGCTTTATGTTCATGGTAATACAACTCTACAGACCAGTTTTTTCAAGTCATCTTATTCATCATTTTGGAATGCTGTCTTATCTTAGAAAGACGCTTTTTCCCATAACATAAAATGGATGATAGGTTCAGGAGATAATACTAGATTCTGGGAAGACAAATGGACTGGTTTTAACAGTTTAGCAAGTGTTTTCCCTGAATCATATAAGTTAGCTCTCTCCTCTAATGCCACTGTCAGGAGCCAGGGTCTTTACAATGCACATGAATGGTATTGGCATTTGTTGATGAGAAGAAGTATTCATCCTAGTGCTCAAGCTGAAAATTGCTCTTTTGAATTTTATCAGTAACTTTCATATTGTTTCAACAAATTGTGATCAACCTCAATGGTCTCTCACTCCTAACAGTCAGTTCTCAGTTAGATCTCTTTATAATTTTCTTATTCGGAGAGGTGTTATATATCCCTTATACAAAGTTATTTGGAATACAGTTATTCCCTCTAAAGTTTGTATCTTTCTTTGGCTTCTTTCACATAACAAACAGAATACAAAGGAGATTTGTAGGCTGTCTAAAAGTCACAATAGATAGCTGATCCTCATCAAGCCCCGAAGATGAAAGTTACAATCAAACGACTTCCTAATCGCTGTATCTGCAACTCTGCAACCGCTACAAACACGGTCTCATTTCTGAGATGATTGATCTTGATGGCTGCGACAGCAGCATGACTAATATTAGCAACTATTAGAGATGCTGATGAGCAGTGTAATGATTTTAGAAATAAAAGGTTGGACTTAGTTGATGAGTTGCTTGGTAGAGAGCTGTGGGCAAATATTCGTCTAAAAGTCACTATGGATATTTGATTCCCGTCAAGTTCCAACAATGGAAACTACAATCAAATAGTTTTCGTGCCGTCGAGCGAAAGCTGCAAATAGAGGACTTTTCACATAGATCGAGAAGAGTTACAATTCAACGACACTTCCGACAACTGATGAAAACTCTATTCAGCAGTCTTCATAATCTACAGTGAAGGTTACAATCTGACGACTTTCACATTCTACAACAGCTAAAGCTAGGATTACAATCTGACGACTTTCACATTCTACAACAGCTAAAGCTAGGATTACTGAACAACGGTCCTTGCAACGCTCTTAGAAGAGGTTACCGATCAACTAATCTCTTCTAAAACGCGGAAGTCATCCCCGCGTCATAATTTTGGAAAAGCAGGCGACCCCCGCGTTTCCAAGCTATAACAAGCCAAACGTGAGCGACCCTCGCGTTCATTGGTGTTCAGCCAACACCGACCCCCGCGTTTCCAAGCTATAACAAGCCAAACGTGAGCGACCCTCGCGTTCATTGGTGTTCAGCCAACACCGACCCCCGCGTTTCCAAGCTATAACAAGCCAAACGTGAGCGACCCTCGCGTTCATTAGTGTTCAGCCAACACCCAACCTCGCGTCTCAATTCTAAGAGGCGACGTTGGGTTCTGAACGCTAGATTGGGCGTTTGACTCGTTCGAATATGAGCCGAACGGTTTCAGAACTGTTTCCCCACGATCTGAGGAAATCACGCCCACTTAGGAGCGGATTTAGAGGGCAGTTACAACCTCTTATCCACCTATAAAAACTCAACAAACTCAACTGAGTTAAGGGCTGGCTTTTTGGGTACGGAGAAGCAGCAAGTTAGATCTTGAGGATCTCAACTGCACAGAGAGGCATGAGAGAGGCAAAAATCCTTGGAGATAGGATTTTTGAATCAAGTCCAGAAGATCAAAACCGAAGGGATTCTTCAACAACAGAATATCTGCTTGGTCATTAACCGAATTTTCAGTTCTAACAACTCTATTCACAGAGTTCTAACTCGTTCAGAGTTCTTAAACTCATTCAGAGTTACTCATCAAACTTTCCACAGAAGTTCATCGTTCCCACGAGATAAAAGACGGTCGGATCGTCAACGGAGAGCAAATTCGACGCGAACAATCGAAGGAGGCACTTCATCGCTACCTTGAAGAACCCAGTTTTAAACAAAGGAGAGAACCAAATTCGTTCTCTTCTCTTTTGTAATCGAATTGTAATCAGAATCAAAGAAATACAAGTCAATTTTCTTTTGTTCTTTTCATTGCAATTTTTCCAACATACAAAAGATGGCGACTCCGCTGGGGACTAGCTTTTCCGATGAAGAAGTGGTGGCGCAGTCCGACGTCCACCTCATGGGATCGACTGTAGAAACTCTCGTCGTAGAGTTTGATCAAGCAAAGTACGAGGAGGCATTATCCTCGGGATCTCTTAGCCCCAAGGCTAAACGCGATGTCCAAAAGATCTCCAAGGAGATCAACTCTGTTGTTGAAACGCCGAAGAAAGCCCTCTCCTTCGGCCAGGAGCTTAAACTAGCTTTGATGGCTGAAAAGCCCACATCCGCGTCAGCACGACGTGCTTCAGGCCACAAACGGCCTATAGAGGAGACGAGCTCTGTAAACGTCAACGACGCTGCTGCTAAGGCTTTGAAACAAGCCAAGAAGAACGCCGCTCACAGACGGAGAAGATCCATACGACGAGCACACTTGCGTGAAAGCCGAATGTTGGCCCAACGCGAAGATCGCGTTTCTGAAATTTTGCCCGAGCCTAGCGTTCCAAAAACAGAACGTTCGCTTCGTGGCAATGAGCCCGATTACGAGCCTCAGCTAATACAGCTGAAACGCGACCCTGAATGACGCGTTGTTCCTTCAAGAAGCAGCCCTCAGAAGGAAGCTGTCAAAGACAAACGCGGCCCTCACGTACACGTTCAAAAAGAACATGACTTTCAAAAGTCTGTTCCACCAACCAAACGCGACCCTCAGGGGCGCGTTCAACCAAAACATGACCCTCAGGGGTCTGTTTCATCATTTAAACGTAGGCCTCGGCCTAATGTTTACCAAACTAAACGCGACCCTCGCGTTGTTCTTCAAGAACGCGACCCTAGCGTTGTTCTTCAAGAACGCGATCTTCAAGAGGTCCGCCAGGTTCAGAAAAGCCAGCGTGGTTTCAAAATCTACGTCCGACAAGAACCAATTTCATCCACCCAAGGGCAGGGGGTTCCATCTCCGCCTCCATACCCGGGGAAAGTTTCCTCCCAAGTTCCTGATTTGCGGGAATTATTGTCGAGAGGAAAACCAACAGTACAAGCAGCTCACTCATGCCAATGTGAGAGGCTTATATCGGCAGTCTTGTCAGAATGCTATTGTTGTGCATCCACCCCTCGACAGTCTGTGTTCGACAGGTTGATGAATGTCGTTAGGCCTGCCAAACGACAACGCCAATACAAAAAGAAGACAGCTGAAGCGGAATACCCCGAGGTCACCATCAACATGATCGGCAGAGGAAAAGCCTCGCATTCCGATTCCGACGGGTCGCAAAGAAGTCATTCCCCAACTGTTAGGGAAATTTGTGAACAATTCGAAGGAGTATATAGGAATACTCGGACTCGGACAGGAGCTATTCGCCCGGTTAACTATCAAAAGTTAGCCAAAGGCATTACAACAAGTGATGAACATTCGGCAATAGCCGAATCTCAATCTTCAAGCTCTGTCGGAGCACAAGAGGTTTCTGCTTACATGGCGGGAAACCCCGAAGACATAGCCAAAAGAGTGGACGAACATCATGTCATGCTCCAGACGCAACAGGAGACACTTCTCCAATTAAAGGAGATGTTGGCTCAGCTTCTCGCTGAAAAAGGTCAAAAGCCCGAGTCTTCCCGGAGAACTATGTCAAAGGGAAAGCAGAAAGTGCACGAATATTCAGATCGTGAGACTCACAACTTGGATTCATCTTCTGAAAATAAGAAAGAGGTGGAAAAAGAGCTGCATCCCCAGTCCGCTAAAGTGGATGAACTGGAGGATCGCCTTAACGCAATTGCCAATAGAAGCGAGCTCCGTGAAGAAGGAGTGGTGCGGCCTTACCCTGCTGAGTGGGATACAGCTCCCTACCCACCGAAGTTTAAGGCCCCTACCTTGCAACCGTTTGATGGCACAGGATCGCCGAACCAGCATATTTACTACTTCAAATCACAAACTGGAGATGTAGTAGCGAACGACGCCATCCTGACCAGGCTGTTCATCGGTACCCTCAAGGGTGTCGCTTTCGAATGGTTCATGAAATTGCCTGCCGGATCTATCCAGAAATGGGTAGACCTGGAAAGGTTATTCTTGGCCAAGTTCTTTGAGGACAACATAGAGGTCTTAGTCCCGACTCTTCTCGCCACTAAGAAAAAGAAAGGAGAGTCCATCAAGACCTATGTTGAGAGATTCCGCAGCATGGCACTGCGGTGCCCTTCAGGTATGACCCAATCAACTTTGGTTGAAACTTGCAGGCACAATTTGCAGACCCAGCTCCTTGGTCAGATGGGGGTAGCGGAGTGTCGCTCCTGGAGACAATTAGTTTCACAAGGAGAACAAGCTGAAGAGATAGTGGCGCGAGTTAAAGCTGAAGAAGAGCCGCAACCTAAGCCGCAGCAGCAACGCAACCAGAACAACGTCCAGCGGTCTAAGGGAAAGGAGACTTTAGCAGCTGACTACACGCGAGTGCCACCGCCTACTAAGCAAGGCAAGGCGCCAAATCAACAAAGAGCGCCCAAGCAGTATTCGTTTAAAGAGGAGCACGTGGATACCTTATTCCAATTGCTCCGAAAGAACAACAAGCTGCAGTTGCCTGAAGTCAGGAAGTCGGATGAAGCAGGGAAGGTGGATGACCCCAACTATTGCCGTTATCACAGGTTCCTTGGACATCCTACCAGAAAATGCTATGTCTTCAAAGACATTTTGCAGAATTTGGTAAATGCTAATGTGCTCACTTTGAAACCCGAGCAGAAGACTGTATCCACTAATATGGTAGCGGTCCAATTCAGTGATTTTCCTCCAGTAGTAACTGCGAATGGCGTTATTCCCATTCGTAAGGGAGAAATGCACTTGAAGAATGCTGACTTGCATAGTCAGAAAGACAGGGGGTTGGTACCCCTCACCACCCCAAAAGGAGAAATCATGTGGGTCCACCCTGATCTACTAGGAGATCAACAATGGACGGACACCTCGTCTAAAAATAAGGGAGGCAAGGCTAAGTCTTCCAATATGATTAGCCCCTCCATTATTGAAAATGATGATCACCTCAAACCTCTTACTGATTCAGAAGAGGAGAGGATTGCCCTGGCAGCATACCCAGGAGACAACCATGGCACTCGGTCAGGAAAAGCTTACTTGAGGGATTACAGTCAAAACGCTCAAGAGATTGAGGAACAACCCCAGGACGCTGGGGGTTCTGTCCCAAAAAAGCCAGTTGATAAAGAAAAACAAAAGGAGCTTCGATTCAACAAAAACCTCCACCCGAAAAAGCCAGTTGATCAAGCGCTCCCTTCCAGTTCAATGTTATGGCACAGTTGGCCAACATACCGGCCAGAATTACTCTATATGAACTTTTGAGGCTGTCCAAAACTACCAAGGAAGCTCTGATCGAAGCCTTAAGGAATACGGAGAGCTTCATCACCCAAGTCACTCCAATTCCCGAAGCTTCTGAAGATCAAACTTGCCGGCAATGTCTGCAAGCGGCGAGGAGTTTACCCTGCATATCATTCACACAGGAAGACATGCAGGTCAAACACAAGCACGACAGACCGTTGTACTACACGGGGTATATCGGATCCTCCGAAATCAGTCGTGTCCAAGTAGACCCAGGCTCAGCACTCAGCATCATGCCTTATAGGGTCATGCAGGTCTTAGGAATTCCTATGCATCGATTGAACACTACTCAGACTACCATCTTCGGGTTCAACGCTAATAGCACTCGGCCCCTGGGAAAGATCAAGCTCAGATGCCAGATCGGAGATCTTAAGTCTGAAGTGAATTGTTACATCATAGATGCGGACACGTCCTACAATCTTTTGCTAGGACGACCATGGATACATGCAAACCGTATTGTCCTATCTACACTGCATCAGGTCATGAAGTACGCCAACGATGAGGGAGAAGTCCGAACCTTAATTGCGGAAAAATACCCCTTCCGAGGAGCGGAAAACTTCCACACTGACTCTGTCTTCTATCTGGAGTCCCAGGAGAAAGAAGATGTGGACAGTGGTAACGAAGCTGATACTGAACCAGATCCTGATGAAGATTGTCCATGGGAGTTAAATTTCGATGTAATGGGTCAGGATGAGAGTAATAATAATGTACCGAGCGAGGGCGAGTGGTGCATTAATGAAGATTTTATTTTGGCGTACTTGTCTGATGTCTCCTCTAAAAATAAACAAATAGAGAATGGTCTTAATGCAGGTACCAACCCTTGGCACGTATTGTGCACAGAGGCATCGTTCACCTTGCCAATTCAGTCATCCTTCGCTTCGGATGAAGAAGTAGAAGATGTACGGAAGGCTTTCTTCAAAGTCCCATCCAAAAGAAAAGGGCAGAAGCCTATCTGTTTTGGTAAAGTCAAACCTGAACCACTCAAACGAGGAAGTTCAGAGGAAGATGACGGAGTTCCCCAATTCCATTATCACGAACCCAATTCAATACATTTAATGAAACGAATGGGGTATAATTTTAATGAGAAACAGGGTTTGAACTTCGGGAAAGGAAGACGAACACCGATCCGAATGTCTCTCACCCCTGAAGGAAAACCTCCGGATTATTATCAAAAAACCGGAAGAGGCTTAGGTTATGTCACAACTCCCCCTGCCTCAGAAAATAAAATCAGTAACTATCTGCGTCAGAACCATTCATCCGAAACATCTTCTTGGGAATCTGACATCAGTGTCGGACCCTTCTTTAAAAATCTGACGGTGAACATGGTTTCAACTAGTCATCTAGATGAAGACGTAGGGGGTGATGAAGGATTAATCGAATCAATCAATGACCCTTGGATCAAACGCCTCAACATCTTGTGGGATATGTTCTTCGAACATCGCGAACCACCCACCGAAGATAAAGTGATCCAGGTCAACATGGGAGATGAGTCTAACCCCAAGCCCATCTTTATAGCCGAAGATTTATCATCATCCAAAAAAGAGGACCTTATATCTCTCATCAGAGAATATATAGATGTCTTCGCTTGGAATTATGAAGATATGCCTGGCCTTGACCCGAAGGTTGCCATGTACCGTCTTAACATCGATCCGGATGCAAAACCCGTTAAACAACAACAACGCAGGTTTCGTCCAGAGATAATGGAATCAATTGAGTCAGAAGTTAAAAAGCTTATAGACTCAGGTTTTGTTAGGGAAGAGCAGCATCCGGACTGGGTGGCCAACATTGTCCCAGTACCCAAGAAAAACGGTAAGGTCCGTATATGCATCGACTTTCGTGACCTTAACGCAGTCTGTCCAAAGGACGAGTTCCCGCTTCCTATCACAGATGTTATGATCGACAACACCTGCGGATATGAAAGGATGTCTTTCATGGACGGATTCTCCGGATATAATCAAATCAAGATGCACCCGGAAGACGAGAAACATACGGCTTTTAGAACACCCCTGGGGGTGTATTGCTATACAGTGATGCCCTTCGGCCTGAAAAACACAGGTGCGACTTATCAATGTGCAATGAACACGATCTTTCACGAACACCTACGAAAGAAGATCGAGTGCTACGTTGATGATATAGCAGTGAAGAGCCAGTGTAAAGGTGATCATCTTACAGATCTGAAGACAATGTTCGAGATTATACGAGCACATCAGCTGAAGATGAACCCGACAAAATCGTTTCTCGGAGTATCAAGCGGAAAATTCCTGGGATTTATTGTTACCTCCAAGGGAATTTCTCTTGATCCAAAGAAAGTGCGTGCCATCCAAGACATACCGCCTCCAAAGAATCTCAAAGAGGTCAGAGGGTTGCAAGGTAGACTGGCCTACATCCGAAGATTTATATCGAATCTTTCAGGGCGTTGCTAACCTTTCTCTAAGCTCATGAAGAAAGGAATATCCTTTGTTTGGGATGGAGAGTGTCAAAAAGCATTCGAGGAGATTAAGAGATATCTCACTCAACCGCCAGTTCTCGTGGCCCCAATAACAGGAAAACCATTCCTGTTGTATGTGAGAACCATGGACCATTCTCTTGGGGCTTTGTTAGCCCAGAACAACGATTAAGGTCAAGAGCAAGTCATCTATTACCTGAGCAGGACCATGATGGGAGCCGAACATCGGTATAATCCGGTCGAAAAAGAATGTCTCGCCTTGGTATTCGTGATTCAAAAGATGTGACATTACCTAGTTAGACAAACAATTCAAGTCATCTCCAAGGTGAATCCCTTGAGAGTTCTGATGAGTAAACCATCATCTCTAAATTGCCGGCTCGCAAAGTGGGCCATTCTCTTGTCACAATATGACATGCAGTTCATGCCTCAAAAGGCGGTCAAGGGTCAAGCACTGGCAGACTTCTTAGCCGATCACCATGTGTCAGGAACGTCTAAGTTGTATAAAGAATTACCTAACAAAGTCGCTGAAGCTTGCGCTACTCAAGAAGCTACGCAAGTGTGGAAGTTATTCTTCGACGGTGCGTCTAGAGCAAACTCTCATGGAGCAACTACCGCAGGAGTAGGAGTAGTATTAATCTCTCCGAACGGTCATGTAATCCCAAGGGGATTTTCCCTAATCGAACCTTGCACTAACAATGTAGCCGAGTATAATGCTTTGCTATTAGGAATGCAATTTGCCGAAGAACTTAATATTCAGCACCTCGAGGCTTACGGTGACTCTCAGCTCATCGTTAATCAAGTCCGAGGGGAATACGAAGTACGTCACGAGGATCTGATCCCGTATTACTTCGCAGTGCTAAAGCAAGCTCAAAAGTTCGAAGGTTTCTTTATCGAATATGTACCACGAGCTCAGAATGCGTATGCAGATGCTTTAGCCTCCTTGGCAACTTCATTAGCATTGCCACCGGAGGCTGAAATAATGATTCCAGTCGCGGGACGTAAACTATACTTTTCCAAAATTCCTATGGAGGAAAACTCAGACAAGACAACGACAGGAGAAGTCTGTACAACCTCTATGGAGTTTGAATCTAGGGATTGGAGATTCCCATATATCGATTACGTCCTGTACGGAATTCTGCCTGATGACCCTAAGGAAGCGGCCTCTATCAAACGAAAGGCCCTCCGATTCTATTATGATGCAGTCTCTCAAGTCCTGTATCGTAAGTCACATGATGGAGTTTTGCTTCGATACCTTTCTCGGAAGGAAGCAAGGGAGGCCCTCAAAGAAGCTCACGACGGAATGTGTGGAGCTCATCAGCCCGGAGCTAAATTAGGAGATCGCCTCCGACGAATCGGCTATTATTGGCCAAAGATGTTCTCAGATGCAGTTGACTACGCTAAATGTTGTCACACATGCCAAATTCATGGGGACTTCATCCACCAAGCACCTGGGAACTTACACCCCACATCGGCGTCCTGGCCCTTCGAAATGTGGGGTATGGATATCATGGGACCGATTTCCCCTCCGACGTCCAAGGGACACCGGTTCATTCTAGCTGTGACCGACTATTTCTCCAAATGGGCGGAGACAATCCCGTTGAAAGAAGTCAAGACTTCAAATGTAATCAAGTTCATCAAGCATCACGTCATCTACCATTTTGGAGTCCCGAGGCGAATAGTTCACGACAACGGGACACAATTCGTCAGCTTTGGGTTTCAGAGATTTTGTGACAGATTCAGAATACAAAGTGTCGCATCTACGACATATTATCCGCCAGCGAATGGTCTTGCAGAAGCTTTCAACAAAACCATAGTGAAGCTTCTCAAAAAGTTTGTTTCCAAGAGCCGGCGCGATTGGGATGAAAGACTCGGTGAATGTCTGTGGGCTTACCGCATGACAGTGAGGACCCCTACAAGAGCTACACCATTCTCTTTGGTATACTGTTGCGAGGCTGTATTGCTATTGGAAATCCAGATCCCTTCTCTGAGAGTTGCTATTACAACTGGACTAACAGAAAAAGAAAAACATCAACGACGTCTGCAAGAACTTGAAGCCTTAGAAGACAAACGACTTCAAGCTCAGCAACAGATCGAGTTATATCAAGCCCGTATTTCCAAAGCCTATAACAAAAAAGTTAAGGAACAAATTTTCAAGAAAGACGGCTTAGTTTTGGCCAACAGACGACCCATGGTAATGACACACAAAACCAAAGGGAAGTTCAATCCTAAATGGGAAGGGCCCTTCGTAATAGAATCGGTCTATTCAAACGGAGCGTACCACCTTATCAATCAAAAAGGAGACAGGCTCATGATGCCAATCAATGGGAAATTCCTTAAGAGATATTTCCCATAAATCATGTGGTCCCCTAAATCCAGCTAAATCAGGCTGGGGGTTGCCTATTCATAGTGTAATTCTATCTTGTATTTCGTCATGTTAACACTACACCTCTGACGATTAAAATTTTCTGGAATTATTCTAAATAATCAATAAAGAGAATTTCGATAGCATTTGCATTATTTTTCATTGTCCTGAATCAGATTTCAACAAAAAGAGAGGATGAAAGCCAAAATGATATCATTTTCATTCAATATTGTCAATCTGGATACAAAACGAGGATAATCGAAATGAAAACGATACAAACTTATTCCCTCCACTAAAAGCAATTCAAATCCTAAGCGTTGGGGCCCATCAGCCTACAAGACTTGAGCTTAGACTTCAAAGCCAATATTTTCTCTTCACGAGCCTTCTTGATTTCCTCTGTTATCTTGTTTTTGAGCTCTTCTTCATTTGGTACTGCTTCTGCAATCTCGCGCCTGATCTTATTGGCAGCAACAAGTTCATCACCATACCCTTTGAAAAGCCCATCGCAGTAAGTAATTAACCCTTTGAAAACTTCCATATCACCAGCTAGCTGAGCATTTATCTGAGGTATCCCAACACCAGCACGAGTGAGTTCTGCTGCAGTATCCCGGAGACCCACGGCAAAATTGCCCATGTCCCCTTGGACTTGGAGATGCTCATCACGCAGTTTGGCGATACGAGATTCTGTCTCAGACAGACTTTTCTGGAGGGCCTCTTGGTGTTGTGTTTTTAAAGCTTTGGCCTGAGAGAGAGCCTGATCCACTTCTGGCCCTATGTCGTCACGCTGAAGCATTGAAAGGAATTCCAATTCATATTCTAGAATAATAATGCTCTCGCGACAATGTTTAGTCCACAATGCATTCCCCTAGTCCCTAATCTTAGCGAGACACCCCAGCAGATGGGGTTCAAAGACTTTGAAACTCACGTCCCCGAGACTAACGACATCGATAGTCATTTGCATCCAGTACTCTAATTGTTCGATGAGCTTCCTTAAAGTTTCCGAGCTTGGGGGTGGAGCAGTCGACGGATAAATAAAGCAATTCTCATAGTCAGTGCGAGTAGAGGTGTGCGCAGCTTCAGATGATGACTTTTCGGTCGTATTTGGCACTGAGCCTGAGGTAGTCAGTTCTTGCTCATCTGTTGTAGTTTCAAGGTCGGGAGGAGCAGCTTGAGGTGCGACAACCTCTCTGTTCCCGGGAAGTCCAACAGGGGCAGACTTCATCGCGTCCCCCATCAATTTAGCCCTCTTGGAGTTCTTGGCGGGGACGGCCTTTCTCTTGCGAGTTCTCCTATCATATTCACCTTCCTCTACCGCAGTAAGGGCTCTCTTCCTCGATCCCAAAGAACGAAGTTCAGGAGTAGGGGTCTCTATAGGAGTTCCCTCAGCCACCTTATCTTCAGGAGCAGGAGTTCCCCCAGCCACCTTATCTTCAGGAGCAGGAGTTCCCTCAGCCACCTTATCTTTAGGAGAATCCGCAGTTGGCAACCCTTCTTCAGTCCCTGCATGAACCTCTTCCCCATAAGGCTCAATGGTAGGCAATTCCTGTGAGGCTTCAACTGTTCCGGCTGCCTCTTGTTCACAGGAAAGATACTCCTCTATTCCTGGTAAACGACTCTTGGCAAAACGACTTCTCGATTTATACAATTCCCGAATCTCGCTTATGCATGAAGTATGAATATCGTATTCTGGGATTCGAGAAACTTCATCAAACCAGTTGCGAAAGTCCGCAACGGTAGAACAGCCAGGCGGTGAGTTGGGTAAGGTAAAGTGTGCATGAGTCCCTCCGGCAGAGAAGAAGAACCACGCATGAGCCCCTTCGTACAGATTCCCGATTTGGGCCAATGCCGGATTGGGATTACCGACATAAAGTTGATCATATCCGAATTGTCTGGCGAATCTAGAAGGTGTGTAAGGCTCAATGATACACTTCTCCCTCAAGAGGTACACCAGATAGCCTAATCGGATCATGAGAAGCCATCTGAAAGTGCCCTCCTCTAATGAAGACGAACCCTCAAAAAGGATATCTGAAAAGTTGGCATTCTCTTTAGCTCCGTCAAAATTAGGGGCACAACAGAAAATTTTATAATTGTCTCCCCGAGACAAAAGTTGTCGAGCCCTGACTATATAAGAATTAGTCCACGTGGCCGACTCCAACCTCTGTACAAAGGGAACATAAGCATCATCGTCCTCAGATACTCCCGTCATCAATGAAGGGCAATGCAATACGAACCAGGCCACCAAATACGTATACGACACTGGTACACGTGGTGGAGAAGCCTTCTTAACCTTCTTCCCGGCAGCCTTAACGTCCGGGGCTCCGAGAAGTTCGGAGGTCAACATCCGTAAGCCGCTCTGCATGCAGCTTACCATAGCAGTGGTCAACATCCGTAAGCCGCTCTGCATGCAGCTTACCATAGCAGTGAGAAGACTCACAAGTCTCCCATGCGCTAGCAAAACAGCTGGGTATACAACCTCAGCTAATATTACCTCTACTGGTTTTGACGGTACTACGCACCGTTTCAACCAAATCATGAAGAAGACTGCAAGAAGAGCCGTGTCAGAAATAGGAACTGTGGCTTGGTGGTGGAAACTCTTAAAGTCAACACCAGCCTCAAAGTTATCCTCTGCAAACTCTGTCTTGTAAGTAGCACTGGAAGCTTTAACTCGGGTTTTAGCATCCTTAAGAGAAGTGGCGGTAACACGAGACACAGCTATGTCTTTCCGGTTCAAGTTCTGAAAGAGGTATTCTACCCACGTGGTGTGCATAATTCCCCCTCCGCGCATTCCGACGACTTGAGCACATATATGGAAGTGGCACATCAACTCCCAGAAAGTAGAATAGACTTCTGGATGTGCCGCCCTCAACAGGGAAATCTCCTCGGTAGTAGGGATGAATTCTTCGTATGACATTTTACCCAACAGCAACCCTGATACCGCTTGCATCTCGTGTAGAGCAAAACCCAATTCCCCTATGGGTGTGAAAAAAGTGCAGCTGTCCGGGTTATATTTCTCCAATATAGCGAAGAAATTATGATGGCTTTGCACAACCCCACGTCGAGTAGCTAGCACAGGAATTGTGAGACCCGATTGAGCGAGTGACTCCTTAAGCTCCTCAAGAACGAAGTCAACCATACGGGTCCACCAACCTTCTTCTCCGGAACAAACCCATCCTGGGGACCTGAACATTTGGGTGGAGAATTCACCCTGAACCGCAATGAACTGATGAATGAAGACATTCGCTGGACGCGACATCTCCGAAATGAGATCCTTCTTCTCGAATAAGCCGGGTCTTAACCCCTTGAGTTGTCCCCCGATTTGTGTACGAGCCCGCTGACCAAATCCAAGCGACACATTCTCTTTCTCTTTAACTATGTCGAAGGTCAAACCCCGACGACAGCTCACATTCAAGAAGTAAGAGAGTAGGTACATCCTCTTCATGTTGGGGAGGAATAAGAAGCGATTATTAACTCTCCGCAGCAACTTTGAGTCCTCCACATGTATAAGATGGTCATCGATCGCTATACGATCTCTGAATATGAATGCTGGTTAGGGAAACTGAGCACGACCAATAGGGGTCTCCATGTCCAAGTCAGTGATTAAAATTCTGAGAGTAGAGCATCGGGGGAATTTAATTATCTCCGTTCTCTCCGAATCAGGGAAAGTGCACAGTGGAATTCTACCCTGAAGACTGAAGACTTCATTCGCGCCAGGACCGCCGATATATCCAAAATGATGCTCTTGTGAAAGCGGCACGTTTGGAAGAAACACTGCACAATCAAAAGCAGAGTTTAGCAGCTAGAAGCAAGCTATTGACATAAAGACAAGTCTGAAACACAGAAGGTTAAAGTCTCCGTATCAGGATCTCAAACGCGATGGTCGAGCCTCGCGTTAGAAATCTCAAACGCAAGGGTCGGACCTCGTGTTGAAAATACTCAAACGTAAGAGTCGAGACCCACAAGAAGTCCTAACCCCGCGTTTTCATCAAACAAGAACGAGTCATCTTCCTCGTTATCAAGAACCCATCTAGGGTTTTCAAAGAAACTTGCCAAGGCAAGTTATTTGGGCCAACACTTACCACGACAGGGAAGCCCTAGTGACGGCAATGACGACGATGATGTTCCCACACGAACAGGAACACCACCAGCATCCTCAGTCGACGGCGTTTCAGAAGCCGCTCCAGCGACTTTCTTGGAATCGGAATCCGTTCTCCGAGGCGCCATTAATGCAGTCGATCAGGAGAAACTCTTTTGAACGAAGGAGATGAAGTTCGTCGGAGATTTCGTCGAAACCAAACGAGAGTTCTCGTTCTTGGAAATAGCCAAAAGTGGAAAGAGTCGAATGACTCTTGACGTGACCACTCAGGTCTATTTATAACAGCCGTCAAGCTGTTAAGATGGTTAGGGATTCTAAGAGAATCCCAACCGTTTTATATTTTAAAACGTAAATCTCTTACGTTTTTAGATAAAGTCAGTTAAGACTTTAATCTCAACGCGAAGTTCACACCCGCGTTCAAACGCTCGGCTCAGACCAGCGTTATGGAGGTTCTTAGCCTCGCGTTTCGTACCTCAAACGCAAGAGTCACCTTAGCGTTGCAACTTTTCCAAATGAAGAACCCTTGATACTTATCCTCTAAGCTCAGGGATTCTTTCAACAGAGTGTTTTAAAAAAAAAAAAACCCTGTATCTCCTCAGATGGTCATCACCCTAACAGAGATTGAATTTAGTTATTATCACTACCAATATGACTACAATTCCTCTGCGAAGGTCCATTTATCGATTCTCATCAATAGAGCGATAAATCCTCAAAATTGCCCTGATCGCAATATTTCAGCTGTCATGTTAAAATCACACCTCTGACAAAATCAACTTATTGATTCTCATCAATAGAGCGATAAATCCTTAAAATTGCTCCGATCATAATATTTCAGATGTCACGTTAAAATCACACCTCTGACAAAATCAACTTATCGATTCTCATCAATAGAACGATAAGTCCTCAAAATTGCTCCGATCGTAATATTTCTTCTGTCACGTTAATATCACACCTCTGAAAAAATCAACTTATCGATTCTCATCAACGGAACGATAAGTCCTCAAAATTGCCCTGATCACAATATTCCCCCTGCCAAGTTAAAAAGCTATACCTCTAGCACCTATAGACTTCTTTTCAGTGTTCAAAGCAGAAATGACACAGGAAGAATTCTACCAGTCAGCCCCATTACGGGAAAATATTAATCCTTAGCAGTTTAAAATTTTCTGGAGTTATCTTAAACGATAATAAAAGAGAGTTTTCTGCATCAGAATCATTGTGGAGATCTATTCTAAGTCAGGAATACGTCTCAGGCATTTTTCGTGATTTGTTACTTAAAATCAAAACATGATAAACGCAAGAAACAATGAGAAGTCAATATCACTTTTTATTCAATAACCAAAAGAAAGTGATACAAAACAAACTTGTTCTTATCAAAAGAACATTACAAGAGTAAATTTCATTCACGCATCAAATCAAAAGACGTGAGTTGGGCCCTAACTTTGTTTAGCTCCTCTTCGTGAGTGGTGCGCACCATAGCCTCAGCCTTTGCCCGGAATTCTTCCTCGCTGGGTGTGATGATAGTCGTTGCTTCATTCCTGGCTTGTTCCAAAGCTCGAGCCTGCGTATGATATTCCAAAGTGCCAGTAGCATTTTGGGTGCTAAGGATATCGACAACATTTTCTTCACGGGCAAGTTCAGCCTTTAATCGCAGAACTTCAGCCTCAGCTTCAACAAGTCTATCACGAAGCAAATTCATGGAAGTAGTCGAGCGTTCTAACTCTTCTCGTTTCTGAATATTACGCTCGCGAAGCTCCGTGATTTGACGCTCTCTTTCAGCCAAGTCACGTTCTATCGCCTCCCGACGAGCCACTTCTGCAACCTGAAGACTGGCCAAAGTGGAAACGATCTCGGACTGAAGCTCTCTGCGTCCCAGGGCCTCAAAATGCTGCAATTGTTCTTCCAAATGAAGAATAATCTCAGAACAGCGCTCGAACCACGGAGTGTTTCCTACACTTCTGACTCCGTTTAAGCCTGCTTCTAGAAGATGTCGAAAAGAATTAAAAGTGCCCTGACCACCCACCACATATTCAATCACCTTCTTGGCGAGGCTATTCAAGTACACCAAAGAGATTTGAAGGAACTCAGGTGCACCCGCGAGACTTGAAGATGCTCCCAGAGCCATTGAAATTGGTATAGGGGAGCCAGACGCTGAAGCTGCAGAGGCGGTAGAAACATTCAATTGTGATGGGTTCGAAGTCAAAGCCATCATTGCCCTTGCCTGAGACGTGCTGGGCCTCGCCTCTGTTGGTGTAAGTGAAATCTTCATCAATGCTGCGTCAGCATCCTCATCATCTCTATCTTCGTCAGCTGCATCACCAGTTGAGGAGCCATCATAATCAACTCTCTCCTCATCATCCTGAGTAGCTGAAGGTTCCGGAAGATCTGTGCCCGCAGCTGGTTTACTCATAAGTCCCGTTGTAGGACTAGGAATTGAATCATGGGCTTGTGACATTAAGGCTGAATGAGAAGGGGATGGATTCTCTTCGAGACCCCCTGGTTCTAATGCAGGAGACTTAGGAAGGTCCATCACCGGAGCAGATTCTGCATCTGCAGCCAGATGGTAAGAAGAAGCTTCGCTCGATAGGGTTGGGCCATGAGAACGAAGCCCAGTTTTACATGGCAGGCCCGCAACAGAAGATTCCTGTTGCTCTTCATCTTCAGCAGCTTTGATGGCATCAGCCATCAACTTAGATTTTTGTCGGCCTTTGGGGGGAGGGGAATCAACCAGCAACTTCCGACGAATCTGTTTATCGTATTTGCCGGCTTCATCCGCTAAGAGTTTTCTCTTCCCAGCTGCTCTGGTCATGGGGGGATCAACCACTTGTTGCTCTTCCACCGGAACAGGTTCAGCTCTTTGTTCCTCTTTCTGTCCAGCCGGCTGATTCTCGATGGATAGAAACTCGTCAATCCCTCTCAAGCGGGATGTCTTGGACCCCTTTCTTAAAGCATACATATGCCTAATGTCTTTTAGGCAAGATGTATTCAGGTTGTAATTGGGAGTCTGAGAAGCGGCGAAATACCAATTACAGAAGCTTATAGAAGTGTAGGAGTTGGGTGTTTTATGGGGAAGCCTGAAGATGGCTTTTGTACAACCTGCCACAGAATAGTACCAAGCCCTGGCTCCTTCATATAAATTGCCTATAATTGAGAGTTGAGGATGAGGGTTCCCGACGTATAACTGATCATACCCAAATTGACGAGCAAACCTATTGGGTTGGTAGGGGTCGATGAAACAATTGACGCCTTGTCAGAAAATCAAGTAGCCGGGCCTGATGGAGAGAAGCCAGTGGAAAACACCCCCACTCATCTGAGTGAATCCGTTAGAACCCGCTACGTCCTGATATTCGGCTCCATAGACGCCGCCCTCAAAATCAGGGAAACAGCGGAAGATATGGAAGTGGGTGTCTCGCGCCAAAATTTGGCGAATTTTAACCATATACCCCCCTTCCCATTTCGCAGATTCTAGTCGTTGCATGAATGGGATGAA
This sequence comes from Asparagus officinalis, assembly GCF_001876935.1. Classification (NCBI taxonomy): domain Eukaryota; kingdom Viridiplantae; phylum Streptophyta; class Magnoliopsida; order Asparagales; family Asparagaceae; genus Asparagus; species Asparagus officinalis. The sequence goes on from NC_033800.1 coordinate 127,754,570, forward strand.
TGAATCTTCTGGGGGAGAGGCTGCACTCATTAAAGGAGGACAGTAGAGCACGTACCAAGCCATCAGGTAGGTGTATGGCAGTGGCACCCTGGGATTGGGAGTTTTGAAAGTCTTCTGACCCCCAGACTCCACCTCTGTAACATCCACGAAGTCCGAGGCCAACTCCCGTAGTCCATGCTGTAAACAACACACCATAGCATGAAGGAGGCTCACAGGTTTCCCATGGGCCAAAAGGACAGCCGGGTATATCACCTCAACAGCGAGGGCGTCGACCGGCCTAGTAGGAACGACGCAACGCTTGAGCCACAGCATCAAGAACCCAGCCAACAGCACTGTGTCGGAAATTGGAATCAGAGCTTGATAGTGGAAGCTTTCAAACTCTGTATGAGTCGGGAAAACATCTTCCTTGGCCTCATTTGTGTAGTGGGAGGTAGCATTGTCGATTCGGGCTTGAACTTCCTCCAAAGTGCTTGCAGATAGTCTGGTCACTGAGGCTCCTTTATTGGTCAAATTCTGGAATAAATATTCCACCCAAGATACTTGTTTAATGCCGCTTCCTCGAGCCCCCGTCAGTTGCATGCAAATGTGGAAGTGACACATGACTTCCCAAAGGGTGGAGTATATTTCGGGGTTGGTCTTCTTCAAAATTTTAAGTTCCGCTGATCCCGGAACAAACTCTTCGTACGGCAAATCTCCAAGAATAAGACCCGAGACTTCATGCATCTCGTGAAGAACGAAACCTAACTCCCCCACGGGGGTGAAGAAAGTACAAGTCTCGGGATTATACTTCTCCAATATGGAGAAGAAATAAAAGTGGCTCTGAACAATCCCGAACTTAGTAGCCCGCACGGGAATCTACAATCCAGCTCGGGCAAGAGGGGTTTCCAATTCATCTAAAACGAACTTGGTCATCCGGGTCCACCACCCTGTCACTGGAGAATGAACCTAGCCAGGAGTTCTAAATCCTTGCGCGGGAAACTCTCCTTTCTTCGCCACAAACCTCTTAACAAAGGTATTTGCCAGGCTGGCCACTTCGCCAAGGGGATACTCCTTAGCAAATAAACCTGGCCGCAAAGCTGTCACCTGCCTGTTGTAACCGAGTGTGCGGACCCCGTGAAAAGTCAGGGTTTCGAGAATAACCCCATCCTGATCCTTAACTAGGGGCCAATCCATACGCCATGGAATGGAAGCACACTGGAAATAAGAAAGTGGGTACATCCTCTCCATATTAGGCAGGAAAAGGTTGCGGTCCCTAACTTTTCGTAACCACTTGTAGTCCCCATCGTAAGCATTATCCGCCTCGAAATCAACAAAATCCCCAAAGAGGAATCCAGATTTGACTATTGGCTTACGGCTCGAGTTTTCAAGTCGAGCGTCCGTGACCAATAATCTAAGGGTCTCGGGAGAAGCTTGGGTGATTAGTTCCACGCGACTCTTTTCCTTAATTTGGAAAACAGGGAGTTCTTGGCATAGGTTGAATGTCATGTTCATATCCACACCGCCTTCATGTCCAAAATGGTGGCGAAAAGGAATAGGTTGACTGGTATGACGCACTGCAAAATAAAGAAAAATTTAGAAAAATTTAGACAAGGCAAATACAAAGCCCAGACACGAAGGTCGACTCCCGCGTCAGATAAGCTAGGACGCGAATGTCAAACCTAGCGTCAAAAAGCCCAGACACGAAGGTCGACTCCCGCGTCAGATAAGCTAGGACGCGAATGTCAAACCTAGCGTCAAAAATCTTAGACGCGAAGGTCGAGCTTCACGTCAGAGAGTTCAGACGCGTAGGTTGACCCTCGCGTTAAGAATCTGGGACACGGAGGTCGAACCCCTCGTCAAAAAGATTAAACGACGGAGTCCAGCCCCGCGTTATTGAAACGAGTCTCCTCGTTGATCTAAAGATCAAAACTTGCCGAAGCAAGTTTAATGACCACGAAGGCCGTACTCACCACCGATCAGAGGGAGTTGAGGCGGCACGTTCGCCTGAGCAGCGGTGTGCGACGTCGGGCTTGGAAGGACGAAAGTCAATTGATTTCTTGGGCGCCATGAAACCTGGTCGGAAGAGATGAACAGTTTTCGCCGGAGAGAACGAAAATTTTTTGTTGGAATTTCAAGAAGAGTCGGGTGACTCTTGATTTGACCTCCAGCGGTCTATTTATAGACAGCTGTGAGCTGTCAAATCATAACGGACGGGATTCGAGGCCAGAATCCCACCTAAAACTTGACCCTCGCGTTTTGGGTTGGTTGAAATTCCAAAACGCTGAGCTCACCCACACGTTCCAATTCTTAAATGCAGAAGTTATATTGGACAGCTATAATAGCAACTTCTTGACTACCAAGGCTATCACAATCATCAAGGCGACCAAAGCCGAGGAGAAACAGGCGACTCCGTTGGGGAGTCTATTGGAGAAACACAGATAGGTTACAGTCAACAACATCAGAATCATCTAGCTCGATCAGACGGAGTGAGCAATCAATTCACTCAATTTTGGGATCCAAAGTATTCCGAAAATTCATCTCAGTCAACCGCGAACTTTCGAAAACTTTGGAGGGGGTTCTGTAGGCTGTCTAAAAGTCACAATAGATAGTTGATCCTTATCAAGCCCCGAAGATGGAAGTTACAATCAAACGACTTCCTAATCGCTGTATCTGCAACTCTGCAACCGCTACAAACACGGCCTCATTTCTGAGATGATTGATCTTGATGGCTGCGACAACAGCATGACTAATATTAGCAACTATTAGAGATGCTGATGAGCAGTGTAATGATTTTAGAAATAAAAGGTTGGACTAAGTTGATGAGTTGCTTGGTAGAGAGCTGTGAGCAAATATTCGTCTAAAAGTCACTATGGATGTTTGATTCCCGTCAAGTTCCAACAATGGAAACTACAATCAAATAGTTTCACGCCATCGATCGAAAGCTGCAAATAGAGGACTTTTCACATAGATCGAGAAGAGTTACAATTCAACGACACTTCCGATAACTGATGAAAACTCTATTCAGCAGTCTTCATAATCTACAGTGAAGGTTACAATCTGACGACTTTCACATTCCACAACAGCTAAAGCTAGGATTACTGAACAACGGTCCTTGCAACGCTCTTAGAAGAGGTTACAGATCAACTAATCTCTTCTAAAGCGCGAAAGTCATCCTCGCGTCATAATTTTGGAAAAGCAGGCGACCCTCGCGTTTCCAAGCTATAACAAGCCAAACGTGAGCGACCCTCACGTTCATTGGTGTTCAGCCAACACCGACCCCCGCGTTTTCAAGCTATAACAAGCCAAACGTGAGCGACCCTCGCATTCATTGGTGTTCAGCCAACACCGACCCCCGCGTTTCCAAGCTATAACAAGCCAAACGTGAGCGACCCTCGCGTTCATTGGTGTTCAGCCAACACCCAACCTCGCGTCTCAATTCTAAGAGGCGACGTTGGCTTCTGAACGCTAGATTGGGCGTTTGACTCGTTCGAATACGAGCCGAACGGTTTCAGAACTGTTTTCCCACAATCTGAGGAAATCACGCCCACTTAGGAGCGGATTTAGAGGGCAGTTACAACCTCTTATCCACCTATAAAAACTCAACAAACTCAAGTGAGTTAAGGGCTGGCTTTTTGGGTACGGAGAAGCAGCAAGTTAGATCTTGAGGATCTCAACTGCACAGAGAGGCGTGAGAGAGGCAAAAATCCTTGGAGATAGGATTTTTGAATCAAGTCCAGAAGATCAAAACCGAAGGGATTCTTCAACAACAGAATATCTGCTTGGTCATTAACCAAATTTTTGGTTCTAACAACTCTATTCACAGAGTTCTAACTCGTTCAGAGTTCTTAAACTCATTCAGAGTTACCCATCAAACTTTCCACAGAAGTTCATCGTTCCCACGAGATAAAAGACGGTCGGATCGTCAACGGAGAGCAAATTCGACGCGAACAATCGAAGGAGGCACTCCATCGCTACCTTGAAGAATCCTGTTTTAAACAAAGGAGAGAACCAAATTCGTTCTCTTCTCTTTTGTAATCGAATTGTAATCAGAATCAAAGAAATACAAGTCAATTTTCTTTTGTTATTTTCATTGCAATTTTTCCAACATACAAGATTCTTCTATTAAAAGGCTGGAATGGTGATGTTATCTGTTCTTTTTGTGGGATAGAATCGGAATCCAGAGAACATTTGTTCTTTTCATGTCCTATATCAAAGAGAGTTTGGCAACACTTCATGTGCTACTTCTTACCTTTCTCATGGCCAAATACTTTGTATAAGCTTATGTATATACTAGAAGATCTGAGAGGGACAGAAGGATTTCTTTGGAGAAGCATTTTTTCCTCTGTCTGTTGGAGCTTATGGTCCTTGAGAAATAAATGTATTTTTGATCAAGTTCATTTTTCTATCAAATCTATTATTAACTTGGCAATATCGGGTCTAAGTGATTGGGTAGGCTATGGAAGTGAAGCGGCAGCATATAAGGTTAAAACAAAGTTAGAAGAAGAGCCGATTCGAAGGAGCACATAATTATCTACAAGTGATGGGATTGTGAATGTCTCTTTTGGTTTTAACAGTATATAAAATACTTTTGTAGTCTTAGTTTTTTGTTTTCTATTGGGCTATAGAAAGTTTAGTTTCTTGTTACTATATATATGGCTGGCTTTCGTTCTCTCTTATATCTATGTCAACGGTGAATGACGGCAAGGCCCTATCTTCACCTTCATGGATGTTTGATAGAAGAAAGTTATATATCACTAGTATTGAGAAACTATCTTTTCTATCTTCCAATGCTTGGATACAGTTCGTATCCTTTTTTGTATCTATCCTTTTGATTAATACAAATGACAGGGTATATCCCTTGTTTTCTCTCAAAAAAAAAGGTAGAGCCTAGGCAGATTTTATTTATTTATTTATTTACTACAGATGGAGAGACCTTGCTGAAGCTTGGAGGGGATGAAGAGGGTGGTGCTTGGACTTGATGGAGGCTAGGGAGGTTGTACAACGTGGAGGCAGCAACAAAGAAAATCATACCAATCTAACCTTTACGGTCTACATATGTTCCCTTAGGTGTTCACAAGACTTAACGTACCATCTATCCTTTTTTTAGGGGGTGGGGGGGTGGGGGGGGTCAGTCCAGTGAGAAAAGTTTAAAATCTAAGGGGTTTTGTGAGACATCTAAAGTTCAGCGACATTATGTGAGATAAACAAAGTTTAGGCCTGTTATGTGCTACACCCTTTATAGTTCGGGGGTTTATGAGATTAACCCCTTACTTTTTTGGGTTGCAATCTCCTAATATTTTAGGGGATTGCCTGTACGTTTAAGAATTTAAAAGGGGTTGTTTGTAACTTTCAAAATTTTATGAGTTGTTGTAATTTTTTATTTTTAGTATTTATAATTTTTATATTTTTCAAGGTTGTTTATAATGTTTTGGGATAACTTGCAAATATTTGAGGGGCATATATAGGCTTTGAGGGTTAACTTTTGTTAATGAAAAATTATAGGATAACACCATTATGGAGGTTAAATGCCCAAAAAAATCAAAATATTTTGGACTTTTTCTAAAATTCATTAATTTTTTGGCGTCTAGTGACAGTTGGCAAAATTTTGAGGGTTTGGTGCTAAGTGCTCAAATTTATTGGAGGTTTTATGAAATTTATCCTTGAAAAAAAATTAACTAAGGAGGATTACATAACAAGTTATTAAGATTAAGATGTAAGATTAATAGAAAACAGAAAATTCAATAAATTATAAAGGAAAAGAAAATGATCGTAAGAAACAAAAGAAAAAGAGAACAAAAAATGATGATTAGATTTTTAAATTATGGATAGTTATAATTTGACTAGGATTAACAAATATTTGATTATGAGAATTTTCTAATTATGAATATGAAAGAATAGTTTTAGTTTGATGAGGATTCTTTGCTATTAGCTATATGAAAGGATAGTCAAAAAATAATTTTTTTTTCTCTTGATGTAGCAAAATAATTTTTTTCAGCAAAAATGCAGTGGTAATACTGTCAACACCATTAGGTCCCTAGTTCAATCCCATCTGCCTAACCTAAAGTGTGAGAATGATAGACCGGTGGACCCACACACCTAAGTTTTACTTGGTAGGAGTCAAGTTTGAACTCGGGCTTCGGTCTACGGATTCTCGTACCTTACCAAGGCTTCCCTCGTACCCCAAAGGAAAAATACAAACGCAAAATACAATATGTCCTCATTCCAAATCTTTATTTAACGTACAACCTGACACAAGCAACTACAACTAGCAGACATAATAGAACTTCAAGTTTTCTTCCTAAAATGATATATTTGATGATTTTCTAGTCCCAGCTTTGAAAGTTGCTGCTCATTCGTGACCTAAAGAAATGGCCCCAGCTGAACTCATTGTATTTAGCAGGATTACCCTCACTGACAAGCTCCTCTACAGGCCTCATCATTGTGTAGTGCAGAAGATACAAGAAGAACAAGACCAAAAACATCTGCTTCTCTGAGTTCACTGATACCCTGTGCTCCGTGCTTTTGTACTTAGACTTTGTGAGAAGGGTCAAAAAATATTCACTCAGCGGTCTATTTGCAACAATAGAACTATGTGGGTAGTAAGTTCAATTTGACAATAGTTAAGGGGGTCTATACGTAATTAACCCTTACAAAAATGATATTAACTCAATTGTGACTATATGTATTGTTATATAAGCATTTATTTGATTACTAATCAAAATTAACATTTTATCATTTGATAATTAATAAATTAGAAATAGAAAATAAAAGGGAAATGGTGTTATTTTTAAATTGTATTTGCAAACAACCACCCTCATCTATACCTTCAATAATACTTATCATCTCTAAACTATTATTTGTTACAACTTATTGTCTCTCAATTCGTTATTATTAGCAAATTTATCCTTCTCAAAATGTTAACGCCAAGAGTGAGTCAGTGACAAGTGCTAATAAACAAGTTGATGCATATTAATTATGATCGCTACAAACCTTCTAAAAGAAGATACCGTTGTTGTTCCTCTAACGTAGTTACGACACATAAGAGTACTGGAGAGAAAGCGGGGTTAGAGACTGATTCTCATAATTCAATTCAACAACCAGTAGTTGGCTTTCCTGAAAATAATAATCAGGTTGAAGGTATTGATTATAATGATATTTTCTCGCTTTTTGTTAAACATACTTCCATTCATATTTTACTATCACTAGTTTGTTGTATATGATTTAGAGACAGAGTAGTTAGATGTCAAAACAATATTCTTGCATGGGGAATTTGAAGAGTAGATTTTCATACAACAACCTCAGGGTTTTGTAATTGAAGGAAGAGAAGATCATGTTTGTTTGCTGAATGAACTTCTATACGGATTAAAATAGTCTCCATGTTAATGGTAAAGAAAATTTGATTCTTTCATAATTAGTCATAGGTTCAGTAGGAGCAAATATGACACTTGTGTTTACCTGAGGAGATTGAATAATGATTCTTTCATTCATCTGTTATTATATATTAATGATATATTGATCTCAGCTAATGATAAACCTGATAGGTTAAAGATTCTACTTGGGGCATAAATTGAGATGAAAGACTCAGGAGCAGAAGAAAAGTTTTGGTATGGAACTTTTCAGAGATAGGAAAGAAAGGAAGTTATGGTTGTCACAGAAAAGCTACATTGAGAAAGCACTTGCTTTCTTCAACATGCATAAATCAAAACTGATTACCACTCCTCTTGCGACTCATTTGAAGCTATCAGAAATATTATCACCTAGCATGGATGCAGATCGTGACTATATATCTTAAGTGCGTGATGTGAGAGTTTGGTTGGAAACATCATGTATGTGATGGTATGTACTCGACCTAATCTTTCACAAGCAGTCGATGTTGTTAGCAAGTGTATGGTAAATCCCAGAAAAGAGCATTGGCAAGTGGTAAAATAGATCCTTAGCTACTTGAAGGGAAAATAGATATTAGCTTCAATGGAGATCATTTCAAATACCGAGACCCTCCGTAGAGTGGTCTTGGGACATCTACACTCTGATAATACTGCCCTGATAAGCCTCTCACAAGGACAGTGAGAGTCTGTTTCTCGGGAATTTCTCTTTCAAGACTTATTCGTACCCCCAACCCGATAGTACAACTCATTGGTATGATGACCGGAGCAACCTATCGTGTGTTGGCACGACTTCCTAGGTGTAACATCGTCGTTTGACAAACAGGTCTTCTTTCGGGGATGTAGAGCCTTATTGATGTTCTCAGGAGTCACACGTTTGGAACCACACCTTTGTGAGGGTGGGACCTTAACGGACTCTTGGTCTTCCACACGCACCCCCAAGTGGGTGGTTACAGGAATCAATTTGTTAAAAGGGCGTGTACGACCCCCAGTCTGAAGAGTCGCTTGGGATTTGTTCACCGAACACAATCGTTCTTTAACAAGAGCTTTGCCTCGATCTTTGCGTAAAGGACCAAGGCGATCCGTCATCATAATCTTGAACTTTGACAGATCAACGCTGTCATTTGGCTTCACAGGAGATATAGGAGTAGACGGAGCGGGAAAGGAGGCTGGCGAAAGCTTGGAAACACCCATGGGAGCTAGGGCTAACGCAAGACAGTCTATACCGTCTCGGCCATTTGCGAGACAGCCTGAACTACACTAAAACTACACTAAAACCTTGAGATATTCTTCATTGCATATTTACTGAAATATATTTTTTAAAGAATAAATCAACGAAGGGATCACTGAATAGAAGGAAGAAGATGCATGACCACCACTTGGGCGCACACTCCTATGCCAACCTGGAGGATGGTTATTGTCGGAATACAGTATATGTCATTTAAAGTTTTAAATGATCTTAATGCTTAGTATGACTGTGAAATCTCATAAATTTATAATATGACAGGGAAAATCAAAAATGCCGATAAACTTGAAGGCAAAGTTGGCATATGGTACTTTTCGTTATCGATATAGGGATGAGGACAAGAATTGGGATAAGATCAAGGCAAATCTCGAGTTGGTGGTGAGACTTATATATAACTTAATTAGTATTATTAACTCTATTTTTTTCTTAATTTTACGAAAAAATGAGAACATGAATAATATGGTCTTTACAAAGGACTATATGACATGTGAATAATCTAACACATTGACCTAGTAGTAAACAAATTTGCAAGTAAGTCAATTTGGTATTTACGTTGAATAATTATTAAAACGAAGTTGTAACCAATTTGATATTTGTAAAATTATATTTGTGCTTTAGGAGGGTTTTGAAATTACAACCAAGGAGGTTGCAACACTGTACATGTCGTAGGAGGAAGTACAAGGTGAGCCGGACCCTCACATACTTTCTCAAGAGGATAACATCACTCTCACTCAGAACCTATTGGGACATAATAGGTAGGGATGATAAAAAATTGAATCAATTTGAATACAATGTTCCCATTTATATTTTTTTAACATTATTGAATTCGAGAGAAAATTCTAATATTCATTTCTCCCTAATAATAGGAGAGAAAGATATCTTCTGCATGGTGTTGGAGCTTCACCACGCATAAACATAAGATCATCCACAGCATCCTCCACGCCATCTACAACAATGAGAGCAGTCCCAAGCAGTTTTCAGGCTATGTCATTTGTCCTACGTGTCTCTACGTATTTGTCCGACAAGATTGACTCAAAGCTGCACGTTCAGGTAACTAGGGAGATGAGCAGAGTTGCGAGGAGGGACCACTCGATTGACGATGTCATGTCTTACATTGTAAATTATTTGGCCGGTGTGATTCCCTCTAGTATGTTTGGTGGTATCATACGGCTCATAAGCTCGGGTGTCGATAATTCCAGCGTTGGGCAAGGCAGCGCTCATGTATCTTATTTTTCCTTATATTTATAAAATTATTTATGTTTAATATATTATCAAACACCACATAGTTCTAAAATATTTTGTTTAATATGTTTAATAAAACAGAGCAGCGTACTAGTATATTTAAAAAATGCTCTATGTTTAATATGTTATCAAACTTTACATAACTCTAAATTATTATTCAATTGGACATTCAGACTGGAGATATCAGAGGGAGCAGCATCCGTCCTCGTACGAAGGATAGAGATGCTGCCGACGACGACGAGAAGTGAAGTTTTTACAATGAACAATTTTTATTTGTTATAGCACTCTACTTTTATTCATGTCGTGTACTCTATCTTATTCATCTTGTGTTATGGATGGACTTGGTATTGCTAGTGTATATATTGTAAATATTCAGATAATTAAAGTTTTTACTGAAGTGGAGATTGGCACAGATTGTTGGATGTATTTATTGGACAGAATTGTTGGATGTATATTTTGGATTGGATGGTTAGATCTGTATATTGAAGATGATATTTGATTATATTTGGAATTGTTGGATGTATATTTGGATGGTTGGAATTGTTGGATCTGTATATTCATGTGTATATTGTAATTGTAATTAAATATACAGGGAAATGATATTTAAAACAAATTTTTTGGTGGGAAAAATCAACCTAGATGGAATTTTCGTGTAGGTTGCGCCATCCTAGACGGAAATCCGTCTAGGTTGTCAACCTAGACGGAATTCCGTCTAGGTTGCAACCTAGACGGTTTTTCACATTCCGTCTAGGTTGCTTTCCGTCTAGTTTGATCTATCTAGACGGAATTCCATTTAGTTTGAGTCAAACTAGACAGAATTATTCTAAACAGACTTTCCTAGACGGAATGACGTCTAGATAGATCAAACTAGATGGAATCTTAAGCAACCTAGACGGAAAATTTTGTCTAGGTTGCTCGTTTTTCTACTAGTGATAGACTGAACGCAAGTCTTTCCGGTGATTGTGATCATGGGTTTTAACTCCATAGCACGAGCTAGACAAATATTAAAGGAATGATGTTGCAAATAAGAATGGGCCAAATCATGGACTTCAACCAATACATCCTGATATAGAGTAGCAAACAATCGGGAGCAAACAGTTTTTTTTTGGTCAATGAAAAATACTTTATATTCATTCACCAATTGAAAAAACAGTAGAACATCAAAATCTCCGGCATTGAAACAGCCTGGAGAAACAAAACTGTCACTCTAAGTATTTACAGTTACATCCTCCCAATTTCCTCTTTGAAATGTATCAGTATTTCCTCATTCAAAACTTTTGAAAGTATGGCAATCTTGATTACTCGAAAGAGAATGTCAGGGCTACGATTTTTTCCTTGGAATAATCTCAAATTCCTTTCTTGCCACACAAAATAAATTGTTGCAGCTAGAGCCATTCTCTTAATCTTCTTCATGAACCCCTTGCCCTTTAGATTATAAGCATACCAGTTTAGTAGACAAGTCCAACTGCAAGACCTCCATTTAAATTGCAACCAATCCATCACACTGTTCCAAACTTGGGCTGAATATAGGCATTCAAATAAGAGATGATGACAAGTTTCCTCTTTTTGCTGATCAGGAGGACACAAAACACAGCGGTTTGTATTGAGTATCCTCATCCTAATTAGCCTGTCCTTTGTTGACAATCTGGAAAGAGTAGAAAGCCATAGCACAAAAGAGTGTTTTGGGTAGTTCAACCCCTCCCAAACTGTGTTGTACCAGGAAATTTGAGCAGAGCTATTGAACATGTTATAGATAGAGGAGATTTGAAGCCTACCATTAAAACAGCAGCCATTGATGAAGTTTGTGAGGTTGCTGACAGATCCAAATTTGATCAACATCTTGTCTCTAGCTCTTAGGAGCTGTCTCCACATCCAGGAGTCCGAAGCTTCGTTTTGTACATGCCATATATCTGATTGGTGTATATAGTTTTCATGAATCCACTTGATCCAAAGCAGATCTTTTTTCATATGAATCATCCAGATGAGCTTAAGTGCAGCAGAATAGTTCCAGTCCCTTGCTGAGAAGAGCCCCAAGCCTCCCTGTTTTTTGTTTTTGCAAACATCAGACCAAGAAACCTGATGAATTTTGTTGTTCCATAGGAAGGATGAACATAGACTATCTATTTTTTCAAGTACTTTCATAGGCAAGATAAAATTACTTGTCCAGAATGTTTGAACACCCAAAATGACAGATTTTATTAATTGCAATCTCCCTGCATACGAGAGAAATCTCCTCTTTTTCCACTGAATAAATTGATCTGAAATCCTGCTAATAAGTGGGGAACAATCAATGAATGATAGCCTTTTTGACATAAGAGGTAACCCCAAATATCTAACTGGTAAAGTTCCCTCAGGAAAATTGAGCAGATTGCAAATCTGGATTTTTAAGCTGTCCTCAACACCACTGACATAGACTGAACATTTTGTAGGGTTGATTTCCATCCCAGATACCATGTTGAACTCCTTAAGACAGTTGTGCAGCTTCCTTATAGAATGAATATCAGCTCTAGCAAGGAGGAGAAGATCATCTGCAAAGGACAAGTGAGTAATCCCCAATCGACCACATTTAGGATGAAACTTGAATGATTTATCATTTTTGAGAGTACTCAGCTTCCTAGAGAGGTATTCCATCCCTATAACAAATAAGTAAGGAGAAAGAGGATCTCCTTGTCTTAGACCCCTCTCCCCTTTGAAATAGCCATGCAATGAGCCATTTAGAGACAGTGAGTATTTTGGGGAAGAGATACATTCCATAATCCAATTTAACATAGTACTAGGGAACCCCAACCCCTCCAGCATTGATCGGATGAAACCCCAATTGATAGAATCAAAAGCCTTTCTCAGGTCTACATTTAGGATTGGTCTGGGAGAGATATGTTTCCTTCCATAGTGTTTAACTAATTCATGGGCTAGAAGAATATTATTAGTAATGAGTCTTCCTTTAACAAATGCGCTTTGAGCATCACTTATCAGATAACCCATGATATTCTGTAATCTTCCAGTTATAATTTTTGAAATGATTTTATAAACTAGATTGCAACAAGAGATGGGACGGAAATCAGATGCATTTTTGGGTTCAGAATTTTAGGAATCAAGGTTATAGAAGTTGAATTAAAAGTGCCAAGAAGCTTCCCTGAGTTGAAGAATTCCTCCACAGCAAGATATAAATCTTCCTTAATAATATCCCATGCTGATTTAAAGAAGGCTGCATTAAATCCATCTGGACCAGGTGCTTTGGTTTCAGACATTGAGAACACAACTTGTTTGATTTCATCTCTACTGACAGGAAGGATCAGGTTGGCCTTTTGAATTGGAGTGAGAACTGGACCATTGGCAATTACATTCATGTCAGGTTCTGAGACATTTGTAGAAGTACCCAGTAGCTTCTTGTAGTAAGCAATAAATTCTTTAGAAATATCAGAAGTGTCAGTGATTCTAAGACCCCCCTCAGTGTATATTGACAACACCCTGTTGTAGTGCCTTTTGTTTTTCATAATTGAATGGAAAAATTGAGTACATTTGTCTCCCTGCAAACTCCAATTTATATTTGCTTTTTGCTTGTAAAAAGAGTTCTCACAGTTAAGCAATCTGGTATATTTTGAGATACACTCCTTCTCCTTCAGGATCAGCCTTTGATTGAGAAGATCATCACTTATCTGTTTCTGGATATCAGCTAGTTCATCCTTAGCTCTCTTTACCTGCTCACTAATATTCATAAAGTGCTTTTTATTTAGTTCTTTCAAGATAGGCTTCAGATCTTTAAGCTTCTTATGAAATCTGTACATGCAGTATCCTCTAATATTTTGTTCCCAAACAGATTTAACAGCTGGAATGAAGTCAGGGTGTTTAGTCCACATATTGAAAAATCTAAATGGCCTTTTACCTTCAAATTTATCCTCACATATTGTTATTAAAGCAGGAGAGTAATCAGAACAGCTAGGCATTAGGAAATCAACCTGGCTAGAAGTGTATTGTTGTATCCAGTCTTCATTCACCAAAATTCTGTCCATTCTGGACCATATTCTTGTTTCAGCTTCCTATTTGTTACTCCAAGTATAGAAACAACCTGTTGCCTTAAGATGAGCCAAGTGACTAAGATTGATGAAATTCTGGAAATCAGTTGTATCTGCTTCAGTTACTTGAGCACCTCCCAGCTTCTCTTCACTATTTAGTATAGTATTAAAATCCCCCCCAACCAACTAAGGGCCATTTTGATTGAAAGCCAGCATATCTTTCCATAGAAGATTGCTCTCATCCATTTGATTTGATGCATATACCACTGTGATGGTACAAGACAGCTTACCATCCTTAGACTCAAGAGAGCAAGTCATTTGCTGATTAGAAGAAGAAATAGCCTGGACTGTAAGAATGTCACTGTTCCAAAATAACCATATTCTACCATTATTTGCTTCAGATGAATTTGAAATCCATTCCCAATATTTAGTAACTTTTTTTGCAATGGCCTGCATTTTCCTTCCATCAACTTTAGTTTCTAAGAGAGCTAAGAATGAAAGATTGTATTCATGAATAAAATTCTTAACTATCAAATGCTTAGAGGATTTATTAAATCCTCTAATGTTCCAAATAGCCAAATTGAATAAAATTCTTAACTATCAAATGCTTAGAGGATTTATTAAATCCTCTAATGTTCCAAATAGCCAAATTCATTATTGAGACCCTCCCCTATCAATACAATAGGGATCCAAGTCAGCTTGTTGGTCCAGAATAGAAAATTGAGATGTTTGGATGCAGGAAACCCCAATATTTTTCCCAAAACTTCTCATTGGAATAGGGCTATTCACATTAGTGAAACCAGATGCATTCATAGTAGGAGAACTACTATTGATTACTTGCTTCCCTTTAGAATTCAGGATAGAATATTTCCTGGAACTTGCAATGTTTTTACTGGATTGTCCTATACAGACACTCCCAAGACCAATATCAGATCCAGTTTTGTTGTTCCTGCTCTTTTGTATATCATGTATTTGCCCAGGTTGGTCAATATTAGCATCTTTATTTAGTTGTCCTTGCTGAAGATTCCCAGTCTGAGTTTTACTAGCTGCTAAATTTTCAATATTCCCATCCTGTATAGAAGTATGACAATGCACATCATATTTCTGATTAACCTGCACAGGATTTTGGGGCCTATTGACAGCCATCCATTTCATTTTTGATGTCCTTTTCCTACAAAACTCAGTTTCATGGCCAACAATATTACACAAAGAGCACCATCGAGGCTTGAGTTCATATACAACTTTTGATTGTATTTAATACCATCAGGTCCCTGAACTTCAATAAAATCAGGTAAACTTTCTTTAAGGAGCAAATCAATTTCCAAGAGAACCCTTGCATAACTCAACCTTTGTCTATCAGCTGTGAGTTTGTCAGAAGCAATAGGCTTACCAATCACACTGACAATCTTACTCAAACCAGTTGATGTCCACAGATTAAGACGTAGATTAGGGAACTGAATCCACATTGGGTAACTATAAGTCTAAAATTTATCCATATCTATATCAATCGTCCAAGGTTTAAGGACCATTGGTCTAGCTCCAAAGAACCAAGGACCTGCATCTAAAACTTCCTGCATCTGCTTTCCTGATTGGAAATCAAATAGGAACATCCCCTGCTTGATTAAAGAAATTTTTGGAATGGAAAATTTTCCCCAAATCTTATTAACATAAGATTCCATAGATTTAAACTTCACATTTAGGCCAATGACATATCCAATTAAAGCATGCTTCCAATAATCCTCTCCCTCTTTCCATTCATCAGCCGAGAATGTAACAGAGTTAGAATTAACAGATTTAACAAAGTTTAAGGATAGACCATTACCAGACTTCCTATTATCTGCAAAAAGGCTAGCAAATGTTTTCTTGGAATCCTGAGTGCTCTTAATTCCAACATCATCTTGAGCTACAGCTTCTGCTTCATTCTTATCATCCTCAGGATGAAGAAAATTTTCAAGGCTTGAATCACTATCCACAGAAGGAGCATTGACCAGAATTGGGGGCTTATTAGTATTATCTTCAGGAATTGGGGTTTCATCTTCTCTAGATCCAGAATGATTCAATCCAGACTCAGATTCATCTTCATCTGCAATTTCATCCACCTAAGAAACTGAGGAAGGAGATTTACTCAATTGATGAGGAATCCTAGATCCAATCAGATCCAGGTGAGATTGATCCAAGCTCAAATTTGATCTAGTAAGAATTTCCTGGATCGGAATTTTCTTTCTAGCTCCTTTTGGACCCGTGCTCTCCATTTCAATGGATTTCAAAGAAATCTCCATAGCTCTTGATTCATCTCTAGATTTGGATGCAGGAACATACTCAAAAAGGGAATCTCGAAGCTCGCTATTGTTAGAATTGGGGGTGGAAACCAAACCTCCGACGGCGGAGGAGCTCCGACGAGCTCCGACGAGCTCGAGAATGGCGGAGATGACGCAGGCGAAGTCGACGAACGCAACCCTTTCGACGAACACAACTTTCGGCGAACGCACACTTCGGAGAACGCACACTTTCGGCGAACGCACACTTATGCGAACGCACACTTCGGCGAACGCACCCTTCGAAGTCTGCGTTCGAACCCCCCTTCGAGCTCTGCGGGTCGCTGGCGACAGGCTGTCGCCCTGTCGCCAGCTCGTCAACTCGCCTATATAAACCCCCCATCGGCTAGGGTTTTGGTGCTGCTGTGCTTCTCCTCCCCTCCTCCCCAGAGAGAGAGAGAGATAGGGGATTTAAGAAGAGAGAGAGAGAGAGAGAACTAAAAGGGGTTTTTATATTGTGGGGTTATTCATTTATTCTCAAGTGAGAATTGAAAGGGTTCATACCCTTTGATTATTAACACTGTAGCTACAGTGTTTATTTGAGAAATCTCAGTTTTGAGATCTGCTCCTAAATTATAATTTCTTGTTTGATTAATAAGAAATTTACTGTGTGGCTCCCGAGAACGTAGGCAGTTGTCGAACCTCGTTAAATCTTAGTGTACTTTTTCTATACTGCGTTTCTGTTGCATTAGGGGTTTAGGCGTTAAATTCCCAACAACTGGTATCAGAGCGTGAAACGATCTAGAGGAAGTCAGATTCAAGTAGGAGCCATGGTCGCAGATGAAGGAAAAATGAGACTTGAGAAATTTGATGGAACAGATTTCGGATTCTGGAAAATGCAGATAGAAGATTATCTGTATCAAAAAAATCTGTATCAACCACTATCGGGGAAGAAGCCAGATTCTATGAAGGCATATGAGTGGAACCTTCTAGATAGACAAGCCCTCGGAGTTATCAGATTGACATTGACTCGCAATGTTGCGTTCAACATAGCGAAGGAGAAGACCACGGCGGGTCTTATGGCAGCACTCTCAAACATGTATGAGAAGCCATCAGCCGCATTTAATGCGGTGGTTATTCAATCTGAAAATGGCGGAAGGCGCGTCAGTAGCACAACACCTCAATGAACTTAATACGGTTACAACCCAATTGAGTTCAGTTGAGATTGAGTTTGATGAGGAAGTTCGGGCGTTGATATTGTTGTCTTCCCTACCAGAGAGTTGGAACGCTACAGTCACAGCTGTGAGTAGCTCGTCGGGAAACAATAAGTTGAAGTTCGACGACGTTCGTGATTTGGTTCTCAGTGAGGAGATCCGACGGAGAGAAACGGGTGAAGCTACAACCTCTTCAGTATTGTATACAGAGTCAAGAGGTAGAAATTCAACCAGAAACGGATGAGGCAAATCAAACTTCAGAGGTAGATCAAAGGACAGGGGAGGTCCAAATCAAGAAATCCAAGCAACAGCTCGAAGGCTATCGAGTGTTGGAATTATGGAAAGACCGGGCATTACAAGAATCAGTGCAATATGGCACAGAAGGAGAAGGAGGCGAAGGCAGAGGTGAATGTCACCTCCACTTCAGGAGGAGACGACGCATTGAGGTGAATGTCACCTCCACTTCAGGAGGAGACGACGCATTGATATGTTCTTTGGAGAGCAAGGAGGAACCTTGGGTGTTAGATTCAGGAGCGTCGTTCCATGCTACCTCTCAGAAAGAATTCTTCGAGAAGTATACCCCCGGAAAACTTGGATACGTATATCTTGGTGATGATCAACCGTGTGCTATAGTGGGCAAAGGCGTGGTGAAAATTAAGTTGAACGGGTCTGTATGGGAGCTGAAGGATGTCAGGCATATTCCCGACCTGAGAAAAAATTTAATATCCGTAGGCCAGTTGGCTGGCGAAGGATACACTACGACCTTCCATGGAGATGATTAGAAGATCTCAAAAGGCGCAATGACGATTGCCCGAGGTAAGAAGACTGGTACCCTGTATATGACAGCAGGTGCACGTTGTTTAATCTCAGTTACAGCAGGCAATGGGACTTCAAAGCTGTGGCACCAGAGACTCGGTCATATGAGTGAGAAGGGGATGAAAATCATGCATACAAAGGGAAAACTCCCAGGACTGCAGTCAGTGGAGATGGATATGTGTGAATAATGTATACTTGGAAAGCAGAAGAGAGTCAGCTTTCAGACAAGTGGCAGAACCCCCAGGAAGCAGAAGCTAGAGTTCGTTCACTCAGATGTGTGGGGACCAACAACCACCGCGTCCATTGGTGGAAAACACTACTTCGTGACTTTTATCGATGATCACACTCGGAAAGTATGGGTCTACTTTCTGAAACATAAGTCAGAAGTGTTTGAGGCTTTCAGAAGATGGAAAGCCATGGTCGAGAATGAGACCGGTCTGAGAATAAAGAAGCTCAGGACCGACAATGGCGGTGAGTATGAAGACACCGGATTCAAGAAGTTCTGCTATGAGCACGGGATCAGAATGGAGAGAACCGTGCCCGGCACGCCTCAGCAAAATGGTGTAGCTAAGCGGATGAACCGAACGTTGACAGAGAGAGCCAGAAGCATTCGAGTACAATCAGGCCTACCGAAGCAGTTCTGGGCAGAAGCGGTCAACACAGCAGCTTATTTGATCAACCGAGGTCCATCGGTTCCATTGGAGCACAGAATACCAGAGGAGGTATGGTGCGGAAAGGAGGTAAAACTCTCACATCTTAAAGTTTTCGGTTGTGTAGCTTACGTGCATATTAGTGATCAAGGCAGGAATAAGCTTGATCCCAAGTCAAAGAAATGCACTTTCATCGGCTATGGTGAAGATGAGTTCGGCTACCGCATTTGGGACAACGAAAACAAGAAAGTGATCAGGAGCAGAGATGTGATATTCAACGAGAAGGTGATGTACAAGGACATGCACAAGACAGATGACTCAGAAAGTGAGTCAATATTTGTAGATGCAGATGATGTCCCGAGTAATCTCTCGGAAGAACCCAATGCAGAGGGTCCTCAGCAAGAAGAGCCTATTGGACAAGATGGTGTGGATGAGCCCGACGCACCATCTCCGATATTAAGAAGATCTTCTCGTCCTCCTGTACCCAACAGAAGATACATGAACTATCTATTGTTGACAGATGGTGGGGAGCCTGAAAGCTTTGATGAAGCTTGTCAGTGTGGAGATGCGAGCAAGTGGGAGCTTGCCATGAAAAATGAGATGAAGTCTCTCATCTCAAACCAGACGTGGGAGCTAGCTGAGTTGCCTACGGGTAAGAAGGCACTCCACAACAAATGGGTGTACCGGGTGAAAGAGGAGCAAAATGGTTCCAGAAGATATAAGGCCCGGCTAGTTGTCAAAGGTTTCCAGCAGAAGGAAGGAATTGACTACACCGATATTTTCGCTCCCGTAGTGAAGCTAAATACTATCAGGACCGTGATGAGTATTGTAGCAATTGAAGATCTTCATCTCGAGCAGTTAGACGTGAAGACGGCGTTTCTTCACGGAGATCTAGAAGAGGAGATATACATGCACCAGCCAGAAGGTTTCTCAGAAGACAATGTCTCCGCGTCGATCTCGACCCCGTAGGAGTCGTTCTCATTCTCAGCATAGTGAGGAAGAGGTTCCCTCAACATCTTCCCCTGCGGCCTCCTTTTTCGGGGGTGAGGATTTATGCAGATTATTATTATTTTTTTTTGCATCCCTGATTGACCTCTTTGCGGGTCATGAAGGAAGAACCGATACCTCTCTCGCGGAGGGTAAGGTTTCAGACTTGTTTTGCTTAGCCAATTCAAGTCTTCGGTATATTGGGGCGATTTTGTGTCGTCCTACGCCTTATAGGTCGGTGTATGTCACCACGTTATTCACGTGATGATGCATACCGTTCTTCCGGTGTAGGACGCTCAAAATCGTCTCTCCAATTATTCCGTGAATGAGTCTATCATTCTTCTTATGAATTTTCTGACTCCACCCTTGTGCGTTATTGCAGTGGAATTCCCCTCGGGTAGTCTTCCTCCTCACGCCAACACCGGTTGTAGTCGGGGGGTCTTCTCTTCGGCTTCCCTTAGACAGGCTGTTAGCCCACTTCCTCGATTCGATAGAGGTCGCTCAGATGAATCTTGTCGCTTAATACGGGAAGGAGGGCGCCACTGCTTGCGCCAGCTTATCACAGACGTCACCTTTACCGCTGACTCTACTTCTACTCAGGCTTTATAGAAGCCGAGCTTCTTGTTCGGGGATCATGTTGAGGACCCCGCTATATTGACTCTTGAAGAGGAGCACTGGCTGACTTTTGATGGTGGAGCTTGTTTGTACATCCCTTCGATTCCACGCCAATATTCCTTCAGCCACTTGAAGGGGCAGGCCGTGGACAGGCAGATGTCTTGGCCTCTTACTGAAGATGCTGAGCGGCGTTCGACAAACAAGGAAACAAAGTTGTAATTTTTCATTTCTTTTTATTTGATTTTCGTTGTAACCGGATCTTATAAAAAGACCGGATCTTTTGTAACTCAAAAAGTTGTAACTCAAGATGACAATGGAATCAATAACAAAGAAACCTACGAATTTTCCCGCGAACAATCTGGCGACCACAGTGGGAGCCACCGATCTCGCTGCCGAGATCGGAGCGTCGCAGCCGCGGATCTTGATCCCAGTCGTGGAGGAGGTCGAATACGAGTTCGATCAGACCAAGTTCGAGGAGTACCTTTCATCCTCGTCTAGATCGACCTCCCCCCGCAAGTCCAAGAAGTCCAAGTTCTCCTCCAGGAGAAAAGTTCGTTGGTACGAAGAAGTTGAAGCTACCAACGAAGATCTCGCCCCGTTTGATGCCAAAGCTGCATCGAGTGAGATCTCTCCAACTTCCAACCAGGTCAGATCTGCTCTGGCCAAATCTTCCATTGCCGAGGGCGTAGTGACTCTCTCAAAAAGAGCCCGCCAAAGGCAACGCCAGCGCCTTGCGAAACGATTCGCAAAGGCCATGGAATCTGTAGACGAGATCCGCTACAACACGGATCTGAAGAACAGAAGAGGCAAACAGCCTCAACAACAGATGAATGGTGGTTCCTCCAAGCCGCCGACAATGCAATGGGTCCGTGTCAAACGGAACCGTTCAACGCTGGAGGAACGCATTCGCAAACGCCGCGCACTATCAGCGCAGGCACGGGCTCAAGCCGAAGAAGCCCGTAGAAAGTTGCAGAAAGAAGTGGCCAAGAAGCCGCCACCAACTCGCAAAGTTTGGAGGCCAAAGTCTGAAGCGGCAATTCAGGCTAAGGAGCAACCTTTGCAGCCTCCAACCAAAATTCAACCTCCGGCGAACCCAGCTAAGTCGCCGAGAATTCCCATAGCTACTCCGGGAGATCATGCAGAATCCTCCCGAAGAAGAAAGCCAGTCTTGGAGCGCCTCGGTCCAATTCCCGATGAGCGAAGCAAAGCTCCGATCCAAGAACGTTTGGGCCCACTAAGAAAACCCCGAACGAATCAACACGCTGGGGGTCACCGCTACCTCCAACATGACAAGGAGCTCAAGGCAACTGCGCGCGCTAATTTGCGCATTGAGGTCCAAGAGCCCGCTGAGAATTCACGCCCAAAAAGGCATGTCTCAAGGCGCGTGACTCTTGAAAGTCCAAGGAAGGCAATTCGCCCTCAGATGGAAACATTATCATCTGATAGTGATAATGTTATACCTGAGAAGTCGTGCCCACACACGATAGGTTACTCCGACTGTCAAAATGACGAGTTGTACTATCGTGCTGGGGGTACGAACAGAACCAGAAAGAGGAGTCCCCGAGAACAGGAAACTCAGTGCCCTTGTTCAAAGCTCATTCGGGCGGTACTGTCTCAATGCAACTGCATCAAGGTAGTCCCCGAGAGAATTTCAGTGTTCGAAAGGCTCGGCACCGAAACGCCAAAACCAAGGTATAGGCGTTTCCGGCAAAGAAGAACGGTGGTTAAAGACGGAGAATTTCCGAGGGTCACCGCCAACATGACCAGCAAAGAGACATCGACACAGATTGATCTCAAATCGTTTCTGGAAGCGTCCCGGCGTGTAACCCGTCTGCAGTCCGGAGCCATCGCACGAGGAACTTATGGTAGGGTTCGGACAAGATTGCCTTCGGAAGATGAAGAATCGGATTCCTGCTCTGCTGTCGCATCGGACAATACAGTGTCCAGCGAAGGACAACCCCGCGAGTCATTTATGATAAGCGCGGAAGAAATGGCCAAGATGCTTGAAGACGCTTTGGCTAAGCAGAAAGAAAGTTTCAAATTCGAGATGGAGATGGCCATGCAGCAGATGAGAGAGATGCATGAGCAGCAAATCCAGGCATTCAGGAACCAGCAAAGTGAATCGAACCGCCGTAACCCGATTGTTCAGGAAAAGGAGCACGCAGAAAGGGATGAAGCTCACAATGCCAATAACCCTCCCGTCAATGCAGGGGGTGGTAACGAGGATGCCAACGAAGATACAAGTGAAGACTTGAAGATCAAAGATCTCGAGAGCAAAATCAACACATTGATCTCCGCTCAAGAGGTGAAGAAGACGGGCATTCCTTGTTCATACCCACGAGAATGGGAATCAATCCCCTATCCGGCGAAGTTCAGTCTGATTAACTTTACGCCGTTTGATGGGAAGGGTTCCCCCACTCAGCATTTGATTTATTTCAAATCGCACTTGGGTATTATCTCCGGCAATGAGCCTCTGATGGTGCGGTCATTCGTTGGCACTCTTCGCGGAGCCGCCTTCGATTGGTACCGCCGCCTCAAGCCAGGAAACGTGAACAGCTGGGATGACATGGAGACCAAGTTCCTGGCCAACTTCTTCGACGACGACACCGAGATATCTATCGGATCATTGCTCGATGAGAAGCAGAAGGACGGGGAGTTAGTCGACACCTTCGTCAAAAGGTTCCGGAACAAGGCGATGAATTGCCGGGACCCGATCACAGAGGAATTCATCCTCCAAACTTGCCACAACAACCTTGCGTTGGACGTGTTGGAAGCAATGGGAACAGCACCGTCTGACACTTGGAAGGATCTGAAGGTCCGAGGGGAGCAGGCTGAGCGATTCCTTAGAAGGAAGAAGGCCGAGAGGAACCAACCGACGGTTAATCCGCTGGACTCAAATTTCGCCTCTCGTGGTAAGGGCAAAACACCTGCAGCTACTGGTGGTGCTAATCAAGCGTCACAACAGCAATCCCGAAGGCAGCAAAAGACTTCGGGTCCGAGACTCCAAAGAGAGTATTCCTTCAAGGACGAAGACGTTCCAGCCATCTTCGAATCCCTCCTTGAAGGTAACAAGATCAAGCTACCACCTATCACAAATCAGGAGGAAGCTGACAACACTACGGACCCAAAGTACTGTGCATACCACAGGAGGGTCGTTCATCCCACCAAGGATTGCTTTGCTCTCAAGAATAGCATTCAGACCTTGGTTGAAGCTGGCGTCATAACGCTGAGGTAAGCCAATTGAGAATGGCAGACTCCGATAAGTATAAGAGTATAAACTGCTTCTCAAAACTCCAAAGAGTATACGAGTATAAACTGTTTCTCAATCCTCCGACCGGTATAAGAGGTTAAACTACTCCCTGATACTCCAATAGGTATATGAGTCTAAACTGTTTCCCCACTTTTGACGGGAAGTTCCTGGAGAATATTAAGCTAATATTCTTAAGGATAACCCGGTTAGTTAACTGATAATAATGTCCGAACCAGTTCCGCAGAGGAAACTGGGGGTGGACGATTTATGTAATGGGAAGTTCCCAAAACCACAGCAATGTAATGAATAAGAACTCCCATTCTCACCATGTCTATGCACTCAACACTCTCTCTGTTAGAGTCTGGACGTAAAGTACCCACTTGGTCAAACCTTCTTACAGTTAGGACCACAGTCAAAATCCCCTCTCGATTCCCCCAATGAACGAGAGGTCCACAAATTGAGCGATCAAACCTTCCTACAGTTAGGATTGTCTCAAAACACCCACTTGGTCAAACCTTCTTACAGTTAGGACCACAGTCAAAATCCCCTCTCGATTCCCCCAATGAACGAGAGGTCCACAAATTGAGCGATCAAACCTTCCTACAGTTAGGATTGTCTCAAAACACCCACTTGGTCAAACCTTCTTACAGTTAGGACCACAGTCAAAATCCCCTCTCGATTCCCCCAATGAACGAGAGGTCCACAAATTGAGCGATCAAACCTTCCTACAGTTAGGATTGTCTCAAAACACCCACTTGGTCAAACCTTCTTACAGTTAGGACCACAGTCAAAATCCCCTCTCGATTCCTCCAATGAACGAGAGGTCCACTTTCAAATCGAGTGATCAAACCTTCCTACAGTTAGGGTCATCTCAAACTCCTGCTTGGTCAAACCTTCCTACAGTTAGGACCAAAACCACGATTCATTCTCGATAAACGAGAAATTCATCTTTAGTTCGGTAATCAAACCTTCCGACAGTTAGGGTTATCCGAATCTTTTCGATTCTCGGAGTGGAGATCCCACTCTCAGTCTCACCTTTCCGGATTCTGGGGGTGGAGATCCCACCTCGAGTCTCCTTTCCAGTTGAAGAGAGAATATAAAATTCTTCTTCTTCAGTGTCGGGAGATAGAATATAAAATTCTCCCTCTCCCATCTCGGGTTCGTCTTTGCCCCAAGAGAAGACACCACCTTTTTCAACTCCCAAAATCTATGCCTCACAGCCGGGAAATAGAATATAAAATTCTTCCTTTCCCGCATCGATCTTTTCCGAAATTTATCAATTTAGGATTCATCCTAGGAAGTTTATCCCGAATCCTAAGCAGGGATAAGTCTGCGCCTGACACGCGCTGCCGGTCAGTTCTTAACCGTTTAAAAAGAACACCCGTTCACATATTCAACATTGTGACAGGTTGTTATTAATAACACCAAAATCCATGCCTTACACGCATGGGGAATGTCATCCTGAATCCTAAGAAAGGATATGCCGACGCTTAACACGTGTCGCCGGTTTAGTCTTTTACCGATTGAAAAAGACACCAGAATACCAGTCTGGGGTATTTTATCCCGAAACCTAAGTAGGGATAAAGTCAACACCTAACACGTGTTGCCGGGTAGCCTATTACCGTAACAATGGCGAAGTCTATGTATTCGACATCATAGCACAAAGTCTAAGGGAGTTCATTCCTTTAGCGCAACGTTACATGCGAACGGATTAAGACAATCCGCATGCTAGCCCGACTCAAACGGTAGTCGGTAAAGGCTAATCAAACCCGTTGAAGGCCGGGGGTTTGCCAAAAATCCTAAGTCAACGTCTGATACACGTTGCTGTTTAGTCTTTTGACAGGAGAAAGACGAAGTCTACGTATTCAATATCGTAGCACTAAAAGACACGTTGCTGTTTAGTCTTTTGACAGGAGAAAGACGAAGTCTACGTATTCAATATCGTAGCACTAAAAGGGTTAACTCTTTTAGCATAACGTCACATGCGGAACGGACTTAAACAATCCGCATGCTAGCCCGACTCAAACGGTAGTCGGTAAAGGTGCATCAAATCCTATAAATACGAAAGTCACTGACGCATCAGCTTCTTTAGTTGGTCTCGTGACCTGAGCAACATACGACATTCAAAACCCTAAGGTTAACGCCGGACAACGCATAACCCTAGGTCAAACGCCAGTCAACGCGTTGCAATCAAACAGTCAACGTACGACGTCCAAAACCCTAAGGTCAATGCCGGACAACGCGTAACCCTAGGTCAACGCCAGTCAATGCGTTGCGATCAAAAAATCAACGTACGACGTTCAAAACCCAGGGTCGACGCCGGACAACGCGTAACCTTAGGTCAATGCCAGTCAACGCGTTGCAAGCAAAAATTCGAAACCCTAGGGTTAACACCGGTCAACGCATAACCCTAGGTCAACGCCAGTCAACGCGTTGCAAGCAAAAAATTCAACGTACGACGTCCAAAACCCTAAGGTCAACGCCGGACAACGCGTAACCCTAGGTCAACGTCTATTAATGCATTGCAATGAAAGAATCACCACTCCGAAAAGTATACGAGTATAAACTGCTCCTTAACACTCCGAAAAGTATACGAGTATAAACTGCTTCTTAACACTCCGAAAAGTATACGAGTATAAACTGCTTCTTATTACTCCAATAAGGTATATGAGTATAAACTATTCCCTGTTTTTGGTTTGACGGACAACGCGTCGCAAACAAAGACTCAACGCCGACAGTCGAGGGTCAGTTCTGTGTTCAACCAACAAGCACGAGCTAAAAATCAGAAAACCAGGAATTGACTTCAAGTTCGAATTTCCGACAACGGTCAGACGATAAATGCAGCACCGGAACTCTTGCAGACATTCGACAAAGCACCGAATAGCCTGGAAGATTGAAGGAATCAAGAACGGAAGTCATTCCAAGGTCCCATTACACCGACTGAAGGTGGGGACAATCATATCCAAAGTATTCCAGACTCTTCTATAAAAGAACGAGACTGAAATACTTTGGAGGGGGTATCTGTAGGCATATAAAATTGCTTATAGGTCCCTTTTGCTCAGCTCGGCACAAACCGACGAACCAACGAGGCGACGAGATCGACGAATCGCATCAAGCGACGGAATGCATCCATACACGTGCGGGATCAAGCCAAGGGTTAGAAGAGTCAACGAGTCATCCAACCAAAAGCATACTCGGACGAATGACGATCGAATCAAGATCGGTTTCGGACTCCAACTCAGAAGCGGATTTACTGCCAAATCAGGAATCCAAATTACTGCCAAATCAGAGTTCGAAGAGTCAACGAGTCATCCAACCGAGAGCGGACTTGAACGAATCACGATCGAATCAAGATCGGTTTCGGACTCGAACTCAGAAGTGGATTTACTGCCAAATCAGGAATCCGACTTACTGCCAAATCAGGAATCAAATCAGAGTCTGGATCAACCGAATCATGGACAGAACCAAAGGCGGAAAACACCGAAAAACCACCACCTAGAGGGGTTCGGCCGAAGCCGAGCCAACTTCAGGTGGCTCGGCCCAAGCCGAGCCACCTCAAGGTGGCTCGGCCCAGAGCCGAGCCACCCTGAGGTGGCCGGCCCAGATCTGTGCCTAGGCACAGATCTGAGTGCCTATAAATAGGCTAGGCCTTGGTTCATTTGGGGGGTTGGAAATTTTGGAGAGGCGAAGCCCTGCTGGATTGGAGACTCAGAACTTAACAAGATTCAAACTTTAGGACTTCAAGGACTTGCTCATCCAGATCTGGTGCTCGGCGACCGTCAACGCCAAATAAGGCAGGAGTTCGAGAGGACCGGATCTCAGATCTACGCGTACGAACTCCGGATCTAAGCTTGGTCTTAGATCCCGAGACTTGAGCGATTGTTTCCTTGGTGAATCAATCCCTCCCGGCTATTATTTCCTTCGTGGAATAATACCCGTCGTACTGCGTAGATCCGACCGGATCTAGATCGTGCGGTGGTCCACGGCAAACAACCATGGCGCAGGCAAAGAACCCACAAAGCGAGCGACCGCAAAACACAAACAAGGAAACAAAGTTGTAATCTTTCATTTCTTTTTATTTGATTTTCGTTGTAACCGGATCTTATAAAAAGACCGGATCTTTTGTAACCGATAAACTGTTGTAAAAGAGAACAATGAATTCAACAAAGAAAGACACGATTTTTCCCGCGAACAGTTGTCAAAGGTTTCCAGCAGAAGGAAGGAATTGACTACACCGATATTTTTGCTCCAGTGGTGAAGCTAAATACTATCAGGACCGTGATGAGTATTGTAGCAATTGAAGATCTTCATCTCGAGCAGTTAGACGTGAAGACGGCGTTTCTTCACGGAGATCTAGAAGAGGAGATATACATGCACCAGCCAGAAGGTTTCTCAGAAGAAAAGAAGAAGAACCTGGTGTGCAGACTCAAGAAGAGCTTGTATGGCCTGAAACAAGCCCCAAGACAGTGGTACAAGAAGTTTGACGGCTTCATGCACAAGGAAGGTTTCCAGAAGTGCAACGCCGACCACTGTTGATACTTCAAAAAATATCAGTCCAGCTATATCATCCTACTGCTGTGTGTTGATGATATGTTGGTTGCAGGAGCAGATATGGAGGATATCAATAGTTTGAAGCAGCAGCTGTCAAAAGAGTTTGACATGAAGGACTTGGGTCCAGCGAAGAAGATCCTTGGAATGCAAATCACGAGAGATAAGAAGAGAGGTCTCTTGCAGTTATCTCAGACGGAGTACATCAACCGTGTTTTGCAAAGATTTAACATGGGCAACGCCAAGGCGGCGAAGTTGATCACCGAAGAAGTACCACCGGCTATGTATTCACCGTTGGAACTACAGCTGTTAGTTGGATGTCACAGGTACAGAAGATCGTTACCCTATCCACTATAGAAGTTGAGTATGTTGCAGTGACTGAAGCCAGTAAAGAGATGATATGGCTTCAGGGTTTGTTAACAGAGCTGGGATTCAAACAGGAGAAGAATGTTTTGCACAGTGATAGCCAGAGTGCGATACACTTGGCGAAGAATTCAGCATTCCATTCTAGAACGAAGCATATTACGGTTCGGTACCACTTCATCAGATCCCTGTTGGAAGATGACGTGTTGAAACTGGAAAAGATTCCAGGAAGTAAGAATCCAGCAGACATGTTAACAAAGACGGTGACAGTTCAGAAACTGGAGTTGTGCGCAACTTCAGTTGGCCTTCATGCATAGATGATGAAGGCGGAGCCACACAGGAGAGGAGCTTGATGGGATAGCCTGTTGACGTCGGTTTGGTCTCCAAGTGGGAGATTGTTAAAATTGGGGGTGGAAACCAAACCTCCGACGGCGGAGGAGCTTCGACGAGCTCCGACGAGCTCGAGAATGGAGGAGATGACGCAGGCGAAGTCGACGAACGCAACCCTTTCGACGAACGCAACTTTCGGCGAACGCACACTTCGGCGAACGCACACTTTCGGCGAACGCACACTTCGGCGAACGCACCCTTCGAAGTCTGCGTTCGAACCCCCCTTCGAGCTATGCGGGTCGCTGGCGACAGGCTGTCGCCCTGTCGCCAGCTCGTCAACTCGCCTATATAAACCCCCCATCGGCTAGGGTTTTGGTGCTGCTGTGCTTCTCCTCCCCTCCTCCGATTTTCTTCCTCTGGCGGCGGCGACTGCTCTAAAATCGCAGAAGCGATTTTTACATTTCCCAATCTTCAACAGTAGAAGAGGGGATTTAAGAAGAGAGAGAGAGGGAATTAAAAAGGGGTTTTTAATTGTGGGGTATTTATTCTCAAGTGAGAATTGAAAGGGTTCATACCCTTTGATTATTAACACTGTAGCTACAGTGTTTATTTGAGAAATCTCAGTTTTGAGATCTGCTCCTAAATTGTAATTTCTTGTTTGATTAATAAGAAATTTACTGTGTGGCTCCCGAGGACGTAGGCAGTTGCTGAACCTCGTTAAATCTTGGTGTACTTTTTCTATACTGCGTTTCTGTTGCATTAGGGGTTTAGGCGTTAAATTCCCAACAGCTATCAATGGCGCCTTTGCTGTTTCTCTTCTTCTTCGTCATTCGTGAACTAGGCGGTGGCGTACGATAGCAGAGAGAATCGCCTGCTTAAATACACCATCAGAAAAACCCGCCCCTTGATTGTTTTGGGAGCAAACAGTTTGATCCACTCAAAGGCATGTAATGTAATTTGGGTTAAGTTGATTTGTAACATTGTCGACATACATTGGTGGAGAAGCGCAAGAGCCAACAAACAAATCCAAGAAGATATTGGGAGATCAATAAGGCGGTGAACCGTATTTTTCGAGTTAAATAATCTTCAATAGTAGTTAACTTCACGGTGGGCAAATTTGTAACATTTGTTTCGGCCAAAGGAGAAGGTAGCGATGATATAATTCCACCGCTGACAAGCATATTGGTGTTATATAAGTCCACCTGATCATAAATTCAAACCATATAATCTAGCAGTTACCTGATCAATTCCAAGCTCAAGTATGCTTGAAGAAAAATGAGAACATACAATCTCACATGCGTGCATTGTTTGAGAACAAAAGCACGCGCTACTGCTGGTTGAGAGAGAGTCCATGATGGAGGAACAGAGGCTGGGAAAAATTGTTGTTGTAGAGGAGATGATAGCTATTGGTTGTAGACATCACTGACGTAAACGTGGTTGGTACAGTCAACGTTGGTAAAGTTAACTTTACGGTTGTTGATGTCAATGTGGATGATGTGGAGGCCATCACACACCTTTGTAGAGGATGCAGATTGCTAGGGTTTCATACAAAAGAAGGAGATGAGTTGAACAATAGCTGAATATTGCTTTGATTGAGATAAAAGAAATTGATTTCCAGGGGTTTAGGTGTCATTATGATACGATGAGAAATATTAAGAGAGAAGAGAGGATTCACCAGTGAAGATTTGACTTTAATCCTAGATTGGAGCCGTCACTTGTATGTATTTATATCACAATGATAATTACATATATAATTACATAATACACCATGTTTTACAATATAGTCCCTCGTATATACACTATTACAAACAGACAAACGGGATAAGATATATATGGTTGAGAACAATTTAGAGGTGGAGGGAAAATAGGTGGATGAGATCTCGCTGGTTCTGTTATTTGCGGATGAGGGTAGAGAGAATATTCACGAGAAACCTCGACTCATGATATGTCTTCAGGCCACAGGAGAGGACCAAAGGAGTTTTGAGAAATTTTGAGCAACCTTACACTTTATTCCCCATGGTTTATAAGATCATTATTAACTAATTACCCTCGTGATTGAAAGTTTTTCCAGGTCTTTTGTATTTATACACCCTTAATCATGCATATTTGCAAAACTATGCCCAAATCTCAATATTTATAAAACTATCACCAATCATCAATTTTGAAAAAAAAAACTCCAAACAAATTATTAACTTCGTTAATAGGCTAATTTACTCACGTAATCTCACACATGTTATGATTTGAGCCTGGGTCCACCAATCAGAAGCATACTCAGACTGGCCATCCTAGCGACAACCGTTAGGTATGATTGTAGCCAAGTGATGTCATCTTCATAGTGAACAATTGCTAGAGGTGGAGGGGAAATAGTGTAGAATTGGCAGCAGAAGTGGATTTCTAGCTCAGGATTCAGGTTGACAGGGTGGCGGTCGACCGGTCCGGTCGACCGCTTTCGTGCACGTCACTTACTGTGCTTCAGGATTGGTGGCGGTCGACCGATCGCGTCGCCGATATAGTCTGTTCTATGGGCGGTCGCACCGGACCGCATCGACCGACGAACTCCTTCTGGATCTAGGAATGTTGCTGGAGGGACGGTCGACCGACATGGATCGCGGTCGACTGGTCCGGTCGACCGACGCTGCGGATTTGAGTTGGGTTCTGTTTCCAGACCCGTTTCATTTGTAAGTTGTATTTAAACCCTAAACTCGTTTCTAGGGTTAAGCTTTGGTGATTTTGAGCTGCTGAAAGGGGATTTTGAGGGCTTCTATTGTTGGAGTCTATTGGAGAGATCAAGTGGTCTTGTAAGAGGGTTTTGGGTAAGATTTGTAACCCTAATTTGTATTGCCCTTTGATTTCATTAGTAAAGCTTCCCCCTCCTTGCCCCGTGGACGTAGGCATATTGCCGAACCACGTATATCTTGTGTTCTTGCTGTGATTGGTAGCTTGTGTTTGTTAGCCCTTATGTTTTGATGATGTTTTACAACCACCATTATCGGTACTAATGGCTTATTGAGTG
>NC_033800.1:127787472-127964137 GCF_001876935.1 Asparagus officinalis
GGCAGCGATGGAGCTGCGTTCGAGCTGTGCTTGGCAGCGATTGGAGCTGCGTTGGGCAGCGATGGAGCTGCGTTCGAGCTGTGCTTGGCAGCGATTGGAGCTGCGTTGGGCAGCGATGGAGCTGCGTTCGAGCTGTGCTTGGCAGCGATTGGAGCTGCGTTGGGCAGCGATGGAGCTGCGTTCGAGCTGTGCTTGGCAGCGATTGGAGCTGCGTTCGAGCTGTGCTTGGCAGCGATTGGAGCTGCGTTCGAGCTGTGCTTGGCAGCGATTGGAGCTGCGTTCGAGCTGTGCTTGGCAGCGATTGGAGCTGCGTTCGAGCTGTGCTTGGCAGCGATTGGAGCTGCGTTGGGCAGCGATGGAGCTGCGTTCGAGCTGTGCTTGGCAGCGATTGGAGCTGCGTTCGAGCTGTGCTTGGCAGCGATTGGAGCTGCGTTCGAGGCGTTGGGCAGCGATTGATAAGCTGCGTTGGGCAGCGATGGAGCTGCGTTCGAGCTGTGCTTGGCAGCAATTGGAGCTGCGTTCGAGCTGTGCTTGGCAGCGATTGGAGCTGCGTCCGAGCTGTGCTTGGCAGCGATTGGAGCTGCGTTCGAGCTGTTGATTAGATTTCTCTGTCTTTATTGGAGCTGCGTTGGGCAGCGATGGAGCTGCGTTCGAGCTGTGCTTGGCAGCGATTGGAGCTGCGTTCGAGCTGTGCTTGGCAGCGATTGGAGCTGCGTTCGAGCTGTTGATTAGATTTCTCTGTCTTTATATATGGATGACACCAAAGACCAGTAAAGAAGGTCTTATTCAGGCCATTTGTGACAATTGAGGCATCTCAATAACGCTCTATCAACTGCAGGTCATGATCTCCACTGAGTGTGTCGAATATCATTACACTGCTCATCAGCACCTCTAATGGTTGCTAACATGATATTAGTCATGTTGTTGTCGCAGCCATCAAGATCAATCATCTCACATAAGAAGCTGCATTCGTGTTTATAGCTGTTGAAGCGGCGTAGGTGATCAAATTGGTGTTGTGTCTTGAAGATGGTACGCAGAGAGGGTTTCCACGTCTTGGTTTGAAGAGATCGTCAATTTGTAATCTCTTTCTGTCGGAGCGTTGTTAGAGATCGTCGTTTTGTAATCTTTGCTTTAGCCCTTTGACATGTGAAAATCTTCAAATTGTAGCCTTCTGGAAGTCGTCCAATTGTAACTTCCATCATCAGTGTTTGATGAGGAATCAGCTATCTTCTATTATTTTTAGACAGCCTACAATATGTCTAAATTATTTTTTGTTAATGGTAAGCCATTTCGTGTGACATTTAACTCAGATCATGTTAATTCTATATCTTTTCATATTATGTGCAAGTATTTATTATTAATTATAAGTCCTACATTATTTGGATTACAACATTCACTCTACACCGATGTGCCTAATTATGAGTTGCTATATTCGTCATATATAGAAAACTATATCACCACAGGGCAAACAATTCTATTAATTCCTATCATCAGACACGATCACTGGCATCTCGCTAAAGTTTGATTGAATGAAGAAGTTGTCATGCGCTATAGTTTGGCAGGACATGAGTCATACATTGAACCTATTAATAGAATTATAAGTTTTATGGACCATATGAAGGCTACATTTGATTCTAAAAATATGTACAAAAAATTCAAGTATCAAGCAATCCCATGCGAGCAACAAATAGGAAGTTTAGTGTCATGATAACATTCTTAATTAAAATTTGTTACATTAACCAAAATAGCTAATAACTAATTTCACACTCTCTCATTATAGCTATGACTGTGGTGTGTATGTCTACTTCTATATACGGGCAATACTTCTTAGATGTGATACATTGCATATTACTCTTGCTGATGATTCACATGAAGTTGTACGTTTAAGACTTGTCACAGATATACTCATTGAAGGACGTGAACAAAAGTAGAAAGAATGAGTACTAGATGAAGATGATCCTGAATATGCATTGAAAAACCAAGAGAATTAATTATTTAGGTTTAGCATTTTGTATTTTACAGTCAATAGTAAATTATTTAGATAAAAGATAAAGTTATTTTTGTTTAACAGTAAGTTACCTTCATTTAACAGTATGTGTGGAATGGATTTAATCAAAAATTACCTATATTTAATAGGGAGTGAACTGTGTTTAATAGGAAATGAGTAAAATTTAACAGGATATGATTTAGAGTTAGTAGCAAATTACTTAAAATTATTAGAAAATTATGTACACTTAACATGAAATGACTTATACCTAACATGAACTTTTACATGGACTTAACATGAAATGACTTATACTTAACATGAACTGCATCGCTTACATAGCAAGGAAATATCCTTCAACATGAAATTAACTTAATATGGAATTACTCATAAGTTAACATCTTATAAACACTTGATATAGAATTAACAGCCAATGACATACAAAAATACATAGGTTATAACTTTACAAACAAAATACTTAACAGCCTACAAAACAGTTAATCAGTGATAAGTTTGTTGCATGTTGCACGATTATGATCTTTCATATGACATCGAGAATATTTAACTGGCCGTGTATAAATAGTTCTGTTGTTGATCCATCTAGTTTTATGCCTCCATTTCCTTTTTGTTGTTAGTGGTGGTAAGATCTGGATCTGATCTCGTAGTACGTTACGTTTCTCATAATCAGAAATGGGGTAAAAGATTGGCTCATAACATTTTTAAAAGCTTTAACTATCATAAACCAATCGTAGAATTAGTAAACATATCTCTTCATAAACATAATAGTTGTGCATGCATGTTTATAAGGAATACGAGTTACGTGTCACACATGGCACGTGGATGTGTTATGCTCCAAATCCACTTGACAAGTTTTATGGGATTATACTTTAAATAATCCTTTATGATATTGACGCATATCCAATGGGGACCTATTGTCCATGTTCTCTTTAAGGATAAGCTCAGCTTTAGGACAAAGAAATTCTTCCAATTTTCAGCCATGTCTCATCGATCATTCATGCGAACCATATATAATTTGCTTATGTATGCGCTCCACCATTTATAGTATCCGTAACAATCTAGCCTCACACGTCCACTTGTTGAAGGACTCAACAACATTAAAGGTAGCATCTCCGTATCTAAAATAAAATAGGGAATTCATTACAATTAACAAGAAGTGGAATAGATTTAACATTTATTTGCTTACAATTAACAAGAAGTTACATGGAGTTAACAAGTATAATCTGGAATTAGTATGAAATACCTTAAACATGATAGGAAGTGAATTAGACTTTTGATGATATGAATTGATCTTCATAGCAAATGATTTACACTTAACATGATATTAATTATACTTAACATGTAATTTCTTATACTTTAACATGAATTTACTTGAAATAACTTATAATTTAACATTAAGTTACTTATACTTCAAAATTAATTTTATTATACTTCACAGTAAATGACCTATGATTAACAAGAAAATTACTTATACTTTACATGAGATGACTTGTACTTTACCTAATTCTTGGAAAGAACGTGTTAGCCTAGTTCTCTAGAGTGTAGTTGATGGCAATATTGTATGTCCTTTCGTTTATCAATTTAATATCATCCATATAATCATCCCATTCCATTTTAGTATACTTGTAACAAGCTGATTGCAATAGATTCCCCAAAACCAAAGTATCATTCGCCTTTAGTCATAAATCCTTCAATTTTAATCTGAAATTCTCCATGAGATGTAGAACTCATCTGGAGTGTGGAGCATCTGGAAAATAAATTCTCTAACTTCTCTAATTTTCTTATCTGTATCTGATATTGTAACTAGATGATGTGGAGGATTGTATGGATCTAGCCTTTCATAGAGTATAGACCACAAACCTTTTAATAACCAGTTCCAGATAATATTATTTTCCTGATCACATATGTAATAAGCTAGTAGAAATATCCTTTAATTTCCATCGTATGCTAAAGCAATGAGGAGTATACCTTTGAATCGATATTTCAGAAAGGTCTCATCCAAATATATAAGTTGTAGACATCCATGCAAAAAATTATTTATGCACGCGGCATAGCAAATGAATAGTCTTGTAAACATTCTCTCACTTTGCTCAACATGAATATAGCCATCTAG
This sequence comes from Asparagus officinalis, assembly GCF_001876935.1. Lineage (NCBI taxonomy): Eukaryota > Viridiplantae > Streptophyta > Magnoliopsida > Asparagales > Asparagaceae > Asparagus > Asparagus officinalis. Next base: position 127,791,588 of record NC_033800.1, read on the forward strand.
ATTTATCTCCTTAACCTTGTCTACATACCTAAAATTTGGAAAAATTAAAAAGAAATGTTAAAGTTACCAGGAACCAAATTAGACTTAAACATTTTAAAATCACAATTAATAGGAAAGGATTTTAACTTAACAGAAAATACTTTAGGCTTAACATGATATTGCTTATTCTTCACATCAAATATTTTGCATTTAACATGAATTAATAAGACTTAGCATGTAATTACTTATATCCATACATGAAATTACTTGAAATAACTCATAATTTAACATGAATAAGGCAGATATTATCTTTTACAATCGTAATTAATCATAGGCCTCACAAGCATCACCATGTAATTGTTCTTATGCTCTTTCTTTACCCTCACTATATCTTACTATACTCGACCGTTAGCTAATACTGATTTAGAAATTATTTTTGCACACTAACCGAACATTCAACATAGGTTGTAATAGGGTCGCAATGAATTTTCAGGACGCCCTTGAATGACCGATAATGTTATCATGCTGCCCACAAGTGTGATTACTCACGATTTTTTTATAGCAAGTCTAGATTCATTTCTAAGTGGAGAGGAAAATAACATCCACGAGCAACTTTTGGTTTCCTTAAATCGACAATAAATCAGAATACGATTTGGTTCATTCTTTTTAAATTCGTACTCAAACTTTTTGGCCATTGAATAATAGAGCAAAGCTAATCTTAATTCCTTCGCACTATCAAATAATTATCTCTCTTCAATTAAAGTAGTGTGCCACCAAGCAGGAATCCTCTCTGAATTGCTAATCATATCATCAATCATCATAATATTTTTCCTAGAAGGATTTTTATTGGGAATCCTATCTGAAACACATATTGACGTCGGTGGACCACAATCTTTACTTTTTGAGTTCAAACTAGGACGCTGCAAATGTTTAGAAAATAATCAGAACAAAAAATCAAAAATAAATAATAAAAACTAAGGAAATAATAAAAACTAAATAAGACTTAACATCGAACCAATTTGATTTAACAAACGAGACTTAACATTGAACATCTTAGACTTGCTAATCTTTCGATTAGACTTAACATTCAATTTATTAGACTTGACATTCCTTAAATTATAATTAGCATTCAACACATTAGACTTGACATTCCTCTGAATAGATTAACATTCGACAGATTAAACTTAACATTATTTTCAATACAATTAACATGCTTTTCATTTGATAAAAAATATTTTTGAATTAGGCTTAACATTCAACCAATTAAACTTAATATTCAACTCTATAGACTTAACATTCAACCAATTAGTCTTAACATCACTCTGATTAGACTTAATTAACATATAACACATTAGACTCAACATGTAACAACTTACACTTAACATTTAACAAATTAGACATAACATATAATCCATTACACCTAACATTGTACCTTTAGACTTATTATTCAACCTAATAGACTTAACATACAAACTCTTAGACTTAACTTCCAACTCATTAGACTTAATATCATACCTATTAAACTTAATATAAAAAAATTGTCAAACAGAAATTACAATTGACCAGTATTTCTTTAAAATTTCATCTTTCCACAATGTTCAAACAGAAATTACAAATTTCTTTTGAAAAAATAGATAACTTACAGGTCTTGTGGAACTAGCTGGTTGTTATGGGAAGTTGAATCCTTTGCTTTTTGAAAAGCTGCCATATGAATCCATTTACACCATGTATTACACTTATGCTCCACTATGGACGACAAATCATCTTCATTCTCAATCACAAAACTGAAGTTGCTGTTTGTTTCACGTTTGTATGCCAATGATAAAGAATCGTATGGAAGTTTTAACCTCTCTGACACATCAACTTTTAATTCCATCGTGGTGGTTGAAGAGTTAATCTTTAAGAAAACTGCTTTATCACCTGAGAAGATCATACAGATGTTAGCCTTCTTAGCCATTAATGAAGGGAAGTTAGAACGAGTAATGGAGAGAATTAAAAAAAAGAGGAGTATTGATAGTTGAAGAGTAAAAACACTAAAAAAATTGCATAAAAGAGTTATTGCTCATGATAGAGAAAAATGGAGGAAAATTTTCGTCCAATTTAACCATCAAATCACCATTAATGGGATCTGACAGCCACCTAATGATGGGGCACTGCGTCATGGGAAGGAGAAGGGAATTTTATGGTTTATGAGAAAATACATTAGCTTTCCTCTATACGGCTATTGTGGAGGGGCCTAAATACATTAACTGGGTTTTTTTTGGGTCTGATCCACAATGGAAAAAAGTTGAAGGGTCTAGTCACATGAGCTGATTAATATTAGAGCCCAAATCTTTCAACTACATTAACATATATATAGTACATCTATTTATGTAGTTTGTAAATACTGCAAAGGTGTCAATTTAGAGCAGCGGTTTGTAATAAAAAATCAAACATATTCCTAAATATTTGCATGTAATTAATTTCGTATTGCATATTTAAAATTCTAATAGGCAAGTGTAATAGATTAAAAATGTTTCCATAAATTTAATCATCTACCCTTTAAAAGAGGGAGTTCAAGAAAAACTTTCCTTACCCCAAACTACATGAGATAAACTAATCATTACAATTTAAAGAGTTGTTTAAAAAAAAGAGAGACAAAGAGGTGACACCCGCAAATTTATGAATAGCCATCACAAAAAAGAATGTGAATGGCTTTATATAACGTTTAAATCGGCAAGAGATCTGTCCTTTCAAAGCTCAACAAATCACTCGCTCTTCTTAATTCAAGTCCTTTCGAATCCCAGTAACTCCCTGGCTCTTAAATCAAGCATCTTCATATCCTCTATGTCTTTAACTCCCAAACCCCATTCCAAATATAAAAACTACTTAACCTTAGCTCCCCATCACCAATCTCCTCCTCCTCTTCCACTGATGCCATTGGTCGAGCACAACCCGAACCCATATCAAAGAAGTAGGCTCTGTCTCAATGCCCACACCCATCACCGCAAAGAGTACCCAGAATTGCTTCCGAAGCCTCGAATTTGATGAGTGCAATGGCTACTTCCAGGCCAAGGAGCGTCGCTCTGACGCGCGTGTGACTTTTCACCAATCACGCATTTCAATACAAGCATCAGAATGAGCTATTTAATCTCATGGTTTGATTTTTGTTTTATTTTGTTTTGTTAGATGCGATGTTAGTCGAGCGGTATTAGTAATAAACACTAATTTTGTTGGTAGTTCTTGTACAAAAGAATATATTATATGTTTCTTGTCCACTTTGAAAAAGTGTTGTCTAATGAAGCATTTTGCTTATTGCATTTCACCACAAGGGAAATAAAGAAAAGAAGAGGAAAAAAAAACTACTCTTTTAATTAAATTATACCCTTCTATTACACAAAAATTCTTGATTATAAGTTTAAACCTTAAACATTTTTGTACAGCTCATCAATCCGTTTTATATATGGATTAGAACTATGACAAAATTTATTTTAATCTGTTTCTTAATGTGTATAAGATCCTTTTCATATGGACCGAAACCATATTCACTTCTTATCTGCTTTTAAAGGCGTATAGGATCCTTTTTATATGGAGCAAACTCAGCAAAGCCTCTAAGAATACACTATAAGGAATAGTATTCCTACCAAAACAAAGTCCTACACGGGTAAATCTAGATCGCACATGCTTTAGGATAATTACAAAAATGTCATTCACATGAGTCCTAGGATTTGTAGTTTACTATTAGGGTGTTTTTCTAACAATACCCCTAATATTCTATTTCTCCAACATCCCCACTGTAACTTTTTCCACCTAACCCTAAAAATTTTAAGCGTATCAGATAAACCCCCAATATTTTTTAAATTATTCCACTTGACTCCTAAGATTCCTAAAGTGTTTCAAATAATCCTAAAAAGGTTTTTAGGGAAACATTAGAAGGTTAAAGGGTTATTTAAGACACTTTGGAGTTTGGGGTCTTAAGTGGAAAAAGTTAAAGTATAGGGATTATGTGGTCATGTCATGCATTTTTATCGTGCCTTCCCTACAATATCTAAACTAAGAAATCTGGTTAGACAATACCCATGCTCGTAGGAAGTCGGATCTACCCAATTTCATCAGTATTATTATAATTTTTGAATTTCCATGTGAATCAAGATTAAAGAAAGGAAGTTTCGAATCATTGATTTAGGACCATTGTTGACTCCTACTCAACAAAATATGGAGGTGACAATTTGGAGTTTTAGGGGTTAAGTGGAAAAACAAAACAGTGAGGGTATTATGCGAAGCACCTAAAATTATTAGGGGATTTTTTGAAATTTAACCTACTTTTTGTCTATTCTTAGATGTGTAACAATTAAGATTGCTCTTATCTTGTAATGTGCATTCCACTACCCAAATTTGCTTAATTCTACCAATTACTTGGTTCTATGGGAAAAAATCATTGAAATTTTATTTTTAGTTTCTATATGTTTCTATTTTTAATGTTTTCTCTATTTTCTACTTTCATGATATTACTTATTCATTTTAACTACTTGAATATTTTCTATTCATTCTGATTGAAATTAGAAAATATATTCTTTATTTTCTTCAAATTTTAGCAAATAAAATTAGATCCGACCAACCTAACATAATGAGGTTGCTAACAAATACATAATATCAACATGTGGATGTTAATAATCGTTACAATGAATACTTAATATTAGTTCTAATAAAAAACATTCTTACCTCTTTCTAATGCTTTGCTTTACCCTTTCTATCTATTCCATCAAGCTGGTTAATTTATCACTTTTCTATCCACAAAAAGATTTTGGAATATTCGACAATTATATCCACGTGCAAAACATGTGCACTATATTAATATTAAGTATTCATTTTTATCGTCCAATTGATCCATAAATGTAATTTCATTAATCAAACACTGTGAATTTTTATCATCTATCTATATGTTTGCTACATGGTTTAAATTCAATAAATTTGTATCAAATCAATCCCTAAAAAAATAAAAAATAAAAATAAATATAATTTTTTACCACGTGCATTGCACGTGTAATCCAACTAGTAATATGTAAACTTTTGAGCAGTTGATGCACCTTAATCTTTCAAAACACACCAAGCTTAAACAAGTGCACCTGAATCAGCAAAAAATTAATAGAAAATAAATATTATATAAATTAAAGACTATTTTAAAGATTTTAGACCTATATACTTGGCAATCAAAGTATAAAATTGGCAATTCAAATTGATACCCTCAATTGAACATGCTATAAAGGTTTGATATGTTTATGCAGCTTAATCTTTGAGAACACACCAACCTAAATAGTGTAAACCAAGTCATCAAAAAATGAATTCAATTCCAAAGGTATTCTTCACAAATTGAACACGAATTTTCAAGAGTCGGATCTTAATTTTGGTATATAATAATAAACATAAGAGATATAATTCATAAATTGAACAAAAATAATTCATAACTTGATCAAAAAGATATAACTCATGACTTGAACGAAAAATACAGCACAGATTTGGGAACAAAAGTATATATAGAACCGCACACTAAGTTTAAAGAGAAAGATCTTGATTTAAAATATGCAGAAAGAACTTTAGTAACATTAGTAGAACGTTACAATCAATAAATTTAATACTACTTCATATATAATATATTTTCCTCCTTTACTGCATTATAGTGATCTTAAAAGTAAACATAAAAGAGAAAATACCCAACCATTAGATATCTTAAACAGATTCCTTACCAAAATATAGCAATGTTAATTTAAGAAACTAACATAAATGCAATTAATACCCCTCAATCATAAAAATTAATGAATAGAAACATAGATGGCAATTATTAATATAAAAATAGAAAGTCTCCAACCTATCTATACTTCTAATAAAAGAGACATGTCACTTCTAATAAAAGAGACATGTCAAAACTTTTGATTTTCTTTTTGACCCTAATAATTTTTGATCATTCATAATCATACCATTATTTATGTTCAATTCTTATATAATTATTCATAACCTCTTATTAACTATGCACCTCTTTATTTTCCCAAAATATTTGGTCATTCACTAGAATATATTAATAATTTGTAATAATAATATTAAAATTTATAGATATATTAAATTTTTTAAAATATTATTATTAATTGTATTAAAGTAAGTATTTAATAAATTATTGTTAATTATAATTATAACAATAGTATAAATAAAGACATATACTACTGAGAATTATTACCGTTATGCAACAAACATTATAATAAAATATCTATATAGAATAATTATTTAATAATATAAATAGTTTAATTATTTCAATAACATTACTTAAACTAATGATTACATTATTATTTAATAATTATACTCTTAAATAAATTGTTTAATAATATAATAATAAGTTGATCTATTCCATCAAAAAATTAATAAGCTAATTTAAATAACTATTAAATCAATTAGTTAATAATAGTATAATTGTTAATAATAGTATAACTTTTAATTTTTTAATAATAGTGCGATAAAATAACTTACAACTTATTTATACATAATTTATTAAATGATATAATATTAAATACATAAACAAATATGTTCACGTGCTACTACATATACTACTGAGAATTATTACCGTTATACAACAAGCATTATAATAAAATATCTATATAGAATAATTATTTAATAATATAAATAGTTTAATTATTTTAATAACATTATTTAAACTAATAATTACATTATTATTTAATAATTATACTCTTAAATCAATTATTTAATAATATAATAATAAGTTGATCTATTCCATCACAAAATTAATAAGCTAATTTAAATAACTATTAAATCAGTTAGTTAATAATAATATAATTGTTAATAATAGTATAATTTTTAATTTTTTAATAATAGTGCGATAAAATAACTTACAACATACTTATACATAATTTATTAAATAATATAATATTAAATACATAAACCAATATGTTCACGTGCAATCACATAAATTATACTACTTTATCTAAAGGCCAAAAGGCCAATTTGATCCCAGTACAAGGGCTTCATATTCAAATTAATCCCTACACTTTCTTTTTTTTTTCCCTCTCAAGATAGTCTCTGTAACCCTCATTTGGTGTGAGCTTAGTCTAAATTTAGTACTCTGTTAAAGAAATAGTCTTATTCTAATACTCCGTTAAAGAAACCATTAAATAAAAATTGGAAGGACAAAACATTACCTTTATCCTAAGTAGTAGGTATCAATTAAACATGTTTCCTACAAATTATTCTGGTCCGGCAGAAAATTGATTTATAGGAAAATATCTAAAACTCGATTTTAGCGCTATGTTTCATTTGCATCTCTACTTTTATTGTGGAACAGATAATCTAATATGTTTATGAACTTAACTTTAAACCACTTCTCTTATCTAAAAGCCGTTCAAGTTAATTTGGCAAAAGAAGCTGCACATGCGGAACCAAGAAAGAATAAATTTAGTGTTCCTTAAAGATAGCCCCCTTAGTATCCCCAGTTGCATAAAGATGTCTTGTAGTTCTATTTGTTTGGATAAACCACTTTAGTGAAATTTTTTAGGGAGGTGAATAGACCCTTTGTAGTTTTATTGGTGATAACATACCCTCAATTGCTAGTCTCTTAGGCCTTGTTTGGCAAAAGGTTAAGGAAGAGAGACTAAGGAGAAGGACTAACGTAGTTAGCCTATTCGATAGTTCGAAGGATTACATTTTTGTCTCGCTAAATATATAAGTTTTATTTTAGCCCTTATGATCAGTTTAAGTGTTTGGAAATAATGAGGATTTTGACTATTTTCTTTATAAATATAAGGGTTTAACTTTTTTTTTTTTGGGTAAATGAACTGAATTTTATTCATTTCTAAATGTATACATTGTGAAACATAACAAAAACCAGAAGTTATCTGGAAGCAATAAGAAAAATTACAAAATCACAGTGAGATCTTTTATATGAACACAGGAACTATCATGCAAAACTTTTGTATAAATTGAAATTTTGATATCACGGAGAACCTGATTTGATCTCATGGCTCTGCTCTGGAAAATTCTCAGATTTCGTTCTTGCCAAATCATATAAATTGCAGGCGCAAGTGCCATCCTCTTCAATTTCTTCATCGGACCCCTTGCTTTTTAAGTTATTAGAGTACCAACCAATGATCATATTCCAATCACAAGACCTCCTTTTATAGTTCAACCAGTCCATTACCCCATTCCAAATTTTAGCAGCAAACTGGCAGTCAAAAAATAGATGTCTATTTGTTTCCAGTTGATGACTGGAACACAGAACACAACAGTTTTGATTTGAGTTCAAAATCCCCATTTTGCACAATCTATCCATGGTAAGAAGCCTTGATTAGCAAACTAACCAGACAGTAAAAGAATGCTTAGGATAGAGGAAATTATCCCAAACTTTATTATACCATCTCACTTGATGAGTTGAAGGGACTAGAACTTTGTATACTGCAGAGTGCTGAAGTTTACCATTATAGCAGCAGTCATCAATGGTATTCTTCAGCAGTGCAAAGCTTCCAAATTTATTCAATAGCACATCCCTCACCCTGAGGAGTTGCTTCTACATCAAAGAGTCATTCACTCTACTTTGAACTTCCCAAAGATTACAATTCTGTAAATAGTTGACATGAATCCATCTTACCCACAAAATATCTTTTTTAAGGTGGATCATCCATAATAACTTTGTAGCAGCAGCATAATTCCACATTTTTGCAGAAAAAGACCCAATCCACCTTGTCTCTTCCCATGACAGATAGTATTCCATGCAACTAAATAAATTTTTTTCTCCCATAAAAAGTCAGAGCAGAGTTTATCAATTTTCTCTAATATTTTAACTGGCAAGATATAGTTGCTAATCCAAAAAATTTGAATACCAAGGACAACTGATTTAATGAGTTAGAGTCTACCTGTATATGACAGTTTCCTTTTTTGCTGCCAGAACTAAAATTTATCTTGAATTTTTCCAATTAAAGAAGAGCAGTCAATATAGGACAATCTCTTTGAATTCAGAGGTAAACCAAGATATCTCATAGGCAAGACACCCTCTAAAAAATTTAAGTAGTTGCAAATCTGGTTTTTGATGTCATCCTCAACCCCACTCAGATACACATAGCATTTGCTAGAGTTTGCTTCTAGACCAGAAACCAAGCTGAAATCTTGAAGACAAGCATTTATTTTGGTAATTGAGCACAAGTCAGCTTTGCTAAATAAAAGCAAATCATCTGCAAATATCAGGTGTGTAATTCCCAGCCTTGAACATTTTGGATGAAATTTAAACAATCTATCATCTTTCAAAACACTTAGTCTTCTTGACAGGTATTTCATACCAATGACAAAAAGGTAGGGGGAAAGGAGATCCCCTTGCCTTAAACCCCTAGCTTCCCGAAAGTAGCCATACAGTCCTCCATTAATTGCTAATGAGAATTTTGGTGTAGTTATACACTCCATGATCCAGTTAATCATAGTGCTACGGAACCCCAAACCAGTAAGCATAGACTTGATAAACTCCCAGCTGATAGTGTCAAAAGCCTTTCTCAAATCAATATTTAGGACAGCTTTTGGAGAGTTATGCTTTCTTCCATAGTGTTTGATGAGCTCATGAGCTAACAGAAAGTTGCTAGAAATAAGCCTTCCCTTCACAAATGCACTTTGTGCATCATTAACAAGATATCCCAAGATAGTTTTGACCCTGCTTGCAATTATCTTAGTGATAATTTTATATGTAACATTGCAGCATGAGATGGGCCTAAAGTAAGAAGGTGTGCTGGGATTTTGAATTTTTGGTACCAAAGTAATTGATGTTGTGTTAAAAGTGCCTAACAACTTACCTGAATGAAAGAACTCCTCAACAACTAGAAATAAGTCCTCTTTAATAACAACCAAAGCAGCTTTGAAGAAGGAAGGATTATAACCATCAGGGCCAGGGGCTTTTGTGTCAGACATAGAAAATAATGCAAGCTTTATCTCTTCTCTAGTAACAGGAGAGCATAGATTCCTACACTGATCAAGGGTTAAAATTGGTCCCTTAGAGATCACACTAGGATCAGGAGCAGTAGTATGCCTAGCAGTCCCTAGCAAATTCTTGTAGTAAAGAATGAATTCTGATATAATATCAGGCATATCAGAAAGCCTAGTGCCAGCTTCAGTATGTAAAGATAGAGTCCTGTTTTTGTGTCTCTTAGCATTCATGACTGAGTGAAAGAAATGAGTGCTCTTATCTGCATGCAATCCCCATTTAATGTTAGCTTTTTGACTATAGAAGGAGTTTTCACAATCCATCAATCTAGTATACTTCTTGATGCATTCCTTCTCTTTAAGTATAAGATCTGAATTGAACAAATCTGTGCTCAGTCTCAATTGTATATCACATAATTCTGATTTGGCTCTTAGGACTTGTTGACTGATATTCATAAAATGAACTTGGTTTAACTCCTTGAGAGCAGGTTTAAGCTTCTTAAGCTTTGAATAGAACCCGAACATGTTGTAACCCCTGAGCTCTTGATTCCACACTGATTTCACCACAGACATAAAATCAGGATGCTTAGTTCACATGCTAAAGAATTTAAAATGTCTTCTTCCCTTCAACATTATCATCATCCATAGTTATAAGACCAGGGAAATGATCAGAGCAAAGGGGCATCAAAAATTCAACTTGACTAGCAGTGTATTGTTTGATCCAATCTTTATTAACCAGAATTCTATCTAGTCTACTCTAGATTTTGGAAGTAGAATCCTGTTTGTTACACCAGGTAAAAAAAGGATCCAATTGTTTTGATGTGCAAAAGTTGGCTGGAGGCAATAAAATTTTAAAAATCTTTAGTTCTAGCATCAGTAACTTGAGAACCACCTATTTTCTCTTCACCATTGACAATAGCATTGAAGTCACCACCCATAATCCAGGGTTAACTCTTAATCATTCTAAATAGGAGTATTAGTAAACCCCTCATGTTGAGGAGTTAACTCATTTTAATCCCTTTACTGAGGTTAGCTTAATCTTATGCATTTTTTACGTTTGGCAAATTATTGAGGGTTAACTCACTTTAACGATTGTCTAAATTTTTTGTGTTTGGTGGGTTAAAAAAGGGTTAAGTCTCATTAACGGTTAAAAAAGGGTTAAGTCTCATTAACCCATCACTTAACCTGCTGCTAACGGCACCTTAGGGTAAATTACACTGAACTCCAAGAAGTTTTATCATTTTAGAATAAAACCCCTAATGACTTTCAACATTGAACTAAAGCCTCCAAAAATTAGCAAATCCAATAACATTTGCAGAAAGGCCCCAATATCTTTTGCATACAGGAATAACTTTCAAGATGCCTTTTTATGTTGTTTTTCCGTTCTAATTTACGAGGGATATCTGCAAAACTCAGAAACTTATTGGTAGTTTTTTGCAATTCCAAAATTTATTGGAGATTTTAGTGCAATTTTAAATGTTATTAGGGTTTTACTACAAAAAGCTAAAAGTTCTTGGGGTGTTCTGTGTAATTTACCCTTTTTTATAATCAAAAATGTCAAAAGTTCACTTAGAGGGTCTCTTCGCACTTGGGCAAAATTACATGGGGTCCATATGCACAAATAAAACTACAGAGAGTGTGTACGCAATCAGACGATAATAAGGGAGTCTATTCATAGTTAATGCATAAATGTATTTAGATTTGACTCTCAAGAAAATTTATGTTTGCATGCACAGTAAATCAAAGAATTACTTTCCCTTCAAATTATAAGTTGTTCACTAGAAAGTTTCCGGTTTCACAATCAAAATGGTCCACTACAAATCTAGCAACATTGTTGACAAATAACTTACAACCAAATAGCTTAAGTTTTTGGCTGAAGTGTTCACAGAACCGTGCCAATAATAATAGAATATAAATTATTTATAATACAGAATTCTGATTTCTTATGAAGTGGGAGATAAAACATGACTTGTTGAGTGTGGCAGAAGCCAAACAACCAAATCGATGTGCTTCGAGAGACCAAATCAAACAAACATCGAGAGAAGACCAAACAATGCAAAATAACGGCACAAATACAAACAACCAATTTTAACGTGGTTCGACAAGTTGCCTACATCCACGGGGTAAGAAGGGAATATGATTTTTTTACTAATAGAGAAGAAGAGTACAAACTGAGATTACAAATCACTCAAACTCACCAATTAATCTCACCAACAAATCTCTAATTCTCTCCAAATAAAACCCTAACCAATAGCTCAGAAAATACCTCTTTTCTGTACTCTAAATATCCCCAATTTTCTTTTCAATTCTATCTTCCAATTGTTTTATATATATAGAAATCCTAAAATCATAAACATACTAGGAATTCTAAAATAAAAAACAAAACAGATTAGGAATCCTAATAGCCTGTTACCAAAATAGATTTGGAATCATGTTACCAAAACAGATTAGAAATCAAAATAACCTATTACCAAAATAAATTAGAAAACATATTAGGAACCTGCTATCCAACACTAGGGTTTTCAGTGGCGGAAAACTCCTCCACCTCAGCCAAATCGCTCATCGTGATTTTTCCTCCAAAAATGAGCGAAAAACCTAAGAAAACACTCCTTTTGTTTCCTTTTGTCAGATCTGTAATATTTTCGAGAAATTTCTTGGTTGGCTAGGGTTACTGCTAAGTCCCGCCATTCCTTCTCTCTTCACGCGTCGGATCTACAAAAGCTGGGGATTTCGTCGGTTTTTTTGTCGGATTTTGTCAAATTTTCATCGGATTTTTTGTCAAATTTAGGGAAACCATTGCCTTTCTTAGGGTATTTCGTCGGATTTTTACTTGATTTGTTGAATTTTGGCAATTACAGGTATAATTTCGCCATGTTATTCGCTTTGTCGGTTGGTTGGTTGGTGTTGTTAGATGGCTAGTGGGTGTTTCCTGGTTTATTGTTGGTTGGTGTTTTCTAATTGGTGTTAATATGGTTCACTATTGGTGTTTCCTGATCCTGATTTAGTTTATGTTTAGGAAAATTGATCAGTTACTATGTTGTTAGGTTTTTGGTTGCTATTTCTGCTCGTTATCGAGCTCCCGTGACTGTTTTTTGTTACTATGTTGATTCGAGCTTGTTTAGCTCTATGTTGTTGGGTTTGTGGTTGCTATTTGTGCTCGTCGTCGAGCTCCCGTGGCTATTTTTTGTTACTATGCTGATTCGAATTTGTTTAGCTCTATGTTGTTAGGTTTTTGGTTGCTATTTGTGCCTGTCGTCAAGCTCCAGTGGCTATGTTTTGTTACTATGCTGATTCGAGCTTGTATAGTTCTATGTTGTTAGGTTTTTAGTTGCTATTTGTGCTCATTGTCGAGCTCCCATGTTGGTATTTTCTCATGTTCAGATAGTTTTGTTTAGGCTATGATGATTGTCAAAATTTCTGAGATTAACAACCTGCAATATCTATTGATATTGCACTGGATGGCTAACAATGATGATATTGACCGGATTCTGAGCCCTCAACCATTACGTACATGTTTGGTATTTGCAGATTTGATGTGATTTGCTATGGTATATACACATTTATGGCTAATCAGGTTGTTTATATGTGTTTATAGGTTTGATAAGATTTTCTGGCTAATTCAGGTATATATTTTATAAGTTTGATAAGATTTTCTGGCTAATTCAACGCATCCTACCCTTGACGGCGTCGTCATTCTGAAGACAACACCTTTTGAATCACTGCTATTGGACACCCGAGCTATCCGGAATTTGAAATTTTCTCTTTCTCTTCTTCTTCTCTCTTTTCTCTCTCCTCTCGACATTGTAGCGATTACTGTTCACGGCCGATTACTGTTCACCTAAAAATTATTCCTCTAAAAATTGATCTCAGGGCTATCTTATATAGAATTCTCTAAACATATTCCTATTTTAAATAGATCATCCAAATCCTCTTCTTAGATCATCCAAATCCTCTTCTTAATAGAGTTCTAATCCATGCAGACTTCTTATAGATAGAATTCTAATTCATGTAGACCTCCTCATGTGGGCCTTATCTTGGGCTAGACCCATAACAATCTCCCCCTCCAGCCTAAGGAGGAGATATGCCAATCTTTAACTCCTCAACGGGAGTTCATGCCGGCCAATCGCCGACACAACTCGGTCTTCTCTCTGGAAACGGTCTTCGTTAAAAAATCTGCTGGATTTTAATCTGTGTGAATCTTCTGTAACTTCAGCTCATCTTTCTCAATAGCTTCTCTAAGACAATGATATCTCATATCAATGTGTTTCATCCTGGAATGGAATGTATAATTCTTTCTCAAATCAAGAGCACTTTGACTATCAATGAAGATTTAATAATTGTCCTGCTGTAAGCCTAACTCTTACAAAAATCTTCTCAACCAAATTATCACTTTACCGGCTTCTGTAACTATAATATATTCTACCTCTGTTGTAGATAAAGCAACACACTTCTATAACCTAGACTGCCAAGACACTGCTCCCCCTGCAAAAGTAAACAACCAACCTGAGGTAGACTTCCTGTGATCGAGATCACCTACTATATCATGTTTGGGTAGAAAATTATATTCTTTATTGTATAACTTATTAAAAATTTGATCATTATATCAAGTTCAAAAATATCGGTCTTTTTATAAGAGCTTTACACAATAAAAATAAAAATTACAACTCTCGTCAAATAGCTCAACGGGTGTTTATCGCCCGTTGCTTGCATGAGATCTTAGCCTGTGACGGGAACGTTGATATCCGTGGACCACCAAATGATCAGATCAGATCCGAAGCTTCATTGAATCATGAAGGAATCAAGAAAGCAAAGCAGTTATCTCGGCAACGGCGAGATAACCACTCTTCTCGAGATCACCATAACGGGGCGATCTCAAGGAAGGAACCGGGAAGTGTAGATCTAACGAGCTCTTCTTTCCTACGCTGAAGAACTCAATCCGATCTCTCCTCCTCCTCTCTGAAATTCATGGCTCTTCAGTCCTTAATTCAGCAGGGTTTCGCCGATGCTCGAAAATTCTAGATCCCAAAAATTGAAGGCCCTGAGGCTGTATTTATAGGCTTTAGGACCCCTATTTTCAGATAAAAATGGCGGATTCCCTCTTATCCTCAGTTATAACCACTTAACCATATTCTTGGATGATATTCTATTAGTTGAAACAAATTCAGGCGGTTAAAGATAAAAAAATAGCTTCAAACTGCCAAAACCAGATTTTCGGGTCTTCGGACACCCATGGGTGTATCGGCCAAGCATTGGCCGAGACACCATGTGGTGTCTTGACCATGCCTTGGCCGAGACACCATTTGGTGTCTTAGCCATGCCTTGGCAGAGACACCATTTGGTGTCTTGGCCAAACTTTTGGCCTGGACCTGGTTTTGCGATTCTAACTGTTTCCACCGTATCTTCATCGCCCGAACTCAGAATTACGTGATTCAAGATGCGTTGAAAATCTAATGAGGAGATATATAAGCTCTAATGGTTGAATCACATGTGGAATAAATGAGATACGAGGGGCGCTTGGCCTTTCGTAAGCGACACGGGGCTCCCGATCAGCTCGTGTTTCTGTTATTCTGTTGTTCTGTTGCTTTGTATTGTCCGTTGACTCACTACGTGCGTTTGTCATTGTCAAATGAGTTTCTATGACTCGAATAGCGACGTTCATCATATTTTCTCTATCTCGAGCCACGTGCGGGAACCTATAGGCAATTTTTGACGCCTACAGATACCCCCTCCAAAGTGTTTCAGTCTCGTTTCTTTTATAGATGAGTCTAAAATACTTTGGATATGATCGGTTCAACCTTTAGTCGGTGTAAAAAGACCTGTTGTTAGCTTTGATTCTTGACTCCTTTAATTTTTAGTTTGTTCGGTATTTTGATGAATAACTGAAACTATTCCAGCATTATGTTTATCTTCTGGCCGTCGTCGAAATCTTGAATCAATACTGATGAGTTGATTTTGGCTCGTATCGTCGAGTTGACTTTGAACTAGCCATCTTCATCATGATATATTGACTTGCGTTGACTTTCATCGCAACGTGTTGACTGGCGTTGACCTAAGGTTACGCGTTGACCTAAGGTTACGCGTTGACCAGCGTTGACCTAGGGTTTCAGATCACCTGACGTTGACTTTTTCATCGTAACGCATTGACTGGCATTGACCTAGGTTTATGCGTTGACCAGTATTGACCTAGGGTTTCGGATCACCCGATGTTAACACAGTTTATACTCGTACGTTTACTGGAGTATACACAGTTTAAGCTCTTAAGGTATTAGAGTATGGCGGTCCCAACAGTTGGGGCTGCAGGACAAATTATTAAAGCTGATTCGTCTGCAAATATAGATCTTATCCCGAAGTCGTTGGGTGCTCAAGTCACAAGACCAACTAATAAAGCCGATGCGTCAATGACTCGCATTTATAGAATTTTTGGTAAATTTTCAGCCATCAACGTGTTTGATTAGCCTTTACCGACCACCGTTTGAGTTGGGCTAGTATGTAAATTATTTAAGTATGTTCTGCATGTGACGTTGTGCTAAAAGAGTTAACTCTTTTAGTGCTACGATATTGAATACGTAGACTTCATCTTTCTTATGGGAATAGACTACTCGACAACGTGTGTTAGGCATTGACTTATTCCTTCTTAGGATTCGAGATAATAGTCCCCAGACTTAAATTCTGGTATCTTCTTTAATCTGTGATAGACTAAACCGACAACGCGTATTAGGCGTTGACTTATCCCTACTAAGGATTCGGGATAAAATTCCCCGTATGTATAAGGCACGGATTACGGAGTTAAAGGATGGTGTTGAAAAATGGGAGAGGAAGAATTTTATATTCTATCTCCCAAAACTGAAGAGAAAGAATTTTATATTCCATCTCCAGTTGTCAAGGAAACTCGAAATGGGATCTCCACCCTAAGAATCCGGAAAAGTGAAACTAGGAGTGGGATCTCTACTCCGAGAATCAGAAAGATTCAAGCAACCCTAACTTTTATAGGATTGGTTGCTTAATCCCAGAAAAGAATTCCTCATTTATTGAGGTGAAATTCCGATTTCGGTCCTAACTTTTATAGGTTTGGCCGAATAAGAAAAGATGGAAGTCTTTCGTTTATCAAAAGGGGCATTCCGATCTTGGTCCTAACTATCTGTAGGTTTGACCAAGTGAGGTTGGAGGCAATCCTAACTTTCATAGATTTGATTGTTCAAATTGAAAGTGGACCTCTCGTTCATGGAAGGAATCGAGAGGAGATTTTGGTTGTGATCCTAACTGTCTAAAGGTTTGACCAAGATGGGAATTTGAGACGACACTAAGGGGGGGTTATTCATTGGTGTAAAAATTAGGATAATGGGATAATTTTTGGAACACCACTTTTTGGTGTTATTCATTGGTGTAATTAGAACTGGGGTAAACTTTATAGTGTTATTAGTTTGTTGGGATAATTTGGGGACAAATACCCCACTTCCCCTAAAATTACCCCAACTATATAAACACTTCACATCCCCACCCTCAAAATTTACCCAGAAAAGAGAGCTGGAACAAATGGGGGTAATATTTGCCCTCTTCTTCCACGTCGTCACCAGCCTCTCCTCCTCCCTCCGCCTATCACCGTCCACGGCGCCCCGACCTCTTCTCCTCCTCCGCCGCCCTCCGCCACGGCGAGCCCCGCACCGGCCTCGCTCATCCTCTCTGTCGGCGCCTTCGTCTCCGCCTTCGTCGTCGGCTCGGTTTCGATCATCGCCGCGCCTTTCCCTTTGGATCCAGCGCCGTTCATTCGGGATGTTTGTGCTGAGCTCGTAAGGATCAAGCGACACGGTGAGATTCTCAATTCCTCTCAATCTTTTGAAATATTTTGTTTAATTCGTAAGAGAGTTGGATTTATTTTGATATTTTCCGTTAAAACAGCGGTGGAGGTTGCGGTGGGGGTTTTGGACGACAGGAGGAAGATCGCGGTGGGGGTTTTGGATCGAGCTGGGAAGCAGGGGGAAGAGGAGTTCAAGATTGAGGTTTTCGATCGGTTCTTGACTCTTGGTTATTTGGTGTTTTTGATTGCGATGTTTTGCCCCTTTTGGTGATTTATCATGATTTCAGCTTGCTTATGCTTGATATGGGGCCAAATCAAATAATGTTAATTGTTAATTATCCTATTACCCCATTACTCAAATTGTCCCATTACACCATTTTACCCCACTTTATCCCACTCAAATTATCCCATTGGGTAAAATTACCTCATTGGAACAATTTACCCTAATTTACCCCAATTTATCCCAATTTACCCCAATGAATAACCTCCCCTAACTGTTTAAAAGTTTGATCATTTAATTTGTGGACCTCTCGTTCATGGAAGGAATCGAGAGGGGATTTTGGTTGTGGTCCTAACTGTTTAAAGGTTTGACCAAGATGGGAATTTAAGACGACCCTAACTATTTAAAGGTTTGATCATTCAATTTGTGGACCTCTCGTTCATGGAACGAATCGAGAGGGGATTTTGGTTGTGGTCCTAACTGTTTAAAGGTTTGACCAAGTAGACAGTAGGAGTGGGAGTACAAATCACAGTGTGAGTGTTGAATTGTACAATTCTCTTAGAGGGGGTTCCTGGTGTTAAGTGACAAATACTTAATAAGGAAGGGGTTTGATAATCGTCAATGATCAAGAGATTAAAATTTTGAATGCTATGTCCGGACTCTAACAATGAGAATGTTGAGTGCACAGACGTAGCGGGAGTTTGAGTGAGAGTTTCTTATTCATCACCTTCTTGTAGTGATCGGGTTATCCCTAAGAATACACTATATAAAATTCTCTCAGGACGTTACATGAATTACCCACCCCCAGCTTTCTTCGTGAAACTGGGTCTAACATTGTACTCAGTTGCATGACCGGGTTATCCTTAAGAATACCAGGCATGACACTCTCCAAGAACTTCCCGTGAAAGAAAGGAAACAGTTTAGACTCATATACCTATTGTAGTGTCAGTGAGCAGTTTAACCTCTTATACCGGTTGGGGGATTGAGAAGTAGTTTATACTCGTATACTTTTCGGAGTGGTACATCGTCATTCAGCTTATTCTAGGTTTATGGCGCCAGAGTCGATTAGAGCTTGAATCTTATTCTTTAGACCGAAACAAATCTCAGTAGGATGGAGAATCCTCCTATGGTACGCACAGAAGTTTGGGTCCATAACCCTCTTAGTTCCCTCCTGATCTTTAATAGGTGATAGCTCAATCTCACCATTATTTAGGAGGTACTCGAAAATATCCAGAACTTACTCATCCTTGAAAGAGTACTCTTTTTGGAGTCTCGGATCTGGAGTCCTTTGCTGCTTTTGAGGTTGTTGTTGTGATGTCTGATTATTATCACTAGCAACCACAAGCATTGACTGCTGGCTTCTTTCGATCTTCGTTCTTCTGAGGAAGCGTTCGGCTTGTTCACCGCACATCTTCAAATCTTTCCAAGTCTTGGACGAGTTTAATCCCATAACTCCCAACACATCCAAAGAAAGGTTGTTGTGACAAGTTTGCAGGATGAACTCCTCTGTGATCGGATCTCGGCAATTTATCGACTTGTTCCGGAAGCGTTTAACAAAGTCGGCGACTATTTCTCCATCTTTTTGCTTCTCGTCGAAGAGTGTCCTGATGGATACTTCAGCGTCGTCATCAAAGAAGTTGCCGATGAATGAGCTCTCCATATCGTCCTAGCTATTGATGCTCCCCGACTTAAGACGACGATACCAATCGAAGGCAGGCCCGCGAAGGGTGCCAACGAATGATCGAACCATCAGTGCTTCATTGCCGGATACTATGCCCAAGTGGGACTTGAAGTAGATCAAATGTTGAGTGGATGAGCCCTTCCTGTCAAACGACGTGAAGTTGATCAGGTTGAATCTAGCCGGATACGGGATCGACTCCCACTCTCTCGGGTAGGGACATGGAATACCGGTCTTCTTCACCTCTCGAGCAGACATTAGAGCGTTGATTTTACTCTCGAGGTCTTTCATCTTTTTGTCCTCGTCTGTATCATGCTTTGGACGATTTATGAGAGGAATCATGCGGCCATCCCCGACATTGTCATCTTCGGTGGGACCACCCCCGGCGTTGTTATTCTTAATAGGGCCACCCCCAGTGTTTTGATCAACAAGATGGTTATCAGTATTAAGGTGTTCATCCCTATCTGAATCGTTAGCTGCTTGGCTAAAATCGTTGCGACGACTGGATTCACCTATCTGATTCGACAAAACTCGGATTTGTTGGTCATGCTCTTCCCTCATCCGCAGCATAACCATTTTTATTTCGAACTTGAATGCTTGCTTCTGCTTGGCAAGAGCATCCTCAACCATTTTGGCTACTTCTTCGGTGTTAATCATAAACACTTCATGGGATTGTCCTGGGCTAGATACTGTTTTTTCAGAAGCGACTGCAGAGTTAGCATCTCATGCTTTATCATCTGAGGATAATCCCCTCTGTATTCTCTGATAGTCCCTGCGCGCAGCCGAGTCAGACGATACGATACAAGGGGATTGGAGCTAGAAGGTCGAGTCGAATTTCCCTTATCAACCATAATGATGGTGACCACGGATTGTTTAGGTCCTACAGCTTCTAGCTGGAGCCGAGACATTAATTGAGCTATCTCCGAATTGACTCTTCTTCCTGGAGAAAAGTTAGGGCTAGACTCGCTCGAAACCATCAGAGACTTTTTCTTGTTGACCATGTTAATGGTAACTTCTGGGAATTCGTCATCTTGAACGACCGATCTTCTTTTGTGATAACGCCTTGATTTGGGTTTCGACGCTTCAGAAAAAAGCTTTTGGAACACCGAGACCCTTTATGGAGCGGTCTTGGGGCAGCTACACGCTGATAATACTACCCTGATGATTTTGGTACACGGACAGTGAGAGTCCGCTTTCCGGATACCTCTCTTTCGAGATTTATTCGTACCCCCAGCCCGATAGTACAACTCATCGACGTTGCGGTCAGAGTAACCTATCGACTGTTTACATGAATTCTCAGGTATAACGCGTTCGTCTGTCTGACGTGTTTTCTTCTGAGTAAACAACCCCTTGTTGGTGTTTGCAGGAGTCACACATTTGGAATCATACTTTTCTGAGGGTGAAACCTTAATGGGCTCCTGGTCTTCTATACGCACCCCCAAGCGGACGGTTACGGGAATCAACTTGTTAGGAGGTCACGTACGACCCCTAGTCCGGATGTTTGCTCGAGGTTCTTTCAATGGTCCTAAGCGTTCCTTAACAGGAGCCTTGCCTCGATCTTCGGGTAGAGAACCGATGTGATCCTTCAATGGAATTCTAACTCTGGACAGATCCATACCACCGTAGGGTTCTACCGGAGGCGTAGAAGCGGAAGGAGCGGGATCCGAAGTTGACGAAGGCTGGGGAGCAACGTTGCCTGTTTTTTCCTTAGGCGTTGATTTAGCCTTTGGCATCCAAATTTGTTTGGATCTCGGCGACCTCTTAACCGCCTCTTCCTCTTGCATTTCTTGTGCTTTTCGCACAAGGATCTAGGCATGCGCAAGAACTGCACAACACTTCTGAATGTGCTCCTCAAGAGTGGATCGGTTCCGTTTGACATGAACCCATTCGTTAGTATGTGGTTGGGAGGAGGTTCCCACGGCTTGTTGTGGAGATAACTTAGCCACTTGGCGCTTTCTGAACTCCAGATCTGCTTGGTAACTCAGTCCATCCACCTGATCCAAAGCCTTAGCGAATTGGCACGCGAGGCGTTGTCGTTACCTTTGACATGCTCTCTTTGATAGAGTTGGCGCGCCTTCAGCAGTCGACTCATTGATCGCGGAAGAGTGCAGATCTATAGATCTGGTCTCATTTGCGAGGTACATCTGTAGCAACGGTAGCTGGGAGATTGCCTTCTTCAGTCTTCAGATCTAAAGACCAGCGGATCTTCTAGGAGGAGGAGACTTTCATGTGTTTATGAGGAGAGGCAGATCTGGAGGAGGAGGAGGAGACGTATTCCTCAAATTTCTATTGGTCGAACTCGTATTCGACATTTTTAGCCACGAGGATCTTGATCGATGGCTGTGGGACAACAGGCTCGGCAGCGAGGTTGTTGGCTCCCACTGTGGTCGCCAGCTTGTTTAGGAAGAAAATTATATTCTTCATTGTATAACTCATTACAACTTCGATCGTTACAACAAGTTTAAAAAGATCGATCTTTTTATAAGACCTTTACACAATAAAAATAAAAATTATAACTCTTGTCAAACAGCGCAATGGGTGTTTATCGCCCGCTGGTTACGTGGGATCTTGGCCTGTGATAGAGATGTTGATATCCATGGACCACTAAACGATCAGATCAGATCTGGAGTTTTGTTGATTCGTGAAGGAATCAAAAAACCGAAGCAGTTATCTCGGCAACGGCAAGATAATCACTCTTCTCGAGATCACCGCAACGGGACGATCTCAAGGAAGGAACTGGGAAATGTAGATCTGACAAGCTCTTCTTTCCTGTGCTGAAGAACTCAATCCGATCTGTCCTCCTCCTCTCTAAAATTCGTGGTTCTTTAATCCTTAATTCGTCAGGGCTTCGCCGACGCTCGAGAATTCCAGATCCCGAAAAATGAAGGCCCTGAGGCTGTATTTATAGGCTTTAGGACCCCTGTTTTTAGATAAGAACGGTTGATTCCCTCTTATCCTCAGTTGTAACCAATTAACCATGTTCTTAGATGATATTCTATCAGTTGAAATAAATTCAGGTGGTTAAAGATCGAAAAACAGTTTCAAACTGCCAAAACCAGATTTTCGGGTTTGCGGACACCCGTGGGTGTCTCGGCCAAGCATTGGCCTTGACACCATGTGGTGTCTCAGCCATGCCTTGGCTGAGACACCATTTGGTGTCTTTGCCAAGCATTGGCCGAGACACCATTTGGTGTCTCGGCCATGCCTTGGCCGAGACACCATTTGGTGTCTTGGCCAAGCTTTTGGCCTAGACCTGGTTTTGCGATTCTAACTGTTTCTACCATATTTTTATCGTACAAACTCAGAATTACATAGTTCAAGATGCATTGGAAAGCTAATGAGGAGATCTATAAGCTACCATGGTTGAATCATATGTGGAATAAATAAGATACGAGGGGCGCTTCGCCTTTCGTAAGCGACATGGGGCTCCCGATCAGCTCGTGTTTCCGTTATTCTGTTGTTCCGTTGCTTTGTATGGTCCATCGACTCACTACTGTAGGCATCAAAAATTGCCTATAGGTCTCCACAAACAGCTCAGTGTTAAGGAACGACGATGAACGTCACTATCCGGTTCACAGGAGTTCGATTGATGTCGGTGAACGCTTGAAGTGAATCGACGAACTATGTGAACTAACAGAATTTCGGAATAATGAAGATGATCCAACCATCAGAGCTGATAGAACTCCTCGTCGGCTTTCCAACGCACTTCGAACCACTCAAATCCGAGTTCGGACGAAGAATTTATAGCGGAAACGGACAAATAGGTACTACGGTGTGTCTCAAAGTCCGGGAACTCTGCTCTTTGAACCCTTCTGTGATAGTTCCTTATACCACCAGGTGATCCAATACAAACCAGTCTTGTTCACCTAAAACTCAGGAGGAGGAACAATCACCTCTCTATACCACTTGTAAAACCCTAACGTCATGTAACAGTTGGGTATGTGCTGAGGAAGCGAGAACCAAGCCCCCTTAGCTCTCTCTACAAAGTGGTACCAAGCACAAGCTCCGTCGACTAAGATCCATATCCATAGTAATCCTGAGTTTGGATTCCCGACATACAATTGATCATAGCCAAATTGACGAGCAAATCGGCATGGTAGATAGGGTTTGATGTAGCACTCTGAACCATTCAACCTAGTAATGAGGTGACCTGGTCAGATGTTAACCAACCAGTTGAAATACCCACTAGGCAAGGAAGTGAAGTGCTCTCTACTCATACCATCTTCAAACTTGTCCCCGGGGCTAACACTGTTAATTGAGGGTAAGCAATAGTAGAGACGATAATGATCCTTGTTCTAGAGAATCCTACGAACCCCAGCAAGGTACTTAACGAGCCATTTCGAATGTTCATACCTGTAAATCAAGGCAATGTTCCCACTACCAGGCATAGCGGTTGACATCAACTGAGGGCAACGTTGAGTGAACTATATTACCAAATAGGTATACAGTAGCTCTACCTAGGATTAGGTACTTGATTCCTTGGGCAACTATCCCCTACCTTAGATATTCAGTAGTTAATTCCCTTAGGCCATGGTGAATGCAGCCCACCATTGTCGATAGAAGATCTAAGTTGTACCGAGAGGCTAACAACGCAGCGGGGAATAACACCTTAATCAAGATACGATCTTTCATATGAGAAGGTAGGATGCAACCCCTCAACCAGATCGAGAAGAACCCTACAAGCAATGCCAACTCAGATATTAGCTCCTTTGCTTGATGATGGAAACTCTCAAACTGGTCATCGGCATGAAACCTGCACACATCAGAAATGGCAGTATGCAATACATAGCCGTCCTTGAAGATGTGAGTCTCGACGTCAACATCTATAGCCAGAGGGATCGTACCCACATTTTCCTCTTTACTAATGTTGGGAAATAAATACTCCACCCAAGGAACATGAGTCACAGTATGGTCATGTCTAGTGCTCCCAGTAGTCCTATGACAAATGAGGCAGTAGCAGACCAGTTCTCGAAAAGTTTCTGCAATATAGCAGTATGAGAGTAAATACTTAACTCCTTATTAGTAGGAAAACACTCCTTGTACAGATGATCCCCCATCGGTAAACGAGACACCTCAAACATCTCATGAAGAGTGATCCTGATCTCCCCCGCCAGAGAGAAGAAAGTGTTGCTATCACTATTGTATAGATCCAGAATGCCATACAAAATTAGTGCATAAATCTTAGCACTGTACTTGCAAGCTCTAACCGTAGTATAGAACCCTAGTTCTTGCAATCGCTCCTCAAAAGTGACAAGAATAAAATCTACCAAGCGAGCCCACCACTAGGTGTCCGTTGACTTAATCCAGCTGGGGAATCTAGCGTCCCCATCCGGATACTGGGCATCGATTTTGACAAGCTCATTACCAAAGGTGTTTAGGACGATAGCAACTTTGTTAACTGGCATGTCCTCATTCACAAAGCCTAGACGCACCCCTATGTTGTTAGTCCTAAAAAGTCCTTCTTGACGGAAGCCCCCTCGTACTTCAAAATGCCTATCTTGACACTATCCTCCCTATTTGTGAGGTTATAGCGCATGAAACGAGGTATGGGAAGATGCTGCAAGTAAAAGAATGAGACCTAATGCTCTATCACTGACCAAGTAAATGGACGGTCTCCCTGAGCGTAATACCAATATTCCTCCCCATGGTGGAAGAAAGAGTTTCCGCTAGGGATACTATCTCCAAAGAGAAAATGCGGTTTCACCAACACATCTTCATGAGGTACGGAGAACTTTGTGTCGGTAATTATCTCCCTCAAAGTCTTATAGCTCCCCGTGCGAATGGCCACAATCCTTTCTTCACTATTGCTGTCGAGAAACGACGGGACACACTCGTCAAAAATATGCATCACCTTAAGATCATGAGTCCCATCATGACAAAAATGATTTCGACGATTCACATGAGCTCTTGAATAGGCAAGTACAAAAAGATAGCAAAATAAGTTAGTAGACAAAGACCAAGTTTAGCCGTCATACTCAAGAGCAGAGGCGAACCTCGCTCACAAGTAAAAGTCATCTATATTGACTAAGTTCCTACAAGATGAAGGGAAGCTCAACCATAGGAAGCAAACTTCATGTCCAAGTTGGTGAAATTGATCCAACTTAATCAGGTGAATATCGCTTAAGCAAAGGTCGCTCCAAATTGGCGAATATCACTTTAGG
The DNA here is from genome assembly GCF_001876935.1 of Asparagus officinalis. NCBI lineage: Eukaryota > Viridiplantae > Streptophyta > Magnoliopsida > Asparagales > Asparagaceae > Asparagus > Asparagus officinalis. Next base: position 127,817,357 of record NC_033800.1, read on the forward strand.
GAATATCGCTCGTAACGGAAGTAGCCAACTCCGCCTAGACGAAGTCCGCTGCAAAAGCCCAAAGGGCTGAGTAAGCCCCGCCCAAAGGGTGAAGCTCGCTACGATAAGCGCTATTAATGGCTGCTGACGAAACCTCGCCACCAATGACGAAATCTCGTCGGGAAGACTACCAATGGTCATAAAGATCTCGCCTTCAACGATGGATCAAGTTTTCAGATGGCCTAAGGCTTTGCTTAAAGCTCAATGGGCTAGGACTGTGACTGATCCGAAGATCGCCGACGATGGGTTCGGCACTTACCCATTGTCATCTCTAGCTACGCCAGCACCTTGTTAGTTTTTGGCTGACGAGTCTCTCGAACAGAGCCTCTTCCCCTAAAAATAGCGCGACGAGGAGCCATTAATGATGAACTTTGGGGATCTTTGAGAAAGTTAGGATTCGAAGGAGAGTAGGAGAATTTTTGAAATCAAAAGTGAGGAAGAGGGAGGCAAATAGTGGTATTTATAGGCTAAAACCCCCAAACTTCGCCCAATATTTCTCGCCCTAAACTTCACAAAATAGCTCGCGACTAAGCTTCGCCAAAGATCTCTCTAGCGAACTCCACCGAAGATTTCACTCTGAGCTTCGCAAGATACTTTAGCCTCAAATTATACCTAAATTTCTTCCCGAATGAACTTCGCCTGAAGTTTATATCTTAGGTTGAGCCTCGCCTAATTGACTTGCTGAGCCTCGCCAAGACGATTATCTCTTCAGTTAGTGAATCTCGCCCAATTCAATAGGGCACTAAATGCGAACCTCACTTAAACACCATAGTGAATTTCACTAAGTCTTCAAATTGAAAAAATCACAACTCAATTTGTTCAAGGCTTTATATAGTGAACCTCACCAAAATAACTTGGCAAAATTCACTAAGTCCCCAAGTTGAGTAAGGCTTTAACTCAATTTGTTTGAGACGTCATCTAGCAAACATCATATTGACTCTCACCAGCACAAGGAAACTTGAGTTTTGCTTCCAAATACGATGACTCTATGCAGAGATCAAGCCATGTAGAGTTCAAATTCGCTTCAGAAGTACGAACAGATCAAGCACACAAAGATGGACAATTTCAATAAGAGGCAAAGTTCATTTTTATTGATCAAAGACTCTGCTACATAAAGGCGACATTCAAGCCAACCCAATTACAAAGATGATGGGTACTTGTTGCTATTTACTACTGCCCTATATTCCTAAGATATGGGTAGTGTGACGCTTGAGGAATAGACGCGAGCTGCACCAAGCTACAGCCTCATTCCTCTGACATTACAAGACTTAGGGAAATAAACGTTTCCTCATGAAGATAAGAACGATTGCTCTTCCTCTAAGTGAGACATATTAATGGGAAAAAGCACGTTCTTATACAAAAATTCAACATCGGCCCTGAGCCAGCCACACGGCGTCTAATTACGATCTAGGATCACATTTGTGATACCTAGTTACTGTCGGACTCTTCACTAGTGGAGATCCAAGGATCTTTCTTCAAACATCATTCAGTCGCCGAATGGTCTTACGCAAAGAGAGACACTCAAAGCTCCATTCATCTCTATCACGAGTTATCTCATCATGAGCAACCAACAGATTATTGATGATCCGCTCTAGCATCTCTTTCTTAGCCAATGGCAACTCCGCCAACAACGGAGTATATGGACTTCATCCGCTTGATTGCCCTTAACTTGGCCCAACTCCTGTTGGAGTCTTTTGAATTTAGCTTCTCTATCGAGGAGTATCTCTAGTCTATGCGATGTTAACATAGACATGGAGAAGAAGAGGAGGAAGAAGAAGAGGAAGAAGAAGATAGAGGCAGTGAGAATGGACGAGGATGGATACTATTTATAGCCACTTTAAAATTCTAACTCCCAAAAAAATCACATCTTTTGAATTTGATTGGATCGGACAAAGAGGTTAAAACTTAGCCTAAAACTTGGTCAAGTCCACAGCAGATCTCGCAGGATCTTCAATCAAAAGATCTCAGCCACAAATCATGGCATAAATCATAAGGCGAATCCTAAAAAACTTCCCAGCCAGCGAATGTCACTAGACAACAAACTTCACCAACACAGTTCAAAATAACGTAAGCCCCGCCAGCTAGTGAATGTCGTAAATCAATGAACTTCACTTAGCAGCTCAAAAGGGAGTGACCTTCGCTTATACCCAAGAATCAGTGAAAATTTTACTGATTTCTCAACATCGTCCAAACAACAAAAATGCCAAATTTCTTTCCAATCATGGATTTGGACGAATACAAGCATCATTGATCCTACGACACAAGTCTACAACAAGGGAAGTTATGTTCAACATCACACCTCTGGCAACCAAGTAGGCAGATGAAGACAAGTTTTCACCGAATCAAGACAACTCAAGCCACGTTTAACACTACACCTCTGGCTATCTACCCAAAGTATTTCAAATCCTAGCTACAAATTGAAATGCGGGATTTTGAAAACATTAGGGGGGGTCTTGTAAACGGTCAAAATATATTTTCCTTGAGGATCCAAGAAGTGAACGCCCATAGGCTAAACACTTTGAAAAGGGCCCAAAATCAAGCCCACAACAAGCTATAGCTAAGATCACGTGATGATTGAAGTGAACCTCATTAAGAAACTCATATCGACCCAATCAGGTCAGACACGAGTCGACCCCCCGCAATGCGCCTCACATCAAGCCAAAAGGCGTCATCAGTCGGCCAAGCCTAAAGTCGAATTCAGAGCTAAATTTAAACTCATAGGTAAAGTTTGTCAACTAACGAATTTCGCCCACATGGACTAAGTCATCCACATCTGAAGCGACCTTCGCCCATGATCGAAGTGACCTTCACCCACGTCTTCAACGAACTTCGTCTAGCCCGTGAAATTCTCCTAAATAGCCATTTCAAAGCTATTTTTAGGAGATAACCGCTTCCTACTAACTCCTACCTTAATGGCCACTTAATCCACATTTAAAGGGACCATTAATTCTCTCTTTTAGCCTATAAAAGGAGAGGAGATCATCCACTTTTCACAAACACATAGAGAGATATACACACAGACGCAGATACAGAGATATATACTTGTAGAAGCATACATTTGCTATTATATTAAGAATTATTGCTAAGAAAAGACTTAGCTAGCTTCCAAGCAATCCGATCCTAATCAACAGTAAAAAGACCCATCGTCTTAGTTGGCGAGTCAACGGAGTATAAGATCGATGCTCCACCGGCACAAAGAAAAAAGACCCCAGGAAAAAATTCTTTATTTCATTATATTCTTTCTTGTTGTAATATGTGTCAATTACAATCTTAAAGAACTCAAAACATCCTTCATTCCACAAAGGGTAAATATCATAAACAACCACCCCCACCCCTCCCACTAACAGCTTTAGATGATTATCAAGATAACCCCCTTAACTTTCAAAATTTTAGAAAACCCCCCGTTAAGTACAATGATTATAACAAAACCCTCCCTTTAACTTTCAAATTTTATTCAAATTTTATTAGAAAATCTCCTTTAACTTTGATATTTTATTAGAAAACATCCCTAAATTATGGAGGGTTTTTTGATAGTTAAAGTGGTTTCCTGATAACCCCAATACTTAATAGGGGTTTTCCAATATTTTGACTGTTAAGAGGGTTTTCTGATAATCATCCAAAGTAAGGGGTTTCTTTAAAATATTTAGCCATTTAACAAAAGATAAAGAGGCAAATTTGGACCTGGGATGCAGAGTTGGGCTCCGCATAAACTCTGCGTTTTGGACTTGAGACGCAGAGTTGGGCTCTGTATGAACTCCGCATTTTGGACCTGGGACTCAGAGTTAGGCTCTGCATGAACTCCACGTTTTGGACCTGGGACGCAGAGTTGGACTCTACATGAACTCTATGTTTTGGACCTGAGATGCAGAGTTGGATTCTGCATGAACTCTACGTTTTGAGTCCACAAACTCTGTGTTTTGACTCTGGGATACAGAGATGAGTCTTAGGCGGGCTTGGCGAGCTTCAGGCTAAGTCTAATGTTCTGGCGAAGTCCAGTCTTGCAGACGGACTTCAGAACATAACTTGCTGCGAAGAACAGGTCATAACTTTCAAACCATAAGTCAGAATTGGACGAATTATATATGAAAATCGGCTATCTCGACGAGACGGAGCCAACCAAACCTACCCTATAGGGTTTGGATTTCTCCTATCTATTTTACCAAATTCCTTATAGTTTGAGAGATATCTATATTTTGATTTGAAGAGACCATCAATTTGTAGTCTCTTTTGCTAGGGAATTGCAAAGATCGTCACCTTATAACCTTCGTCTTGGCTTTTTGAAAATATGAGAGTCATCAGATTGTAACTCCTGATATTAATTGTGAAGGCTGTTGATTAGAGCTTTCATTAGTTAATGTGAAGGTCGTCAGATTGTAACGTTCATCGACCTACATGAAAGTCTTCAAATTATAGCCTTATGAAAACCGTCAAATTATAACTTCCATCATCAGTGTTTGATGGGGGATCAGCTATCTGCAGTGAGTTTTTTAGACATCCTACAGAACCCCCTCCAAAGTTTTTGAAAGTTCACAATTGACTGGGACGAATTTTTGAAATACTTTGGATCTCAACTCTGATCTTTGAGTTGTTGATTCCTTATTATAAAAGAGTTGTTCTCTACACCCGCTTTGTAAACATCTTAGTTGAAGAGATTTACCATGCAAGACCTGTGTGAGGATGAGCTTCGAAGAGACACTGTAGCGACGGTACAACCTACTCATGAGCAGAAGCTCCCAAATGTCACATCACGGCTCACATCCATTCAGCTGATAGGCCCACGCAAACATTCATAGGATTTTTGGTAAACCCTCAGCCATTAACGGATTTGATAAGCCTTTACCAACTACCGTTTGAGTCGGGCTAGCATGTGGATTGTCTAAATCCGTTCCACATGTAATGTTGTGCTAAAAGAATAAACTCTCTTAGACTTAATGCTATGATATCGAGTACATAGACTTTGTTATTTTTACGAAAAAAGACTAACCAGCAACGCGTGTTAGACGTAGACTTATCTCTAATTAGGTATCGAGATAAAGTCCCACATGCATGTAAAGCATAGATTTTAGCGTTATTAATAACAACCTACCACGATGTTGAATACGTGGGCTTTGCCATTTTCATGGGAATATGCCACCCGGTGACGCATGTTAGGCGTAGGCTTATCTCTGATTAGGGATAGAGATAAAGTCCCCAATGCATGAAAGACATGGATTTTGGTGCTATGATGTTGAATACGTAGGCTTTGTCGCTATTTCTTCATGTGTTATGTTTTCACTTGAAACACTGAAAGAAAGTCGGAAGTACCAGAGGTGTAGTATTAACTTGGCATGAATTTTCACTTAGAGTGCAATTTAGTAATTTTCTTCATTATCACTAGGATAATTCCAGAAAATATTTAATCCGCTAAGGATTTTGTAATAAAAACTTGCTATTCTTGTTGAAAAAAAGATTAACAAGTTCATTAGGGGGTTTGACTATTAGAGGTGTGATGTTAACATAACAGTATTTTATAGGCCTATCGCTCTATTGAAGAGAGTCGATAAGTTGGTTTGGTTATTAGAGGTGTGATGTTAACGTGACAGGTTAGTAGACCTATCGCTCTATTGAAGAGAGTCGATAAGTGGATTTTTAGAGGTGTGATATTAACGTGATAGGATTTTGTTACGATTGGAGCAACTTTGAGGACTTATCGCTCAATTGGAAAGAGTCGATAAGTTGATTTTGTCAGAGGTATGAGATTAACATGATAAGAATTTATTGCGATCGGAGCAACCTTAAGGACCTATCGCTCTATTGACGAGAGTCGATAAGTTGGAAATGTTACGATCGGGGCAACTTCTTAGATTTATCATCCTATTGAAGAATATTGATAAGTTAATTGTCAGAGGTGTATATTAACGTGACAGAAGTTTGTTGCGATCGAAGCAACTTTGAGGACTTATCACTCTATTTGAGAGAGTCGATAAGTTGATTTTGTCAGAAGTGTGATATTAACGTGATAGGAATTTTTTACGATCGGAACAACTTGTAGGACTTATTACACTATTGGAGAAAGTCGATAAGTTAATTTTGTCAGAGGTGTGATATTAACGTAACAGGAATTTGTACTTGTGGTTTGAACAAGATTTTGAAAACTTAGCGTTTTGCTGGGGAAGATTGCTATTTGAATAATTTTGAGGACCTATCTGTAGGATCTGAAATAGATACACTATAACACTAGAGGGGGGGTGAATAGTATTCTATTAAAATTTATGCAAAGTAGATTATAAATTACAAAAAAAATAGCAATCTTAGAAATTCACAATTACAAACACAAGGTTTTACACTGGTTCCACCAATCCGGTGTACATCCAGTCCCCAAGCAAATCTCGCTTGAGAGTTTCCACTATGATTTTGAATAAACTTACAAAATCAAAAGTAAACCTGACCAATTTGCAAGTCCCCTACAAATTACAACACCAATTGACAAACACCTTGCCAATTTGCAAACCAATCTCTAAACCAAGAGATTAACTCCTCTTACAACTTGAGAGAACTTTTGAAGCAACAATTTCAATTCCTATAAGCCTTGATTTGTAGTGTAGTGTAGTAGTGGTTTAGGAATGATTCTAACTTCTGTAAATTGCCTAAACAATAAGTATTTGAATGATGTTCAGAGGCAATTTCAGAAACTTTTCTTTTTCTTAAAATCTGAATATTTTTCATTTGAAAAAATGCACAAAAATCAAAGCTTATGGGTATGTAAGTCACTGCATTATTTCTGAACAGATAACCTATTTATAGCCCTTGAAAAGACAATTTTTTAATCTTTAAAAACGTTTAAAAACGGCTATAAACAGTCATAAATTCAAACTTTGAATTCTGGAAAAACTATATCTGTAGTCGACTACAATACAGATTAGTCAACTACACTGAGTTCAAACAGACTCTGTGTATTCAGAAAATTTCTCAGTAGTTGACTACAATGCTCATTAGTCGACTACACTGTATTTTGACAGAAACTTGTAAAATGAAATTTGCCTTCAGTAGTCGACTATAATGTTGATTAGTCGACTATACTGTAAAATGACAGAAACTTATGTTTCTGTCAAACATTTAAGTAGTCGACTATAATTCATATTAGTCGACTATACTGTAAATTCACAGAAACATATATTTAAGTTTTATACACAAGTAGTCGACTACTATTCTAATTAGTCGACTACTAAGAGTAAAAATTATGAAATAAAAAGTTTTTATACTTAAGTTTTACCTATAATTCTAATGGTTAACATAGGGGATTTCTATAGTTAACCAACACACTAAGCATGTGTTAGTGTGTTCTAATATTGTGTGTGTGTGTGTGTTTGCGTCAAAAATTAATGTATTCATTGCGGTATTCATTACAACTTTGGTTGTTACAATGAAAACAAAAATATAGTCTTTTTATAAGACTTTTACACAATGAAAATGAAAATAATACAATTCTCGTCAAACAAACGCAGAGATCGTTTATCGGTCTTCTGCTTGCGTGGGATCTTTGCCTGTGCCGGGGTTTATCCGTGGACGACCTTAGATCTGGATCCGGTTGATGAAAAATTCGGCAGAGCTTGGTCTTCACCGAGGAAGTATTTGATTTGAAGCACTGAGATCGACCAAGCGAAATCAGGGCTCTTCTCGAGATTAAGACCAAGCCTAATCTCAAGGGACGGACGGGAACGGGCGTCGGATCTCTCGAACTCTCCTTCTTTATGCTGAAGAACTCGCCAAGATCTGTCAACCCTCGCTGAAATTCGTGCTCCTTTGACTCCACAATCCGGCAGCATCTCCTCATCTTGATAATCAATCGCCCCGCTGAAAGGAGGCCCTAGGCTTGTATTTATAGGGCTTCGGAAGCGGTTATTTGGATGAGAACAAGTGATTTGGCTCTATCTTCAGTTAACAACAGCCTAACCACGTTTGGGGATGATATCAGGTCAGTTAGAAACCTCTGGAACTTGTATTTTCCACCATTTTGCGTAATTGATCGTCTTGTTGACTTGCACGCTTCGTTGCGGGATTGACTATTGAACGCACGTTGGTTGATATACGCGCGTGTTGATTGACGCACGCGTGTTGATCGATGTGCACGAACTGATTGTCACGCGCGTGTTGATCGACGCGCATGAACTGATTGACACGCGCGTGTTGATTAACGCGCATGAATTGATTGACGCGCACGAGCTGACTGTCGAGCGCGCAGGTCACTTGATTCGCTGTTTTGCTTTAAGCGCTTGTCGGCGTCAGATAATCCTCTTAGACTCGGATAACGATGTTCGTCGTCTTCTCTCTGTCTCAAGCTGTGTGCGAACACCTATAGGCATTTTTAGACGCCTACATATACCCTCTCCAAAGTGTTCCAGACTCATTCTTTTATTGAGGAGTCTAGAATGCTTTGGATAAGATAGGCCATCTCTTCAATTTCGTAGAGTGACCTTGAACTATCTCAATTCTTAACTTCTTCAGTGTTCAATCTATTCATTGTTTTGTCGAATAGGTGAAGTTCTTTCGGTGCTGCGTTTATCGTCTGACCGCTGTTGAAATCTTGAACTGAGATTGGTGTGTAACTTTCTGAACTTAGCTCGTGCCATCGAGTTAATTTTGAACTAATCCTCTCCGTCGGGAATTCATATCTGATTGTAACTGAAATCCTTGGAGTCATCTTTTGCCTTATTTTGGCAAAATTGTTGATGCGTTGACCGGCATCGATGTTTACTGTAACGTGATGACCGGCGTTAACACAGTTTATACTCGTACGTTTGTTGGAGTCTACACAGTTTAAGCTCTTAAGGCATTGGAGCGTGACGGTCCCGAATGTTGGGCTGTAGGATCAACTATTAAAGCTGATTCATCTGCACGTGTGGATCTCATCCTGAAGTTTGTTGGATGTTCAAGTCATGAGACCAACTAATGAAGCTGATACGTCAATGACTCGCCTTTATAGAATTTTTGGCAAATTCTCAGCCATCAACGGGTTTGATAAGCCTTTACCGACTACCATTTGAGTCGGGCTAGCATGCGGATTGTTTAAGTCCGTTCCGCATGTAACGTTATGCTAAAAGAGTTAACTCTTTTAGTGCTACGATATTGAATACGTAGACTGTCTTTCTCCTGTGAAAAGACTAAACAGTGACGTGTATCAGATGTAGACTTTAAGGTTTTTTGGCAAACCCTCAGCCTTCAACGGATTTGGCGTGCCTTTACCGATTACCGTTTGAATCGGGCTTGCATGCGGATTGTTTAAGTCCATTCCGCATGTGACGTTGTGCTAAAGGAATGAACTCCCTTAGACTTGATGCCACGATATTGAATGCGTAGACTTCGCCATTGTTAAGGGAATAGGCTACCCGGCAACGTGTGCTAGACGCTGACCTATCCCTACTTAGGCTTCAGGATAAAAGTCCCCAGATTGGAATTCTGGTGTCTTCTTCAATCGGTGAAAGACTAAACCGGCAACGCGAGTTAGGCGTTGACTTATCCCTACTTAGGGTTCGGAATAAAATTCCCCGCGCGTGTGAGGCGTGGATTTTGGCGTTATTAATAACGTCCTGCCACAATGTCGAATATGTGGGCTTTTGTTCTTTTTACGGTTAAGAACTAACCGGCAACGCGTGTTAGGCGTTGACTTATCCCTGCTCAGGATTCGGGATAAAATTCCCCATGCATAAAAGGCATGGATTTTTGTTGCTACGATGCTGAATACGTAGACTCGGTCGTTTTTACGGGAACGAACCACCCAGCAACGCGGGTTAAGCGTTGACTTATCCCTACTTAGGCTTCGGGATAAAATGCCCCAGACTGGATTCTGGTGTCTTTTTCAATCGGTGAAAGACTAAACCGGCAACGCGTTTTAGGTGTTGACTTATCCCTACTCAGGATTCGGGATAAAATTCCCCGTACCTATGAGGCACGGATTTTGGGAGTTGAAAAAGTGTTGTCTTCTCTTGGGGCAAAGACGAATCCAAAATGGGAGAGGAAGAATTTTATATTCTATCTCTCAACACTGAAGAGGAAGAATTTTATATTCTATCTCCAGTTGGAAAGGAGACTCGAGGTGGGATCTCCACCCCCAGAATCCGGAAAGATGAAACTAGGAATGAGATCTCCACTCTGAGAATCAGAAAGATTCAAGTAACCCTAACTTTTATAGGATTGGTTGCTTGATCCAAGAAAAGAGTTCCTCATTTATTGAGGGAAAATTCCAATTTCGACCCTAACTTTTATAGGTTTGGTTAAAAAAGAAAAGATGGAAGTCTTTCGTTTATCGAAAGGGATAACTCAATCTTAGTCCTAACTATCTGCAGGTTTGACTAAGTAAAGTTGGAGACAATCCTAACTTTTATAGGTTTGATTGCTCAAATTGAAAGTGGACCTCTCCTTCATGGAAGAAATCGAGAGGAGAATCTGGTTGTGGCCCTAACTTTTATAGGTTTGACCAAGGAAGCAGTGGAAGTGGGGGTTTGAGACGATCTTTCCTTTTATAGGTTTGATCGTTCAATTTGAAAGTGGACCTCTCATTCATGGAAGGAATCGAGAGGGGACTTTGGTTGTGGCCCTAACTATAGGAAGGTTTGACCAGGTAGACAGTGAGAGTGGAAGTACAAATCACAGTGGGGGTTTAGTGTTTATCACTTTGTTCGTAATGATCGGGTTATCCCTAAGAAAATTACATATAGCATTCTTCTGGCAACTTCCCATTACATGAAGCATCCACCCCCAGCTTCCTTCTTGGAACTGGGTCTGACTTTGTACTCCGTTACATGACCGGGTTATCCTTAAGAATATTAGCGTAACATTCTCCAGGAACTTCCCATCAACGGTAGGAAACAGTTTAGACTCATATACCTATTGGAGTATCAGGGAACAGTTTAACCTCTTATACCGGTCGGGGGATTAAGAAGCAGTTTATACTCCTGTACTTGTCGGAGTGATTGAGAAGCAGTTTATACTCGTATACTCTTTGGAGTTTCAGAAGGAGCAGTTTATACTCTTATACTTGTCGGAGTGTTCATTCGACTTAATTGAGCGATATAATGCCGGCTTCAACCAAGGTTTGAATGCTATTCTTGAGAGCGAAGCAATCCTTGGTGGGATGGAGGATTCTCCTGTGGTACGCACAGTATTTCGGGTCAGCGATGTTATCAGCTTCCTCCTGATTTACGACAGGTGGCAGCTTGATCTTGTTGTTTTCAAGGAGAGACTCGAAGATGGCTGGAACGTCTTCGTCCTTGAAGGAGTACTCTTTTTAGAGTCTTGAACCCGAAATCTTCTGCTGCCTTCAGGATTGCTGTTGTGACGTTTGATTAGTACCAACAGCAGGTGCAGGTGCCTTGCCTTTACCACGGGAGGCAAAGTTCGAGTTCGGAGGATTGGCCTTCGGTTGGCTCCTCTCGACCTTCTTCCTTCGGAGGAAGCGTTCGGCTTGTTCACCGCGCACCTTCAAGTCTTTCCAAGTGTTAGACGGTGCGACTCCCATAACTTCTAATATCTCAATAGATAGGTTGTTATGACATGTCTGGAGGATGAAGTCCTCCGTGATCGGATCTCGGCAGTTCATTGCCTTATTCCTTCAACTGTCTCGTCATCTTCTTGTTTCTCATCGAAAAGTGTTCTGATGGATACCTCGTCGTCGTCATCAAAGAAATTACCAAGGAATGAGTTCTCCATATCGTCCCAGTTGTTAATACTTCCGGGCTTGAGACGGCGGTACCAATCGAAGGCCGCCCCGCGAAGGGTGTCAACGAATGACCGAACCATCAAGGCTTCATTGCCGGAGATCATACCCAAGTGGGACTTGAAGTAGACCAGATGTTGAGTGGGTGAACCCTTCCCGTCAAACGGCGTGAAGTTAATCAAGTTGAACTTCGCCGGGTATGCTATTGAGTCCCACTCTCTTGGGTATGGACATAGAATGTCAGTCCTCTTTACCTCTCGATCAGACATTAGAGCGTTGATTTTACTCTCGAGATCTTTTATTTTCTCATCCTCGCTCGTATCGGGCTTTGGACGATTCTTAAGAAGAATAACGGGGCCACCCCCGATGTTGTCGTTATTGGTGGGTCACCCCCAGTGTTCTGATCAACGGGAGGGTTCTCAGTATTGAGGTATTCATCCACATCTGAAGTTATTTTTAGTGGGGCCACCCCCAGTGTTTTGGTCAACGAGAGGGTTATCAACATTGAGGTATTCATCCACATCTGAATCGCTACCTGTTTGGTAAGCAGTGTTCCGACGGCTGGATTCGTCAATTTGATTTGACAAAGCTCGGATTTTTTGGTCATGTTCTTCCCTCATCCTCAACATAGCCATTTCCATTTCGAATTTAAATGCTTGCTTCTGCTTGGCTAGAGCATCCTCAACCATTTTAGTTGCTTCTTCGGTGTTAATCATAAACACTTCGCGGGATTGCCCTGGGCTAGATATCGTATTGTCATAAGTGACTGCAGAGTTAGCATCCGATGCTTCATCGTCCGACGATAACCCTCTCTGCATTCTTTGGTAGTCCCTACGTCTAGTGGTCCCTGATCGCAACCGGGTTAGACGATGAGATATAAGCGGGTCAGAGCTAGAAGGTCGAATCGACTTTCCCTTATCAGCCATATTTATTGTGACTTCCGGGAGTTCGTCACCTTGAACAACCGATCTCTTTTTACGGAGACGTTTTGGTTTGGACTTAGTCATTCCGTTGGAGATCCTCTCGGATACGGAGACCCTCTGCGGAGCGGTCTTGGGGTAACTGCACGCTGATAATACTGCCCTGATTAGTCCGGTGCACGGGCAGTGATATTTGGTTTCTCGAGCATATCTCTTCCGAGACTCGTTCATACCCCCAGCCCGATAGTACAACTGCTTACATGAATCCTCAGGTATAATGCGTTCGTTTATCTTACGCGTTTTCTTCTGAGTATGCAACTCCTTGTTGGCGTTCTCAAGAGTCACGCGTTTAGAGTCACGCATTTGTAAGCGTGAACTTTTGACGGGCTCTTGGATTTTAATACACACCCCCAGGTGGGTAAAAACTAGAGTTTTCCTTTTATACGAAGGCTTGAAATTGTTGTGAGGGCATGTGCGACCCCCAGCTCGACGAGTCGTTCGGGGTTCAATCATCGGACCCAAGTGTCCTTCGATCAAAACTTTGCCTTGATCCTCGTGCAAAGAACCCAGGCGATCAACTATCCTCACCTTGAATCGGGACAAATCCATGTTGTCGTGGGGCTCCACCAGAGGTGCGAAACTCGAAGGAATTAACGTAACCGGTGCAGAACGTCTTATGTCTCGACCCTGGCGCGGGTCAGATTTAAGTGACCGACGGGTTGGAGGGTCGGATTCAAGTGACCCGCGATTTGGAAGGTCGGATCCAAGTGACCCGCGAAGTGGAGGGTCGGATCCAAGTGACCCTCAAAGTGGAGGGTCGGATCCAAGTGACCTATGATTTGGAAGGTCGGATCCAAGTAACCTACAAATTGGAGGGTCGGATTGGAGTGACCTGCAAATTAGCGGGTCGGATTGGAATGACCTGCAAATTGGCGGGTTGGATCGATCTTTTCGGCTGCCGTTTTAGATTTTGGTCTCCAAGTTTGATGCAGTCTTGGTTGTTTCTTAGCTATATCCTTCTTCTGCATCTTTTGTGCTTTTTACACAAGAATTCGCGTGTACGCAAGCGCGCGACGCTTTTGAATTCGCTCCTCCAGAGTTGAACGGATTCTTTTAATTTGGATCCATTCATTTGCTATTGCTTTGGAGGGGAGGACATCTGTCCGCTGTTGGGGTGCTTGGCATTGCCTAATTTTCAGATCCGCCTCGTAACGGATACCGTCAATTGACTCCAAAGCTCTAGCGAGTTGGCACGCACAGCGTTGGCGCTGCCTTTGACGAGTTCTCTTTGATAAAATAGGCGCGCCTTCTGTACTCAACTCCTTGATTGAGGAGGAGTTCAGATCTGTAGATCCGGACTCATTGGAGGCCGGAAGGGCGTTGTAAGGTTCAGCTACCGCAACAACGGGGGCGTTGATCTTCCTTCGCTTGCGAGAGGCGGAGGATCTGGAGGAGGAGGACGACAGATATTTCTCGAACTTCAGTTGGTCGAACTCGTACTCGACCACTTATTCAACCGGGATGCAGATACGAGGTTGCGACACGACAGCTCCGGCAGCGAAGCTGTTGGCTCCCACTGTGGTCTTCAGTTTGTTTGCGTCGAAAATTAATGTATTCATTGTGGTATTCATTACAACTTCGGTCGTTACAATAAAAACAAAAAGATAGTCTTTTTATAAGACTTTTACACAATGAAAATGAAAAAAATACAATTCTCGTCAAACAAACGCAGAGATCGTTTATCGGTCTTCTGCTTGCGTGGGATCTTTGTCTGTGCCGGGGTTTATCCATGGACGACCTTAGATCTGGATCCGGTTGATAAAAAATTCGGCAGAGCTTCGTCTTCACCGAGGAAGTATTTGATTTGAAGCGCTGAGATCGACCAAGCGAAATCAGGGCTCTTCTCGAGATTAAGACCAAGCCTAATCTCAAGGGACGGACGGGAACGGGCGTCGGATCTCTCGAACTCTCCTTCTTTATGCTGAAGAACTCGCCAAGATTTATCAACCCTCGCTGAAATTCGTGCTCCTTTGACTCCACAATCCGGCAGCACCTCCTCGTCTTGATAATCAATCGCCCCTGAAAAATGGAGGCCTTTGACTCATATTTATAGGCCTCGAATGCGGTTATTTGGATGAGAACAAGTGATTTGGCCTTATCTTCAGTTGACAACAGCCTAACCACGTTTGGGGATGATCTCAAGCCAGTTAAGAACCTCTGGAACTGAAAAGATCTCGAGAAAACCGTTAAAACCATCGAAATACACATCAGGGGGTCAAAACAGCGCGGCAGACTGGTCTGACCCGCGCTTGCGCGGGTCGGATCAGCGGTCTGACCCGCGCGGACGCGGTGTTTTGACTTTTTGCTGAGCTTTGGTATTTTCTGGTCTTTCTGGGACTTGTATTTTCCACCATTTTGCGTAATTGATCGTCTTGTTGACTTGCACGCTTCGTTGCGGGATTGACTGTTGAACGCACGTTGGTTGATATACGCGTGTGTTGATTGACGCACGCGTGTTGATCGACGTGCACGAACTGATTGTCACGCGCGTGTTGATCGATGCGCATGAACTGATTGACACGCACGTGTTGATTGACGCAGATGAACTGATTGACATGCGCGAGCTGACTGTCGAGCGCGCAGGTCACTTGATTCGCCGTTTTGCTTCAGGCGCTTGTCGGCGTCAGATAATCCTCTTAGACTCGGATAACGATGTTCGTCATCTTCTCTCTGTCTCAAGCTGTGTGTGGACACCTATAGGCATTTTTAGACGCCTATAGTGTGCGTGTGTGTGATCAAGGCTTGTACAATAATTCTAAGTAAAAAAATGTAAAGTACATTATCTCATATGTTCTTCATCTTCTTCACTTCATAATGCCTTGAAATCAACTTGCACTTGTTCATATTCTGATATTGAAATCTGCATATAAAAGTTAGTGCATTTGTATAGCATACATTTTATAAATTGTTATCATCAAAATACTATCATGGAGATATGATATTCAACATTCTCCCCCTTTTTGATGATAACAAATAATTTATGCATAAGTATGTATTTTATAACCAGGTTTAAAAGATTATGAAATAACCATACTTACTCCCCCTGCATATATGCAAATTTGTGTCTATAACATTATATAACAGTACATGATTCTAATATAGGTAATTATTTCTCCCCCTTTGTTATCAACAAAAAGAGAAAAATATTTTTGCTAAACATGATATTATTTCTTCAACATGAACTAAAACTTCAAACAAATCATCCAGATTATGAACATAGTCTATAACTTCACCCATCCAAATAGGTAGGCAAAGACTTACCATAAAGATCAAAAGTTACACAATGTTCATCACCATGATCTGTTTAAAATATGTAGCACATTAACTAACTAAACAACATCATAGATAAGTAAACACACAATCAACATACTTGACATAGTAGCAACATAAATAACATATTACATATGTCCTAACATCTCACAACTACATAGCTTTTGATATTTAAACAAAATAACATAATTGTTTTGAAACTTAACATAAAAAACATCCTAAGGTGCTGGAGGAGGTTGTTGTCCTTGAAAATATGCATTAAGCTTTGTGTCCAAGTCTTCAAACTTCTTGATTAGCTCTTCTTGATTACTAATGATATATGAATTCTGAGAATAAAGAGCTCTTTGACAAGTTTCAAGTTCAAGAATACGTGCACTTAAAGTGTTGTATTGGACGTCTGAAAAGCATGAGGGTTCTGTAGGAAATGGTGGTGGTTGACTAGAAGAAGCTCATGCTTGAGTTGAAGATTGTGGAATATCTTGTGGAATTTCTTCTTAATGAGGATGAGGTTCATTTTGAGGATTTTGTTCTTGAATTTCAAAATTTGTTAACTTCATCTTAGTTAGGGCATTGGAATCAAAGAATTCAATTCAACGGACAACAGAATTTTCAGATTGGAGATGCACATGAAATTTATCAAAGATTTTTGTTAAAAAGGCACCATAAGGAAGAAATCCTCTTGGTATTATCAGAAGATTATCAAAGTAAACTTCAGCCCAATTCACTTGGATATTTCCCATTATAGTATATAGAGCTTTTGCTAAATCTAGGGAAATGAAATGAAAACTCCCAGTTTTTGAAAATAAGTTATATGCTAGGATTCGTGCAATGAACCTAGGAATTAGACGAAGTTTGTTTGAGTTATTTAAAGGTTTGCCATATCCAGGAAGAAATATATGATTAGATAAAAGATCTGAATCATTCATCCTAACTGACCTAAGAGAAACTCCTTGATAAGGAATATTGAAAATCTTTCCAATTGACTTTGTAGTCAAGTCAATCTCTATTCTTTTAACAAGAGTCTTAAGTTTTTCAGAACCACCAATAGTTCTCACACGTTTTATATTAGTATAGAACAATTACACAAGAAATGGATATGTGGGTTTTCTATTTTCAGCAGAAAATAATTCAAGCAATCCTACATTTTCAAAATATGATCCAAAGTTCCAGGGAATAAAATCATCAAATTTCATAAATCGTCCTGGAAGAACTTCAAAAGATGATACTTTGTTAAATTCTTTAATAAATCAGGATTTTTTAAATAAATGATGATTTCATCGTTAACAGAAGTATGTGTTTGCTTAGCTTTCGTAGATCTAGACATGATGAAATAGATAAATAACAAAAAATTCAAAGATCAAGTTTAGAAATATACCCCAAACTGTTGAAACCCTAGATTAATCGACTAGAACTTGGAGTAGTCGACTACTCAACTTGACAGCTTGACAGACTTCAGAGAATAATGAAGAATTTGATGAAAATTTGAGAACAAAGAGAATGCCCTAACCTAGAATCGTGAGTTCTGAAGGGAGGAAGAAGAGGGTCGGTTTTTAGATAGGTTAGTGGGTAGTTTTTAGATTTTTACTTTATCTTTTAAAAGAAATTACAATGTATGGTTCCGATTTGATAGTGAAATAAGTGTAGGGTTAAGATTTGATCTTAGATATGTGGCTAGGATTGATAGAGTTAAAAATCTATGGTTGAGATGAGTTTTACTTAACTGAAACGGGTATTGGGTTTTGGGTTTTGGGTTTGAATTTAAGTAAAAAATACAATAAACTTTAAAACTGTAAAACTGTAAGTTCAGAATCAGTAGTCGACTAATAGTAAAAGTAGTCGACTACACTGTAATCGACAGGAAGTTGATTTTTAGAATATGACTCAGAGTAGTCGACTATAAATGAAATTAGTCGACTATACTGTAAACAACAGAAAGTTGATTTTAAGATATTAACTTAGAGTAGTCGACTATAGAAGCAACTAGTCGACTACACTGTAATTCACAAAAAAATTTATATGCAAGACTTGTGCATGTAGTCGACTATAAGTCAAATTAGTCGACTATTAAGGGTATGAATGCATATGTGTTTGTTTTAAAATTTTAATTTAAATATTCAATTGAACATATACCTAATTCTCTTCTTAATTTAACATAAATTTCTTCTTTTAAGGGTTTTGTTAATATATCTGCTATTTGTTTATCTGTAGGTATAAATTCTAATGAAATGTCACCTTTAAAATCACATGATCACGTAAAAAATGATGTCTAATATCAATGTGTTTTGTACATGAATGTTAAATAGGATTTTTAGATAAATTAATTACACTAGAATTGTCACACATAATGGATGATATTGGACAAATTATGCCATAATCAGATAATGTTTGTTTCATCCATAAAATTTGAGCACATGCAAGACTTGCAGCAATATATTCAGCTTCAGTTGTTGATAATGATACTGAATTTTGTTTTTTACTAAACCAAGAAACAAGTGAATGTCCTAAGAAATGACATGTTCCACTTGTACTTTTTCTATCAGATTTACATCCGGCAAAATCAGCATCACTATATAAAATTAAATCAAATGAACTATGTTTTGGATAAAACAAACCATAATTTGTAGTATCTTTAATATATCTAAAAATTCTTTTCACTGCTTTAAGATGTGATTCTTTAGAATTAGATTAAAATCTAGCAAATAAACATACACTAAACGTAATATCAGGTCTACTTGTAGTAATATAAAGAAGTGATCCAATCATACCTCGATAGAGCTTTTGATCAATATTCTTACCATTTTCATCTTTGTCAAGTGATGTAGTAGTACTCATTGGTGTTGGTTTGCTTGTTGTATTTTCCATTCTGAAACGTTTGAGTAAAACTTTTGCATACTTGCTTTGATTGAAGAATATTCCTTCTTTCAATTGATTAATTTGTAGTCCAAGGAAGAAATTTAGTTCACCCATGTGACTCATTTCAAATTCATCCTGCATAGTCTTAGCAAATTCTTGACAAAGATTGTTATTAGTAGAACCAAAAATAATATCATCTACATATATTTGAATTAGTAAAATATCTTTATTTATTTTCTTAATAAATAATGTTGAATCAACTTTTCCAATATCAAAACCTGAAGTTAAAAGAAACTTCTTTAATCTATCATACCAAGCACGAGGTGCTTGTTTAAGACCATATAAAGCTTCTTAAGTTTAAAAACATGATTTGGAAAATTTTCATGTTCAAAACCTAGAGGTTGTTCTACAAAAACTTCTTATTTTATAAATCCATTTATAAAAGCACTTTTAATATCCATTTGATATAATTTAAAATTCATAAAACATGCAAAAGCAAGTAAAATTCTAATTGATTCTAATCGAGCAACAGGTGCGTAAGTTTCATCATAATCAATTCTTTCTTCTTGATTATAACCTTGAGCAACTAATCTAGCTTTGTTTCTAACAATTTGACCAAATTCATCTAATTTGTTTCTAAAAATCCATTTTGTTCCAATAATGGATTTATTTTGAGGTCTAGGTATAAGATCCCAAACATTATTTCTAGTAAATTGATTTAGTTCATCTTGCATAGCAATTATCCAAGAATCATCAAGAAGTGCTTCTTTTATATTTTTAGGTTCAATAGTTAAAATAAAAGCAGTATGAGCAATCAAATTAAAATATGATCTAGTAGTTACTTTATCAGAAATATTTTCTATGACTAAATCATGTGGATGATTTTTAACTTCTACAAAATCTTTAGGTAAATCATTTTGTAAATTATCATCTTTTGTAATATCTATCATTGGAGTATCATGAATAGTATCAATTATATCATCATCATTATTTAAAATAATAGGTGATTTTGAAAAAAATTTATCAAAAGAAACATGTAAAGATTCTTCAATAACTAGTGTTCTTTTGTTATATATTCTATATGCTTTACTGTGATTAGAATATCCAACAAAAATTCTATCATCAGATTTAGAATCGAATTTATCTAAGTTATCCTTTGTGTTTAAAATAAAACATTTACAACCAAAAACTTTAAAGTAAGATACTTTAGGAATTTTGTTATAAAACAATTTATAGGAGGTTTTCTTTAAAATAGGTCTTAATAAAACTCTATTTAATACATAACAAGTTGTTGATACAGCTTCTGCCCAAAAATATTTTGGTAAATTACTATTACACAACATGGTTCTAGCACATTCTTGTAAAGTTCTATTTTTCCTTTCTACAACTCCATTTTGTGGAGCAGCACGAGAAAAAGAAAAAGTATGTGATATACCATGTTTATCACAGAAATTTGTAAATAATTTATTTTCAAATTCACCTCCATGATCACTACATATAGAAATAATAGAAGTAGATTTTTGATTTTGAATTCTTTTGCAAAATATAGAAAACTCATTAAAAGCATCATTTTTATGTTTAAGAAAAATTACCCATGTGAATCTAGAATAATCATCAACAAGAATAAATGCATATCTACTTCCATTTAAAGATGCTACTCTAGATGGACCAAAAAGATCTATGTGAATTAATTCTAATGGTCTATTTGTAGATATTATATTTTTAAATTTGAAAGAAGATTTGTGCATTGTTCCTTGTTGACATGCATCACAAAAATTATTTTTAAAAGACATCTTAGGTAAACCATTTACTAAATCATTTTTAGAAATCTTAGACATGTGTTTAAAGTTAACATGTCCAAAACGTTTATGCCATAAAATATAATCATTAGATGATGCAATAAGACAATGTTCATTTGAAATATTTTTCATAGATAAAACATATATGTTATTCTTTCTATGGCCTTTAAAAATAATAGTTATTAAATCAATATCATAAATTAAGCATGATTCTTTTTCAAAAACAATTTTAAAACCTTTATCATAAAGTTGACTAATACTAAGTAAATTATGTTTAAGACCATCAACTAATAAAACATTATCAATGATAGGTTTGTTTGGATTACCGACAGATCCAATACCAATAACTTTTCCTTTGTTGTTATCTCCAAAAGTAACGGTACGATCATCCTTGTTTTGAAAAGATGACAACAATTATATATTTCCAGTCATATGTTTGGAGCAACCACTATCCAAAATCCACCTATCTTTCTTGGGTCCCTGAAATAATAAACATTTACATTTTGGTACCCACACTATGTTGGGTCCTTTAAATTAGCCTTTAGGAAACCAAACCCATGAAGAGTTTGATTTGCTTAAATAGTTAGGTGATAAACAAATATTTTTAATAAAATTAGAAATATAAAAATTCTTATGTAAAGAAGATAATTCTTTTGGAACCCAAATAGAAAAGAATTTTTATTTCTTTTTACACAAATTTTCATTTCTATATTCATACAAATCACAAGAAGGTTTTACAAAAATTATTTTCTTTGATTTATTTTTATTAATTTGAAAACCTAATCCTTTTGTCTTTTGTGATTCTCTTTGAAAAGAAAGAATGTTATTAATATTTTCTTTACCTTTATTAAATTTACTTACATTCAAACATATATCCTCATATTTTGATTTAAAAGAAGAAATATCTTTATCTAAACTATTAATGTGAATTTTTAAATTATTACATTTTGATTTTAAATAAATATTCTCATTAGATAAACATTCATTTTTTTTAAGCAAAGAATAATTTTCTTCTTTTAATTTAATTAATTAAGAATTAGAAAAAGTAGAGGAATTTAAATCAAAAATTTCTTCAAGTAATCTTTTATTTTCACCTTTAAGAAAATTATGTGATGTCTTTAATCTCACAAAAGTTTCATATAATTCATTAAAAACATCTAAAAGCTCTTCATTTTCACTTACTTCATCTTGTACCATAAAACACATGTGAGCACTTTCCTTTTCTTCAATTTCTTCATCTGAAGATGACTCATCACTATCATCCCAAGTGACTACCATTGCTTTCATTTTCTTGTTATTTTGAATGTTGTTGAAGTTGTTGAAATAACTTGATTTTTGCTTATTCTTCAACATTGGACAATCTTTCTTCATATGACCTGGTTTATTACACTTAAAACAAAGAGGGTTATTTGAAATTGAACTCTTAGATTTAAAATTACCTCGTTTTATAAATTTCCAAAATTTTCGTGCAAACATGCCCATTTCTTCATCATCTTATCTGAATCTTCTTTATCGAAAATAGTATTGAATGCAAGAACTTTGTTGTTCTTTGTTTCTTCATCATTCTTTCTATCTTCAATATGAACTTCATATGCCATATGATTACCAATAAGATTTTCAACTGTAAGAGTTGACAAATCATTGGCTTCTTCAATAGCGGTAACTTTCTTTTCCCATTGTGGAGTAAGTGATCGAAGTATTTTTCTTATCATTTCCACTTGTGTATATATTTTTCCAAGACCAATGAGAGAATTTGTGATGTCGGTGAATCTTGTGAACATTTCTCTAATAGTCTCATTTTCCTTCATCTTAAACAATTCAAATCTGTGCATAAGAACAGAAATTTTAGATTCTTTAACTTTATTTGTACCTTTATGAGTTACCTCAAGTGTATGCCAAATATCGTATGCAGATGTGGCCGTTGACACCCTATTGAACTGATTCTTGTCAAGTGCACAAAATAATGCATTCATTGCTTTTGAATCCAAATTTGTATTATTTCTTTGAGAGTGCACAAAATAATGCATTCATTGCTTTTGAATCCAAATTTGTATTATTTCTTTGAGAAGTAGTCCATTATGTAAAAGGAGTTGTAGGCTTCTCATATTTTGTTTCCACGACGTTCCAAAGTTCGTAGCCAATTGATTGAAGGTAAATCTTCATTCCCAAAGTTCGTAGCCAATTGATTGAAGGTAAATCTTCATTCAGCACTTCCAATAGTTGTAGTTCAATCCATCGAACATTGGTGGACGATTTGTTGTAGTTCAATCCATCGAACATTGGTGGACGATTTGTTGAGTGACCTTCTTTGAATTGTGAAGTATTTGTTGATGCCATCTTTCACATTGCTCTGATACCAAATATAGGATCTGAAATAGATACACTAGAACACTAGAGGGGGGGGTGAATAGTGTTCTATTAAAATTTATACAAAGTAGATTATAAATTGCAAAGAAAAATGGCAATATCAGAAATTCACAATCACAAACACAAGGTTTTATACCGGTTCCACCAATCCGGTGTACATCCAGTCCCCAAGCAAATCTCGCTTGAGAGTTTCCACTATGATTTTGAATAAACTTACAAAATCAAAAGCAAACCTGACCAATTTACAAGTTCCTGCAATTGCAACACCAATTGACAAATACATTGCCAATTTGCACACCAATCTCTAAACCAAGAGATTAACTCCTCTCACAACTTGAGAGAACTTTTGAAGCAACAATTTCAATTCCTATAAGCCTTGATTTGTAGAGTAGTGTAGTAGTGGCTTAGGAATGATTATAACTTCTGTAAATTGCCTAAACAATAAGTATTTGAATGATATTCAGAGGCAATTTCAGAAACTTTTCTTTTTCTCAAAATCTGAATATTTTTCACTTGAAAAAATGCACAAAAATCAAAGTTTATGGGTATGTAAGTCACTTCATTTTTTCTGAACAGATAACCTATTTATAGCCCTTGAAAAGACAATTTTTTAATCTTTAAAAATATTTAAAAACGGCTATAAACAGTCATAAATTCAAACTTTGAATTCTGGAAAAACTGTATCTGTAGTCGACTACAATACAGATTAGTCGACTACACTGAGTTCAAATAGACTCTGTGTATTCTGAAAATTTCTCAGTAGTCGACTACAATGCTCATTAGTCGACTACACTGTATTTTGACAGAAACTTGTAAAATGAAATTTGCCTTCTGTAGTCGACTATAATGTTGATTAGTCGACTATACTGTAAAATGACAGAAACTTATGTTTCTGTCAAACACTTAAGTAGTCGACTATAATTCATATTAGTCGACTATACTGTAAATTCACAGAAACATATATTTAAGTTTTATACACGAGTAGTCAACTACTATTCTAATTAGTCGACTACTAAGAGTAAAAATTATGAAATAAAAAGTTTTTATACTTAAGTTTTACCTATAATTCTAATGGTTAACATAGGAGATTTCTATAGTTAACCAACACACTAAGCCTGTGTTAGTGTGTTCTAATATTGTGTGTGTGCGTGTGTGTGATCAAAGCTTGTACAATAATTCTAAGTAAAGAAAATATAAAATACATTATCTCATATGTTCTTCATCTTCTTCACTTCATAATGCCTTAAAATCAACTTGCACTTGTTCATATTCTGATATTGAAATCTGCATATAAAAGTTAGTGCATTTGTATAGCACACATTTTATAAATTGTTATCATCAAAATACTATCATGGAGATATGATATTCAACACTATCATCCTATTGACAAAGATTGATAAGTTGATTATCAGAGGTGTATTATTAACGTGACAAATTGGGAGCGATGCAAGCTGAATTCATACTCCTGTGGGGATGATGATCGTCAGAAGTATAATGTTAACCCAATGATACGAAAGATTCGTTACTCTTAATCCAGTGGATTTTAAGAAACCAACCCCCAGTCTTGATTAAGACTTAGTAGGGGAAGAATTTTGTAGTTGACAGAGGTGTCTTGTTGAACATGACAACTTAGAAGATTCATTACTTATAAATCCAGTGGATCACAAATAAACCAATCCCCAGTCTTGAGCAAGTGCAGAGAGAAAAAAGAGTAGACATAGCACGTCGCCTAGTGGGCAACTATCTGACGAGTTTGACTATCTGAGGTAACTGTTAACGTGATAGTTTTAGCGGACCCACTATCCTACTGAAGAGGATTGGCTTCTGTGGTCGTAGTATCTTCCCCTTCTGATTGGGAAGATTAGGCTTGGTCCCATTGCTCAGGTTGATCCTGCTTACTTTGTTCTTCAGTTTTGACTCTGACAATGATTTTTTGAGCTTGTTCACCTTAAGAGATTAGTTGTCTCCAGGAACAACATTTTGTAACTCTCATTCAGGCTAGGAGCTTGGTTTGCAAGTTATGTCAATGGGTCTCCACTAAGATAGACTATATCATACCTGACGAACATCGGAGAGCCATGCTTCGGAACCTCTTGACGAAGGCTTTGATGGACTCCCTCTTCTTCTGCTTAGTGGCGAGAAGGGTATGGATAGAGACTTCTGTGTTCTCTTCAAAGAATCTTGAAATAAAGAGTTTCTCTAGATCCGCCCACTTTTGGATGCATCCCGCAGATAGTTTTATGAACCATTCAAAGGAGACTCCCTTGAGGGTGCCAATAAATAATCGAGTCAGTATGGCATCGTTTGATATCACATTCCCAGTCCGTGATTTGAAATAATAAATATGTTGGTTCGGTGATGTCGTGCCATCAAAAGTTTGTAGCGTCGAGACCTCAAATTTTGGAGGATAAGAGGCTGCATCCCATTCAGTAGGATAAGGCCGCACTACTCCCTCATCTTGGAGCTCGCTTATGTGGGCTATAGCATTGAGGCGGGCTTCCAATTCCTGGATTTTAGCCGATTGGGGATTTTGCTCATTCTCAGCTTCTTCTTCGGATGATGATTCTTTGTGATGAGTTTCTTGCTCAGCTGTCTCATTCTCTCTTTGTTTCCCCTTCGATATGGATGATCCTCCTTTTCGGGAGGATTCCGGCCAGGGTTGTGACTCAGCTTTCTAGAAATTAGCTCTATTTGTAATGATCTAAGCCATTATATCCCGAAGTTGATTGATGGTTTCATGTTATGCTTGGAGCATGGCCTCCTGCTCAGCAGCCCTCTTTGAAAGATCTTCAGAATTTTCCATCATATGGGTGAAGCTCTCATGCCTAACGAAAGAGCTTGATGATTGGGACTCCGCAATGGCTGAGTGTTCATCCTCGGAATTGGTTCCTCTGGCTAATCTTTGATAGTTAACCGGAGGAATGGCTCCTGTTTGAGTCGAGTATGTTGATAAATTCTATCGGACCTATTCAGTAGGTCTTTCAAGCCAGGAGACTAATCATTCTCTGACTCATCGAAGCTAGGGACTGATGATCTCTCTCTGCCGACCATGTTAGAAGTGACTCTAAGGTATTCATCCTCCAAAGTCTCCTTCCTGTGAGAACGTCATCACTGGTTGGGCAAAGCAACATTCGTTAATTGGTCGAGCACCAACGGTTTAGCCGCATATGAGTAGCATTAACATCCTGAGAGAACCGTAGAAATCAGTCATTCACATTGGAATGAACGAATGACTCTTTGCATCGGTCTTTCTCTCGACTGTAATTCCCACAAGTCAGAGACTTGGGATGAACCTCTCACAGAGCGTGAGGGTAGAGATGGAACCCCCTGTCTGTCAGTGGATGGGACTGGTTCTTGGTAAACATAAATTTTAAATCCATGTTGATCTTTTTGAACATGACAAATCACATCCCGTTCCAAAGAAGGAACACGAGGGTCGTGTTTAGCTTGATTAACGCATGACCAAAGTCTGTGTTTTGGTGATGAAACGCAGTCCTAAGATCTACGTTTTGCTGATAAAACACAGTCTTGGAGTCTGTGTTTTGGTTCTGAAACGCATGCTTGAGAGTTGCGTTCCGTTTTAGAAACGCTTCCTTGAGGATTGCGTTTTGGCTCAGTAACGTTCCCTTGAGGTATGCGTTTTTACTGAATAACGTGCTCCTGAGAGCTGCGTTTTGGCTAAATAACACGACCCTGAGTGTTGCGTTCTGCTTGAATAACGTACTTCTGAGAGCTGCATTTTGTTTAAATAACACGCTCTTGAGAGCTGCGTTTAATTTGGTTCATGCAAAGCTCTTGTTTGGGCTCATGAACGTGTGTCTCACGTTTCACAGTAGAAACGCAGAGCTCAGAGTTGTGTTTTAGCTCACAAATGCAAAGCTCGCGTTGGTTGAGAGATCGGCTTTCTAAGAGTTATGCTCATCGTCGAGATATTCTCCTTCGTCGAGGGGCATTCTTCTTGGCCTCTTTTAAGGCCTTGGTGGCGTCACCACATGAGTTGACCTGGTTTGTCACCACAATGGGCCTCTTGCAACTTGATACCCAATGTCTTGGTGTGGGTTTGGCTGAAACTGAACCCACTCTATCAGAGGAGGGACTGTCCAAGCAATCTGACCCAAAAAAGAGGTCTTCCTTGGGTATTTTGGCTGCAATTGGAGCAGTTGGAGCTTTATTCTCTTTGAAGACTTTGTGAATCTTGTGCATAACCTTGGGGCTAAGGGATCTGGGAGAGAGGGCCCCCTCAAAGTTGGCTTGATCAAACTCTACCGCGAGAGTAGAGTTTCGACCGTTGTTCTAGTGAGGTTAACGTCAGATTGTGCCATCACTGCTTCATTAGTGAAGCTAGTCCCCAGTGGAGTCCCCATCTTTTGTTTGGTGAGAAATTTATAAGAAGAAAATTAAGAACAAAAATGTGTCATTCTCTCTGACAGACTCAGAAAAAGAAATTACTTATAATTCTCTCGATGCAATCTCTTTCTAACAAACTTAGAAAAAAAAATTACAATTCTCTCAATCGGTATCCTGATTTACAAAAGAGAAAAAGATCAACGGAGATCCTCCCTTTTGTTTAAGTCTGGGTTCTTCACGGTGGCGATGATATGCCTCCCTCGAATGCTCACGTCGAGTTTGCTTCTCGTTGATGATCCAAACATGTTGTTTCACTAGAACGTGGTTGATTCTTCTTGATTGATATTGAGGATAACTTGCATGGCAAGTTTAAAATTAACTCTTAATGAGTTTGAGAACTCAGAGCAAGTTTTAAACTCTGTGAAAAGAGTTGTTTGAGCCGAAAATTCGGTTAATAGCCAAGTGAAAGCTCCAAGAATTCTCTGTTGCCGAGGATGCTCTTGGTCGAAGAATGTCGACTTCTCCTTTTAGCAGTGTTGATGCAAAAAGCCGATCCCTGAACTCAATTGCGTTTCTGGTATTTATAAGGGATTAAGGGGTGTAACTACCCCCTTAATCTGCTCCTAAGTGGGGCAGAAATCCCTCCAAAAATGGGGGGAAATGGTTTCTGGAACCGTTCAGCTCGAGCTTGAACGAGTCAAACGCCAAAAATGGTGTTCTGGGCCCGAATTCTGCGTTTTAGAACTGAAACGTAGAGTTGGGCATGTTTAAGGGTGAAAACACCGTGTTCGCACAGCGTTGTGAACTCTAAAACGCAAAGTTAGGCCCTGCATGAATTCCGTGTTTTGGACCTGGGATGAAGAGTTAGACTCCGCATAAACTCCACGTTTTGGACCTAGGACACAGAGTTGGGCTATGCATGAACTCCGCGTTTTGGACCTAGGAAGCAGAGTTAGGCTCCGCATGAACTCCGCATTTTGAACCTGGAATGCAGAGTTTGGCTCTACATGAACTCCGCGTTTTGGATCTAGGACCCAGAGTTGGGCTCTGCATGAACTCTGCGTTTTGAGTCCATGAACTCTGCGTTTTGAGTCCATGAACTCTGTGTTTTGACTCTGGGATGCAGAGACGAGCCTCAAGCGGGCTTGGCGAGCTTCAGGCTAAGTCTAATGTTCCGGCGAAGTCCAGTCTTGCAGAGGGACTTCATATGCGAAGAACATGTCATAACTTTCAAACCGTAAATCAGAATTGGACGAATTATATATAAAAATCGGCTATCTCGACAAGACGGAGCCAACCAAACCTACCCCATAGGGTTCGGTTTG
The DNA here is from genome assembly GCF_001876935.1 of Asparagus officinalis. Lineage (NCBI taxonomy): Eukaryota > Viridiplantae > Streptophyta > Magnoliopsida > Asparagales > Asparagaceae > Asparagus > Asparagus officinalis. The sequence continues at coordinate 127,846,029 of NC_033800.1, forward strand.
ATCCTTTCCATTTTGCCAAATTTCTTACGGTTTGAGAGATATCTACTTTTTAATTTGAAGAGATCGCCAATTTGTAGTCTCTTTTGTTAGAGCGTTGTAAAGATCGTCACCTTGTAACATTCGTCTTGGATCCTTGAAAATATGAGAGTCATTAGATTGTAACTCCCGATGTTGATTGTGAAGGTTGTTGATTAGAGCTTTCTTCAGTTGTTACGAAGGTCGACAGATTGTATCTTCATCGATCTACGTGAAAGTCTTTAAATTGTAACCTTCTGAAAGCCGTCAAATTATAACTTCCATCATCAGTGTTTAATAGAGGATCAGCTATCTACAGTGATTTTTAGACAGCCTACAATTAGTCCCTCAAATCTTTATATTTTGTATTAATCGCTCAAATTGCAAAAATATGAAGACATTAGTTCTTGTGTTAAGTTTATGGTCCAAAATCCTTAATCATGGTTAGGTTTAGATTAACCATGGATGTTTAACTAGGCCTGTCCATCCGGCCCGGCCCGGCCCGGCCCGGAAATCCGGGCCCGGGCCGGGCAAAACCGGGACCCGGACCCGGACCCGGGTACACCGGGCCGGGTCCGGGCCCGGGCCCGACCGGGTGATTTTCCTTTTTTTTATTTTTTTTTATTTTTTTCCAAAATTTTTTAATGTTATTTAACTTATAAATTATAAAAAAAAGACAAGAAAAATAACAAAAACAATAATTTTATTAATTACTTAAAATGACATAAATTACAAATAAGAAATGATAAAAACATATTCTTTATTAATAATTGATAAATCAGTTACAAATTACAAGTACAAATTTATTTTGGAATTAATCGCATCACAATAGATAAGTAAATCCCAACTAGGTTGGCACCTACTCACCTATATCACTATCATTTGCAATTATTTCCAAAATAATTCTTTACAAATTGTAAGCTAAGATATAAAAACTACAATCTATTCTTTATATCTATCTGCTAGTCCCAATTCTTCAAATTTATCTTCAATTCCAGCCATCCGATCGATGCCTTGCGTTCGCTTCTCGTACCTCCACCAATCTTGTAGGCACATCACCGCTTGTACAGTATATGGATCCAAGCATGTCCTGTGATCGTCGATCAAACGACCTGCTGTGCTGAAGGCGGATTCCGAAGCTACCGTCGAAACCTGCACTGTTAGTAAGTCACGAACCATGGTGGAAAGTATAGGATATGAAACTGATCCATATACTTTCCACCATTGCAAAATATCTAAAGCATTTCCTTGACATCTAACTAAAGAAGCAGAAAAATATTCATCTATTTCAGAAACCTCCGATGATGACGATCCAAGTCCAGATCCACCAGTTAGCTCGGCTACCATTGCATACCTATCAAAACTTACACTTTTACCTCGGGCTCGGGATGAGCTCGAAGAAACCGAAGCTGCAGACTGTTGTGCAGCTACACCATGTCTAGCTGCATACTCATCATATAAAGTTTGAAAATAATTTCTAATAAGTAAATGATGAGTAGTAGCATTCAGGGTGGTTCCATCATCTAAGTCTATAACCTGTCCACCATACAATGACTGTAACAAACTTCGAAGGCCAATATCCTTCAAGCATGGATCAATAAGAACCCCCAAACCAAAAATATGAGGAATAGGCCTAAAATACTTATTAAATTTGCTCTCCATTTCAAAAACCATAGGTCCAAAAGTAGCATCCAAACGATATTTATCAAAAAAATTTTGAATATTTAAAATTTGTAAAGCAGCTAAAGTAATGGTTGGATAATAACAGCCAGATAATAACATGGTAGCATCATAAAAAACTTGTAACATTTCATTTAAATTACATATAACTGTCCATTCATCTTCAGTTATTCCATAAGTGCTACCAGAACTAGAACTAGAAGCATAATAGTTTATAAAATCAGTTATAATATCTTTATATTCTATTGCTACACTTAACATTGCATATGTGGAATTCCACCTATGATCAACATCTTTTGGAATTAGTCTAGGATTTATATTTTTTTTTTACAAAATTATTTCCATCTTTTAAGTCTTTGTTCAGAAGCACTATGCATGTAAGCAACTGTTCTAACCTTTTCTATCATGGGTTTAATTTCAGTAAATGCACTTTGAACAATTAAATTTAAAATATGACAGATGCACCTAATATGAAAAAGATCACCATGACATGGCAATGATAAAGATGATCTGATAAAATCAACAGCTACATTGTTATTACTTGCATTATCTAGTGAAAGAGAAAATATTCTTTGTGAAATTTCTAATTTCATAAGTTCTTCAATTATTAAATTTGCAACATTAGCACCAGTATGTGACTCTTCTATTGCAATAAAAGAAACAACTCTTTTAAACATTTGCCAATTTTCATCAATCCAGTGTGTTGTGATACATAAATATCCAGTTTGTGCTCTAGATGTCCAAATATCAGAAGTTAAAGAAAATTTACAGTTTAAATTTTTAAAATAAGAAATTATTTTTTCTTGTTCTTGCTGATAATATTTTAAAATATCACGTTGACAGGTTTGACGAGAAATTTTTTTAAATGCACGATAAAAACCATCTCTAAACATATCTTTAAATTCATCATCTTCTACTAATTTAAAAGTAAGGTTTTTAAGAATGATAAACCCGATTACGCATTTCCTGGCTCTGGCAGCGTCATAGTTCCAACTACCGAAACTACCAGAAGAGGAGGATTGAGAAATCATAGATTGTCGGATATCACATTGAGGAGTCTGGCCTTTGTTGTGTTTATCTAAATGGCATTTGAGGTGGTTGGTGCCGCTCTTATGATGAGCTTGAAAAATCTTGCCGCACAAAGCACACTTAGCCTTCTGGGTGAGGATCCTACCGTGTTCATCCTTGGTGACGTCGATCTTCTCGTAAAAATTCCACACATCGGATCTTGGCCGTTTAGGAGCTCTTGGTGCAGATTCGTCGCCACCGGATTCGGGATTAACTTCGGTAGGAGGACTTATAGTAGGAGGACTCATAGTAGGAGGACTCATTTAAGGATCAGGAGAAATGTTTTTCTCTTCATAATCAGATCCGGAAGCCATTTGATGAAAGTATTAGAATGTATAAATAAGAGAGTATAAGAGTATAAGAGAGAGTATAAGAGTATAAGAGAGAAGAGATGAGTTTTTGGTGTGAAAAAAACAAATGAAAACCCCCCTCTATTTATGAACCAGCCCCCTAAGCAAATGACCAAAATAACCTCACAAAATAGCCGTTTTTTGACCGTTTTTGGGGGCAAAACGGTCAAAAGGCCAAATCTGACCGTTGTGGCCGGACCGGGCCGGCCCGGCCTGGCCGCTTTTGGCCACAAACGTCACCTTTGGTGATCGTTGTGGCCAGGCTTTGGCCGGCCGTTTTCACACCAACGGTCACCATTTGGTGACCGTATGTGGTCGGGCCGGCCCGGCTTTTTTCCGGCAACGCGGTCACCGATTTGTGACCGTTGCCACACGGGCTGGGCTCCGGGCCCGGGCTGCCCGACCCGGATGATCGCCCGATGCCTACTGTCCGAGGGCCGCGGCCGGCGCGGCGAAGGCCGTCGGCCGCCGGATTATTCGTCGGCCGAGCGAGGCCGGGCCCGGCGCGGGCCAGCCTGTAAAATGGACAGCCCTATGTTTAACTACCAAAATATCATCCACCCCCCCCTCTCTCTCTCAATGGAGGAGCTCTAATGGGCTTTTATAGCCTCCAAAAAATAAGGAGAGCCATCGAAGGAGATGAGTTTACTGTTTTGTTGGGTCATTAGAGAAGATGAGTTGTGAAACGGATTCGGATTGGGTCTTTTATTCGGTTTAATAAGCTTAACGGTTATGAAGGATTTGGGTATTAGAAGTGAAAGCATAATTATTAATTTTCTTTAAAACATTTTAACATAACAGAATATTCTCCATCATTTATAACACTAATTAACCACAAGGACTCATATCAATATATTTGTGAAATTTGAGGGATTAATATCAAAATATGAAGATTTAAGGGACTAACAAAAAATACTAATGATTTATGGGACTAATAAAAAAACCCACATGCATGTGTGTGATTGCGTGTATGCAACAATTGAAACAATTTACGAGGTGATAACTATAATAACAACCAGGAATCGGTCTACAGATCATCAATCTTGATTCACATGGATTTTGTAGATTGTTTTTATTCATTTCACTTTTTAATTTTTGTACTATTATATATATGTAAACACTCAAGAATTATTTATAATACTTTCTCTTTTTTTTATTACCTTTCTCATTTTTTATGTTCATAAAATAAATTCAAGCTATAAAACAATTATGTCCACAATGCGGTTATAGTAAACATATAAACTCAACGGAAACAGATAAAATATTTAATCACGTGCAACACACGTGCGTTCCATCTAATTGTATATTAAAAGAGGATATAAATATAATGAAAAAGTTCTTTTCCATGCAAATAAATACAATACAAGCAACAAGTAGGTTATTACTCAAAATGAAATATATGTCATAAGCCAATTTTCATTTCAAATAAGATAAGATAAACTATCAAATATTAAGTGAACAATATCCATTTGCACTTCGCAGAGTTTAAATAAATCTTCACGAATATAGGAAGAAAATCTCAGTTTACTCTTTTGTTGATATTTTACACTGCATTACACATTAATCTATCCAAGTTGATGGTTTATTGATTTTATATTACATTGCAGTTACAAAATCAGTTTAACTTGCAACTGCAGTGTAAAATATCAAACAACGTAGTCAAATTTGTACTCATCATATCCAAAAAGTTAGGAGGATTTGTTGATTTGGGGTACTGTTCCAAAGTCTATAATTTAAGTTTAGTTTTGTGAATACTGAGATTCGGGGCATTTCTGCAAAATCTTCCCCATATTGGCTTTGCCGCAGTGTTTTCCCTGTGTGGAATAGAAATTTTATTTACAATTAACCACAAATTTGTACTCATCACATACCCCATTATACTTCAAGTATCAACAAGGAACATGATATAGAGATATATCATGATAATACGGTTACTTGCCATATAGCTTCATCAGTTCTTGTAAACCATACATACGTATAGTCATGTGAAACTGACTTGAGACTCGATACTACGGGTTGGAAACTAGAAGGAACTTTTCCCCCCGCAGATTTGACTCTCTTTCACAATAACAAAAAATTATCGAATCAATATGAAGTCTTTATCCTACCTACAGAACACAAGTTGATCTTTTCATTCACTTCAACTTTTCCTTCATTATTAAGCTGAAATAGCAATACAGCAACAGGCATATGCAGGAAAGTAGTATCACTAGAACTCCGTTCTCCAACCTGCTCGAGGCTCGGAAACATGCCTACACTCTCTTAACCTAAAATCACCACTACCACACCAACCAAACTATGTACATCCTATATTTACAATAATTCAAACAACATAACGCGTCAATCAGTCTCATGATCTGGAGCTTCAGAATACCAAGCAGGCTGCTTCCCCATGCTTCTAAGCAATCTGGTGAACGGAGAATCTGGCAGTTTAGCTCTCTCTTCTTCTTCAATCTCGTCTAGAGTTTTCGGCAATCCATCGGGTACAGGAAAAGGCCTGTGTATTTCTTCCTTCATCTTTACTGGCATTTGTTCCTGTAGATTTTTGGTTTTCTTCTCCATAGCTGTGAGCCCGTGAAGGCACTCGATGAGAGATTTTCGCCCACCAGTTTGTCTAACAAATTTCTCAACGTCTTCTTTTGGCATTTCTTTCTGAGAGGAAAATAGAAATAAAATAAGGAATGGAGATTGGTGACAAATAAAGCAGATTTACGCAACTAAAATATACCTCGAGATCTTTCAGCTCAAAGTAGGCCCTCCAGCAGCTGTATGAATCATCACCTTCGAGCGTAGAGCAGTATTCTGCAGAGACAACCAAGAAGAAATGCAAATCAGTGAATAAGTTCACCAGCAAGGGATGGTCATGTACATGACGATAAATGGAAAGAACTGACAACAGCTTGACGGGACCGTTATATGCAAGTGGTAAAACATTCCAGCTTTTGTCAGTTGTAAGGGCTCATCGGCTTTTCTGTTCATTCACTAATAATTAAATAAAATTATGGAAAACATGATGACTACAGTGATTGAGGCACAACAAGCTGTGCTATTAATGACCAACAATAATTGTAAATTTATGCTAATCATCTCAGGATCTAAATATTTTGCTACAGATTTGCTAATTGTCCTCAATTAAATGCACATTTGAAGTTTGCGCTCCAATATTGTGCCTCGAAACGTTTGATGCTTCATGATTAATATTCCTCATTATTTTCCTATCAAGAGGAAAGGGAACAGGAACACATCCTTACGTTCTCAATCACACTATTTGTTTGTTTGGAAATATGCAATTGTCAACGGGTGACAATACAAAGTATATACTTATTTAATATGTGATGACACAACTTAGAAATCCTCTAGAAATCAACTATCAATCATCTCCGCAAAGTTCTCCAAGATGGCATTCTTCTACATGAACACATGCGTGGTTCAAAGTTTGATGTTCTATTAGCCCTACTCTCAGTTTAACATGCATATTGAATTTTGATCTGACAACTTGCTTTTTCAAAAACCATTTCAAAAGATAAAGCAATAGAAGTTATTAACGATGCAGATCATACATCAAAATTAGATCAATAAGAGCAGTTGCTAGACATGTTCTCTTGGTCTATTATTTTATGTCCTAGATGATATTTTTGATGAATTAATTACATCGGTATAATATCAATAGGTGTTCTAAGCATATAACACGCTTTGACAGAATAACTGAGTTAATGATGTATTATTGACTCAATAAGCCACGGTAGTTCCCTAAGTTTTTACATGATTCATACCGAAATCTACTGCAAAGGCAGTGAAACACTTAAAACTTCTATGAAAATTGAAGCAAATCCAATATGCGTGCATGTGCAAGCAGACATGGCGATGAAAACATCACCTCATTGTCAAATTTCCAATTTAAAGTAAACTAGTTATGATGAAAACTTTTGTGTACATGTACCTATTCCCATGAAGAGGTATGACAAATTAATCAAAGGTCCAACAGGGAAGTGGCATGTAGTGGATTACAACATGCATGATGGATGTGGTAAAAACAGTTTTGTGCTACAATAGAATTGAGATCACTTCACCCTTGCAACACGTTGGAAGAAGGCCAGTTAGATCGATAATAATAATAATAATTTTGAGTGTGCAACAGCCAGAGTCATAGTTGGCAAGGCAGCACAAGCTAATACATGATGGACAGCAAGAAAAACACTTGAACTTGTTAAAGACATTATTATCATAATATAAATTTACAAAAAAATATGCAGAGTTACAGACATGTTTCAAGCAAGGAGTACTGGCAACCCCCTCCCCTCGATTTCTTCCTTGGCGGCTGGTTTTTTCTTGGAAAACGATTTTTCATTCCGAAGAATCAATATCTCTCAGGAGAGATCAGATCCAGACCTCAAATTGTAGATGAAGGTTGGTGAGGCCCCCCTACACTTGACCCACCATAGAAGTGACAGAGTCAACCTCTTGTTGCACAGTAACATGCAGCTTTTTCATTTTTAGTTCACTTAATAGATTCAATATTTGATGGAGTAACAAGAACTAGTAATAATCTAAGCAAACAGTGAACACCTATTGGAGAATAAAAAGGGTCATACTTCCAAAATTAGTTGAGCGGGTGCTCATTGATGGACGTGAATTAAAGCAAAGGTACATGTATCATGTCCTTTTCTGTAAGGAAATAAGGACAAGAATTTATTTTGGTTACACTAGTTGAACCAATGAATGTTGGACTAGAGTACCCTAATCTTTCGGAACCAATCAATATAGGTTTCTAACCTTTCAATTTACCTGACTTTCTGAGCTTTCAATCCTTGAATTTGAGGAATATTAGTTTCCAAAATGAAACTTCAATTAACATCTACCTGAGAAGGTTATATAGAATGTTTGGGGTAAGTTTGCTGTTTGTCAGCACAATGCACCCTCTGATGTTGTGGTGACTTAATTATATTCCAATCATTCGAAATTGGCAAGTCAGTTTTGCTGCAAAGGAGTCAACCTTACTGTGCATAGACCTGAGATTTGCTCCTGAACCTCCTCCTAGAGTCAAGTGTTGATGCTCATCTACAAGCCTTAATGAAAGCAAGTCTGGTCAAAACATTTAGACTCTTCTCACTGAAAGCCTAACGTTGAACAAGGACTGTCTCTCTACAGCAAATTAAATCTCCTTGCGGACTTGATGCTAAAACACCAAGAATCAGAAGGTACTTCTATTAGTCTTGGGGTTGTGCCATGTATACAATTTCATTGCATTGGGGCCGGGTTCATCTATTGATGCACGCTACAAAAGAGGATAGCATTATAAGTACTCTCATTGGTAATAAGTTGTTTGTTTGCCGTTTCTCCCATTTTTGGATGAAAGACACAAGATAGTAAGGTAGAAGTCATAGCGTTCTCTCGTAATTCCTAGATTACATAGATGCCAGTAAGGTTGATCACCAAACCATGTAATGTTCAGTATTTTCTACTTGTATGATTCTAACTTGTGTGCTTGAGTGCAATGAATAGCGTAACACTCACCTCCGATTAACATAAAACACAAAATAGTGTAACTCTTAACGTAGGTGAAATAATTTATTATTATTTAAATATTTTATAGATACATAATATTCAAAATCAAATAATATGAATAATCATCACAATTTTCAAACATATCATCATAAAAATACTATCACAAATCAATATATCCTCAAAATTTCGCATCAAAATCAACTATGTTATGCCATAACAATCATTCCAAAAGCATAGTTGTTAAAAAAATATACATCACACACTATCACAGTAAGTTCTAATAGATAATAGAACATCATAAATGTAAAAATATCTAATAGTAATCCAAGTGAAGTTACAGCTTTTATTTTTGAAAGAAAAGTACAGTTTTTATTACTTCTAAATCCGATTAATTAGGAAAAAAAAGTAATTAGTAATTCTTTGGTCTTTTTTTAATGTTTTCCAGTGCAAAATCTGATTAATTTGAGGAAAAAAACTCAATCACAACCACTAAAATCCTTTTAAAAATCAATCCAGCCCTTGAATAATTTAACCTAAGCTATGGAGCGCTATAAAAGCGCGTTACAAAGCGTACGCTATGGGTAAAATAGCGTACGTTGCGCTATTTTCCAACGATATGTAGCGACAGGGTGGCGCTACAATACGTTATGCGCTACTGAATGCGTTGTTTTCTACACTGCTTGAGTGATTGGAGAGGATCTCTATCCCCAACAGTTGGACATGCTAGCTACAATAATTTTGTGGGGTTGAAAAGCTCGAGATCTCCATGCCCCAACATTCGATCTAAATAGACACCACCGCTTGAAGATGATTACATCTTGAAACTAGGATAAAAAAAACTCTGGTACAAACAAACTTAATCCAGACACCCTATCCAAACTTCCCGTCTTTATTTAGTTCCTAAAGGCCCTGATGCTGCACAAAAACTCTGAAATCGTGGTTATTTTATATTCTAAAAGGCCCCAGCAGGTTGAGCGCCTGAATCCTGGACACTGGACTCACGCAATTTTTTTAAAATTCAAATTAAATTCGAACATGAGTTGCTTTGATACCACCACCTTAAAAGTTTAAAGTCTCTGCCTCAGCACCAAAACTCCAAAGTTATGCCGTGGGTTGAATATTATAGGCTTCTATTCTAACATTAATACTAACAAAATGTTTAATCAAATCAATCAAGAATCACAGTTGCGCTTACTATAAACACAAATAATTCATCTTTCCAACGCAACATCGTTATAACAATAAATTATGACAACTTAACCTAAATTAATAACAGAATTATCACTAAAATCCCCTTTTAACAAGTAGCACAGAGCCAAGAACATAAAGAAGAAAAAAATCATAATCACGCATCTATACAAGAAAAACATAAAATCACGAGAAATTGAGGGGGAGCAAGCACCTGTAAGATCGTTTTCGCATTTCTGCAAGAATTCAGGCTCCTGGATCCTTCGATCGATCCTGCTTCGACTGAAAGACTCGAGCTTTGGGATCGAAGCGCTGCTCCTCTGCGCGTTGCAAACAACACCTCTCGATCTCGGCGATCTCGATCGAGAGGGATCGATGCAATTGGAATCGAAGAGAACAGTCGAAGGAGATTGGAGAATCATAGATCCAAGCATTTTCTGAGAAATAAAATTTCTAATTTTTTTCCCCCTAATTTCAGTAAATTGTGAGAGAAGCAAGCAAGAGAATAGGATAAACGGAGAAGAAAGTGGTTATTTATAGAAAGAGCGCGAACAGGGTTCAGAAATTGGATAAGGATCATAGAATATCTACGATTACTTTATTAAACAGTGTGTAAGTTATTGAGACCCAGAAAGGTAAACCCGAGTGCGATCTGGACCAATCAGAAGCGATAGATTTGGGTTAAAGTCATCCTGGTTGACTTTTATTGGGTGCATGAAACTAAAATATTATATTAATTAGATAATCTTAGGCGCAGCTCTTTGTTTGCGGGGAAAACAGCAGGCGTCGTTATTGGATTCAGAGGTACGGGCATCTGTTTGGTTAAGATTACCGCGAAGATATTTTGACGGATCCAGAGAGATATTTTTCAATCAAGTTGTCGCTTTTTCAAGTTTTTTTTTGCTGTTTTTATCTTCTTTTGCTTTGTGACGGGAAAAAACGAAACTAGCCCAACCATCCACCACCCAAATAAAGCTTATCACCAACTCTGGAACCGGAAGCATTGAATTTGTCAAACTGCAGCAAATTGCTACATTCCCCATCGATCCAACCATTCAAAATGAACATTTTTTTTTTTTGTTAAATTTATAGAAATCAAGAACGATTCTATACAAGGGCTTCCATAAGAAATTGATTACTGATACGATTCGGATTTTTTTGAGAGTCGAAGAAGAATGAAAATGTTTTGTTGAGAGAGACTTTTTTGGACCAAGACAAACTTTTACTGAAGCCCATGCACCAAGCCATTTCTCATCCTATCACCATTTACATTTTAAGTGGCTCTACAATTAAAACATAATCCTAAGAAAGCGGATGCTCGAGTCTGAGGCTCCTAAGAAAGCGGATGCTCGAGTATGAGGCTCAACACTCGGAGACAAAGTCCTTTATCATCCAAGCAGGGTTTATTGGCACTATGGTCTAGACATGATCTCTTTCACATATCGTCTTGTTAGGATAACCGACATAGTGCAATTGCTATTGAGCACCTTCGCCCATTATAATAACTACACGAAAATATTTCCTCTCCTCTAGTGCTAAACTGGTCTATCATGATACAAAGATCTCTCTCTCTCTCTCTCTCTCACACACACACATGTCTAACTCCTTTCTAAAGAAGATCGGGTATGAGAACTTAAAAGAAGCGGGGAAAATTATACATCAGATCGGTGCTCCAATCTGCAGCTGGCGATAACCGGCTCAGATCCTGACGGTGGAGGGAACCACGATAGATGAGACTTCCCCGCGCTATTCACGATGCACATAGCAACCTCCAGTCAGTACCACGAGCCCATTGCTAATATTAGCATGTGAGGTGATCTATTAGATATAAAGTCTCCATCCCTATTTATAGGGAAAACATCAACCAATGGATAGGATCATTTAGTTAGCTACCAAATCCCTATAGATGAGGACAATCGACCCCAAAAGATATGATCTCACTAACCTCTTGATCCTATATCATATCCTATGATAACAATCATATCATGATAGATATGGTAGCTCACTAATAAGGGCGTCAATATCCAACATAATTTCACTCAACCGAAAAAGTGGGCTGCAATGCTCTAAATCGATCACAAGGTCCGCACATCTAATATGTCGTGCGACAATCGAGATAACCTGCGATCGGCGAGCTATATGCTACAAACTCTTGTAAAGATCGAGAATAGAGACATTGAGACTTTAAGAAAAGTTATAAACACATCTCTAGTCAGGGTATCTTCAAATCCCTCTTAAGAAAAGCACACTTGACTACCGCAAAAATATTTGGTAAGATCCACACTTCGTCAAAAAGGAAACTCTAGATGCAGACTCATTACCAAAGTAGATGTGTTAGTGATCTTCCTCTCGCACTACTCTTGATTCAATCTGAGAACAATTGTTTTCCCATTCACCTTCCTTTAAGTCGAATCTATCATGATCGTGGGTGAGGAGTAAAATGAATGACATAAAAGCCAATCATAAAATCATCTAGAATATAGGAAAAATGATCAAGTGTATATAACTAAATACACACTATATCACCATACACACAGACCTAAAAGCCCTAACATGAGTCCTTAATAACTCAGTAGAGAGAGGCTTCGTTAGTAGACCAGCAACCATATGTTCAGTAGGTATGTACTCCAAGACCACTTCCTCTGAATGGTTTTTTATAAAGTTAAACTTTATATCTATATGTTTTGTCTTCGCATGGTAATTGGTGTTCTTTATCGTTGCCATGTTGTCACAGTATAGTGTAACTGGATTTGATGCGTGTGGAATGATCTCAAGATCCTGTAAGATGACCAAATCACCTCTTGTGTTGCAGCTGAAGTAGCAACGTACTCAGCCTCCATCGTGGAAAGCACGATATTTGTCTATTTCTTGCTGCGCTAGGAGACAATCACTCCTCCAAGCAAGAAAACATATGCTAAAGTTGACTTGCGCTCATTATAATCACCCGCCCAATAGGTGTCTATATATCCTCTAAGCCGTAGATCCGATTAACCATAGCACAACACATAATCATGCATACCCTTCAGGTATTGCCTTAGCCTCTTCAATTGCTACCCAGTGTGCAGACCAAGATTAGATTGGAATCGGCGAAGCAACCCAGCAGTGAAGGAGGCATCGAGGTGAATACACACCATTACATGCATCAAGCATCCAATAGCATTCGAATATGGGACATTTTTCGCCTGCTTCTATTCTTTATCTAATTTTGGATAAGATTCAATGCTTAATTGATGATTCTTCTGAACAGGAGTTTCAATGGGTTTCAAGTTGTGTATCTAGAATCTTTCCAAGATATTCCTTATGTACGTCTCTTGCGAGAGTCTAAAGATCCTCTTAAAATGATCTCTATGGATCTCTACGCCAAGCACATAACTAGCATCACCCATATATTTCATATTAAAAGTTGAGGATAGTCAATCCTTAGTGGTGTTTATCATGTCCTTATCATTGGAAGCCATCAGTATGTCATCTAAATACAAGGTCAAGATAAGAAAGTTGTTCGAGGATCATTTTATATACACACAGTAATCCGATTCGGCCATCATGAACCCAAATTGAAAAACTGCTTGATGAAGTCTCAGATACCATTACCTAGATGATTGTTTTAGCCCATATATGGATTTTTTGAACTTGCAGACTTTATGCTCAAGACCTTTAGATGCAAAACTCTTAGGTTGATCTATAAATATTTTCTCGTCTAGTTCTTCATGGAGAAATATAGTTTTTACATCCATCTAAACAAGTTCTAAATCCATGCGAGCGACCAATGCTAGAATCAAGCGAACTGAGACAAATCTCACCACAAGGGAGAAAGTTTCCTTATAGTCTACCCCTTTCACTGGGTGTATCCTTTCTCCACGAGTCATGCTTTAAACCTATTAATAGAACCATCTAATTTCGCTTGACTTTCAAAACCCACTTGTTTTTTATAGCCTTGCGCCCAACCGGAAGGTCCACAAAGTCCCAGACTTGGTTTGTCCTTATAAACTTCATCTCATCTTTCATGGTGTCGATCCATTTTTTCGTGCAGGTTCACCTTCTCTAGGGACTACTGCTGCTGCTGCTTCCAAGCCAGAACCTGCTCAGGTGCCTGCTCCTTTAGAAGAACAACATTTACCTGGTTCTCCTAGGCAACTGCTTCTCCTGCAGCGTTGCCTGAAACTACTGCCGCAACTCCACCTCCGGAATAGCAACTTGTGCAGGTGTCAGCTCCTATGCAGGAACAGGCTCTACCTGCCTCATCCACCGTAGCTGCTTCATCTACAGCATTGATGAAGATCTCGCTTGCGCCTACGGAGGCCGGTCCAAGCGAAACTCCGGCGAGGGCAATGATGGCTTTGACTTCAAGCCCTTTGCAATTGAATGTTTCAGTTGCCTCTGCGACTTCTACGCCCAAATCGCTTGTCAATCCATATTTTGGCGCGTCCACTTCTGGGGTCGTAGAGTCGTCTTCCATTGCTTTTTCTAGTCCAACGGACGCTCCTGACTTCCTCCATATGTCCTTGAGCTACTTAAACAGTCTCGTGCGGAAGGTGATTGAGGTTGTCACAGCTGGTCGAGGCCGCTTTGACTCCTTTAAGTCTCTTTTAGAAGCAGGCTTAAATGGGGTCAAAAGTGTGGGCAATGCTCATTGCTTTGAACGTTGTTCGGAAGCCATTTCCCACTTAGAAGCCCGGCTCAAACATTTGGAAGCCCTCAGCCATGAAGACATTCAGACACAGATCGTGTCTACTTTTGCTGACTTCCAGGTTGAGGAAGTGACTCGCCGTGAGGCAATTGAGCGAGGTCTGGCTGAAAAAGAGCTTCAAGTCACGCATTTGCGAGAACAAAGCGATCTGAGACGAAAAGAACTGGATCTCTCTACTGCTTCTTTGGACCTTATTCGTACAAAACTTGTCGAGGCTGAGGCGGAGGTGTTAAGGTTGAAGGCCGAGCTTTCTCGCGAAGAAGCCATTGTTAACACCCTTGGGGCCAAGAACGCAGACACTCTTTTGAACTACCGTAAGGAAGCTCAGACTCTTGAAAGAGTGAAGAAGGAGGCAGCCGCTGAAGTGGCACACAGTGAGGATGAGCTGCGGAGAAAAGCTGAAGCCGTTGTGCGAGCTAATCATGAGGAGAAGCTCTCTGATGCCAAAGCTCAACTTGCTTCTTTTGACTTGAACTTGTACTATTCTTTTGCTTAAGAACAGCTTTGTATCACTTCTTTTTGGTTTCTGAATAAAAAGTGATATTGACTTCTCATTGTTTCTTGCATTTATTATGTTTTGATTTTAAATACAAGTCACGAGAAATGCCTGAGATGTATTCCTGACTTAGAATAGATCTCCACACTGGTTCTGGTGCAGACAACTCTCTTTATTATCGTTTTGGATAACTCTAGAAAGTTTTAAACTGCTGAGGATGAATATTCCCATAAGGGGGTTGACTAGTAGATTTCTTCCTGCGTTATTTCTTGCGTTGAACACTGAAAGAAATCTATAGGTGCCAGAGGTATAGTTTCAACTTGGCAGGGGGATTATTGCGGTCTGGGCAATTTTGAGGACTTATCGTTCTATTGACGAGAATCGATAAGTTGATTTTGTCAGAGGTGTAATTTTAACGTGACAACTGGAATATTGCGATCAGGGCAATTTTGAGGACTTATCGCTCTATTGACGAGAATCGATAAGTTGATTTTGTCAGAGGTGTAATTTTAACGTGACAACTGGAATATTGCGATCAGGGCAATTTTGAGGACTTATCGCTCTATTGACGAGAATCGATAAGTTAATTTTGTCAGAGGTGTAATTTTAACGTGACAACTGGAATATTACGATCAGGGCAATTTTGAGGACTTATCGCTCTATTGACGAGAATCGATAAGTTGATTTTGTCAGAGGTGTAATTTTAACGTGACAACTGTGGGGGAAGGATATTATAGCGTCTCACTGGGGAGAACTGCTAAGTGTTTTACCATCGGAGCGATGAATTGTGATACTTGTGATTTGAACAAGGTTTTGGGGAATTTTGTTAACCCGCTGAAAACAGGTTATTTATTGCTCTGCTGAGGAGAGCTAATAAATTGACAATGATTTGGAGACTTATCATTCTATTAACGAGAATTGATAAGTGGATTCTGGGGTGTAGTATTAACCCAATGAGAATTTAGATTCTGCTGAAGAGATACAGAGGTTTTGACTAACACTCTGTTGGGAGGGCTCATGACTTTGAGAAAAAAAAAATGTCGTGTTTGAAGACACAAGTGCAAATTCTTTATTTAGAAGAATTACAGCGCTGAGGTGACCTTCGCGTTTGATGTTTGAAACGCGGGGTTCGGGCCTTCGTGGCGTTAGCCTGAGCTTTGCATTTGGGAAATTGAACGCGATAGTGAGCTTCGCGTTTTGAAGATGGTTGGGATTCACTCCAAGAATCCCGTGCCATCTTAACAGCTTGGCGGCTGTTATAAATAGACCTGAATGGTCACATCAAAAGTCACTTGACTTTCAAAACTTTCGGCTATTTCCAAGAACGAGAACTCTCGTTTGATTACGGCGAGATCTCCGACGAGCTTTGTCTCCCTCGTTCAAATTCCTCCGATCGACTGCATCAATGGCGCCTCGGAGGACGGGTTCGAACTCCCAGAAGGTCGCTGGAGCAACTTCTGACATGCCGTCGGCTGAGAACGCCGGCGGTGCTCTTGTCCATGCGGGAAGCTTGCCGTCGACATCATCGCCGCAGGGGCCTCCCTGTCGTGGTGAGTGCTGACCGAAATAACTTGCCTTGGCAAGTTCTTTAAAAACCCTAGATGGGTTCTTGATAACGAGGAAGATGACTCGTTCAATGAAAACGCGGGGTTGGGATACCCTATGGGTCTCGACCCTCGCGTTAAACCTTTTTAACACAAGGTTCGACCCTCGCGTTGGAAAATTCTGACGCGAGGGTCGACCTTCGCGTTGGAAATTTTGACACAAGGCTTTACCCCTTTGTGTTTCAGACTCTGTCTTTATGTCGATAGCTCGCTTCTAGCTGCTAACTTCTGCTTTTGATTGTGCAGTGTTTCTCCCAAACGTGCCGCTTTCACAAGAGCACCATTTCGGATATATTGGTGGACGTGACCCGAATGAATTATTCAGTCTTCAGAACAAGATTCCATTGTGTACTTTTCCTGATTCGGAAAGGGCGGAAATGATTAAATTCCCTCAATGCTCTACTCTCAGGATTTTGATAACTGACTTGGACTTGGAGACCCCTGTTGGTCATGACCAGTTTCCCAAACCAGCATTCATATTTGGAGATCGCATACCAGTCGATGACCATCTCACATATGTGGAAGATTCGAAGCTGCTGTAGAGAGCTGATAATCGCTTCTTATTCCTCCCAAACATGAAGAGGATGTACCATCTCTCCTACTTTTTGAATGTGAGCTGCCGTCGGGGTTTGACCTTCGACATAGTAAAGGAGAAGGAGAACGTGTCGCTTGGATTTGGTCGACGGGCTCGTACACAAATCGGGGAACAACTCAAGGGGTTAAAACCTGGTTTGTTTGAGAAGAAAGAGATGGTTCCGGAGGTGCCACGTCCAGCGAACATTTTTATCCGCCAATTCCTTACAACTCAGGGTGAATTCTCTACCCAGACGTTTAGGTCCCCTGGATGGGTCTGTTCTGGCGAAGGAGGTTGGTGGACCCGCATGGTTGACTTTGTTCTTGAAGAGATTAAGGACTCGCTCGCTCAATCGGGTCTCACAGTTCCTGTGTTAGCTACACGACAGGGAGTCGTGCAGAGCCTTCACAACTTCTTCGCTATGTTGGAGAAATATAACACTGACAGCTACACATTCTTCACGCCTGCTGGAGAGTTAGGTTTTGCTCTTCATGAAATGCAGGCAGTGTCGGGGCTGTCGCTTGGAAAAACGCCCTACGAGGAGTTTATCCCCACCACCGAGGAGCTTTCTTTACTGAAGGTGGCACACCCGGAAATTTACGCTACTTTCTGGGAATTGATGTGCCACTTCCACATATGTGCCCAAGTCTTTGGGATGCGTGGAGGGGGCATTATGCATACCACATGGGCAGACTACCTCTTTCAAAACTTAAACCGGAAAGATGTAGCCGTATCCCGTGTCGCAGTTGTGAAGCGGTGCGTAGTACCGTCAAGACCGATAGAGGCAATATTAGCTGAGGTAGTGTACCCAGCTGTTTTGCTAGCGCATGGGAGACCTGTGAGCCTCCTTACTGCTATGGTTGGCTGTATTCAGAATGGCCTGAGGGTGTTGACTTCAGAACTCCTCAGTGCTTCGAGAGTCAAAGCCGCTAAGAAGAAAGCTGGAAAAGCTCCTCAACCACGTGTACCAGTGCCATACACATATTTAATGGCCTGGTTCGTGTTGCATTGCCCTTCATTAATGACGGGAGTGCATGAAGGGGGTGATGCTTATACTCCCTTCGTACAAAGATTGGAGTCGGCCACGTGGACTAGTTCTTATATAGTCAGGGCTCGACAGCTTCTATCCCGGGAAGATAATTACCGGGTTTTCTGCTGTGCTCCTAACTTTGACGGAGCTGATGTGGAGGATGCCCGTTTCATGGACTTGCTTTTTGAAGGCTCATCTTCTTTGGAAGAGGGTACATTCAGCTGGCTTCTTATGATTAGGTTGGGCTACCTGGTCTATCGCTCGCGGGAGAAGTGCATAATCGAGCCTTACATGCCTTCACGATTCGCTAGACAGTTTGGATATGACCAACTCTATGTTGGTAATCCTAACCCGGCGTTAGCTCAGATTGGGAATTTTTACGAAGGAGCTCGTACATGGTACTTCTTCTCCGCCGGGGGAACCCATGCGCAATTCACTTTACCCAACTCACCACCCGGCTGTTCTACTGTTATGGATTTCCGCCAGTGGTTTGCCGAAGCTTCTCAGATCTTGGAATATGATGTTTATACCTCATGTATAAACGAGATTCAGGAATTGTATCGTTCACGGAGCGGTTCTACGAGTACTCGTCTACCAGGGATGGAAGAGTACCTATCTTGTGAACAGGAAGCGACCGGAGCCGTTGAAGCTCCTAAGGACTTGTCTACCGTAGAACCTTCTGAAGAAGAGGTTCCTACGGGAATTGAAGAGGGAAAGCCAATTGATGATTCTCCCGAAGAAAAGACAACTGAGGAGATTCCTGTAGAAGAGCCCGTTCCTACACCTCGTTCTCTAAGATCGGGTAAGAAAGCTCTTTCTGCTGCTGAGCAAGGTGAGTATGACAGGAGAATTCGCAAGCGGATACCTGTCATGGCCAAAAATTCCAAAAAGGCCAAATTAATGGGGGACTCGATGAAGTCTGCGCTCGTTGAGCGTTTGATTGACAGAGAGGACGAAATGCCCCAATCGATTCCTTCGATTCCTGAGGACGATAGAGCTGGAGAGGGCCCTGCTTCTGAACTTGCTCCAACACCTGTTCAGGACGAACATACGGGTTTAATCTATCCAACCCTTCCTCCTGCATGCTCGCGGGCTCTGAAGAAATCGATTGATGAACTGGAACGTTGGATGCAAACAATTATTAATATGGTCAGTGTTGAAGGGGCTTCTCTTGAAGACTGTGCATCTATCTTGAGTCAATGTTTGGACGACATCAAGGCTAAAGGGGATGCATCCTGGACTGAGCACTGTCAAGGGGGAATCACTCTTTTGATGGCAGAATTAGCAGTTTTCAGGAAGCTACAGCACACCAATCTAGACTCTGAAGTGGAGACGGCTCTTTCCTTGGCGATAATCTCGAGGGCGCATCACCCAGGGGCTCTTTGCAAGGACCTGTCTGATAAAAAGGACCGCATATCAGCTTTGAGGAAGCGGCACTCTGCAACATATGCTAAAATCAAAGGTGTTGCTTCTGATATCCGTGGTATTGAAGAGACTATCGCTCGGTTAGAGGCCGAGTTGGACCAGAAGAAAGCCCAATTGGGCCACTATGAGGACGTCAGAAAAGAGCTTGAGCATCAAAGTGGCCAAATTTATACGGAATTTTGCCGTATACTCCATGCGGCTGAGCGAACTCGTAAGGACATTGTTGCTACCCTTCCTATTGAGGCAGAACTCAGAAAGGAGATCGAGGGACAAGTCCAAGCGGCTCACCGGGAGAAACTTTCTGCCTTCAAGTCTAGGCTAAAAACCCTCAAGTTAATGAAGCCTGATGTTTAGCCCTTGACTTGTTCTTGGCTAAAGAATTTCGTATCTTTTTCACTTTGTTTGTCATTATTTTGTGTTTAGATTAACAACATTGAATGAAAACGATATCATTTTGCCCTGTATTGTCTTCTTTTGCTGAAATCTGGCTCAAAACAATAGAGAATGGTGCTAATACTATCGAAATTCTCTTTTTCGTTTATTAGAATAATTCCAGCAAATTACAGTCGTCAGAGATGTAGTGTTAACATGACGAAATATAAAACAGAATTACACTATAAATGGGCCACCCCCAGCCTGATTTAACTGGGGTTTAGGGGGCCGCATGATTTACGGGAAGTATCTCTTAAGGAACTTCCCATTAATTGGCATCATGAGCCTATCTCCTTCTTGGTTGATGAGGCGATATGCTCTGTTCGAATAGACTGATTCTATTACGAATGGCCCTTCCCATTTAGGATTGAACTTCCCTCTGGTTTTGTGTGTCATCACCATGGGTCGTCTGTTGGCTAAAACTAAATCGCTTTTCTTGAAAATCCGTTCCTTAACCTTTTTGTTGTAGGCTTTGGAAATCCAGACTTGATATAACTCGATCTGTTGTTGAGCTTGAAGTCGCTTGTCGTCTAAGGCTTCAAGTTCTTGCAGACGTCGTTGATGCTTTTCTTCTTCTGTTAGTCCAGTTGTGATAGCGACTCTCAGAGAAGGAATCTGGATTTCCAATGGCAATACAGCCTCACAGCCGTAAACCAAAGAAAAAGGTGTGGCTCTTGTAGAAGTCCTTACCGTAGTGCGGTAAGCCCACAGACATTCACCAAGTCTTTCATCCCAATCGCGCCGGCTTTTAGAAACAAACTTTTTGAGAAGCTTCACTATGGTTTTGTTAAAAGCTTCTGCAAGACCATTCGCTGGTGGATAATATGCCGTGGATGCAACACTTTGGATTTTAAATTTGTCACAGAATTTCTGAAACCCAAAGCTGACGAATTGTGTCCCGTTGTCGTGAACTATTCTCCTCGGGACTCCAAAACGGTAGACAACGTGATGCTTGATAAACTTGATTACGTTTGAAGTCTTGACTTCTTTTAACGAGATTGCTTCCGCCCATTTGGAGAAATAGTCGGTTACGGCTAAAATGAACCGGTGTCCCTTGGACGTCGGAGGGGAAATCGGTCCGACGATATCCATACCCCACATTTCGAATGGCCAAGTTGCTGATGTGGGGTGTAAGTTCCCTGGCGCTTGGTGGATGAAGTCTCCATGAATTTGGCACGCGTGACAACGTTTAGCGTAGTCAACCGCGTCTGAAAACATCTTCGGCCAATAATAGCCGATG
Source organism: Asparagus officinalis (assembly GCF_001876935.1). Classification (NCBI taxonomy): domain Eukaryota; kingdom Viridiplantae; phylum Streptophyta; class Magnoliopsida; order Asparagales; family Asparagaceae; genus Asparagus; species Asparagus officinalis. Next base: position 127,867,323 of record NC_033800.1, read on the forward strand.
CGTCGGAGTCGATCTCCTAATTTAGCTCCAGGCTGATGAGCTCCGCACATTCCGCCATGAGCTTCCTTGAGGGCCTCTTTTGCTTCTTTCCGGGAAAGACATCGAAGCAAAATTCCATCATGCGATTTACGATACAGGACTTGAGAGACTGCATCATAATAAAATCGGAGGGCCTTTCGTTTGATAGAGGCCGCTTCTTTAGGGTCATCTGGCAGAATTCCATATACGGCATAGTCGATATACGGGAATCGCCAATCTCTAGATTCAAACTCCATAAAGGTTGTACAGACTTCTTCTGATGTCGTCTCGTCTGGGTTTTCCTTTATGGGGATCTTGGAAGAGCATAATTTCCATCCCGCGACTGGAATCGTTGTTTCAACCCCTGGTGGCAATGCTAATGAAGTTGCCAAAGAGGCTAAAGCATCTGCATACGCATTCTGAGCTTGTGGTATGTATTCAATAAAGAAACCTTCGAACTTTTGAGCTTGCTTTAGCACCGCAAAGTAATACGGGATTAGATCCTCGTGACGTACTTTGTATTCCCCCCGGACTTGGTTAACAATGAGTTGAGAGTCACCGTAAACCTCAAGATGCTGAATATTAAGTTCTTCAGCTAATTGCATTCCCATTAGCAGAGCATTATACTCGGCTACATTGTTGGTGCAAGGTTCGATTAAGGAGAATCCTCTGGGAATTACATGGCCGTTCGGAGAGATTAATACTACTCCTACTCCCGCGGTGATTGCTCCATGAGGATTTGCTCTGGATGCACCGTCGAAGAATAACTTCCACACTTGCGTAGCTTCTTAAGTAGCGCAAGCTTCGGCGACTTCATCAGGTAACTCTTCATACAACTTAGATGCTCCCGATACTGGATGATCAGCTAAGAAGTCGGCTAGTGCTTGACCCTTGACCGCCTTTTGGGGCATGAACTGCATGTCGTACTGCGACAAGAGAATGGCCCATTTTGCAAGCCGGCAATTCAGAGATGATGGTTTCGTCATCAGCACTCTCAAGGGATTCACCTTAGAGATGACCTGAATTGTCTGTCCAACTAGGTAATGTCGCATCTTTTGAATGGCGAATACCAAGGTGAGACATTCCTTTTTGACCAGATTGTACCGATGTTCGGCTCCCATCATAGTCCTGCTCAGGTAATAGATGGCTTGTTCTTGACCTTGATCATTGTTCTGGGCTAACAAAGCACCAAGAGAATGATCCATGGCCCTCACATATAACAGGAATGGTTTTCCTGATATCGGGGCCACGAGAACTTGCGGTTGAGTTAGATATTTCTTAATCTCCTCGAATGCTCTTTGACATTCCGCATCCCAAACAAAGGATATTCCTTTCTTCATAAGCTTAGAGAAAGGTTGGCAGCGCCCTGACAGATTTGATATAAATCTTCTAATGTAGGCTAGTCTGCCTTGCAAACCTCGGAGCTCTTTGAGATTCTTCGGAGGTGGCATGACTTGGATGGCACGCACTTTTTCTGGGTCAAGAGAGATTCATTTGGATGTGACAATAAATCCCAAGAATTTTCCACTTGAAACTCCGAGAAATGATTTTGTCGGATTCATCTTCAGCTGATGTGCTCGCATGATTTCGAACATTGTCTTCAGATCTGCAAGATGATCGTCTTTGCATTGGCTCTTTACCGCTATGTCATCAACGTAGCACTCGATCTTCTTTCGTAAGTGTTCATGGAAGATGGTGTTCATTGCACGTTGATAAGTTGCACCTGCATTCTTCAGGCCGAAGGGCATCACTGTGTAACAATATACCCCCAGCGGTGTTCTAAAAGCAGTATGCTTTTCGTCGTCCGGGTGCATCTTGATCTGATTGTACCCGGAGAACCCGTCCATGAAAGACATCCTTTCATACCCGCAGGTGTTGTCAATCATAACATCCGTGATAGGAAGCGGGAATTCGTCTTTCGGACAAGCGGCATTGAGATCGCGGAAATCGATGCATATCCGGACCTTACCATTCTTTTTGGGAACTGGAACAATGTTGGCCACCCAGTCTGGGTGCTGCTCTTCCCTAACAAAACCTGAGTCTATAAGCTTTTTAACTTCTGACTCAATTGATTCCATGATCTCCGGATGAAATCTGCGTTGTTGTTGTTTAACGGGTTTCGCGTCTGGATCAATGTTGAGACGGTGCATGGCAACCTTCGGGTCAAGGCCAGGCATATCTTCATAGTTCCAAGCGAATACATCTATATATTCTCGGATGAGAGATATAAGGTCCTCTTTTTCGGATGATGACAAGTCTTCAGCTATGAATATGGGCTTAGGATCATGTTCATCTCCCATGTTGACCTGGATCACTTTATCTTCAGTGGGTGGTTCGCGTTGTTTGAATCGCATATCCCACAAGATATTGAGACGTTTGATCCAAGGATCATTGGTCGATTCCATGAACTCCTCGTCACCCCCTGCATCTTCATCTGGATGACTAGTTGAGACCATGTTCATAGTCAGGTTTTTGAAGAAAGGTCCAATACTGACATCGGACTCGTATGAAGATATTCCAGATGAATGGTCGTGACGCAGGTAATTACTGATTTTGTTTTCTGAAGCAGGGGAGGTGTAACGTAACCCACGCCTCTTCCGGTTTTTTGATAATAGTCCGGAGGTTTTCTTTCAGGAGTGAGAGACATTCGGATCGGCGTTCGCCTTCCTTTCCCGAAGTTAAGGCCCTGTTTCTCATTAAAATTATACCCCATTCGTTTCATTAAGTATATAGAATTGGGTTCATGGTAATGGAATTGGGGAACTCCGTCGTCTTCCTCTGAACTCGCTCGTTTGAGTTGTTCGGGTTTGACTTTACCAAAACAAATCGGCTTTTGCCCTTTCCTTTTGGATAGGACTTTGAAGAAAGCCTTCCGTACGTCCTCCGCTTCTTCATCTGAAGCGAAGGATGACTGAATTGGCAAGGTGAGCGACGCCTCTGTGCACAGTATGTGCCATGGGTTGGTACCTGCACTAGAATCATTCTTTATTTGTTCATTTTTAGGAGAGACATCAGACAAGTATGCTAAAATGAAATCTTCATTAATGCACCACTCGCCCTCACTCGGTACATCATTATTACTCTCACCCTGACCCATTATATCAAAATTTAATTCCCAAGGACAATCTTCATCGGGATCTGACTCGATGTCAGCCTCATTACCGTTGTCTACATCTTCTTTCTCTTGGGATTCCAAATAGAAGACGGAGTCGGTATGGAAGTTTTCCACCCCTCGGAAGGGGTATTTTTCTGCAATCAAGGTTCGGACTTCGCCCTCGTCATTGGCGTACTTCATAACCTGATGCAAAGTAGATGGGACAATGCGGTTCGCATGTATCCATGATCGTCCTAGCAAAAGATTATAGGACGTGTCCGCATCTATGATGTAGCACGCTACTTCAGACTTAAGATCTCCGATCTGGCACCTTAGCTTGATCTTTCCCAGGGGTCGGGTGCTGTTTGCATTGAACCCAAAGATAGTAGTCTGGGTGGTGTGCAGTCGGTGCATAGGAACCCCTAAGACCTGCATGACCCTGTAAGGCATGATGCTGAGCGCTGAGCCTGGGTCAACTTGAACACGACTGATTTCGGAGGATCCAATATACCCTGTGTAGTACAGTGGTCGGTCATGTTCGTGCTTGACTTGCATATCTTCCTGAGTGAACGATATGCAGGGTAGACTTCTCGCCGCTTGCAGGCATTGAAGACAAGGTTGGTCTTCCGCTCTTCGTATTCTTCAAAGCTTCAATTAGAGCTTCTTTGGTGGATTTGGACAACCTCAGGAGCTCGTATAGAGTAATCCTGGCCGGTATGTTGGCCAACTGCGCCATGACGTTGAATTGGAAGGGAGCGCTCGACTCTCCAGATTCTTGGTGGAGATTTTTGTTGAATCGGAGTTCCTTCTGTTTTCCTTTGTCCACTGACTTTTTCGGGGCAGAACCCCCAGCGTCTTGGGGCTGCTCTTCAACTTCTGGAGCGTTCTGGCCGTAATCCCTCAAGTAAGTTTTTCCTGACCGAGTGCCAGGGTTGTCTCCTGGGTATGCTGCCAGGGCAATCCTCTCATCTTCTGAATCAGTAAGAGGTTTGAGGTAGTCATCATTTTCGGTAATGGAGGGGCTAATCATGTTGGAAGACTTAGCCTTGCCTCCCTTCTTTTTGGACGAGGTGCTTGTCCATTGTTGATCTCTTAGCAGATCAGGGTGAACCCACATGATTTCCCCTTTTGGGTAGTGAGGGGCACTAACCCCCTGTCTTTCTGACTATGCGGGTCAGCATTCTTAAGACGCATTTCTCCCTTGCGAATGGGGACGACGCCGTTCGCCGTTACCACCGGGGGAAGTCACCGAATTAGACCGCTATCATATTAGTCGATACGGTCTTCTGCTCCGGCTTCAAGGTGAGTACATTAGCTTTCACCAAATTCTGCAAGATGTCTTTGAAGACATAGCACTTTTTGGTAGGATGTCCAAGGAATCTGTGATAACGACAATAGTTGGGGTCATCCACTTTCCCTGCTTCGTCCGGCTTTCTGATCTCGGGTAATTACAGCTTGTTGTTCTTTCGAAGCAATTGGAATAAGGTATCCACATGCTCCTCTTTGAACGAATACTGCTTGGGCGCTCTTTGCTGATTTGGCGTCTTGCCTTGCTTATTCGGCGGTGGTACTCGCGTGTAGTCGGCTGCCAAAGTCTCCTTTCCCTTAGACCGCTGGGCATTTTGCTGATTGCGTTGCTGCTGCGGCTTGGGTTGTGGCACTTCTTCAGCTTTGACTCGCGCCACTATCTCTTCAGCTTGTTCTCCTTGTGAAACTAGTTGTCTCCAGGAACGACATTCTGCCACCCCCATTTGAGCAAGGAGCTGGGTCTGCAGGCTGTGCCTGCAAGTTTCAACCAGAGTTGATTGGGTCATACCTGAGGGGCATCGTAATGCCATGCTGCGGAATCTCTCCACATAGGTCTTGATGGACTCTCCTTTCCTTTGCTTAGTGGTGAGAAGAGTTGGGACTGAGACCTCCGTATCGTCCTCAAAGAACCTGGCCAAGAATAGCCTTTCCAGGTCTACCCATTTCTGGATAGATCCAGCAGGCAGCTTCATGAACCATTCGAAAGCGACACCTTTAAGAGTGCCGATAAACAAGCGCGTCAGGATGGCATCATTTGCTACCACATCCCCAGTTTTGGACTTGAAGTAGTAGATGTGCTGATTTGGCGATCCTGTGCCATCAAACGGTTGTAAGGTAGGGGCCTTAAATTTCGGTGGGTAGGGAGCTGTATCCCACTCAGCAGGGTAAGGCCGTACTACTCCCTCTTCGCGGAGCTCACTTCGGTTGGCGATTGTGTTGAGGCGAGCTTCCAGTTCATCCACCTTGGTAGATTGAGGGTGCAGTTCTTTCTCCATCTCTCTCTCACCTTCGGAAGAGGATCCTAGGTGGTGAGTCTCACGATCCGAATGTTCAGTCGCTTTTTGTTTTCCCTTCGAAGTAGTCCTCCAGGAAGATTCAGGTTTTTGGCCTTTTTCGGCAAGGAGCTGGGCCAACATATCCTTTAACTGGAGAAGTGTCTCCTGCTGCGCCTGGAGCATGACATGATGTTCGTCCACTCTTTTGGCTATGTCTTCATGGTTCCCTGTCGTGTAAGCGGAGACCTCCCGTGCTCCGACAGAGCTTGAAGATTGAGATTCGGCTATTGCCGAATGTTCATCACTTGTTGCAATGCCCTTGGCTAACTTTTGATAGTTAACCGGACGAATATGATATATTCCTTCGAACTGGTCACAAATTTCTCGGACAGTCGGGGGATGACTCTCTTGCGACTCATCAGAGTCAGTATGCGAAGCTTTCCCTCGGCCGATCATATTGATAGTGACCTGAGGGTATTCTGCTTCAGCTGTCTTCTTTCTGCAACGGCGTTGTCGTTTGGCAGGCCTAACGACGTTCGTCAACCTGTCGAATACGGACTGTCGTGATGTGGATGCACAACAAGGCACAACAAGGGCATTCTGACAGGACTGCTGAAATCAGCCTCTCACATTGACATGAGTGAGCTGCTTGTATTGTTGGTTTTCCTCTTGACAACAATTCCCGTAGGTCGGAAACTTGGGAGGAAACTTTCCCCGGGTTGGAGGCGGAGATGGAACCCCCTGCCCTTGGGTAGGTGAAATTGGTTCTCGTTGAACGTGTATTTTGAAGCCACGCTGATTCTTCTGAACCTGCTGAGGGTCGCGTTTAGGTTGAACGCTCCCCTGAAGGTCGCGTTTAGGTTGAACGCTCCCCTGAAGGTCGCGTTTAATTGGTGAAACAGACTCCTGAGAGTCATGTTCTATTGGAACGCGCACCTGAGGGTCGCGTTTGGTTTTGGCAGCTTCCCTCTGAGGGCTGCGTTTGGAGGGAACAACGCGCCATTCAGGGTCGTGTTTCAGCTGTATAAGCCGAGGCTCATAGTTGGGCTCGTTGCCGCGAAGTGAGCGTTCTCCTTTGGGAACGCTAGGCTCGGTTGGATTTTCAGAAACGCGATCTTCGCGTTGGGCCAACAGTCGGCTTTCACGTAGATGTGCTCGTCGTATGGATCTTCTCCGTCGGCGAGCGGCGTTCTTCTTGGCTTGTTTCAAAGCCTTAGCAGCAGCGTCGTTGACGCTTATGGAACTCGTTTCCTCCAGAGGCCGTTTGTGGCCCGAAGAACGTCTTGCTGATGCGGATATGGGATCTTCCGCCAGCAGAGCCAGTTTGAGTTCTTGGCCGAAGGAGAGGGCTTTCTTCGGCACTTCGACAACAGAATTGACCTTCTTGGAGGTCTCGCGGACATCGTGCTTAGCCTTGGGGCTAAGCGATCCGAAATGGATTATAGTCCAACACGAGGACTGAAATGGATTATAGTCCTGTTTGTAGGAAAAATTGCAATGAAAAGAATAAAGAAAATTGATTTATATTTCTTTGATTTCGATTACAACTTGATTACAAAAGAGAAGAGAACGAGTTTGATTCTCTCCTTTGTTTAAAACTGGGTTCTTCTCGGTAGCGATGGAATGCCTCCTTCGATTGCTCGCATCGAATTTGCTCTCTGTTGACGATCCGACCGTCTCTTATCTCGTGGGAATGATGAACTTCTGTGGAAAAACTTATATTTAACTCTGAATGAGTTTAAGAACTCTGAACGAGTTAGAACTCTGTGAATAGAGTTGTTAGAACCGAAAATTCGGTTAATGACCAAGCTGATATTCTGTTGTTGAAGAATCCTCTCAATTTGATCTTCTGAGCTTGATTCAAAAATCCTATCTTCCAAAGGAAATTTTTTCCCCCCCGCTGCTGCTGTTGAATCGCCAAAACCTGAGTGGTTGAGAATCTTCCCCATCCGATCTTTGCTGAACTCTTCTGTTTATAACAGAAAATACCAACCTGTAAGCGTGTTAGATCTTTTAGATCCAAACCTGTGTGGTTCAGAATGGCCAAAATCCAACCTCCGCTCTGTTGGGGTTTTTCGGTTGAGCTTTTATAGGGGGATACGGAGGTTGTAACTGACCCCTAATATCCGCTCCTACGTGGGCGAAAATACGCCTCAGATCGTGGGATAAACGGTTCTGAAACCTGTTCCGACTCGTGTTTGAAGGAGCTCAATACGCCCAATCTGGCGTTTAGCACCCAACTTCGCCTCTTAGAATTGAGACGCGAGGTTGGGTGTTAGCTGGACATCATTGAACGCGAGGGTCGCTCGCGTTTTGGCTTGTTGCCTGCTTGGAAACGCGGGGGTCGGTGTTGGTTGGACCCCTACGAACGCGAGGGTCGCTCACGTTCAGCTTGTATCTTGGAGACGCGGGGGTGGCTTGGAAACGCGGGGGTCGCCTGCACTTCCCAAGTTGTAACGTGGGGATGACATCCGCGTTTCAGAAGGAGCTTTTTGACTTGTAACTTCTTCTGTGAAGCGTTGCGGGGACCGTTGTTCAGTAATCCTGGCTTTAGCTGTTGTAGGGTATGAAAGTCGTCAGATTGTAACTTTCACCGTAGATTGTGAAGACTGCTGAATAGAGTTTTCATCAGTTGTCGGAAGTGTCGTTGAATTGTAACTCTTCTCGATCTATGTGAAAAGTCCTCTATTTGCAGCTTTCGATTGTCGGCGCGAAAGCTATTTGATTGTAGTTTTCGTTGTAGGAACTTGACGGGAATCAACATCCATAGTGTTTTGAAGATGAATATTTGCCCACAGCTCTCTACCAAGTAACTCACCAACTAAGTCCAACCTTTCATTTCTAAAATCATTACACTGCTCATCAGCATCTCCAATAATTGCTAATATAATATTAGTCGTGCTGTTGTCGCAGCCATCAAGATCAATCATCTCAAAAATGAGGTCATGTTTGTAGCGATTGTAGAGTTGCGGATGCAGTGATTAGAAAGTCGTCTGATTGTGACTTCCCTTGTCGGAGCTTGATAGGGGTCAGCTATTCATTGTGATTTTTAGACAGCCTACAGTTAGCAATGATTCTATGTAAATTATTCACATTCCCAAACCTTCTCAATATCAAATCCCTCACCTTTAGGATTTGTCTCCACATCCATGAATCACTTCTCTTCGGTTGAACTTGCCAAATTTCCTGTTGCTTTAAGTAATTTCCATGCACCCATTTTATCCACAAGAGGTCTTTTTTAGAGTGTATCATCCATAACATCTTGATTGTTGTAGCATAATTCCACATTTTGGAGGAGAATAGACCCAATCCTCCTAACTTTTTATCCTTGCAAACCTCTATCCAGGAGACAATATGTATTTTGCTTCCCCACAAGAAAGCAGAGCAAAGCATATCAATTTTTTCCAACACATTAGTTTTATTGTTCATATAAGGGTTGTGCACGTTTTTCGATCAACCGACTCTTCATATTAGTCGACCGATAAACTGCTCTAGAATTTTATTTTTGTTTATATTCAGTCGACTGATCCTTATCAGTTAACTGAACAGTGTTATCAGATGACCGATGTAGTGTCATCAGTCGACCGATAACGGCTAGTTTGCCTAGTAACGGTTAGTTTTGAGTTGTTGTGTTTGGGAGGTTATATATATTGGCTTCAAGCCTTGTTCTTGGATATGGATGTTTAAGTGAGTTTATATACGATTGTTTTCAAGAGTTTAATTATGCTTTTGGTTTATGCAAAAGAGTTTTACAAAGAGAAGGCTTTCAATTTCAGTTTTGAGGAGTTCAACCTCAAACATCTATATCTACATATCTTTGTTTAGAGAAGTTTTTCTAAACTCATTCTCTAGCCTATTTATATTTTTTATTATCATATTTGAGCTAGTTTCATTTGAGTTTGATTTTATTTTGCTCATTGATTACACACACCCACTTGAGCTTTAGTATTTCACATATTATATATTTGGGTTGTGAAGTTGTATCTTTGAGAGAGCTTGCAATTTTGTTCTCATTTTTGTTAGAGAACAAATCTTTATTTGCACCAAATTATGAGAACACGTTGTAATACACAAGGATACTTAAGAGGATTGGTTAGGAGAAGAACAGTGTTAATTTAAGAGGAGTGGCTTGGCCGTAAAAGCCTAGGGAGAGGTAGTAATTCCAAGTACTTGAGGAAGGTGATACGGGTCGGTCAACACTTAGAGGAGTATATTGTGTAATTGTCAACGTATGATTTGTAAACGTTATCGGTGAGCGTTAAAAACCGAACTGTGTAGTATTTTGTGATATAGTGGAGAATCTCCTCGAGGGTGAGGAGCGGAGATGTAGGTCATGGGTTGACCGAACTCCGTGATCATATTGCTTATTTGTGTTTAGCATTAGCGCACTTATTCTTGTGTATATTTTCATATCGCCTATTACCTCATAGTCTATATCACATATTGTTTATTATATATCCTTGCATATATCACTCATGTATATCATTTTGCTAGGATATTAGTTAATAAGTTTTAATTGGACATCGATATCGGAGTAGATTAGCAAATATCTTGTTCACTACAAAACCCCGTAATTTTTGAAAATACTATGGTAAATAGTATTAAGTAAGTTATATTATGTTAAATATCATGTATTAATGAATGAGTATGTGGATAATCGATTTGAGATCAATTAAGTATGCATATAAGTGTAAATGAGTGAAATCATGCACATGTGCACAAACCTGCAAAGCTAGATTTTTTGCTTCTGGCCGGTCGACTAACAACTTGTATCAGTCGACCGATAGGAGTTAGACGGTCAACCGATGCTAGCATCAGCCGACCGATGGGAGGCAGACTCCCTATAGGTTTTGGTTTCGGGTCTTTTTTAGTTGATCCGGGTTTGCCTATATACATATGGTTATATTTCACAAAAATTTCCCTTTTTTCATCAAGTTTCTGAACCCTAGATGCCACCTTCTCCCCTCAACAAACCCTTGAGAGTTTTTGGTCAATTTCATAGAGCTTTGTGAAACAAATACCGACAAGAGGGTGAGATCATCGGTGCTCGACGAAGGAGGATCTGTTTTCTTGCATTGTTGGGGATTCCAACATGCGTTGAGGTGAGTTTCATCTCCTTCAATCTCACCCTCGTCTTGTTTTGGCTTTAATTGGTTTTATCGAATTTTTCTAAAAACCTATTTTCACAAGTAAAAATCCTATCTTTGATATGTATGATATAAAAGAGTTAATATTTTATTTTAAATAGTTATAGAACATATTCTCTGTTTTGGGTATGGGTTTTGAACTTATTTTGACATGAAAATTTGTGGAAGTTTTTGTTCTCATGATAAATTCTTAAATAAAAACATGTTAGGCTTAGTGAATTCTCTAAAACACGCATATATGTGTTTTCACATAGCTATATAAACCCTAATCACCTTTAACAAGTTTTAATATATGTATTATTGCAAAAAAATTTGATTTTTGATGCTTGTAAACAAAGCCTGAAACCCGAACCTGAATCTGTCCTTAGCGTCGGTCGACCAATCGACAAGATCAGTCGACCGAACCCAACTTGTTGTCTTGCCTTCTGGAGCTGGCCAGTCGATCGACTAGGTGCATTGGTCGACTAGTCACTGCCTGTTTGTGTGCACGATTTGTGCACGTCGCCACTAGTCGACCGATGTGAAGTATCGGTTGACTGAATAGAGTATTTTTGTGAACTCGTTTTTGGGACATGAGTTGATCACGAACACGAGGTTTGGGTCCGCACATCAAACCATGTGCTTGGACACTAGAGTACACGTATTGGAGTGCGTTTGCACGAGCGTTTGGAGGTGCGTAACCTATGTTTTAAACTCGTCGAGCTAGTGAATGACATATACATTACATTTCATGATAGTGTGGATGCTTGAGTGAGTTAGTTGGTATATCGTAATGAGACCACAGTAGACTACACCTAGGGTGGTTAGTTGGTATACTGTAATAAGATCGCAGTAGACTACACTCCGTTGTGCATCATTGTTTTCTGGAATAGGTTGATATTCCGATCTCTACAGGGCGGTTGAGTAAGATGGGTGATGCCACAGGATATTATGAGCGCCTTACGAAAGAATCAATGTTTCTGGTAGAGGATTTCATAGTTTGCATTCATGCTCCCATGTTAGTTACCCAAGAAGAGGGTATGATACCGAGGTTGTCATACACGGCATATTCTAAGTGAGATGATTTCATCGGACATTTAATTATGTGACTACGCCACCTACTTGAGGATAGCATGAGATGTTTGACATGATTGGCATTGGATGAGGTTTGTTATTGTACTATCTTTCATTTATTGTTTATTTCATAGGTTTTGGAGTTGGTATTTAGCGATTCACAATTTGAGATATGAGGTACATACATGAGGGTTTCCTTGTTTGGATTATTTCCCTCAAAGTACCCATTCTCGTATTATGGATTTATAAATATTAATTTCTATTTAGTTCAGGATAGATAATTTTATATCTATATATACTAACATATATTTTCATTACTCCTAAACCCCTCCCCCTGGGGGTAGTGAAGATGATCTCCCTAGCGCTTTGATGCTTGTTGTTTTCCCTATTTTCAGACAACAAGCAAGGCATCCAGAGAGTCGCAGGTTGATGGAGAGACAGTTTTGCTCACCATCTTATATTATTAGTAGTCATTAGAGCTCCACATTAGATATTATTTATTTTCAGACATTTAGAGTTGTATTTTATTTTGTAAAGGCTGAGTGCCTTAGTACTTTATTCAGTTAACTCTTGTATTAGAGATTTATCCTTTTTGTTTCAGTCTATCAGTTATACTTCATTTTATTTAGTTTGGACATGATTATGTTATTATTGGATTCTCTCATTTCTTTTATCATGTTCATTGCATTATTATTTTATTTTATATGTCTTGTACTTACACTTGTTTATTGTTTTATTCCACTAGAGAGATATTACTGTGATGGTAAAATGTATTGTTTCACTATGTGGGTGCATGGCAGGTTTGACATACTTAGATTCACCTTGGACTGCAGCCTTGTGTGAAACTAGAGGCATCATAGTTGGTATTAGAGCTCTAGTTCTAGCATTCTTAGGATCATTCTATGTCGAATCGTGGAACTAGGATAGAGTTTTCTAGGATTCATATATAGAGTCCAATAAGAATTCCTAGATTGAGTGAGGACGTTATACGTATACCTCAAAATTATGGAAATCTTTTTTTTTTATGATAACTATCTTACTTGATTGAAAAATATTTACGTGAATGATATGTGATACGATTTACTTATTATTATATGTTACGTTATTTTGCTAGAGGTCTCATTTACAGTGTCAATAAGCTTTCCTCCTGAAAATTTTAGATGTCAGGATGAGGACACGGTCGGCAAGGAACCCATGCTCAAGGAGCTAGGCAAAATGATCCAGCAAGCTGATCCAGAGCCCGAGCCGTAGTAGACTCTACAATATCTGATCGACCTCATAGCACCACTTGCAGCCCGATTAGCAGCAATTGAGGAATAGATGGCGAATCAGGTTCCGCCAGTGACACCAACTCCAGTGGTGCCGCCACCAGCAGCTCATGTACCTATTGCAGAGGAATCACCAGTAGTCACACCACCACTAGCTATTAATAGGACCATGGAGCAAGAGGCTTGGTTCCGTCTAGTGGAGACGTACCAGAAGATGAGGGCGTCAGAGTTGCAGGGCACATCGGACTCACTTGCAGCTCATAAGTGGAAGAAAGATATGGGGGATATTTTGGATATGCTTAATGTGGATACAGTATAGAAGAAAAGGTTAGCCGTATTTAGCCTCAAGGGCGACACCGAAGGTTGGTATAAGCATCAGTTAACTGCGGAGCAGTGCTTGACACTCACCTAGGAGGACTTCATCTATTTCTTCGACGAGCAGTATGTATCAATGGCGGAAAAAGCCGAGAAGGAGTTAGAGTTAAGCCCATTTGGAGTATGGGGACATGACTGTAGCCGATTATGAGAGCAAGTTTATAGGTTTGCTCAGGTTTACGGGCATGTGGTAGACTGAGGAGCGTCGGGCTTAGATGTTCTTGATGGGACTTCACCTCAGCCTTCGCCACTATCTTGTTTCACGGTGATTTCATTCAGTGCGGGAGGTAGCCGATGCTGCTATATCACAGGAGACGGAGATGGCTATGTTCCAGAAGAGCAAGGAAGGGAATTCTAGAGCAGGACAGACCAGGGACAAGGGCAAGAATAGGAGACCATTTTTAGAACCCGAAGGACCCTAGCAGCAGGGCAAGGGAGCACAACAGTAGCAAGGTCCCCATAAGAAGGGACCACAACATGAACAGAGAGCACCACATCAGCGTAAATTCTAGGGTGCTTGTTATAACTACCATAAGATCGGACACAAAGCTGTAGAGTGCCGCAGTACACCAGCAAGAGCCTAGCAGGGCAAGAATCAGAGTCAGCAGCAGTAGAATCAAGGATAGGATAGAGGCTAGAGCCAGCAACTGAGACTTGAGGCACTGCCAGTAGTCCAGAGAATAGAGGGGCAGGTACGAGCTATTCAAGAGATTTCTTAGGGACAGATAGCCATGTATGCCGTAGATCCTTCAGCACAGTAGTCCACAGCTTCGAGCAGAGTGTATACAGTTATACCGCGTGATCATGGTGCGAATGGGGCTATGGTGGAAGGCACGTTCCTTGTGAACTCCTTCCCAACCCGTATTCTTTTTGATTCAGGAGCTTCACATTCTTTCATCTCCTATGCTTTCATGACTAGATTTCAGCCTATAGCACAGCCCTTAGATTTTCCTCTGTCAGTTTCTACTCTTTTGGGAGAAGTGTCCCTCTTAGAGAGTATCTGTAGGAGATGCATTATCAGCTTAGACGAATCTGAGTTCGTCGTCGATTTAATCATATTGTGTATTTCTGAGTTCAATGTTATTCTTGGTTTGGATTAGTTATCATCCTACCATATCAGTATCGACTATTTTATGAAAACAGACAGCTTGCGAGCATCCGATATGACCAGGTTAGTTGTAGCGACCTCACAGGACAACCAGTTTACGGGAGTCATTTCTGGCATACGTCGAGAAGGTGTTGTTTCGAGATCAGTGTGCAGATTTGTGTGAGACCAGAGTCATCTCAGAGTATCAGGATGTCTTTTAGGACATACCTGGATTACCTTCAGTGAGAGAGGTTGAGTTCTGTATTGAGTTATAGGTGGACATAGCACCGATCTGCTGTGCACCTTATCGTATGGCATCTGCTGAGATGAGAGAGCTACAAACTCAGTTAGATGAGTTTATATCTCAGGGTTTTATTCATCTGAGTCATTCTCTATGGGGTGCACCGTTCCTTTTTGTAATGACCATAAATTTTTGATACTAGTTTAAATAATTTTATGGTATTTTAAAATATTAAATTATTATTTTCAAAAGAGTATTTATATTTTTTTGATTTTCTAGAATTTTCTATGATTTAAAAATCTAATTTTATATCTATTTAATGATTTTGATAATTATAAATTAAATTGTTGCAATGAAAACTTTTAAATTAATATTGGTTATTTAATTATTGTTATTATTATTATTATTATTATTATTATTGATTTTTCTCTAATTATTTCTTAATTAATTCCTAATTATTTGCCCTAAACCCTAATTCTATTTATATATAATCTTTTTTCTCTCTCTTCCTGTATCTCTCTCGTTTTCATCTTACAGCCACCCACCTCTCTCCCCTCTCTCTTGTTTTCATCTCTCTCTCTCTCTCTCTCTCTCTCGCTCTCTCTCTTTCTCCTCTCCTCATCCCCCTACAACCGCGCACCTCCTCTTCCATGGCCAGCTTCCGTCCCAATGCTTCGTCCCCTCCGTCACTGCCTTCCCATTCAGCCCGCTCTCATCAGTCTCTCTCTCTCCTTCTCGCTTTGCTTTTTGAGGCCCATCAACGCACCACCAGCGCCTCTCTGCCTGCCGATAAACCGCCACGCACCGGCACTGCCACTGCTCCCCTCTCGCGCTTAACAGCGATCGGCCCGCAACGCGCCTGCCTCCCGCGTTCGTTCTGACGAGAGCTCCCCCTCGGCCCAGATCGCAGGCCGAGCAGCCGCCGCTTCAAGCCCCAACCGACAACACCTCCCCGAACACCACGCCACCGCCGCCGACTACCTCCAACACCACCGTCTGAAGCCACGCAGCTCACGCTTCCCATCACGCGACGCAAACAGCGCCCTCCCTCCCCCGGATCTCCTCCAGATCTGCCGCTACGAGGTTGCCGCCCATCCTCCCTGCTCGTCGCTACCTTGAGAGCTCTCCGTCGTCCCCGAGCTCCACCTCCAGCGCCTCCCCATCTCAATGTTGTCCTCCTCAGGCTCGTCGTTACCCCTTGCAACCATGCCCTCTTTTAGCTCCATCACCTCCTCAACCGAGCCGACCACCGACGCTCACCATCGCCTCACCTTAGAACTGGCATGTCAATGTCGATACGTTTAGCAGAAACTCGTAGGCAAGATCCTGCTTCTTTTGACTCGTTATTTCATATTTATATCCGTCATTAAATTAGTTGCATATATTAGACTGTGAATAGTTATTATCTGCATAGATTAGTTGATGATAAATGAGAATAATTGATATTGTAAGGATAAGAATTATTTTTAGAGAAAAAGATTATTTGAATTAATAGCTTATTATATTTAAAGAATATTTTTAGAATTATTTAAAAGCAGTTAGCTTGAAAAAGGGTTTATGTTGAATTAGTATACGATAAAATAATTTAAAATAATATTTTGGAAAAAGGTTATTTTCTGAATTACATAGATGTTGTCATGATTTATGACTCTTAATTTTGATTATTTGTGATATGTCATGATATTAGTGCTCATGATCAGTTGCATTTATTATTGTTGTAATTGAGAACCGTTAGTAGTTCATGACCTTAGTGGCCTTACGTGTCATGTACCAGCCCTAGAGATAGGTATTGTGTTGACTTAGAAAAACAAGAAGAGTTGGGATGGGAAAGTATTGGTTCATGTGATTGGATGTGACTGTTAATGTATCTTCCAGGCTCGCTCCGGTGAATCGTTTCGCACTAGGGTTAGTCTGTTGGACAAGTGAATCGCTTCGCACATGGTCAGTAAAATCGTTTCATCACCCGAGTTTTGCTTGAGTTCGGACCAGGCTAAAATTGGATTGCGTGTAGTCCTCTCACCAAATCGTTTCGTGGGTTTGGATGCACGTAGAGGATTTGTGAACAGTCAGTTATCCGAGAATATGAACGTTGACTCTATATGAGATATGTACCTGGGATCTGTTATAGGATGGCTAGTTACATGACCTCGTCACTTGGATGATTATAGATTCTTGTAAGATGTGGACCCGTGATCTATCATGGGATGACTAGGTTCCGATTTGTTGTTGAGATATTTGATGATTGAGACATCTTGTTGTGCGAGTACACGAGATATACATGCTAATATCTATTATGATACTTTATTGTTTAGTTATATTTCTTTTCATACATAGATCAGGATTAATATTTAATTATCTACAATTTGAGACATATGGTATACATACATAGATCAGGATTAATATTTAATTATCTACAATTTGAGACATATGGTATATACATGAGGGTTTTCTTGTTTGGAATTTGAGACATATGGTATATACATGAGGGTTTTCTTGTTTGGATTATTTCGCTCGACTTACTACGTCTCGTGTTGTAGATTTATCACGTTAATTGATTCCTATAGTAAAGGATTGGGAAGATTGCTATCATCAATCCGTTAAAATAAAATTAATGGATGATAATAGAAGCAATGATCTCTACTAACTTTTAGTAACGCAGTGGATCCAAATCTAAAATCAATGGTGTATTCATCTCGTTCCTACCAAACCTCTCTTTTATATATAAGGCATGTTTTCTCACCCATATTCTTTTTAATGAAAAACATGTGAAAACCAAGAAATGGAACCAAAAAGTAAAGTCAAGCCATTACAAGATTCCTTTTTTTTAATTTCATGAAATGAAAGTGGGGAAAAACTTCATTTCTAAGAAAACCTAAATCCACCCACTGCAGATGATCTAGATGGTTAGGAGATTTCAATATGACTCCCTTAGTCCTGAGTTCTTGTAAGGAACATGAATTTTTAATACTTGTTAAAATAATTTTTTTGGTATTTTAAAATATTAAATTATTATTTTTAAAAGAGTATTTGTATTTTTCTCGATTTTCTAGAATTTTTTACGATTTAAAAGTCCAAATTTTATATTTATTTAAATGATTTTGATATTTATAAATTAACTTAGTGTAGTAAAAATTTCTAAAATTAATGTGTTGTGTTATCGATACTATTACGTATCATTTTAAATAATAAGTTGTATTATTGTTACTATTACGTATGACTTTGTGTATTATGTTGTATTACTAATTACGTATTATTTGTATAATTTGTTGTATTATTTTTTTATTGCGTATCAACTGTTGTATTAACACAACTGGTACGTTTTATTGTATAGATAGTTCTTCCATAATTATTTGTTTTTAAATATAAGTAATTATATTTTTATTAATTATTCTCGTTTAATTGTACAATTTGTTGTATTATTACTACTATTGCATATTATCTATTGTATTAGTATAACTGGTACGTTTTATTTTGTAGATAATTTTTTCAAAATTATTTAATTTAAATTATAATTAATTTTGTTTTTATTTAATTAATTTCGTTAAATACCTAAACCCTAATCCTACATATAAATATACCCTCTCTCTCGTTTTTTTTACACAGCCGCGAACCCCTTTCTCTCTCTTCTCTATTATATTTTCTCTCTCTTCTCTCCTTTTTCTAAAACCCTGCGCCACCTCCTTCTTCCCAGATCTACACCAACATCTCAACATCCTCCATCCTCCATACCTGCGTTCACCCTTCTAGCGCGCACCGACCACTTCCACTCGGCCCCTTCTCCTCCTCCCTTCACCAACGCCCACAGCCACCCCCGCGACGCACTGGCCTTACTCCCCTCCTCTTATCTCGAGCCTTCCAAGGATTACAATGCCCTCCCTGCTCGACGCCCCTACTCCGACTACCCCCTAAACTCCAGATCTGCTCCCGTGCCACCTTAACCCAAACACCACCCCTGAACTCCGATCAACCAACTCCTTCATCTCCCCTGAAGCTTCACCCACCACCAAGCTCCAGATCTAATCGCGCCGCCCCCATTCGCCATCGGACGTCGTGCTTCCACACCACGTTCTACCCACGCTCAGATCAGATCAGATCCGTGCCATCGACGTCGAATCATTCGACGTACCCGAGGCAAGATCCCACTTGCTCAGATCTAATTTTTTCTATTTTTATCTGCAATTTTAGATCTGTTAACAATTATCTGTGTGAGATTGTTAATGAAATTATGAATTATCTGCTTATGATAATTTGTGATATAATTTTCTACGTGAATTTGATGAATAATATTAAATAAATCATAATTATGTGATAAATAGTATTTTTAGAATAATTATAATGAATTAAAAGAATTTAGTTCAGCAAAAGAATCATTTTTAGATAATTATAATAAATTAAAAGAATTTATTTTGAAAAAGGGATTATTTTGAAAGAACGCAAAAGGATTATTTTAAGTAAATAACTTTATTATTTTAGAAAATTATTTTAGAACAATTTTATGATTCAAATTCTTAGACTTGATTATCTGATATGTTATGATATTATTGCACATGATTAGTTGCATTGATTGTTCCTTATTGTGATTGAGAATTGTTAGAAGTTTATGACTATAGTGATCTGTGTGATAAGAATAAGACCTAGAGGCCTGTGTGTTGTTGACTTAGAAAATACAAGAGAGTTGGGATGAGAAAGTCATGGTTTATGTGATCGGATAAGACTGTTGATGTATCTTCCAGACTCACACCAGTGAACCGTTTCGCACTGGGGTTGGTTTGTTGGGCCAAGTGAATCATTTCGCACTTGGTCAGTAAAATCGTTTCGTTACCCGAGTTTTGCTTGAGTTCAGACTAGGCCAAAATCGGATTGCATGTAGTCCTCTCACCGAACTATTTCGCGGGTTTGGATGCACGTAGGGGATTTGTGAACAATCAGTTATCCGATGATATGAGCGTTGACTCTTTGTGAGATGTGACCAGTGATTTGTTATATAATGGTTAGTTACATGACCTTATTACTTAAGATGATTATGCATTCTTGTGAGATGTAGGATAGTTGTATTTCTTTTCATACATAGATCAGAGTTAATATTTAATTATCTATAATTTGAGACATATGGTATATACATGAGGGTTTCTTTGTCTGCATTATTTCGCTCGACGTACTACGTTTCTTGTTGTAGATTTTTAAGTATTAATTCTATCTAGTTGTATGACCTTGTTATGTGGACGATTATAGGATGGCTAGATGCATGATCTCGTTACCCGATTGATTTTTAGATTCTTCTGATTATTATATTATTATAGTGATGGATTGCATTTAAATTATTAGAATTTCAATAGCATGCTTCTATTATTATTATTACTATTTTTTTCTTGGTCGTTCGACTGTTTCTTTCTCCCTTGTGAGATCTTACCGTGTGCCATGCACGCTGACGTACACCTATTTTTCCTGGTGTACGTCAGATTTAGGAGACAAACAGCCTTAGTTCGGAATCGTACAAGATCCAAAGGATTCTTAGCAGGAGTGTTTTGCAGACAGAGTAAAAGAAGAAGCCGAAGCTTATTCTTTTCTTTTACTAATTGATGGTCTCAGTTCA
The DNA here is from genome assembly GCF_001876935.1 of Asparagus officinalis. NCBI lineage: Eukaryota > Viridiplantae > Streptophyta > Magnoliopsida > Asparagales > Asparagaceae > Asparagus > Asparagus officinalis. Next base: position 127,887,502 of record NC_033800.1, read on the forward strand.
CTTTTGTAGTTCTTTCTATTTTCGTTGATTGATGTATCTTTATATCTCTTCAGCATATTGTTGGATTGTTTTATAATACGGGCACGTTTGACCTAAACCTCTGTCTTGGATGATATTCACTTATGATATGGATAATTTTGTTCTGAGTTTGTCTATTATATTCTTGCTAACTGTGATTGGGGACTTGTGACTTCGCATTGTATTTATTTTTTGACACTTAGCGTATTAGGTTGAGGAGAAATATTTATTTTTATTTATTCTCCTTAATCTAATACATCGTTGTCTTGTTCATGTTCCAATTCCTGGGTATTTTGGAAAGTGGGACGTGCTAGTTCTACTCCAAGCTAGGTTATCAACAAAGAAAAAAAGAAAAAGAAAATCTAAATCCTAGCTTTTTAAGAGGAATTGACTAGAAAGCTGACACAATCCTATTTATTATTATTAGGTGACCTCAGCTCTCCCCCCCCCCTTCGTTACCTATGTTGTGTGCAGCGCAACTCAAAACACACAAAAGAGCATGAATAAGAACGAGATAGATCACAACCAATAAGTAAAACACAATCACCACAACAAGACAAACAAATTTTACATGGTTCAGCAAGTTGCCTACTCCATTGGACAAGGAGGTGGAGTTTTTACTATTAGAGATAAAGAGAATACAAATAGGGTTTACAATATCACCAAAAACCCTCAAACAAAGCTCTCAAAATCTTTCACAAATTCTTCCTCAAAGGATGCACAATTCTCTCTCAAAAGCTACTCAAAGTCGTCCTTCATAAACCCTAATGATCGTAATTAAGGTTATATATCAACATAAAATGAAACGGGTCAGAAAACATAACCCAGACTCAGACCCGACTGGCAGTCAACTGTTGAATTCGTCGTGGTCGATCGCTCAGGAATCGACAGAAAACAAATTGATTACAGGGTCTCTGCGGTCGACCGCTACGGTCGACTGAAACCAACAACAGAACATAAATTAATTACAAGGTCTCTGCGGTCGACTGCTGCGGTCGACCGAACTTAACTCCAGAATCTGTCTTCGACCTGTGCACGTTTTCGGTCGACCGCATTTGTCTCGTGGTTGACCGAAAAGCTTCCAAACAGTTTCCTATGTGTAATTTCCTAAACTTTTCAACTATGTTGCCAATTCTACAAATCTCCACCTCGGTAAAGTTTCTCCTAAAACTAAGCCAACGCCAAAAATATCTAAATATCCCACTTGTTGCATCTAGTATGAAGTGGAATAAATCCACGACAACGGACTCAATCCACAACAAGTCGAGAACCCAAATGAGAGCTCAAACAATCTCCCCCTCATCAATATCAACTAATCCAACCGGCTGCATCAAAAAGACTGCCTATGTATCCTCTTGCCTAAGGAATCAAGCTTCACGTAGTTCACCCAAATGGCCTCCAAAGGCCCTCAACATCGAAGAATATTTAATAACTCCAAACAATAACCAAACTTCACACCTGAGACAATTTTGGTCAACATATCCGCAGGGTTGTCTTTTATGTGGATCTTCTCCAATATGAATCTCCATCATCCAAAACGTATCGAACAAAGTGGAATTTAACATCAATGTACTTCGTATGTGCATGATAAACTTGGTTCTTTGCCAAATAGATAGCTGACATGCTATCACAATTCACCCGAATGGTCTCCTGTGCAATCCCCAAGTCATCCAGCAATCCGTGCAACCACAAAACCTCCTTTACAGCTTCAGTCACCGCCATGTACTCCGCCTTCGTAGTAGAGAGAGCCATTGTAGACTAAAGTGTACATCTCCAACACACCGGTGCACCTGCCAATATAAATATATATCCTGAAGCAGACTAGTGCTTGTCAAGATCCCTCGCATAATCAGAATTCATGTATCCAACACAATCCTACCCAATTTTCTCATTCTTCTGAAATACCAAACCAACATCCATGGTACCTTTGATATACCGTAGAATCCACTTCATGGTCTCCCAATAACCCTTCCTGAGGTCGTGCATGTACCTAGACATCATGCTCACAGTCTGTGATAAATCTATCCTTGTATACACCATCGCATATATCAAGCTACCCACCGCATTGGCACATAGAACCTTTAACATATACTCTTTATCCTCAACCGAAACAGGTGATATCTTTGCTGAAAGCTTGAAGTGGGGAGCCAATGGAGTGCTCACTGTCTTAGCATTACCATCAAAGCTGAATTTTTTTAACATCTTTTACAAGTAACTTCTCTGTGTAAGCTTCAATCTTCCCTTCATCCTGTCTCTCTCGATCTCCCTATCCAATATCTTCTTAGGTTCTCCAAGATCCTTCATCTCAAACTCGGATGACAACTCTTTTTTTAACTTTCGAATAGCCAAAGAATTCCTAAAAGCAATAAGCATATCATCAATATATAATGATGCGGCATAATTATGTACCAAAATTACAAGTGCATAATTGATCAAGTTATAGTATAAAAATATCGATCCCACGAGGAAGGTGATTTTTAGAGATTATTAGAAATGGTTCTTATATTTTGTGCGTGACAATTAGGAATAAAGAATAAGTGTGATTGTGATGAGTGATTGTTGTGAATATATGCAAAAGATAATAAATTGAATTTTAGAGGAGAGAAGAAAGAATCAAAGAATAAATGAAATCACAAGGCAAGAAAGAAGAATGAATAAAATCAAGAAATAAAACCAAGAATGAAAAGAAAATTTAAGAAAGTCAAGATGGAGGATTCAAAAGAGGTAAGAAATCTAGAATATAATCCACTAACCAATTTCAATTACAAAATATAAACTATTCTCTTTTTATCATATTTCAACTTAGATTTATTAAGCATAGATTATCAAACCATTTAAGGAAAGTGTAACCTATCAAATTATTATCTAAGTTAAAATTACTATTCATGATAAGAACAATAACATGATAATAATCCTAGAATTCATAAGCATAACCTATCAAACCATTTAAGATAAGCATAGATTATCAAATTCTTCTTCTACCGATTAGTTCTCTAGTTGATTATCCTAAACATGAACATTTTAAGTGCAAGAGAATAATTCATACCATATAAAGGAAATTAGACTAGTTAAGTGCAAGAGAATAATTCATACCATATAAAGGAAATTAGACTAGTTTCATATAATTCTAAAATTCCTATAAGAATTAAATTTACATCTTAAGAAATAAAAACAAGAAAAAGAACTAATTACAAAAATAAAAAGAAAAGAAAAATCTAAACTATGAACAAGAAATAAATCTAACTACAAAGAATTAAAATCTAAACTACAAATATATTACAAAAAATTAAATACAAGAAAATAAATCTACTCTAAAAATTAAAGTGCAAAAAGAAACAAAAAGACAAGAAAATAAATCTACACTACAAGCATGAATTTAAATCTAACTAATAAGCAATAATAAAGAAATTACTAAAAAGAAATAAAAGAGAAAAGAAATGCAAACCTTCAATTTGCTCTTCATCTCCATCCTCGTCATTCAACAAAGAGGAGAAAGAACAAATTTAAAGAGGAGAAAAATTATTATTATTAATTGCAACTAAAGTTATAATTTTTGGAATGCCTTCTCAATTAAGAGTAGCGCCCCTCTCCAAAAGGAGTTACAAAATTTTTCACACCCTTAACCCCTCACTCTCTACCCTTATTTATAGTAATCATCAATGAATATAAGCCATTGGATTTGTCTTGAGTCCCAAGCAAAGCAATCTCCACCTTTGAATTTGTTAGTGAAGAAATGGGTTGGAATTTGCTTTTTGTTCTTCTCTAGCCCAACATAGGAGGCCCATATGATTTTCAAAAACAAATGAAAATCAAGTTTCTTCTCTAGCCCAACATAGGAGGCCCATATGATTTTCAAAAACAAATGAAAATCAAGTGCAGCGGGTCTAGTCATGGGGTTCTGCAGCAATCAAGTCCAATACAATTTTCTGCAGCAAATCCGGCCTCCAATGATCAAATTCAACTCTCTGTAGCCTAGCCTAAGTCCGGTCCATGGAGAAAATCTGCAGCCCAAAACCGGTCTTCATGAGCTTCTTCTTGATTTTGTGGCTTCTTCTTGAACATAATGTGCAGCAAGATGTGCAGGAGGTCATGGATTAAGAATGAGCTTTGTTTCTTTTTCTTTTTCCTTTGGGCCATTATTTGCTTGATGGGCTTCCAACCTTTAAATCATGGGCTTCTAAAGTGCTGTAAAATAGAGAAGCGAGATTTTTAAGGGGTTTTTACATTTAATAATATTTATTTATATTTTTATTCATTTATGTGCAAACTAAGCTAACACCAATTATTAATGGTATATTTATTCATGTAAAATAGATAATGAGGATATAAAATTGTAATAAAAATATGATTATCATATAACAACAAATAAATATACTCACCATCTTATAGCTTGTGCATGTAAACACATAGGTCATATGGGCTCCTCGTGTATCCTTGGCCAATCATAAAGCTGTCGAATCTCTTGTACCATTATCGTGACGATTGCTTCAATCTGTAAAGAGACTTTTTCATCTTGCACACCAAATCCTCCTTTCCTGTAGCTTTAAACCCTATGGGTTATGTCATGTAGATTTTCTCTTCTAAGTCTCTATATAGAAAGGTTGTTTTAATATCCATCTGGACCAAATCCAAATCCAGTTGTGCCACCAATGCTAAAAGAATCCTAATCGACGAATGCTTCACAACAGGTGAGAAAACCTCGTTGTAATCAACGCCCTCAAGCTGGGAATACCCCTTGGCAACCAATCTGGCTTTGTACCGAATATCCCCAATAGAAGATCCCTCTTTCTTTGCATATACCCACTTGCATCCAATAGCCATCTTTCCCTTTGGTAGCTTTGCAAGTTCCCAAGTGTCATTCTTCTGAAGAGAGTACATCTCCTCCTCCATAGCTTCCCTTCACCTGATCGAATCAGAGCTAGACTCTGGCTTTCTATATATAGAAGTAACCAAATTATCAATGACCTCCACAGATAAAGCATATGCAACCAACACATTATTGTATCTAGCTGTCCAACGAATCACCCTTATAGGTTTATTTGCTGCAATTGACTCCTAAACATGACCATACTCCTGAGTCTCACCATCCACTGTATCCTCTAAATACTTTTCTATCATCCCATCTCCTCCTAGTATCACCTTTGTAAGAGCCTCAATGGATACAATGCTATCTGAAATGGGTAGAGTCACATCATCCTCCACCTGCTATGATATCCTACTAGTATGGTCTTCCTCCACCTGCTGAGGGACTTGAGGCCTCATCATGTACGCCTCATCAAACGTGACATCTCTGCTAATGATTATCTTCTTGTCCTCTGGACCCCACAATTTAAAGCATTTAACTCCTTCTCTAAAGCCCACAAATACTACTTTCCTCGCCCTCGGATTTAATTTTTTATCATTGACATGATAATAAGCTGGACACTCAAATATCCGAAGTAACTCATAGTCACTAGCTACAGAACCAGACCATAGCTCCATAGGTGTCTTCCCCTGTATCGTAGTACATGATAACATATTAACGAGATGGCTCACATAAACCAATGTCTCGGTCCAAAAGGATCTAGGCAATCTACTCTGTGACATCATACAACACACCTTTTCCAGCAAAGTACGATTCAATCTCTCCGCCACCCCGTTTTGTTGCGGTGTCTCTCTAACTGTGAAGTGTTGCCTAATGTCATAATCTCGGCAAAACTGCAAAAATGGATCACTCTTATACTCTCCACCATTATCTAAACAAAGTGCTTTCACCTTTCTACCTGTCTACAACTCCATTTTCTTCTTCTACTCCACAAAAATATCCAGGATGTCATGTTTATGTTTCATGGTATATACCCAATTTTTCCTGGAATAGTCATCAATGAAAATGATAAAATAGTTGGCCCCACTAAGTGATGTGTGCTTGGAAAGACCCCAAACATCTGCATGAATATAACCCAATATACCTTGGGTGTTGTGAATTGCGGTGCCAAACTTCACTTTAGTCTTCTTCCTAAGTACACAATGCTCACACAGCTCCATCTTGTAGGTCTTTGCACCTTTTAATAGCCCATGTTTCGCAAATGTCTGCAGGGACTTATCACCAGTGTGTCCTAATCTCATGTGCAATAAGCTGATAGTATCATCCTCTATAGTGATAGAAGCTGCCAGAACCCCTGTAACTGTCTTGACCTTCAAGTAGTATAGGTTGTTTTCCCTAACACCTCGCATCACCACCATAGAACCTTTTGTGACCTTCAAAGTAGAATTCTCTAATATCACTCGATAACCTGCTGCCTCCAAAGTCCTAAGATAAATAATGTTCTTCATCAACTATGGAACGAACCTCACTTCCTTCAGCTCCCTAGTCACCCTGCCACACATCCTGATCTGGACCGTACCAATACCACCAATAGGGCATACATGATCATTATCCATAAGCACGATATCCCCTCTTTCCAACTCCTTAAAGCTAGAGAACTAATTTCTCTTAAGGAAAATATGATATGTAGCTCCCGAATTTAACATCCACTCTATAGAGTTGGCATAGCAAACTGACGGTAGTGTAGAGCAAGAGTAACCTGAAGAATCCGAATCTGAATTATCGCCAATAGCCTTGGCAACATTCACCTCTGGAGGTTGTACAGCTTTCCACCTTTTCTTTCCGGCTTTATCCTTCAACTTTGGGCATTCGTTCTTCAAATATCCCTCTTCTTTATAAAAAGGCACATTGATTTCTACCAACACTCTTATGATCACCTCTATTCTTCGACTTTGAGCGGTTGAATTAGCGACGGTTGGACAACAGCCTCGAACTACTAATGCATCTTCTGATGCCTTCTCAGAGGGTTTGCCATCACTCTTCCTCAACTCATAGTTCACCAATGCTGAGGTCACCTCCTTGTAGCTAACAGTCATTCTTTAGGGGGCTTTTTGTATACTTTGATCTTTTTACGAGACTACTTACAACTTTTGAATTTTCTAGTGATTGTTTGTAATTTCTAAATCTATGGGGGAAACTTATACTTTTCTTATTTTTATATATATATATATATAATATCTATTATTATATATATATATATATATAGTATATATATATATATATATATATATATATATATATACATATATATATATATATATATATATGGATATATATACTATATATATTTATGGGCGAAAGTGAATCTAAGGTGCGACACCCCGGGTAGGGCTCCCTACCTAAGGACGCGGGGGCGGGGGGCGGGGGGTCCGGGGGGAGGCGCGGGGCGGGGGGGCGGGGCGCGCCCGGGCGGCGCGGCCCGGCGGGCGCGGGCGGCGGCGCGGGCCCTAAAATCACATCATTTCCTCTCTTTTTTTGCAATCCACTCCGTTAAACTTGATCTACACGTTCTTAAACCCAAACACACCAATTTTGGGATGAATCCATCGTGTTTTGACCATTTATCCACTCGTTGTAATTTTAACGGTTTCGAATGATTAGAACTTTTTGCACGGCTCAACGAATGGTCAAAATACAATGGTTCATCCCAAAATTGTGTGGTTTAGGTTTAAGAACGTGTAATCACAGTTTAATGGAGCGGATCGCAAAAAAAAATTTAGGAAATGATATGATTCTAGGCCGCGTCCTTAGGTGAGAGCCTAGGTGTCACCTTATATTCACTTTTCCCTATATACTATATATATTATACTATATATATATATATATATATATATAAAAATAAGAAAAGTATAAGTTTCCCCCATAGATTTAGAAATTACAAACAATCACTAGAAAATTCAAAAGTTATAAGTTGTCTCGTAAAAAGATCAAAGTATACAAAAAGCCCCTAAAATTTTATGAACAACCCCCAAAATTTTTTAAGAGTTGTTTGTATTTTTTTTATTTTTCATAGGCTTATTTGGAATTTTAGATTTTTAAAGTTTTTTTATATTTGTAATTTCTAGATTTTGAAGAGAAAAGTTGATATTTTCTCATCTCCCAAAATTTTTTGTATATAAAGGAGGTCTTTGGTTATGAGGATTATTATGGATAATTTTAATTTGATGAGAATTTTTAGATGAAGATAGGATTAGAAAGGGGAGTTTTGGTTACTAGAAAATATAATTATGTATAAATTTAATTTGATGAGGATTCTTGAGTGGAAATAGGATTAAATATCTACTTTTTAATTTTTCATAGGCTAGATGAATACGTCACAATTTTTTTAACCCTCATAATATTGTGCCTTAAGAGCATTTCATCACTTTCTCTTCATAGAAAGGATGAAAGAAAAAAGAAAAAGAAAAGATCATCAGAAATTTCATGCTAAACGATGCTATGTAGCAATTGGTTTGATATTAAAGATCAATATTTTTAAGATAATTCGTATTACTAATAAATTGGGGTAATTGGGAACCATGGGTGATCCGGATAGTTAAAAAGTTCAAATATGGCTCTCATTCCTGTATAAAAAAAATAAAAAATAAAAAAATTGGGTAATTGTAGTTTAGTACCTTAAATCGCCCTTTATTACCAAATTGTCCCTCAAATCTTAGTATATGCTTATTAGTCACCCAAATCTTCAATTTTTTTGCAGATTCATCCCTCTTGTTAGATGATGTTATTTATGATAGTGAGCTTCTGTTAACTTTAATGGAATTTGATGGCTTTCCATTATAACGCCACCAATAACGCAACCAATAATTAACCCTATCATCTAAGATCTTACCAACCCATTTCATAATAGGTTATATCCACGATCCGCTCCAAGTTAAACCCAAACCCACCAACTTCTTATTCTGCAACTATTAGGAGCTTCCCTAAACTGAATTCGGAGCTTTTTCTAACGATTATATTTTTAACTAGAGTTAGAGAAAACCCACATGTAGAAAACTCAAGGGCACTTGAGTAATTTTAGATGTTGGGTTAAGTCATTAGCAAACTACAATTAGAGTAATTAACAGAACCCTAACAAAAGGACGATTTTGCTAGAAAATTAAATTTTTGAAAAGCTAAGAACCAACATTGAGATTTAATGAATTTTTTGCAATTAAGGATAATTTTAGAGACTAATATGCAATTAGTTTCAATTTTAATGGAATAAGGACTATAATTCAAACTAAAAGTATCTTCAACGGTTGAACTGCTAAAAGAAAACCCATTTTAATTATGCTCAACAGATCCCTTGGTTATGGGATTAGAGTCTTTGATTTGACGCGACATGAGTTCATTATGAGTTTGATGTGTATAGATTGGTGTCAAGCCTATCTACTAATACATATTTCCTAACTTAACATTTTTAACAATTAGTGTGTAGTGCAAAACATGACCTTCTTTTTTTTTAAGCACTATATTTTAAAAATATCTCCCTCTAAATTTTAATACATTTTATTATGAGATGAGGGAGGCATTTGGCCTCCCTCTCATTATCCTTCCATTCACACCCCATTATGATGGTGTAACACCCCATTAAGTGGGGGTGACTCTTGGGTACTCAACCTATTCACATTGACTATCTATAAATATACATCATAGGCCTTTGGCCTATGTAAGAGTTTCAAACACGTTATCAGCACGAAGTGTTCTTGAATCACTGAGCCATAAAAAAAAAAATACTCCCTTCCTCTTTTGCGCATTGAGATCTGGTTTGTTGCAGCGGGAGCGTTCGACGGATCATCGCAAGGAGGCAGCGTTCTACGGATCTTTAGTATCGATCGTCCCTAGATCTTTGATCTAAAGGTAATTACTATAATCCATAGAATAATATATGGCAGCTGAAAATTAAAAAAAAAATATGAAATTATACGTGCAATTTATTAGCATCAAATTGGCGACTGAAGGTTTTACATAGCCATACTATCAATATTATATACCATTTTGATAAACTAGTGTAATTTACTTATTAGTATATACAGACACTTATATTGATACATGATGTGCATACAAACAGAATTTGATTTATCTTATATGATTGGTATATTTCAAACAGTGTTTATTATGATAAATGTATTATAAAAATTAAACCTGGATTATCCATACTATTATGATTTGGTATATTTCACATGGACATACTTAATATATTAACATACTTGACCTTCGGGGTATCAGACATGTATTATTGATTAAATAGTTATGAGCAGTGTAACTCCCATAACTGAAATTTGGGCCAATCTGTAATATATTGGTCTATTACATGTATCAGTTAGGCATGTTATTAAAAATGATTGTACAGTTATGTTATATGTATTAATATTGGTTATTAGAAGGATTTATCTTATCATTAACGCAGCAGCATGGATAAATCCTATTATACATTAGATGCATTAAGCTATAGGTGCTGATATATTTGTTGTTAAAAACCCAATATACAGAGCATGTAGGCTTTGCACTGTCGCCATCATAGTCCCATGCACACGTCTCAGAGCCTATCTACCTATCCACTTGCACACATAATTATTAAATATTTAGGTTATATCTAATTATATGCCTGAGATGTTGTGCAATTGTTATGCCTGTTGCATATATTATTATTAAATTGAATGGATGTTTAAATAAATAATGTTGTGGTTTTTGGATCAGCCTGTTTGTCACCAAATTTAAATTCCTTGCATTTTCTTTTCCTTCTGAGAGAGAAATTGTAGTGAGGATATAATTGTAAAAAGTCAAAGACCGGTGTATTCCATTGAAGACGAAGGCATTTTTGCAAAATGCAGGGACCCCCAAGGGTTTTCCAAATTGTATTTTAATTTTATGTTTTTGTTATCTTTGGACTGTATAATCGGACTTTGGACACTTTTTATTTTTTGGTGACGGGCTGATCCACGCAACATGTTTATTGCATGAATTTTTAATTCCTTATTATTAATTCATGTCTTTCAAATGCATAGATAAAATGGCTAAAATAGCGAGCGTTGATTTCGAAGTCCTTGACGCTGCTGGCAAGAATTATTTGAGTTGGCATGTGGACCTGAAGTTCCACTTACGTGCCCAGGGCTTATTAGCTACAATTTCAACTCCTGCTCCACCGGCTCAGGCCACTGTTACGGGTAATGCTGTAAATAATGTTGAGGTTGCTACTACAGTGATCGTCTCTGATATAAACCTCAGTGCCATTGGAGCACTATTATATCTGGCTAACTGTACGCGTCCCGATATAGCGTTTTCAGTTAACCTACTAGCCAGATACAGTGCAGCGCCCACAAAGCGCCACTGGAATGGAGTTAAGCATCTTCTGCGCTACCTCCAAGGGTCTATAGACCTGGGATTATATTTCCCGAAGGGTGGGTCTCCCACCTTAATTGGTTATTCAGATGCAGGTTACAGGTCTGATCCCCACACCGAGAAATCACAAACCGGATTTGTGTTTACATTCGGTGGTACGGCCATCTCCTGGAGGTCTGTCAAGTAAACCACTGTAGCAATCTCATCCAACCATTCCGAACTCCTCGCGATCCATGAAACCAGCAAAGAATGTGTTTGGCTTTGTTCTGTCATTCAGCACATCTTAGTGTCTACCGGCCTGAAGACTGGTGACCTTGAGCCAACTACTATATTTGAAGACAATGCAGCCTGTGTTGCTCAACTTCAGTCTGGCTTCATCAAGGGTGACAAGACAAAGCACATATCTCCCAAGTTTTTCTGGACACACGATCTTAAGAGGAGGAGCAAGTTAAAGTACAGCAGATCCAATCATGTAATAATTTAGCTGACTTGTTCACTAAGGCTCTGCCTAGATGTACTTTTGTAAAACTTGTAAAAGGAATAGGGATGAGACATCTGAAAGACCAACAAGCCTAAAGCTTGTATGGTTCAGGGGGAGTAACTTATGAGTTGTACTCTTTTTTCTTAGGCTGATGGTTTTTTCCCACTGGGTTTTCCACAGCTAAGGTTTTAACGAGGCAAACAAGTTTACTCTAGATCCAGAAGTATCCACCCCATTAGCTTTACGAACTCTGAAGTGTTCATAAGCTAAACCCAAGGTAATGGATGGATAAGGGGGAGTATTATGGGATGAGGGAGGCATTTGGCCTCCCCCCTCATTATCCCTCCATTCACACCCCATTATGATGGTGTAACACCCCATTAAGTGGGGGTGACTCTTGGGTACTCAACCTATTCACATTGACTATCTATAAATATACATCATAGGCCTTTGGCCTATGTAAGAGTTTCAAACACATTTGATTTAATTATTGTATGCTTAAAATTAAAAATCATACATACTTCTCTATATTTAAAGAAGGGTCCAAGTTTTAATATATTTGATTTAGAAATCATATCTACTCCTCTATACTTAAAGAATGGTCCAAGTTTTAATACATTTAATTTGCTTTATTGTTTGTGATACAGTAATACTGTAGCATGAATAGTAACATCAAGCATGAAGGGGCGTGTTTGATTTACTGTTTATGCTATAGTAATTTACTATAGTATGTACGAAAACTTCGAGTGTGGAGTACCAGATTTGATTAACTGTTCGTGCTAAAATATTTATTGTAGTATTTACTATAGAATGCATAGTATTCTTTGGATTCTTCTTTAAGTATAAAGGAGTAGATTAACAATAAATAAAAGAAATGTCAATTTTGTGAATGCGTGTGTATGAAAATCCCAATCCGACGAAGGAAATAGTTATTATAGAGGTGACTATAAATAATACCCCATTTAATATCACTCAATTGCATTGGCCCCTTTAGTTCTGCTTGTGATGATATACTGTTAAGGCTATTAATATGTGAGTATACTTTCACATAGTGGAGGCTGTCTAAAAATTATTACATATAGCTGATCCTCGTCAAACACCAATGATGAATGTTACAATTTGACGACATTCAGAAGGTTACAATTGAGAGACTTTCACGTCAATCGACAAAGGTTACAACATGAGACCTTCACAACAATTGATGAATGTTTTGATTTGACGGCCTTCACAATCACTAACAAGAGTTACAACTGATGACTCTCATGTTTCAAGGAGCCAAGACGAAGATTACGAGGCGATAATCTTTACAACGCTCTAACAAAGAAGACTACAAGTTGACGGTCTCTTCAACTCAAGACGCAGATCTCACCTCTGTGTTCCAAGAACAAAACGCGAAGCTCATTGCTGCGTTCCAAACTCAAGACGTCAATTCAAGAGAAATAGACCGTGTTCTACGAGTCGAAGCGATCGGATCGTCAACGGGATACAAGAATCAAACTCTCATCGACACCAAGAAGAACCTAGGTTTAAACAAAGGGAATTATCTCTGTCGATTTCTTCTTTCTTTTATAAATCGGGAAACCGATATAGAAGAGTTGTAATTTCTTTTTCTAAATCAGTTAGAGAATGTAAAACCCCGAAAAATTTAAATATTTTATGATAAATAATAATAAATATATTATACATTTATAAATAATATATTATGATGTTTGAGTATGCTAGGAATTGATTTGAGATCAATTCAATGTATATATGTATATATATAAGAGCAAATGCACATTTCATGCTCGATGTATAAATCTGGAAATCTATGACTAGTTAAGAGTTTATGTGTTTTACATATCATTTCAGTTAGAATTTGGAAAAACTCAAAAGACCAAAGTTGTAGGTCTCTTCAACATATTTCCAACGAATCTTATATCACCTCATTCTGAGATCGTATCAGAAAGTTATGGCTATTATACCGAACCTCAATCTGTGTGCAGATTGTCAGGCAGTCGACCGCTGGGCGTGCAGACGCCAGTTTCGGTTCTGTTTCGGGTTGGGTTTTGTCTATACCAAACCCGGTTGCTACCCTAGGTATATATCTCATTTTGAAGCTCTCAGAACCCTCTTTTGAACCCTAATGGCCTCAGCCCCCTCCTCTCTCTCCTCTCTAAACCCTAGCTCGGATTTTGGCGTTTTTGGGGCGTTTCGAAGGATTTTCGGTGGGGTTTCGCGGTTCAGATTGAAGGAGGATCATCTTCTGGGGATTTGTCAGTACTTGATGAGAGTAACATCTCGTCCAATCCTCTCCCATGTTTTTTTAAAAGTTTACAAACGTTTTTCATGAGTTTTATTGAGCCTAAGACTTATTTTCAAGTATAAATCAATGCTCTTATTAGGGTGAATGCTAGAAATCATGTGTTTCAGATTTGAAATCCTCACCAACGAGTTTTTGATGAAAACCCAGATCTGTAAATTTATTTAAGAATAACAAATATGAGTTTTTATTTTGATTAAATGCTTTCACTCATGTTTAGGAGTTAAAAGTTAGGTCTAACATGCTAGTGTTCGTTTCTCATGCTATACATGAATTTATCACTGCCTCATAGTCTAGAATTGATAGTTATGGAGGTGAAGATCAGTATAGTGGGAGTATGGAACGAGATGGACGAGCTGCAGTTGTGAAATATCCAGTTTTTAGTCTGTGAGTCGACTCATGACTCATCATGAGTCGACTCATCAGGTTGAGTCGACCCATGACTGTCATGAGTCGACTCACAAAGTCAATCCCTGTTATTCATTTGTGTCTGCTGAGTCGACTCGTCAGTTCATGAGTCGACCCATAAGTCATGAGTCGACTTATAGCTGATTATGAGTCGACTCATCGAAGTTTTTCCTATTTTGTTGTGTTTCTGTTTGATCACCTACTGTGCTTATACTTTCATACAGTGTTCATATATGATCGAGGGTTCCGTTTATCATTTTTGAACATGAGAAGTTGCCTTGTTTATCGGGTATTAAATTACAGTATTTATGATTTCATCTACATATGTAAGATGACATTTTTCTGACACAAGCTTAGATATGTACAGCGAGCCATGTACAAGGGTAGAATATGTATACCTATACTATTAGTATTCCATGTTTCATACATACAGTCCTCGTGTTGGACTATAATCCATTAAAGTCCTCGTGTTGGACTATAATCCATTAAAGTCCTCGTGTGGACTACAATCCATTTGAGTCCTCGTGTTGGACTATAATCTATTACAGTCTTATGTTGGATAATTGCTAAACCTTGAGTATGTTTCTTAACCGGGTTTGGAACACGACATATTATATGAAGCTGGGACATGATAGCTACCTAGGCTAGACATGACATTTATTGTAGCTTTGACACGTTTAAATTGTATCGATAGAGATGGGTTTGATTTTCTTTTCTTTATTGTTTCTTGTGTCAAACCTCGGGTTTAGTATTTAGGGATTTACAATTTGAGATACAAGGTATATACATGAGGGTTTCCTTATTTGGATTATTTCGCTCGACGTACCTATGCTCGTGTTGTAATTTCCTAAGTACTAAAACCCACTATTGTTAGTATAAATGATTGTATATTTTTATATATCAACTATATTTCATATACAACGAGCCCTATCCCTTGGGGTTGGTTGCGATGTTGCTCGCTAGCGCTTTGACGCTCGTTGTCCCTCCCCCTTTCAGGTAACGAGCCCGGAGCCCGGAGAGTCGCAGGTTGAGGGCGATTCTTATTAGTGCCCATTTATCCTCTTATTAGATGTATTTCATTTTTGTACTCCACTCGAGATATTTTTAGACTTGAGAGATTTATATTCTAGAGTTGTAAAGGCTGTGTGCCTTATTTCATGTATTAGATATTTTGTATTTTGAGACATGTTGAGATCTCCAAACTGTTATTATTCATTTCAGACATTGACTTTGTATTCCAGCTTATTTGGTTGATGAGATGTATTAATCCGAAATCTATCATTTCATCATGTGTTTATTATAAAATCTTTTACTTGCTTTGTACCTACACCTGTTGTTGATTCCACTAGAGAGATAGTAATTGTGATGGTGAAACATGTTATTGCACGGTATGGTGCATGGCAGGTTTGACATTCCTGGTTTCACCTCGGACTGCAGCCTTGTGTGAACCCAGGGGCGTCATAGTTGGTATCAGAGCTCTAGTTGCAGTATCCTTAGGATCATCCTGTGTCGAGTCGTGGAGCTAGGTTAGAGTTTCTTAGGATTCATGTATAGAGTCCGCTAAGGATTTCCTAGTATTAGTGAGGACGGTATCTG
Organism: Asparagus officinalis; assembly: GCF_001876935.1. Lineage (NCBI taxonomy): Eukaryota > Viridiplantae > Streptophyta > Magnoliopsida > Asparagales > Asparagaceae > Asparagus > Asparagus officinalis. The sequence goes on from NC_033800.1 coordinate 127,903,492, forward strand.
CGTATATCTCAAAATTCGAGAAAATTTTTTTATGACAATTATTTTATGTTGATTGAAGGTATTTGCGTGAATACTATGTGTTATGAATTCGTATTGTGATACGATGTATATATATATATATTTATTATCTCACTTACTGTGATAATTAAGCTCTCCTTTTGATATTATAGATATCGAAACGAGGATGTGGTCGAGGTAAAACTCGTACCTGGAGAGCTGGGCATGCAGAGCCGAGCCGCAGCAGGCTCCATAGTATTTGATCGACTTCATGGCACCGTTAGCAACAAGATCTTACAACACTCGAGAAGCTAGAAGTGTATCCGTTAGCATCAGCAGTACCACTTTTAGGAGTTCCATCACCGGTTGTACCCGTCGTGAAAGTAAAGAAGCAATACTTATGAAGGCACTACCATCACAATTAGCTGTTTATAGAGCCGCAGAGCAAGAGGTTTAACTCTGAAAGAATAAAAAAGATATCATACAATAAGAGCACTAGAGTTTCAAGCCGCACCAACTTCATTTACCACCTATAAGGGAAGGAGTATGTGAAAATTTCTTGAACGTCAACTTAGTACCAAGCAGAAGCTAGATGTATTCAGTACTAAGGACATCGCTAGAGGATAGCAACAACATCCAGATTTTTGACGGGTAGCAATTATCACCTATTTGAAAGAATTTTAGTTACTACTTCAACAAGCAGTTAAAACTAGTCTAAGTAAAGTAGGGAGATATACCCGTAGTGAAGGAAGAAATTAAAACCATAATAGTAAAAATGACAATGACAAGAGAATCCTAGCAGCGGGAGAATGATTTTAACCCAGTAACAAGGACAATATAAGAAAGGAGCACAATATGATTCGAGAGTACCGAAGTAGCACAGAATTCGGAGTACATGTTACAACCATAACAAGATCGAACAAAGAGCGAAAGAATTATCGCAGTACACCAGCAGGGAGCCAGCAAGATAGAGGTCACAGATGACAGCCTCAGAGTCGTAATTACAGCCAGCAGTGGGGAAATAGAGGCATTACTTGTTAATCCGAGGATTAAGGGTCAGCAGGCCATATTTGCATCACCCAGGAGATTTGCTTTATCCAGCAGAGTCTATTCAGTAGTACCGCGTGATCAGGGTACAAGCGGAGCTTTCTTCGTAATTTCCTTTTCAGCTCGGATCTAGTTTGAGTTAGGAAATTTGCTTACTTCTTATCTCTCATACCTTCGTTGATAGGTTTCAGCTTGTAGCACATTTCATAGATATTCCATTGTCAGTCTCTACTCCTCTAGAAGGCGTGTCCCTTCTATCTGTAGGAGATGTGTCATCAGACTAGATGAGTCTGAGTTAGTCATCGAGTTGATCGTGTTACTGATGTCAAATTTCAACATTTTTTTTCTTTTTCTTGGTATGGATTAGCTATCATCATACCATGTTAGTATCGATTGTTTTACTGAAATAGTTAGCTTGTGAGCATTCTTTAGATTTGTATAGATAGTAGTGACCTCATAGGGTGACCGGAATGTGGGGTCATTTCTGGTATACGTCGAGTAGGTGATGCTGAGGGATCGGAGTGCTGATTTGTGTGAGACCGGAGTTGTCTCAGAGTATCAGGATGTCTTTCAGGACATACCTAGATTTCATCCAGTGAGAGAGGTTGGTTCTTGCATCGAGTTGCAGCCGAGCACAGTACCGATATCCCGAGCACCCTATCGTACGACACCTGCTGAGGTGAGGGAGCTACAGATAGAGTTAGATAAATAAGTTATTATCTGAGTATTACTCACTGGAGTATCTTTTATTTATGGGAATATTGATCCTCTTCGGGAGAATGAGGACGGTAACCTATGATTATGTATAGATTTTTATGATGTGAACAAGTTCACTGTTCGGATTTGTTAGGATTTTTGACTTGTTCGATCAGCTGTGGGAAGCGCAATATTTTTCTCGAAGATTGATCTTTGATTTGTTCCCAAAGCCGTTTTTCCTGATTCGATATGAATCTTTCGAGTTTTTGGTCATGCCATTTGGGTTGACTAATGCACCCGTGGTATTCATGGATTTGATGAACCGAGTTCTTCATCCCTTCTTAGACCAGTTTGTGATTGTCTTTATCGATGATATTCTTATATATTCGAGATCGGAGGCAGAACACGAGTAGCATTTAAGGTTAGCTTTGCAGACTCTACAGGAGCATCAGTTCTATGCCAAATTCAGCAAGTGCGAGTTTTGACTTTCAGGAGTCAGAATTTCTCTCCCACGTCATCAGTAGAAATGACATATTAGTGGATACGGCTAAGGTTATAGCAATTCTTGATTTGGAATCGTCGAAGATGGCGACAGAGATTTGAAGCTTCTTGGGTTAGCCGGTTATTACAGGTAGTTCATCCTAGACTTCTTGAAGATTTCGGCTCCACTTACACGCCTTCTAAAGAAGGGTGTACAGTTCATTTAGAACACGGAGTGCCAGAAGGCCTTTGATACTTTAAAGACTAAGTTGACTATTGCGTCGGTTTTGACTTTTTTGAGCAACGATAGGACGTACGTTGTTTACACAGATGCATCATTGGCAGGTTTAGGAGGCATCTTGATGCAGACTCAGAGGGTAGAAGCATATATCTCATAACCATTTAGGGTGCACGAGCAGAACTACCACATTCATGATTTGGTGTTAGCAGCAGTGATATATGCACTAAAGTCACGAGACATTATTTGTATGGAGTGCAATTTGAGTTGTTCATCGACCACCAGAGTTTAAAGTATCTTTTCTTCCAGAAGGAACTCAACCAGAGACAGCAGCGGTGGATTGAGTTTATTAAGGACTATGAATTCGCGATTCAGTACATCCAGGAACAACTAAGATGTACAAGGACTTAAAGAGATACTTTTGGTGGAGTGATAGGCGTAGGAAGATTTCAAAGTATATAGCTAAGTGTCGTACCTGTTAGCAAGTGAAGGTGGAACATCAGAGACCGGTAGGAACACTTCGGTCTTTACCCATTTCGAAACAGAAGTGGGCGGACATTTTTATGAATTTTATTGTAGGGTTGCTAAAGTCGAAGAAAGAAAATGATTCTGTTTGGGTTATAATGGATAGACTAATGAAGTCATCATATTTCATTCCAGTGAGGACTACTTATACAGCTAAGGCGTATGCGAGGGTCTTCATTCGGGAGATAGTTCGACTACACGGGGTTCCAGATATGATTGTGTCGGATCGAGGATCGGTTTTCACTTCGCATTTTTGGAGGAGTTTTTAAGACTCGTTTGGCAGCAAGCTATCTTATAGCAGTGTATTCCACCCACAGACAGATGGTCAGACGGAGAGGGTGAACCAAGTGTTGGAGGACATGTTGTGAGCATGCGTCATTGACTTCCAAGGCAGCTGGGAGGATCATATCCCACTGATAGAGTTCGCTTATAACAACAGTTATCAAGCGACAATCGGTATGGCTCCATATGAGGCACTGTACGGGAGACCATGTAGATCACCGATATGTTGGGCAGAGCCGGATGACAGTTTAATGCTTGGGCCAGAGCTTGGGAGATAGATTACTGAGAAAGTAACATTGATCAGAGAACATATTCTAGCCGCTCAGAGTCGGCAAAAGAGCTATACAGATAAGAGATGAGGATATTTAGAGTTTCAGGTTTGAAGAGTTAGTTGTGCTGAAAGTATCATCTATGAAAGACGTTCAGCGATTCGGAAGGCGGAGAAAGCTTGAGCTGAAATATATTGGACTGTTCCGAATTTTGGAGCTTATTGGGGCTGTTTCATATGGACTAGACTTTCCAGCACCGATGTCTAGTGTACATATAGTATTTCATGTTTTAATGTTCAAGAAGCAATTACATGATGAAGAGCAGTAGTGAGTGTTGAACGCATCAGAGATTTAGCTTCAGGATGATTTGACTGCGATTGAAATCTCAGTTTGTATACTTGCTAGAGAAGACAAGAAATTTAGAAACAAGATATTTTTTCCTTGGTAAAAAAATTCAGTGGAACCGGAAAGGAGTTGAGGAGGTTTCTCGGGAGCGCGAGGAGGATATATATCGCGACTACCCACAATTGTTTGATCAAGTAAATTAAATTTTTGTATGACTTGTTTATGGCTTATGGTTACCTGTATGGTGATGTTTATACTTAACACTAAAATGAGGGTATTAACACTTATCTCCTAAGTACTTGGAACATATGGTATATATATAAGGGGTTTCTTATTTGGACTTTTCGCTCGATGTACTTGTTCCATTTAATTAGGGGTTAAGTGGGGGTATTTATATTTTTGATAGTTAAGTGTAGACATCGAAGATGATTTTCGGGAGCGCGAAGATGTTATGCCACGCGACTTCCTACACCTATTGAGGAAGTGTATTGATTTATGTGTGCGATTATTTGTGTAGTTATATTTTGATTTAACGCTAGAATGAGGATATTTTCACTTAATTCTTAATCTTTCGGAACACATGGTATATATAAATCTGGAAATCTATGACTAGTTAAGAGTTTATGTGTTTTACATATCATTTCAGTTAGAATTTGGATAAACTCAAAAGACCAAAGTTGTAGGTCTCTTCAACAGCTTTCCAACAAATCTTAGATCACCTTATTCTGAGGTCGTATTAGAAAGTTATGGCTATTATACCGAACCTTAATCTGTGTGCAGACTGTCAGGCAATCGACCGCTGGGCGTGCAGACGCCAGTTTCGGTTCTGTTTCGGGTTGGGTTTTGTCTATACCAAACCCGTTTGCTACCCTAGGTATATATACTCGTTTTGAAGCTCTCAGAACCCTCTTTTGAACCCTAATAGCCTCAGCCCCCTCCTCTCTCTCCTCTCTAAACCCTAGCTCGGATTTTGGCGTTTTTGGGGCGTTTCGAAGGATTTTCGGTGGGGTTTCGCGGTTCAGATTGAAGGAGGATCATCTTCTGGGGATTTGTCAGCACTTGAGGCGAGTAACATCTCGTCCAATCCTCTCCCATGTTTATTTTTAAAGTTTACAAACGTTTTTCATGAGTTTTATTGAACCTAAGACTTATTTTCAAGTATAAATCAATGCTCTTATTAGGGTGAATGCTAGAAATCATGTGTTTCAGATTTGAAATCCTCACCAACGAGTTTTTGATGAAAACCCAGATCTGAAAATTTATTTAAGAATAACAAATATGAGTTTTTATTTTGATTAAATGTTTCACTCATGTTTAGGAGTTAAAAGTTAGGTCTAACATGCTAGTGTTCGTTTCTCATGCTATATATGAATTTATCATTGCCTCATAGTCTAGAATTGATAGTTATGGAGCTGAAGATCAGTATAGTGGGAGTATGGAACGAGATGGACGAGCTGCAGTTGTGAAATATCCAGTTTTCAGCCCGTGAGTCGACTCATGACTCATCATGAGTCGACTCATCAGGTTGAGTCGACCCATGACTGTCATGAGTCGACTCAAAAAATCAATCCATGTTATTCATTTGTGTCTGCTGAGTTGACTCGTCAGTTCATGAGTCGACCCATGAGTCATGAGTCGACTCATAGCTGATTATGAGTCGACTCATCGAAGTTTTTCCTATTTCGTTGTGTTTCTGTTTGATCACCTACTGTGCTTATACTTTCATATAGTGTTCATATATGATCGAGGGTTCCGTTTATCATTTTTGAACATGAGAAGTTGCCTTGTTTATCGGGTATTAAATTACAGTATTCATGATTTCATCTACATATGTAAGATGACATTTTTCTGACACAAGCTTAGATCTGTACAGCGAGGCATGTACAAGGGTAGAATATGTATACCTATACTATTAGTATTCCATTTTTCATACACACAGTCCTCGTGTTGGACTATAATCCATTAAAATCCTTGTGTTGGACTATAATCCATTAAAGTCCTCGTGTGGACTATAATCCATTTGAGTCCTCATGTTGGACTATAATCTATTACAGTCTTATGTTGGATAATTGCTAAACCTTGAGTATGTTTCTTAACCGAGTTTGGAACACGACATATTATATGAAGCTGGGACATGATAGCTACCTAGGCTAGACATGACATTTATTGTAGCTTTGACACGTTTAAATTGTATCGGTAGAGATGGGTTTGATTTTCTTTTCTTTATTGTTTCTTGTGTCAAACCTCGGGTTTAGTATTTAGGGATTTATAATTTGAGATACAAGGTATATACATGAGGGTTTCCTTGTTTGGATTATTTCGCTCGACGTACCTATGCTCGTGTTGTAATTTCCTAAGTACTAAAACCCACTATTGTTAGTATAAATGATTGTATATTTTTATATATCAACTGTATTTCATATACAACGAGCCCTATTCCTTGGGGTTGGTTGTGATGTTGCTCGCTAGCGCTTTGACACTCGTTGTCCCTCCCCCTTTCAGGTAACGAGCCCGGAGCCCGGAGAGTCGCAGGTTGAGGGCGATTCTTATTAGTGTCCATTTATCCTCTTATTAGATGTATTTCATTTTTGTACTCCACTCGAGATATTTTTAGACTTGAGAGATTTATATTCTAGAGTTGTAAAGGCTGTGTGCCTTATTTCATGTATTAGATATTTTGTATTTTGAGACATGTTAAGATCTCCAAACTGTTATTATTCATTTCAGACATTGACTTTGTATTCCAGCTTATTTGGTTGATGAGATGTATTAATCCGAAATCTATCATTTCATCATGTATTTATTATAAAATCTTTTACTTGCTTTGTACCTACACCTGTTGTTGATTCTACTAGAGAGATAGTAATTGTGATGGTGAAACATGTTATTGCACGGTGTGGTGCATGGTAGGTTTGATATTCCTGGTTTCACCTCGGACTGCAGCCTTGTGTGAACCCAGGGACGTCACAGAGAAAGATTGTAAAGAGAGATTGTATTAATTCATTCTTTTTCTAAGTCAGTTAGAGAGATAAACACATAATTTTATTCTCATTTATTCTTTAATTTTCCCACCAACACATAGGATAGGATAAAAAAAGGAGTTTGAGCCAATACCTAGTAGCTATGATTTTTGGATTAAAATTGGTTTCCATCTTTTATTTAAAACACATTGACTGTAAATTGAGCTCACTTTCCAACAAATGGCTTCTGAGCTAAGGTCATGATCTAATTAATCTAAAAAAGAAAAAAATGAATCCAATGTGAAGCCGAAGGTGACGGGAGAACCCATGTTTGTCCATTGGAATAAGATAGTCTGGTTATCCCCACAAATAATATAGTCTGCTTAGCCCCTATGAGAGAAGTGGTGTGCAAAAGTTAGCGAATCCTGTGAAAATTTGAAAGATTGAACTATACTTAGAAATTAAGAGTGAAATGATGAGGTTATTAATATGTGAATATAGTCTCACATCATATAAGGTAAGAAAATATGAGTTAGGGTCAAAACCTAATAACTATAGTTTTTGGGTTAAAACCGGTTCATAGCTTTTGTTTAAACCCATTGAATCTAAATTGGATCCAATTTCTTCAACATTCGCCACCTATAATATTTGCACAAGTATGTACATATGTAAGCCTTCTTTGTGCTGTACATATGTAAGCCTTCTTTGTGCTCATGTTCATAAGAAAATTGCACTATATACACAAAACAGAAAAAAAAATGACAGCTAAAGAAAGAATTCAAGTACAAATTAATTTAGAAGGAAAGCCCAAATGAAATAAAATTTCAGAACCAAAGTTATCAAAATTGCCCTGCACGAGCACAAGTACAATACTTGTATATAATAACCGATAACATAAAACAGTAAAGCTAAAGTCTGATAGTCACATCTTCAATAAAGACAATTTACTGTTATTTTATAAACTATTTTGTTTGAAGATGCAATTCTCGAACTTCAGAAATATAGTTTTCACCCCCTGTTTCTTGTATATACTAGTTAAGATGCACGTGCAATGCACGGAGTTAAATATCATGATTATTTAAATTAATAAAAATAGAATAAAAATAAAAAGAAAATAAAGTTTTTTGTGAGATTGTTCATCAACTCAATAATCTCTCTCAACTAAAATATTATCATTGTTTCTTTCAACCCAGACTGTGACCATGTGGTCTACTATTTATGAGTTATAAACACATTAATCTAGTACAACATATCTGTTTATTAGTATCTTGAAGTATTCAAAAGATGGGTGATCATTCAATTCGTAAAGGAATTTTTTATATGAATTTATTTGTAATATGTCCATTAAACTTTTAGTTGTAGTTTGACTCATATTCATATTAACTTTTAGTTATGGTTTCACTCATATTTATATTATCTAATATTCTCATTCAATTTATAGCTCATTCTCTATATCATAGAAGTAAAACTGAAAGTATGAAAAATTATTTTCTTATGAAATTAAAGCAGGAAGAGTATGATATATTTCACCATGTGCTCTAAATATAAAAAAAATTCTTTGATATAAGGTCCCTATCAAATCATACCCAAAATGATGTGAATGAAAAATGCTATTATAACTCACTTGCCTAGGACAATTGTATTGTATATAGGACGTATAACTCATCTGGAATATCCACATCTGCTAAGTGAATTTTGTTAGGTCTCATGTTATGAGCCTACATCTTCTGATCTTATTTTGATAATTACAAACAATTCCTAATATTATTTGTCTAGTGTTTATGTTTTCTTATTAGGTATTTCCTAATATTATTTGTCTAGTGTTTATGTTTTCTTATTAGGTATTCTAGACAAACAATATGTTGGAGGATGGATGGAATGTCTAGTGTTTATGTTTTCTTATTAGGTATTCTAGACAAACAATATGTTGGAGGATGGATGGAATCGAACATTCATGATCACATCAAATAGAGGTTAGCGGAATATCAGAATGAAACCGTTGCACATCAAGTCATATTCAAGATCAAGCTTCATCCACAACCAAGTCAAGTATATTGAAGATCTCATAGCTTGGGTAAATTAGTTTAGAGTTTATACTTTATGTGTTAATACCTTAAACTCGATATTATACACACACAATTTAGTGGTTTATGTGTTTTATCTACAAAAGTTTTTGCAAACAAATAGATATATAATACTTATTTATTTTCTATGTGGATAAGTTATTTTGGTTTATCTATGTGGATAAGTCATTTTCACAATTATGTGTTTCATACTCTATTGAATTTACAAAATATTATATTTATGGATTGAAGACTTGTTTACACTATTTTTATATCTTATATAAGTCTATAAATCCATTCTAAAGTATTTCAAAGTTTTTTTTAAATCATTCTGGCAAAATCAAGTTTTTAACATGTTCATACTTATGTGATTTTGCAAAAAATGATGAGATTTTACAAATGGAGAATGCAAATTGAAAAATTCTTTTTGTAACATGTTTATTATCATGCTTACAATCATTTTTCAAAGGTTTATATTTTTCTGAATTTATTTGCTATTTTTAAAACCACTTTAAAGTTTAGTTTTACTGTTTTCAACAGGCTGATAATATGTTATCAGTCGACTGATGAATGTTATCAGTCGACTGAAGAAAACGCCTAGAATCATCAAAAGTTTCTATTTTGTTTCGGTCGACTAATCAGTCGACTGGTGATCTATTAGTCGACTGATAGAGGTCGTTAGTCGACTGATGAGCTGGTAAACGCCAACAACGGTCAGCTTATCAGTCGATTGATCAACTCGTCAGTCGACTGATGGCCTGTAACGACTATTTTTTTAGTTTTTGTTTTTTTGTCTTTTTGCTGGATTTCACTTGGATTTTGAGCTTTGTTTCTTTATCCTATATATGCCCTATATCATTTCACTTCTGAACTAAGAAGAGAATGTTTTAAAACAAGTTTAAAAAGAGTTTTAGTTTGTTTTAAGTGTTTATTTATAAAATCAGTTTTGTGAAGATTGTTTTATAAGAAGAGGAGATCAATTTCAATTTGGGCTTTCAATCTTCCAATCTCTCTCTCTTGTTATTAGAGAAGTATTTCTAAACTCATATCTCTAGCTTGTTTATGCTTTAATTGTTATATTCATATTTTCTAGATTTATTTGAGTTTATATTTGATTTTCTCATTGCTTGCACACACAACCATTGAGCTTAAGTATTTTTAGATTTATTTGAGTTTATATTTGATTTTCTCATTGCTTGCACACACAACCATTGAGCTTAAGTATTTTCACATATTGTATAATTTGGGGTTCACACAACCATTGAGCTTAAGTATTTTCACATATTGTATAATTTGGGGTTATGGTGAGTGTAACCTTGAGTGTGAGCCTAAATTATGTTATCATCTATTATAGAGAATAAATCTTATAATTGAGCCTTATTGTGATAGTATCACTTTGTAATACACATTTACACCGAGAGAAGTGTGTGATGATGAAGTAGTCGATGCCAGGAGGAGTGGCATCGGTAGTAAAGCCTAGAGAGAGATAGTAAAGTCGAGCACTTGAGGGGGGCGATATGTGAGGATCAACACTTAAGATTGTAGTTTGTGTATGTACATTGTGAAAGATTAATAGAGTTTTCGATAAGCTAGAACACCAAGTGTGTAGAGAAGTTTCGGCTTCCAAATCGGGTGAGTCAATAGTGGAGTTTTCCCCAGGAGTGGGAGCAGAGACGTAGGACGGTTTCGGTAAGCTAGAACACCGAGTGTGTAGAGAAGTTTCGGCTTCCAAACCGGGTGAGTCAATAGTGGAGTTTCCCAAGGAGTGGGAGCGGAGACGTAGGACGGATGGTCCGAACTCCGTGATCATATATTACAAGTTTTATAGTAATTAAGTTTATACAAAAATGAATTTGTGAAAATATTAAATTATTTGTTTATGGACTTCATAATAATATTTTATATTAATTCATTAAGTCTATAAAATCATTTTATAAAAGTTTTAATATTGTGTTTATGTCAAATGACAAAAACATGTATGTTTAGTTTTCATATTTTTGGACATATTTGAAAAATGATGAGTTTTCACTATTGAGAAGTACAATGATGAGTTTTCATTATAACATGTTCATTTATATGTTTATAATGATTTCCTAAAGTTTTATATTTTTTGGAATTTATTTGCTATTTTTAAAAGACACTTTAAAAATCAGTTTTACTATTTGATTCAGGCTAATAACCTGTTATCAGTCGAATGGTAAGTCAATTGATGACATCAGTCGATTGATATGTCGACTGAAGAATATACCTGGAATCAACAAAAAGTTTTTGTTTCATTTTGATCGACTGACCAGTCGACTGATGATCCATCAGTCGACTGATAAATGCCGTCAGTCGAGTGATGAGTTGGAAAATACCTCTAACGGTCAGCTCATCAGTCGACTGATGAAAGTAGTTAGTCGACTGATGCTGTAATAGCTAGTTTTTTTTTCGTCTGTTCTAGTTTTGGGTTTTTGATCCTTTTGCCTCGTTTTCTCTTAGCTTTGGGGTTCCTATAAATACCCTCACATATCCTTAGTTTATGTAGTTAAGAGAATTGTTTAAACAAGTTAAAGGGTGTTTTGTGTTTGTTTAAAAAAGTGTTTACAAGTTTGGTTTTGTGAAGAAATTTTCACAATGGCTTGAGGAGATCATCAATTGTGTTTGGGCATTCAACTCATCTCTCTCTCTCTCTCCCTTGTTATCTATAGAGAAGTTTTCCTAAACTCAATCTATCTTTACATTTATATTGTTTGATTATCATTTTATTAAGCTAGTAGTTATTTGAGTTTAGTTTGTTTTATTGATACTCCTTGTTCACACACAACCTATTGAGCTTATTGTATTTACATTCATAGTATAATTTAGGGTTGTGGGTGTTAGACCCTAGAGGGGGGTGATTAGGGTCTGATGCTAATCTAATCCGATTATAGGTCAATTAAAACTAATTAACAAATATTCTTGTAATATAGATATACAATATGTTATGAGCAAGAATATGCAATATAAACAAAGAGAAATATCCTAGAAAGAGATATACTAAGAGATATATGCGAGGATATATAAATAACACAAGGGTAAACAAACTAAACTAAAGATACAATTATGAAAGGGTAAAATAAACAATGCAAACACACAATATGATCACAGAGTTCGGACCTTCCGCCCTACGTCTCCGCTCCCCACTCCCAGGAAGAAATCCACTATTACAACCGGATTTTCTACGCTCACCCGAATAATGTTTATACCTCACAATGTCGGTTTTTAATGTTCACCGATCAACGTTCATAATAACTCACAATGTCAGTTTTTAACACTCACCAATCAACATTCAATCCTCACACTCGGTTTTCTAGCTCACTGAAAACTTTACAACACTAACAATGTAACAACAAATATGTTCTCTACAATAGATGAGAACTCAATGTAGCTCATTCTTAATTATTACAACTCCCCACAACCCGAATTATACCATGTATGAAAATACAATAAGCTCAATGATTGTGTGTGTAAGCAATGAGAAAAATAAGTCTAAACTCAATTTAATCTAGCAAAATAAATATGACACATTAAACATAAACAAGCTAGATAAAGAGTTTAAGAAAACTTCTCTAAAATGAGAGTGGAGGGATGCAGATTGAAGCCCAAACAAGATTGATGATCTCCTCAAACTCTTGTGAAATTCTCTTCACAAACAAACTCTTAAACACTCTTTTAAACAAACACAAAACAAACTTAAACCCTTATTAAACTCTTTTAAAATATTCTTTTAGATTGTTATGAAGGATGAGAGCAAGGGGGTATATATAGCCTCCCAAAATCTCAGCCAAAACCTCAAAGGAAATGACCAAAAAGCCCATAGAGAAACAGCTGAGGAACTAGCCGTTGGAACCCAACGGTCAGTTTGGCGGTCGACCGTGGAAAACTCGCGGTCGACTGCGAGTAACAAAAAGGCCAGGGTTTGTCTCTAGACAACAGACGGTCGACCGTGGCGGTCGACCGCTAAACTCTCTGGACTGCATCCGGTCGACCGTCACGGTCGACCGCGAGCCTCTGAAAATGGCCGACCGCAAACAGATATATGCAATTTGACAGGTTTGAAACAGTTTTCTGATTTTAAAATCCTATTTAAAAATATCAAATAAATTCTAAAAAATGTAAAACTTTGGGAAATGATTGTAGACATGATAATACACATGCTACAAAAACTGGTTTTTAAAAAGGACCTCCCAAATAAAAAATATCATCATTTTATAAAATAGTCCAAAACATGAAAATGTGAACATATGAGTTTTGACATTTTAGCTTAACCATGTTTTGAAACAATACAAAATGATTTTATAGACTTAATAAAATATATATATAATTATTGTTAAGTCCAAAACCTAAGAATATAATATTTTTACAAAATTGCATATTTTTGCAAACATTTTAAAAGTAAATATGATTTTATTGAACTAAATAAAATCGATATTGATGAAATCATATATATGCATGTAAGTACGAAACAAAAATATATTTTCTAATTATATTCAATTGTTTCATATTAAAACTTGAAAACTACCAAAACATATATGTATATATATAACTATATATATGCAAAACCAAAACGTAGATGTGTGTATATGATTGAGCTTAAAGTACCAACACACATAATATAAAACCTAAAACTAAATTTACCCAAGCTTGTGATCTTCAACGAAGCTCTATCTTGGTACACTTGTGGATGAAGCTTGAACTTGAATCTTTAACTTTGAAGTGCGTAGGCTTCACTCCATAATTCCGCCAACCTCCATTGTATATGATCGTGAATGCGCAATTCCATCCATCCTCCATCATGTTGTTTATCTACAATAAATAGAAAACCACAAACACTAGACAAACAACATTAGTAGTAAATTATTTATTAAATATCATCAAAACAAAAAGGCCAACAATCTTCCCCTTTTTTATGATGACAAACAATTTACAAAAAGGATATATGCATGAAAAGAAAATGAAATACAATATTATAATTATCATGCATATAAACAAAAAGAATATATTCACAATATTTTTCCCCCTTCGACAACATCAAAAATAGGACAAAAGGATGAAGAGAGCGAAAGCTCCCCCTACATATAAGCATGGGTGAGTATAAAACAAATATAGGGATTTCTCCCCCTATCAAAATGCCATATAGAATATATGAAATGAAGTGCTAAGGCAATCATATGTGAGCAAGTATAGATAAATATGCTAAATATCACTCACATACAAGAGGAAAATGAGGACACATATAGATATATCATTTATGAAAGAAGTGTCTCATTACACAATTATAAAACATAGTGTAAAAAATAGATTTATAAAATCAAAAGAAGAGGAACATGAGAATCATGCAAAAAGTTTTCAAATGAAAATAAATTAACCAAATGAAATCATAAATCAAATTTTAAGCCCAAAAATGACGTTTGATCAATAAAGGAAATTTTCTTTGTAAAACTTGATCAAACCACATAAAGAATACATTATAAAGCATATTTGAAATTTGAATCATCTATTTGTGCTTATATAATGAATTCAAAGCAATAACTCAAAACAAAAATTTTAACAAAATGCAAGAGAGCCAACAATATATCAAGCTCTTAGGCTTGTTCCAACCCATATAAGGACTTATAGTACCCGGTAAACAAGATTTGGGAATAAACACCTAATAAATCTGGGGAGGTTATATATACACAAACCTCTCATCAAAACAAAAACCAATAATTATAAAAACAAAAGAATTTAACCAATAAAAAGAATTGTTTTCATATTCAAAAAATTAAAGTATAATTTTCAAAACCAAGAAAAAGAAAAAGAAAAAACACTAAAATAATTGGTTTAAAAAGATTTTAGCACCCAAGCATTCTTGGTGCCGGATTGGTTAGGGACATGACCCTATCATTCAAGCTCAAATCCCTAGGGTTATGAACCCTCTTGGGCGTATGTGGTGCACGGACACGGTCATAACAAAAATTACTCAAATGACCCTTCCGATTATAATAAGTACAATGGAAATGAGGCATTTGCTTATGTTGCCCAAACGGTTGTGCACAGGACTCATTTGCAAAAATAGGTTTATCTTAGAAATTATTTTGCAAATGAGAAACTCTCCTCAAAGCAAAACAAAATTTGGTCAAATGATCAAAACGACCATAATGATCACAGTTAAACTTCTGTGGTCTTTTAAAATTATTTGGCAAAAATAAAATCTTTTTCAAATCAAAGCAAAACTTTATTAAATGGCCAAATTGACCACATAGATCACATTTAAACACATGTGCATGTTTATGATAAGCATGATGAGTTTGTGCATGTACATGTGCATGTGATGAAGAAGCCTTATGAGATGCACAAGAAGCATTAGTCTTAGAAGATTTGCTTGCATTATAGCAAAATTTAGCAATGTGGCCTTTACGATCGCAAATTGAACATTTATAAATTTTGCTATAAATATGTGCATAGTGAGTGTTGGATTTGAAAGAATTAACATGAGACTTTGCACATAAGTCCATAAGTTTCTTATTATTAACAATGCATGTTTTAATAGTTGAATCTAAAGATGAAATGTGATTTTTAATAATATTCAACTCATCATTAGACATATCTGCATTAACATTAGAAGTAGAACATAAATATTCATTTATAAAAGAAGCTGTATCATTTTTTATGTTCTCTACTTCTAACATGACATCAATCTTAGCATGAGATAGGCTAGCAATTGATGGGATCAAATTTTCATTTTCCAAATTTAATAAGTCATTGTTTTCTTTAAGCATAATATTTTCTTTTGTAATGACATCAAATTTGGAAGCTAGCTTCTCATGATCGGATTTTAAATTATCATGCTTGCCTTGTAAATCAATAAAATCTTTATGTAATTTGTTAAAGGCATGCAATAATTTTTCACTAGCACAAGCAAGTTCATCACTAGATAAATCATTAATCGATTCGAACTCGCAAACCTCACTAGGGCTATCGCCTAGTGGCCGTGTGCATGATGCTCCATATGAACTTGAAGCGGGATCCTCCAAAGCTTGTTGGATCGCCTCCAAGTCCCCTTGATGTGCTTCAATAAGTTTTCATAAGTTGTAAGCACTATCAAAATAAACAAACTTGTTAGACATAGATGAATTAAGAGCATTTAGCAAATATTCTAACAAAATCTTGTTCATTGTAAACATCCTTTTATCATGTTTGCTCCACTTAGATTTCTCCAACATGGGCTCAATATAAGCATAATCAATGACTTCCCATAAATCAATATTTTTAGATTGAACAAATATTTTGAATCTAAAACACCATTGAGCATAGGGGAAATATTAAATTTAGGAGCAATACTAGAATCATAGCCTAAACAAGATGCATCATTCATATCCATAATTTGTAAAAATATGCAAGCAAGATACAAATACAATTAAAACAAGATTAGCACAAAAAGATAACTTGGATCTTTAACTCAAGGCGATTAAACCTTAAATCAAAGAGCATCAAGCTCTGATACCAATTGTTAGATCCTGGGGGGTGATTAGGGTCTTATGCTAATCTAATCCGATTATAGGTCAATTAAAACTAATTAACAAATATTCTTGCAAGATAGATATACAATATGTTATGAGAAAGAATATGCAATTTAAACAAAGAGAAATATCCTAGCAAGAGATATACTAAGAGATATATGCGAGGATATATAAATAACACAAGGGTAAACAAACTAAACTAAAGATACAATTGTAATAGGGCAAAATAAACAATGCAAACACACAATACGATTACGGAGTTCGGACCTTCCATTCTACGTCTCCGTTCCCCACTCCCGGGGAGAAATCCACTATCACAACCGGGTTTTCTACGCTCACCCGAATAACGTTTACACCTCACAATGTCGGTTTTCAACGTTCACCGATCAACATTCACAATTACTCATAATGTTGGTTTTTAACGCTCACCGATCAACATTCACAATTACTCATAATGTCGGTTTTTAACGCTCACCGATCAACGTTCACTCCTCAAACTTGGTTTTCTAGCTCACCGAAAACTTTATAACACTAACAATATAATAATAAATATGTTCTCTATAATAGATGAGAACTTAATGTAGCTCATTCTCAATTGTTACAACTCCCCATAACCCAAATTATACTAAGTATGAAAATACAATAAGCTCAATAATTGTGTGTGTAAGCAATGAGAAAAACAAGTCTAAACTCAATTTAATCTAGCAAAATAAATATGACACATTAAGCATAAACAAGCTAGATAAAGAGTTTAAGAAAACTTCTCTAAAATGAGAGTGGATGGATGTAGATTGAAGCCCAAACAAGATTGAGTATCTCCTCAAACTCTTGTGAAATTCTCTTCACAAACAAACTCTTAAACACTCTTTTAAACAAACACAAAAAAAACTTAAACCCTTGTTAAACTCTTTTAAAACATTTTTTTAGATTGTTATGAAGGATGAGAGCAAGGGGGTACATATAGCCTCCCAAAATCTCAGTAAACCCTAAAGGAAATGACCAAAAAGCCTATAGAAAAACATCTAAGGAACTAGTCGTCGGAACCCAATGGTCAGTTCGGCGGTCGACCGTGGAAAACTCGCGGTCGACCGCAAGCAACCCAATGGTCAGTTCGGCGGTCGACCGTGGAAAACTCGCGGTCGACCGCAAGCAGCAAAAAGGCTAGGGTTTGGCTCTGGACAACAGACGGTCAACCGTGACGGTCGACCGTGAAACTCTCTGGACTGCATCCGATCGACCGTCACGGTCGACCGCAAGCCATCAGAACACAATCTGAGTCTCTGGACTCAAGGGCGGTCGACCATGGCTGTCGACTGCAAACATATATATGCAATTTGACAGGTTTGAAATAGTTTTCTGAATTTAAAATCCTGTTTAAAAATATCAAATAAATTCTAAAAAATGTAAAACTTTGAAAAATAATTATAGACATAATAATAAACATGCTATAAAAACTGGTTTTTAAAAAGGACCTCCCAAATCATTTTGCAAAATAGTCCAAAATATGAAAATGTGAACATATGAGTTTTGACATTTTAGCTTAACCATGTTTGCAAAATAGTCCAAAATATGAAAATGTGAACATATGAGTTTTGACATTTTAGCTTAACCATGTTTTAAAACAATACAAAATGATTTTAACATATGAGTTTTGACATTTTAGCTTAACCATGTTTTAAAACAATACAAAATGATTTTATAGACTTAATAAAAAATGTATATAATTATTGTTAAGTCCAAAACCTGAGAATATAATATTTTCACAAAATTGCATATTTTTGCAAACATTTCAAAAGTAAATATGATTTCATTGAACTAAATAAAATTGATATTGATAAAATCATATATATGCATGTAAGTATGAAACAAAAATATGTTTTCTAATTATATTCAATTGTTTCATATTAAAACTTGAAAACTACCAAAACATATATGTATATATATAACTATATATATACAAAACCAAAACGTGTATGTGTGTATATGATTGAGCTTAAAGTACCAACACACATAATATAAAACCTAAAACTAAATTTATCCAAGCTTGTGATCTTCAACGAAGCTCTATCTTAGTACACTTACGGATGAAGCTTGAACTTGAATCTTTAACTTTGAATTGTGTAGGCTTCACTCTATAATTCCGCTAACCTCTATTGGATATGATCGTGAATGCACAATTCCATCCATTCTCCAACACGTTGTTTGTCTACAATAAATAGAAAATAATAAACAATAGACAAACAACATTAGTAGTAAATTATTTGTTAAATATCATCAAAACAAAGAGGCCAACAGTGGGTTTGTGACATTGAGAGTGAGCTTATATTATGTTCTTATCCATTATAGAGAACAAATTTATTTGTATTATGAGCCTAATTGTGTTGAACACTTTGTAATACACTTGTACACCGAGAGAAGTGTGTGGTGAGAGACGGGGTCATCCCAAGAGGAGTGGGGTAGGTGGTAATGCCTAGAGAGAGATTGTAATTCCTAACACTTGAGTGAGACACGGGCTAGAGACCAACACTTAGAGAGTGTAAAGTGGGATTGCAAAGAGTGTGAGATTGTAAAGTTTTCGGTGAAGTAGAAAGCTAATATTGTGTGGTGTAAACGTTTTCGAGTGATCGTTGAAAACCCGGTGTGATAGTGGATTTCTCCCAGTGAGTGGGGAGCAGAGACGTAGGACGGAAGGTCCGAACTCCGTAATTATTTCCTTATCTTTGAAGTTTGGCATTGGCGTATTTATTCTTGATATTATTATATTACCATTGTTGCATGTTTATATCGCCCTTAGTTTATATATCCTTGCACATATATTGTTCATATCTCATTTGCTAGGATATATTTGTTCATAGTTTTTTTAATTTGGTATTAAATCGGATTAGATTAGCATAAACCCTATTCACCCCCCTCTAGAGTTCCTTCCTAGTGGCATTAGGATGCTAACAATTGGTATTAGAGCTTGGTACTCTTTAATTTAAGGTTTAATCGCTGTGAGTTAAAGATCCAAGTTATCTTTTTGGCTAATCTAGTTTTGAGATTCTTTATTATCTTGCTTGCATACATATAGATATTATGGACATGCATTGTACACCTTGTTTAAGCTATGATCCTAATGTTGCTCCTAGAATAGATAATTTTCCATATGATCAATGGTGTTCTAGATTTAATATTTTTGTTAGATCTAGATATTTTAATTTATGGGAAATAATTAAAAAAGCTTATATTGTACCCACTTCGAAGAAATCCAAGTAGAGTAAAAATGATAAAAAAAATATTTACAATGAACAATATTTTGTTAGAATATTTGCTAAACGCTTTTGATTCATCATTTTCTAACAAGTTTGTTCATTTTCATAGTGCTTACACATTATGGAATTTTATAGAAGTGCATCAAGCGAACTTGGAGGCGATCCGACAAGCTTTGGAGGCTTCCTCTTCAAGTTCCATTGGAGCATCATGCACACGGGCATTAGACGATAGCCCTAGTGAGGTTTGCGAGTTCGAATCCATTAATGATTTTTCTAGTGATGAACTTGCTTGTGATTCTGAAAAATTATTACATGCCTACAACAAATTGCATCATATCTTATTAGATTTAAAAAGCAAGCATGAAGATTTGAAATTCGATCATGAGTTGTTACCATCTAAGTTTGAAACTATTTCTAATGAGAATGTGATCCTCAAAGAAAATAATAAAAAATTAAAATTGGATCAAGATTCCCTGATTTCAAATGTTGCTAGTTTAACTCATGAAAGAGATAATGTCATATTAGAAGTAGAGAACATAAAAAATGATAACGTTTCTTTTATAAATGACTATATATGTTTTACTTCTAATAAAAATGCATATGTGCTTAATAATGAAGATTTGAATCTTGTGAATAAACGTTTTTCATCTTTGGATTTAACTTTGAAAACATGCATTGATAACCATAAGAAACCTATAGACATGTGTGCTAAATTTAGTGCTACAAAATCACCTACACACTATGCACACTTGTATAGCAAAGTTTATAAATGCTCAATTTGTAGTCGTAAAGGCCATATTGCTAAATTTTACTATGATGCACACAAATCTTCTAAGACTAATGCTTCTTGTGCATCTCATAAGGCTTCTTCATCACACACACATGTACATGCACACACTCATAAAGTTCATCATAAGCATGCTCATGTGTTTAAATGTGATTATTTTGGTCATTTTGGTTATTTGGTCAAATATTATTTTAATTTAAAAAGAAAATCTAGTTTGTCAAATATTTCTAATAGACCACATGCTTTTATGTGTGATAATTGTAGTAGGTTTGGATACCTAGTGAAATTTTATTTTGATTTACAAAATATTTCAAAATCGCAAGTTGTTCCAAAAGAACTACCTTTGTTTAATGATGTTTCACATTTGTAAAGAGCTACAAATAAATTTTTTTGTTTGCAAATGGTTCTCGTGCACTTCCACATTGTCATCATAAACAAATGCATCCTTTTTATTGCACTTATTACAATCGGATGGGTCATTTGAGTAATTATTGCTATGACCGATCTCGTGCACTAAATACACCCAAATGTGTTCATAACCCTAGGGCCTTGAGCTAGGGGTCATGTCCCTAAGTTTTCCGGTACCAAAAGTTCTTAGGTGCCAAAACAAAATTAATTGTATTTTATGTTGTGTTTATAGATTTTAGGATTTTATTTGTTTTCAAACATATATATATATATATACATATATACATTTACATTGTTTGAAAAACTTAAATGATTTGTTTTTGAACTTTAAATCCATAGTTAATGAATCTTGTATGTTTTGTAATCTTATTTTGAACTATGAAGTGTTTGTTTTGATTTGTATTTTTGAATTCATTATAAATCACTTCTATGAAGATATTAATGTGTTTGTGCTTATGGATCATCCTTTTGTGCTTTATAATGTATGTTTTATGTGGTTTGATCAAAATTTACAAAAAAAAAATTCTTTTATTGATCAAACATTATTTTTGGGTTTAAATCTTGATTTATGATTTCATTTGTTTGATTTGTTTTCATTAAAAAACGTTTTGCATGATTCTCATGTTTTTCTTTCTTTTGATTTCATAAATCTATTTTTATACATGTTTTTAGGCTTGTGTTTTGAGACACACTATTTATAATGATATATCATTATGTGTCCTCAATGTATTTTTGTATGTGAGTGGTGTTTAGCATATTTTTCATCTATGCTTGCTCACATATATTTGCCTTGATCATCATTGCATATATTCCATAAGGTATTTTGAGGGAGAGCCACTCCCTATATTTGTTTTATACTCACCGTGGTTGTAGGTAGGGGGAGCCTTCGCTCTCTTGTCATTATCCCCTTTTTTATGTTATCAAAGGGGGAGAAATATTATGAGTTAATACTTTTTGTTTATATACATGATAATTATAATGTGTATATTCATTTCCTTTTATGCATATATCTCTTTTTGTAAATTATTTGTCATCATAAAAAAGGGAGGAGATTGTTGGCCTTTTTGTTTTGATGATGTTTAACAAATAATTTATAACTAATATTGTTTGTCTAGTGTTTGTGGTTTTATATCTATTCTAGGCAAACAACATGTTAGAGGATGGATGGAATCGAGTATTCACGATCATATCCAGTGGAGGTTGGTGGAATAGTGGTTAAAGCCTATGCAATTAAAGTTAAAGATCCAAGTTCAAGCTTCATCCGCAAAGTATACCAAGTTGAGCTATATCGAAGATCAAGATTACTTAGGTAATTTAGTTTTAGGTTTATATTATGTGTGTTAGATACTTTAAGCTCAATATCATATATACACACATACATGTTTTGGTTTATATATATATATATATATATATATATATATATATACATGTTTTGGTTTTATAGTTTTTAAGTTCATACAAAAATAAATTTGTGAAAATATTGAATTATTTCTTTATGGACTTCATAACAATATTTTATATCAATTCATTGGGTCTATAAAATTATTTTACAAAAGTTTCAATATTATGTTTATGTCAAATGACAAAAACATGTATGTTTAGTTTTCATGTTTTTGGGCATATTTGAAAAATGATGAGTTTTCACTATTGAGAAGTGCAATTCCAAAAAAAAATTGTAACATGTTTATTTACATATTTACAATGATTTCCCAAAGTTTTATATTTTTAGAATTTATTTGCTATTTTAAAAGGCACTTCAAAAATTAGTTTTACTATTTGGTTCAGGCTGATAACATGTTATCAGTCAACTGGTAAGTTGACTGATGACATCAGTCAATTGATGTGTTGACTGAAGAATATACCTGGAATCAATAAAATGTTTCTGTTTTATTTTTTTCGACTGACCAGTCGACTGATGATTCATCAGTCGACTAATAAATATCGTCAGTCGACTGATGATCCATCAGTCGACTGATGATCCATCAGTCGACTAATAAATATCGTCAGTTGACTGATGAGCTGAAAAATACCTCTAACGGTCAGCTCATCAGTCGACTGATGAAAATCATCAGTCGACTGATGCTGTAACGACTAGTTTTTTTAGTCTGTTCTAGTTTTGGGTTTTTGGTCTTTTTACCTTGTTTTCTCTTGGCTTTGGGGTTCCTATAAATACCCCCACATATCCTCAGTTTTATGTAGTTAAGAGAATTGTTTAAACAAGTTAAAGGGTGTTTTGTGTTTATATAAAAGAGTGTTTACAAGTTTGGTTTTGTGAAGAAATTTTCACAATGGCTTGAGGAGATCATCAATTGTGTTTGGGCATTCAACTAATCTCCCTCTCTCTCTCTTGTTATCTATAGAGAAGTTTTCCTAAACTCAATCTAGCTTTACATTTATATTGTTTGATTATCATTTTATTAAGCTAGTAGTTATTTGAGTTTAGTTTGTTTTATTGATACTCCTTGATCACACACAACCTATTGAGCTTATTGTATTTATATTCATAGTATAATTTGGGGTTGTGGGTTTGTGACATTGAGAGTGAGCTTATATTGTGTTCTCATCCATTATAAAGAACAAATTTATTTGTATTATGAGCCTAATTATGTTGAACACTTTATAATACACTTGTACACCGAGAGAAGTGTGTGGTGAGAGACAGAGTCGTCCCAAGAGGAGTGAGGTAGGTGGTAATGCCTAAAGAGATGTTGTAATTCCTAATACTTGAGGGAGACATAGGTTAGAGACCAACACTTAGAGGGTGTAAAGTAGGATTACAAGAGTATGAAATTGTAAAGTTTTTGGTGAACTAGAAAATCAATATTGTGTGGTGTAAATGTTTTCGTGTGATCGTTAAAAACCCGGTGTTATAGTAGATATCTCCCTGGGAGTGGGGAGCAGAGACGTAGGACGGAAGGTCCAAACTCCGTAATCATTTCCTTGTGTTTAGAGTTTGGCATTGGCATATTTATTCTTGCATATTGTTATATCACCATTGTTGCATGTTTATATCGCCCTTAGTTTGTATATCCTTGCCCATATATTGTTCATATCTTATTTTCTAGGATATATTTGTTAATAGTTTTTTAATTTGGTATTAAATCGGATTAGATTAGCATAAACCCTATTCACCCCCCCTCTAGGGTTCCTTCCTAGTAGCATTATAGTGCTAACAGTTGTAAAGAACATATTGGTTTATGAAGAATTTTTCCTAATAACAATATTACTACAACAATATTACTATTTTAATATTAAATTAATTTTATTATATAAGATTATATGACTCTTTTTAATAAATTATAAAGTATATATATGAAAACCTTAATGCTTATAGCCAATAGTTGGGCTTCACAAAATAGGTTAAGTTTACATTGTAGTTTTCTATTTGTAGTATTTTTGGCAATGTCATTACATTTCCTCTTTATCTATTATTCATACTTTTCTGATGTAAGTTCTCTTTTGCTAGTCACTCAATTGGTCATATTTAGTTTTTATAATATCAGAGGTTAGAATATTCTCTTATGTTTAAAAAGTGTTGACATGATTTTTTTTTAAAAATATATAAACATAGTAGCAATAGTATATACTTCAGTTCAACTCAAACATTGGCTTGGAGTCATTTAAGGTGAGACCCTTTCTACGCTAAAATGATGATGTAGTGGTTACACAATCCAAATGTAAAAGAAGAAATTTCTACAAAGGAAACATAATTTAACACGTTAAATTAACAACTAATTTATAAAATATACATGGGCGGTGTAAATAGCTATACAAAGTAAGGTATATATCTTCATGAAAATTTTATAGTGAGTGACCAACGACAATCATCCTAATTTAAGAATAAATAATTATTATCTTAGTTACTAATTTGATACGCGTAATTATAGAATAAATCTCAAGCAAAAAATAAGAATTAAAATTGTATTAAAATTAAAAAGTAATAATTGAAATTATTAAGCGTCAAATATTAGTTTATGTGAGAAAGTAAAGTAATCTATGGTCTATATGTCTATATAATCAAGCAATCAAATGTATTATAATTATGATGACTACAATCAAAATTATATGGTTGATTCACATTAAATATAATTTATAAAAAAATAGTACATTAGAGTTAAAATCCTTTTAATCACTATATAGATTGTCTAAATTTTTTTTGCAAATATAAATTACACTGCTTACGAACAACGATGTGGTGTACACTCTATGGCATAATAATCTTAAGAACGACTTACTCTTCAATATTATCATTAATTGACGTATCTACATTTACACTGAAAACACAATAAAAATTTAGAAAACTTAAAAGAAACACCCTCAAAAAATTTAAAAATTATAAAAAACACCCTAAATATTTTATAATTTATAAATACACAAAACTATTAAACACTACATTTAAATCAAGGAATTACAAAAAATTATTGAAAAAATTCAAACTTTGGAAATGTGCTAAACTTTAAGGGTGTTTTTTTTGTAAATGTCAAATTTAATAGATTTTTAATCATTTATGTTTTTTTCAAAAAAGTTATAGGAAATATTGACTATGAATGGTTTTTTCTAAACCTATACTTTTAAAGTAAGTATGATATTTTTTAAAAAATTTAAATTTTCTAGGGGTTATTAGTAATTTTTATATTCAATATAGTGTCTATAGATTAGAAATTCGCATGGTGTTTTTTTTATAAATTATGAATTTTAGGGCTTTTTATAATTTTTAAACTTATAGGCTTTTTCTACGGATTATAAATTGTTTATAGACTATTTATAATTCATATACTTTCAATTAACTAATGAGTTTGAAATTCTCAGGTTGTTATTTGTAAATTTTAAAGTTTAAGGTTTTGTTTGTAATTTTTGAAACTTCAAGGGTGTTTTCTATAAATTATAAATTATGTAGGGATATTTATAATTCCTATATTTTTAATGTACTATTAGGTTAGAAATTATCAGGATTTTTGTAAATTTAATAATTTTGAGCGTTTTATTTTGCAAATTGTAAAAAGTTCAGAGTGTTTATTGCAAATTTCATAAAATTATGAGCGTTGTTTGTGTTATTTGTAGATTTTTAGTATGTTTATAGGTTTAAAATTTTCAAGGTGTTTTTTTATAAATTTTGAATTTTTATGGATGTTTTTGTAATTTTCAAAACTTATAAGATATTTTTTTCAAAGTTAAAAAACTTTTAGTTTCTAGCTAGCATATGTTTTTCAGATTTCTCACTGAATTAAAATAAGTAAAATTTATAATTTTTAATATATTTTAATTAAAATTTAAATTTATATGGGTGTTCTTGTAATTTAAAAATTCAGAGGATGTTTTTTACAAAGTCCAAAAAATTTAGTTGTTGGCTAGCATATGTTTTTTAGATTTCTCTGCGAACTGAAATAAGTAAAAGATTTGAATTATATCAAACGTATTTTTTTATCCAATAAAATGTTAAGTCTTATTATGAATATGATAAATCATTTAGTTACTAATTCAAAGAAGATATGGTAATTAGAATAGATTAGGATAACAATGTAATATTTAAAAAAGTTAAAGATAATATGACCATAGAAAGATTTCCCCGTAGTTGGATCCATCATAAGTCCTACAAAGCCTAATCAAAGTTTGGGCTGCAGCGCCATGGAGGTATTAATGGCTGAGGGCCTCAAGAGCAATGGAGGTGTTTGGGCTTGAATTGTATGTTATAGCAATGCATTTGTTTCATCAAATGTGACTGGATTTAATATCCCTTCAGTCATTTTAGTGGATTCAATATAATAGTAAAAAAACTAATTTATTTAATATGTTATATGATGAAACCATGATAGCAATGCATTTGTTTGATCATATGTAACTGCATTTAATATTCATTCAGTCATTTTAGTTGACTCAATATAATAGAAAAAATTGATTTATTTGATATGTTATATGATGAAACCATGATAGATTTATCATTCATCAACCTCATGTTTTAGTTGTGCTATGTTGAATTATTGTGTAGTCTAAAGCTACTGTGATGATGAACTTTTGTTTTAGAGAGAGAGAGAGAGAGAGAGAGAGAGAGAGAGAGAGAGGGGGGAAGAGAAAAAAAAGAAAAAGAAAAGAAATACTTGTATATCCCTTAAGGACCAACTATATGACGAGCTCAATGACCTAGGTGGTGAGGCTCAGATAAGTCCGATAAGGGGACTATTTCTACTTTTTAATGACATCCTTGTTTATAATTGGAATATGAAATATCATAAAAAAACCCTAGAATGACGTTCCAAGAATTATGTTACTATACATATCTTGACTTCGGTGGACACCTATACATGAGAACCAAGGACACTGGATGGTGTTTGGCAACTTTTTTACTATGCAAGTTAGTGGAGGCAATTCGGTTAGAAGATTGAATTATTGTTTGGGTAAAATTGGGTCAACTTCAAACTTGATTTTCTTAGTTTAAATGTTGGCACTTATCTAGGTTAGGATTGAACCATTTTCTCTACCCAGTTTATGACTAACCTAGTTAATGTCTTAACCAGATTAGGGCCAGTTTGGTTGCTTGATTTGTACAAGGAAAGCTAAAAAATGTTGTCAGAATTAAGGGTTTTTGGCAGCTTTATCAACTTTCAATAGTTTGGTTGCATAAGAATATATGGTAAATCTGCATTCTTTATGCTTAGGTGGCAAGGAAAGTGAAATCCCTCTAAATTGGGGTGATTTCATCCGAAAGCTGACAATAGCATCATAAGCACGTTAATCAAGGTTAATTTAGTTGAACTTTGAGAGGGTTTCTCTACAAATGGGGCCCACACATCTATCACTTTCAAGTTTACATAATGTAATCCAAACAAGAAAGTAGTATCATTTTATGAATCACAATGATTCCTAACCAAACAATGACTCCTAATAAAATATTATTTTCATCCAAACATCACTCAACTCATCTCTTCTCATCATTTCAAATCACTCACATCATCCAATAAAATATTATAACAATTCACCTCATCTCATTAACATTTCATTTCTTCATTTTCATCCCAAAAAGTTATGAAAACACTTTTCTTAATCTTTCTTCACATCACCCAATAATACAATGACAACTCATCTCATCTCATTTCATTTCTTATTTTTAAGAATGAACCGAACAAAAGAAAACAAGAAACTACAGGAAATAGGTTTCTTATAATTCATTTCCTTATTTTTTTTCGCCAACCGAACACTCCAAAACTAGTTTTCTTAAAAAATCACAAACATCATCCAATAATAAGGTGACAACTAACATCATTTCAATTTCATTTCTTTGATTTCCTTCTTTTTTAGCCAACCAAACACTCCAAAAACAATTCTTCATTTTAATAGTTTTCCATTTCTTTGATTTCCCTCTTTTTTTTAGGCAAACGAACAGGCCCTAAATGTAAAGTGATGAGGTGGATAACAACTTTCCAAGTTGTGTCATAAATACACAACATTACCAACAATAACCAAACAGCCCCTTAGTGGAAAGTAGCTAAACAGACCTGAGCTGGCAGCTCACCTACTAATTTGGATAAGAGCACTACCTTAGATAAGGGCTTAAAATGTGTTTCGACAGAAACTTATACAAAATTAGACTAGTTTTCTTTAGTTCAAAAAAGAGACTGTTATCTATGTTGTCTTTGGACCATCCTCGCACTGGTTCATTCTAAGTCAGTTGAAGTGTTAACTGGATTAGTGTGAAGCTGTCAAACACACCTATAAATTAGCCAGCAAGAGTCATAATCTTAGTTCAGTATGTACGGAACATAATTATAGTGTAGTCCAATCTAAGGGATTGTGTGAATATATATGCTACAATTGTAAATATCTCTATACTGAAAAGAAGGTTTGGAGGATAAATCTAAAAGCATCTTAGATTTTAGGTAAATAAGTAAAAACTCTACAATCTATTGCACACCATAAATTACTATAGATGCAATCAATATTATAATTAAATAGATTTTAAACTTTAGAGCATGAAACCTTTCATAATTTTCTAGCCCCATACTTTTATCTAGGGGTGTCCAAATAGGATTGAGGCCCGGGCCGGAGCACGGTCCGGGCTAGGGTTTAACCCTGGCCAAACGGGGTTCCGGGCCCGGGTCCGGTCCGCCTCATCGGTGACCGCACCGAGTTCGGCCCGACCAAAAAAACAGTCGGGCCAGGGTTGGTGGGCTGGCTCATGGCCTGGCCCGGACCGGCCCGGCCTTAATAGTCATAAATGTGACCGTTTTGGCCGGGCCGGGCCGGTCGTAAAGGCCATTTTTTACCTTTTGACCAAAATACCCCCAAAACAATAAAAAGGATCAAAATTTGAGGGTATTTTGGTCATTTGTTTATGTGGTTGCCTCTATAAATAGAGGTGGTTTTTATTTGTTTTTCTCATCTAAAACTCATCTACTTCTCTCTAATACTCTATTATACTCTCTAATAATCGCTTTAGCTCTCTAATTCTTTAATCAAATAGTTTCCTCATCTGATTATGAATGGCAAAACCCAACTCCCGAAATGATTCCTCCTACTATAGGAGGTACAGCTACTCGTCCTACTCCTATCGATATTGATCCCGAATCCGGTGGCGATGATTCTACTACACGAATAGCTCCTAAAAGGCCGAGATCCATTGTGTGGAATTTTTTTTGAGAAGATAGACGTCACCAAGGATGAACACGGTAGGCTTCTCACCTAGAAGGCAAAGTGTGTGTTGTGTGGTCATATTTTTCAAGTTCATCATAAGAGCGGTACCGACCATATCAAATGTCATTTAGATAAACACAACAAAGGTCAGACTCCTCAAGGTGATATCTGACAATTTATGCTCTCCCAATCATCATCTTCCGATAGTCTCGGTAGTTGGAATTATGACACAGTCCGAGTTAGGAAATGCATCACCAGGTTTATCATTCTTAAAAACCTTCCTTTTAAATTAGTAGAACATGATGAATTTAAAGATTTATTTACAGATGTTTTTTACCCCACACTTAAGAAAACTTCTCGTCAAACTTATCAACGTGATAATTTAAAATATTATCAGGAGGAACAAGGAAAAATAATTTTTTATTTTCAAAGTTTAAACTATAAATTTTCTTTAACTTATGATATTTGGACATCTAAAGCACAAACTAGTTATTTATGTATCACATCACACTGAATTAATAAAAATTAGTAAATATTTAAAAGAGTTATTTCTTTTATTGGATTTGAAGAGTCGCATACTGGTATTAATATTGCAAATTTAATAACTGAAGAACTTACTAAATTAGAAATATCAGAAAGAATATTTTTCTCTTTCACTAGATAATGCAAGTAATAATAATGTACTTGTTGATTATATCAAAACATCTCTGCTATTGTCATATCGTAGTGATCTTTTTCATATTAGATGTGTTTGTCATATTTTAAATTTAATTGGTCAAAGTGCATTTGGTAAAATTAAACCCATGATAGAAATAATTAGGTCAGTAGCTTATGCTCATAATGCTTCTGAACAAAGAATTAAAAGATGAAAATAATTCTGTAAAAGAAAAAATATAAAACCCAGACTAATTCGAAAAGATGTTGGTCATAGGTGGAATTTCACCTATACAATATTAAGTGTAGCAATAGAATATAAAAAAATTATAAATGATTTTATTGCTTTTTATACTTCTAGTTCTAGCTCTGGTAGCATGTATGAGATAACTGAAGATGAATAGACAGTTATAAGTAATTTAAAAGAGATGTTACAAGTTTTTTTTATGATGCTACAATGTTATTATCTGGTTGTTATTATATCCAATCATTACTTTAGTTGATTTACAAGTTTAAATATTCAAAGAAAATTAATAAATATCGTATGGTTAATTATTTTAGAAATCTAACTTTTTAAATGGAAAGTAAATTTAATAAATATTTTATGTTTATTCCTATTATTTTTGGTTTAGGGGTTCTTATTGATTCGTGTTTGAAGGATGTTGGCCTTCGAAGTTTATTAAATTCCTTGTATGATAATATGATTATAGACACTGATGATGGTCAAACCATTACTGCTACTACTCATCATAATACTATTAGAAATTAATATGATTATAGACACTGATGATGGTCAAACCATTACTGCTACTACTCATCATAATACTATTAGAAATTATTTTCAAAGATTATATGAGATGGTCAAACCATTACTGCTACTACTCATCATAATACTATTAGAAATTATTTTCAAAGATTATATGATTAGAAATTATTTTACAATGGTGAAAAATATATGGAACAATTTCATATCATATACTTTCTATCATCGCTCTTGACTAGGGGTGCATTCGGTTCGGATACGGTTCGGAGATGACACTTACCATAATCATAACCACTTTCTGAAAACGGATACGGTTACGGTTCGGATATTCATCGGTAAAAAAAAGCATTACCATATCTGCATTAAACAAAAACGGATACGGTTTGGATATTAGAGAGTCGGACACGGTTCGGCTACGGATACTAGTCGGATATTTGGGAAATAGATATGAATAGGATATGACAAAAAATACATATGATTTTAATAACTTGCAAAGTAAGACAAGTAAGACAAGTTAGCTCAGAACACCTCAAAAGTGATATCGACATCCATCCGATACTTATTGCATTTGATCAGAGGATAACAAGTACCGCACTTGAGAAATGAATGTCTGCAATTGATCAGAGGATAACATGTACCCGCACTTGAGAAATGAATGTCTTCCTAACAATATATCTTCTCTCTATTTCTTCTTCCCTGTTGTTTGTAAATTTGTTATCTACTTTTAAAAATTCAAAAATTCACCATTTTTATAACCTTAATGTAGGATCCACAATCAATCAATCACCACTAAGCGCGACGCGGTGGCTTGGAGGAGGAGCTCGACGCGGATCCACAATCAGTCAATCACCATTGTATGATCTTAAGACAGCTTCAAAAATTCAACATTTTTATAACCTTAATGTTTGTAAACAACTAGCAGTAGCACTCTAAAGTTCAAACTCAATTGAATTCAATATGCATCACAAGAGGATCCACAAGAAGTTACCTTTGAGAATGCTACTATTGGGAGACACTCCGTGCACCGGGCACAATTCCCACTCTCCCCAACCACTCTCCTCTCCGCCCTCTTTTACAATAGCCAATAACTACCTCACCCCCTTCAATACTCACATTAACCCTAACCACCATGCCATTACCATCACCAACAAGCTCGAACCCAAACCTACTGCTTCGGTTCCTGGCAATGGGCGTTCCCACCACAGTCACCGCCGAATCCTGCACCAACCCATATGGAATCTCAACACAACTCCCATTCCCACGCACCAAAAAAGGGCAAACTTTTCTCTTCTCCGGGCTCAAATCTGCATCATTTTCGGCTCTAACGGATGCCATAAGGTCTGTCCATGCAATGGAGGCCTCTTTGACCACGTCAGCGGTTGCGGGGAGTGCATCGGGCCTAGAGAGTACAGGAAGAATGTGGGGCCAGATGAGATTAGGGTTAGGGGTTAGGTGGGTGAACTTGGGGTGACGAGCTCATCAATGCCAGGGAGAGGAGGTGAACTGGGGATTAGGGCTTTGATCTTGGGGAGAGGGAGAGAAAGGGAGAATGTATAGGCGGAGGTTGAGCGAGACACAGTGGCTTGGTGGAGGAGCTCTACGCGGAAGAGGAGCGGGAGGCTTAGGCGGAGGCAGAGCGGGACGCGACGGCTTGGAGGAGGAGCTCGACGCGAAGGAGGAGCGAGAAACGTAGGGTCGGGTTGTGGAGGCGGAGCTGAAATTGGATTTTCTTTGGAGGTGGCTGAATTTTGGAGCAGAGGAAGGACTTAGGGCTTGTGGTTGTCGAGGTCTTTTGAGTTAGAATTGGGTCGGGTTGTGGATTTCGACCCAATATATGTTATATACCCGACCCAATACAAGTGTTATATATAACTCATTTTAAATATCCGGATATCCTGACCGTATCCGCAATTTTGACCCGATAACCGTATCCGAAACCATATTCGGATAAAAAATCTAAATTGTAACCGTTTCCGAAACTATATCCGACCGGTTTCAAATTTTCTCTACCATATCCGCTTTCTAAACGGATACGGTCACGGTCGGTCCGGGTAAATCTGGACCAGTTTGCACCCCTACTCGTGACTTACTAACAGTGCAGGTTTCCACGATAGCTTCAGAATCCGCCTTCAGCACAGCAGGACGTTTGATCGACGACCACAAGACATCGTTAGATCCGTATACTATACAGGCGGTCATGTGCTTACAAGATTAGTGGAGGTACGAGAAGAGAACGCAAGGCATCGATCGGATGGCTGGAATAGAAGATAAACTTGAAGAAATGGGACTAACAGATAGATATAAGGAGTAAACAATATTCATCAAATTGTAATTTTTATTTTTTAGCTGAAAATTTATAATAAATTATTTTGAAAATAGTTACAAATGATAGTGATATAGATGGGTAGGTGCCAACCTAGTTGGAATGTACTCATCTATTGTTATGCGACGAATTTCAAAATAAATTTATAATTGTATACGATTTACTGATTATTAATAAAAAAATTATTTTTATCATTTTAATTTTTATAATTTTTTATATTTATAATTTATGTATTTTCAAATCATTAATAAATAATAATATGATTTTTTATTAAAAGTTTGTTTAATTTTTAGTTATGTATTATTGAAAATTTAAAGAAATAAAAATAAAAAAATTTAAAAAAACCGGCCCGAAGCTCGGCCCGCTCAGGCCGGATCCGAGCCTCGGTTTTGCTAGGCCCAAACCTAGTTTTCCGAACCGGGCCGGACCGGCCCGTTTAGACACCTCTACTTTTATCCAATAGTGGCCTTGAAACAAGCAGGTCTAGCAAATTCCACTAAATCCAACATAATTATTCTCTCATGACAAGAGTTTCATCCAGGAAAATTAGGCCCAATTGTATTTCAAGGATATAATTAGAAATTTGGTTAAGAAACAGAGATGTGTCAGTTTTGACTTATGAGTAGCTAGTCATGGGCTTCAACTTGTCTTTATCTGGAAGACTCATAGGGAATCGTATCATTTCCCTTGTTTTCTTATCTCTCAACTTCAATAAACCGTACATATATACAGCAAAAAGAACCATTAGCTTAATATTAACGCTACGAAACAAAGAAAGTGGGAGCACATAAATAAACTACGTAGCACTTTGATTAAAGATAACCAATATGATAAGGCAATAACGAATCAAGATGATAAAGAAACAAAAATGGTGGAGCCTAGTTCCAGATATGCTCTTATTTTGAAACCCTAAGTCCACCCATTATAATAGTTAATTCTACATATATAGTTTTGGACAAGTCATGATAGTACAACTCACTGCAATATTTAAATTAAAAAGAAACGCATGGGGTGTAAATTAATGAGCCACCTTTATGTTGCTTAGTTTGTGTATATAGCTGCTGGTGATTTTATTACATCCCCCACTATGATCATCGTAACCGGGATCTAAACCGCGCTCCCTAAAATAGAAATACACAAAAATAATAAAAAACAACATCTATATTTACATGATTTGATTGATCAAGTTTAACTAACATCCATGGGCAACAACATGATAAATTACTATGTATTAGGAAGAGCTTACCAGCGAAATCACTCACCTCTCAATATCTCAACCTCAACTACATTTTTTTGAAGTAAAAATAGGGTGAGATGTCATTAATATAACTCTAAAATCTTAAGTAATATTTATATAAATAAGTTATGTATAGTATCCTAAGATAATAGAGGAGCTAGGGAGAGAACATTGTCCTTACCCACAACTACTAGCTAACTCAAGAAGCAATAGATAGCTAAAATCTAAAGAAAACCTAAGAATCGAAACAAAGCATAACAAAACAACAGTTAAACAAGCTGACAAACCAGCTTGTGTATGTCCACACCAAAAGAATCAAAGATCAAGTATGAACTAACTTATTACAAACATATCAAATAGTATTGTTTCTTATAATCAGAAATTTCTTCCCCCATTTTCTTCATTCTCCTGATGAACTGCTCAATCCTCTTTTCTTTCATGATTTTCGTCAGCTTGGTCCCCTTCTTTGCGATTCCTATCTCCACAACACTAACATAAAGTCACAAGGTTTTCCACCAAGCCTTAACGTTATAATCTTTGATGAAATTGCCATTTGAGGAAATAGCCTTTTCTAAACTCAGGTAGGATTCCCATATCAGCTTTAGTCCTACAAAGGTTTCATACTTGCAGAGCAAAATATAATTATATAAAATATAACTAGTTTGCGGTCCGTGCAAAGCACGGTATTTTTTTTTTTTTACTACAGTAATCCCATTTTTTAAATATGGCATGATTTGAATTTTTGGAAGTGCTACAGTATCCCGCTCTGCTACAGTACTTTTAAATGCTACAGTATACCCATGTGCTACAGTGATATTTTTAATTAATTATTAGCTACAGTAATAATACTACAGTAAATGCTACTGTAGCATTTACTGTAGCATGAACAGTGAATCTCTGATCCTCCTATTTGTATAAAGGAATAGATAATGTTAAACTAATATTTAGCATTTTTTATCAAAAAAAAAGAAATTTTTTTTAAAGAAACCTAGTTGGGAATCTTGGGATATACTTATTATGATGCGATGAATTTCAAAATAAATTTATACTTGTAATTTGCAAATGATTTATTAATTATTAATAAAGAATTTATTTTTATAATTTTTTATTTGTAATTTATGTTATTTTAAGTGATTAATAAAATTATTGTTTTTATTAATTTTTTTATCTTTTTTGTATAATTTAAATTTTAAATAGAATTTAAAAAAAGAAAATAAATCGGGCCCGTCCGAAACCCGGCTCGGTCGGGCCCGTGCCCAGACCCGGCCCGGGGTACCCGAGTCTGGGTCCGGGTCCAGGCTCCGGTTTTGCCCGGCCCGGGCTCGGATTTTAGGACCGGGCCGGGCCGGGCCGGCCCGGATGGACACACCTACCTAACTTTACATAACTTTACATGGAAAGATAGATTTTCAAATAAAATTGTATTGTGCCCTAACCGGGCCACCATTGTTAATGTATTTATAGGCAGATTTGACATAAAAATACTTCAAAGATTCAAGAGGCCAACACGGCAAGTCTTGATCCTTAGATGAGACTAAGTCCAAAGATAGAAGTACAGATCTATTTGTAGTCATTTGAAATCTTTCTTCAGGAGAGGTAAGCCTCCTAATCAACAAGTGCCAGTGCTACTGGCAATTTCTAAGTAACATCTGAGTATTGACAGCCATATTTGGTGAAAGAGCTAGCGAGTATGCTTTAGGGTACAAGCTAGCTAAAGAATTTGGACCAAGCCATTTATCTTTCTAGAATCTAATTTCTGATCCCTCCTCTAATCTTCACTTGATCATGTCAATTAAAACATTGGTTGTGTTGATGTTAAATAATCAAACATTCAAATATATTA
Organism: Asparagus officinalis; assembly: GCF_001876935.1. NCBI lineage: Eukaryota > Viridiplantae > Streptophyta > Magnoliopsida > Asparagales > Asparagaceae > Asparagus > Asparagus officinalis. Next base: position 127,939,808 of record NC_033800.1, read on the forward strand.
GGGGTGAGGTTGATTAGGGGCCGCTCAATTCTCCGAATATCTGGTTTTGAGTTGAGTAGCTTCAGCCTGCACAAGTAGCAACTCGTGAGAGGATGGGGCTTAGTTTCCCCGTTGTACCTCCGACGATCAAGTCAGCTGATGAACTTGAGTGGAAAAATAAAGAACTGTGTGAGTTCTTTAGTGCAGTGAAGTATAGTTATCAAATATTGCTTGGAAAAATAGCCTAAAAATTGCCCAGAAATGGCGTGGCCAGAATCCTCCTCTATGTTGAGAATAGTACATCTATTCATAGTGGTGCTGAAGGGGTAGAATGGTCACTTCGGCCGAGCATAGGATAACGATAAATAAGTATGGGCTGGCAGCTGCGTCAGTACCTACTTTACACGTGTCGATCGATGAGTGGAGGAGATATTACCTCAGTATTTAATACGAAGTGATTGGAGACATGGTAGTGCTGACGTGGTCCGATGAGTCATGAAGACTATCAGGGTTTAAGGTATGATGGCGCCTGCCAAACATTAAAAGTAACATCGACGTGCTGTCAGCGGGAGAGGCTCGAGGTTGAAGTCATTCTTTGGCTTGGCCGAGTAGTAATGTCTTTCGAGTCAACCATGCGAGGCGTCAAATAACTAGTTGAGTAGGCTCGTAGCGAGTCTTCTTCGACAAGAAAACCAACAAGTACCACCATTCGACTCGATCTAAGGAGATGTCGACTCGACGGGTCGGCTAAGCTGAGGTCCTTGGTTTCCCTAACCGTCAATCTGGTTTGAGCGGTGCATGTATGGGGACACATGTCCATTGCTGGCAAAGGGTCATACTTTGACGACTAAGAACCCCATAACAGTTGGCCCCTTTCGCTTGGAGCCGGCTTGGGCCGGGTTTGAGTGAAATGAGAGTAGCTTTGGATAGACGTGGGTGTGCATTAAATAAGGAAACTGAAAACTCTTTTCAGATTTTACGTGGCTGACGTCACCACACATTCTTTTTGACTGCCACAACTTCATTTTTCATGGCTGGTTATGGGCTATTCGAGGTGAGTGGGATGCGCCTCGATCGTCGAGGTGTCGCTTTGGATTCTGAAAATTAATCTTGGCCGTTAGCTAAAGCTTGATCCGGCCATTCAGATTCTAGCAGTTGTGGATTCAGATGCCTATATATAAAGCCAGGGGCTTGGAGATGGCGGTTATTACCTTTTGAAATTCCCTTTTGAGAACTCAAAATCTTTCCTGCTAATCTCTTTCCATTAATTATTTCTCTATTTTGTGATGTCATCAGATCATGTAGACCGACGAGCTCTTCTAGTGGAGTTCCACTCCAAGGTGACCCAAGCACAAAAGAGGACACTCTACGGGAGGTTTGATATCCCCTGAGAGTATGAGCTGATGGCCGTGATGAGGTCGGAGGCTATTTATGATCATAGGCCAGATCGGGCCCTACTCTACTTGAATCATTTGAATTTTGGCCTGCGGTTGCCCCTACACCCTTTCCTCCAGTAAGTTTTCATGGTTCTAGGGGTATCGTTGGCCCAGATAAAACCAAACGCCATCACAACCTTTATGGGGTTCATGATGATCTGCCATTGGTTGGCTATAAAGCCATCATTGCGAGTCTTGAGCCGGTTGGTGATTGTGAAAGTGAACCAAACTGAACCCCACTTTCATTTCCAAATGGTGGGGAAGTACAAGCTCATAACTGACCTTCTTGACTCGAATAAGGACTGGAAGGAGAAGTTCATCTGGGTCGTGGGGGGCGAATTGGAGCTGGATTGCTTGAATTTGCCCGAGATAAGGAGGAATGCGTTCATGGAGGATGACTTGCTTGATGTCGATAGGGATGCACTGGATCAAATCAAGGCATATGTTGGCTCTCACTGAGTTGAGCACCTACTTGACAACTCAGTCTTGCAGGTTGCCAATGTGTATGTCGTGCCTCCCTCTACCAAGGATCAGGAGAGGGCTTTAGCCCTTATCTTAGAGACAGTAGAAGCGGCGATGGTGCTGACCGCTCCTCTGGCTGACCCCCAGGAAGGGCCATCTGTAAGGCCTAAAAAGCGTCTCCGTCATGACTTAGACCTGATAGAGGCTGAGGCGACTGAGGCAGAGCCTTCTGCCACCCTTGTCCATAGATGAAGGAGGAGGCCCCAATAGGATGAGGAGCAAGAACCTCGGGCGGCAGCGCTAGAGCTTCTACTAATGAGGGCGGGTCATCCGTCCACCGTAACGGGTCGTCCCGATGTGGGGAAAGAATCGGTTGTAGAGGAGAGCGTGCCTCCTATAGGGTTGGAGTATCTCTATCCTCATCGCGTTGCTAAGATCGGGGAGGAAGAATGGGAAATGATGAGGTAGTACCTCATTGGTACTTCGGGGGTCAACCCTCGATATAGACAAAAGACTAACCTAGAGCACCGCTACCAGCCTGCTCACCATCTCGATGTCAGGGGATGGTTCTTGGTTCTCGCCTGACTCAGTCAAGGGTGGTCGAGTAGTTCTGGCTTCCTTGGGATGTGGAGTTCTTACAGAGGGTTCCCAATGCCAGTCTCCACCTAAGCCTTCGGAGCTACTTGGCTCAAGGTGCTTTGGTGGAGCAGAAGATATACAGCCGAATGACCAAACCCAAACTTCATATCTTAATATTTTAGGGGAGATTGCTACCGTGAAGGCCGACAGAGGGGTCGACTCGGAACGGGTTGCAGAGACGCTAGCGCAAAGAGCTTTCGAGATCGACAGGCTCAGGTGAGAGCTAGATGAGAGCAACAGGAAGGTGAGGAGACTGGATAAGGCTCTCCAAGAGAGGGACCATGGTATGGTGCAGGTCGAGGTCGAGAAGTAGGTGGCGATGCATGCGAAGCGTCACATGGACAAGGAGCATGCAACGCTCATCAAGCTTCAGGGGGAGGTGGCCTACCTACAGGAGTCCTCGGCAGTGGCCCAAAGCCGCAATGCCTATCTTGAGTCTAAGCCTTACCACCAATAAATTATAGAGGGGTATCTCCAAGGCCTAACTAGAAAAACAGAGGTGACGATAGCCTGCAATGTCGGGTATGACTACCTCTCGGTGTAGCTTCTAGTTGAGATGATGAACTCGCCCAATCACTTCCACTATCCTCCCATTGTAGGCAAGTGTTTGGAGGAATTGGTAGAGGTAGAAGCACTTGGAGGGAGACTCAATCTTGGTAAGGAAGAGGGGGATTCAAACGAAGAAAGAGACTGCTCGACTCCTTCGTCGGCTGCTCCCAGCGGCTCCTTGCCTGTGACCCCAAGAGCGAGAATGAACCTCTCTTAGTCTCCTAGAAATTTCATGTATCTTGCTTTTGTGTTGTATATGTACATATGTACCTTGTAGATACTCCTTATAAATAAATGAAGAGAGATTTTTTAGCTAAAATTACTTTTCTTGTGCTATGCAATCTTAATTTGTGTTTTCTGGATGAATTACCTCTATTATAGACTTGAACTTAACTGCTGGTTCGAGGGGGCTTATCCTTTGTTGAGAAGAAACATATCGAACTTGAGCAGTTATTTTTGTTGTGTTTTTTATCTTGGTTTGGAGCCAACCGAGTTGACGGTAGTTGTTGATTAGCTTTAAACTCCTTAGGGTGAGTGCCTGAGAGTTTTTCCTTTAAGTCCATTGTCGGCTATTAAGAGTAAACTAGGTCTGGCTAATTGTTCATCAATTAGACATCATTTGATGAGTTTCCAGAAGCCTTTATTAGGTAGGTGAAACGTTGTTGTTTGAAATGATATGATGACGTTGTCAGAAGCCAGAGAGTTGTTGTCACTTTGATTTTCAAGCAAAGAGGCGTGGAGTAAAGAGGGGCGGCGCTTTGAGTTTCTTGTGAACCATTTGGGATTTCGAGATGTATCTCATCCATTCATTTTGAAATGAGTTAGCCATCTAGATTATTCCACGTGTCTCCCATGGGTACTATAAATATCCCAATGGAAGCGAAGAAGGGTTTTCTTTACAAATTCTTTCTCTAGATCTTCGGCGTTTGTCTCTTTTAACTTCCCCAAATCTCCTTAACCATCTTCCATGATTGCTCAGATTTTCACCACTGACCGCAATGAGGAGAAGATCGTTCTTCTCTGACCAATCTGATTGAAGGTTTGCATATAGGAGCTTAAGAGGTACTACGAGCTCTATGATCTCCCCAAGGCCTTTACGCTTGCAGCGCCTAGCGGGGATGAGTATGTGTACCACCACGGCTAGAAAAAGTCACTGTTGTACATCACCTATCTTGAGTATGGGCTTCGACTGCCACTCCATCCCTTCATTAGTGATGTATGCATCATTCTGGGGGTATCCCCTTCTTAGTTCACCCCAAATACAATTAGGGTTTTGGTGGGCTTCATGGTAATTTGCCACCATGTTGGCATCCCGCTCAGCATGCGCCTATTGGGGAACATGGTCAGTGTCAAGTTGATGAGGAGGGACCCCCATTACTTCATCTATTAAACTGGGGGTTGCAAGTTTGTATTGGATGCTCCATAATTGAACAAAGATTGGAAGAAGCCATTCATGTGGGTTTTCAACACTGACGAAGTCCTCTCCTCCCCTAACTAGCTTGAGATCAACAAGGACACGCTGAAGCCGTGCGTCCTTATCGTTAAGGAGCAGAGGTAGCTAGAGAAGATCCACTCTTATGCTGGGTCTCGGGAGAGAGGAAATCTCTTCAAGACGGCATCTCTTCGGGTGGCGAGCATCTCGATGCCCCCCTACCTTCTAAGGCTAACAAGGTGAGGGCGAGTCTGTTGGTCCTTCCCCTTGAAAAACGACTTAAGAAGAATTCAAGGAGGAAAGAATCGGGCTCAGCCTCAAGGCCCCATAAGAGAATGAGGGGTAATCTAGACCCCAAGGAGGTTGGCGGATTAAGGTCATGGGTGACTGAGATCGCTGCCCAACTGGCAGGGCAGAGGGTGAAGTCCAAGGAGGAGAAGCAAATCGTGAGGAGAAGGCAACTAGATACAGACTAAGGGTCTAGTAGGCTGAGTGAGCAGATCCGGGTCGACTCGATGAAGAACAGTAGCCGGCCATCCCAGCTTGTCGGCCGGATGAGGTCAGCATGGGCGACCCTGACGGTCACGACTGCTGAAGTTAGGGCTCCTGCTAAGGAGGCAGCCAACCTGAGCCCTGTGCCCGAACCATCCCGTAGGCCAGACAGAAAGGGACTTCCGAGGGTGCTGGAGAGCAAGAAACACCCCTGCTAGAATCTTTGGTGGGTGAGGCTAGCGAGGAGCAATAGACAACTTCTTACCTTTCTGCCATTAGGTTTCAGAACTTAATCCTCAATTCTAGGAGAAGGTGAAGGGCATGTTGATTGGAGTGCCGTTGTGCCCTTGTTCACCCCAGAGGGAATTACCAGAGGGTGACAAGTTCATCGCGGAGGTACCTCCCGATAGAGAGAGCTCGATCTTAGGGTCATCAACTACCCCAGTCCGAGCTGTCCAACTGTTCCTTCTCCTAAAGGACGAGGGGTTCTTGGGGGAGATGCCAAGCATCGGTTTACACCTGGCCCTTAGGCCTACTTGGTTTGGGGGGAGGCGGAGCAGTTTAACTGGCTCTCCCACATGTATAACTCCCCGCCTGAGCTGCAGGCGGACCTGGCTAAGGAGAAGTCAGCCAGGGAGAAAACAGATAAGAGCATCATCGCCTTGGTGAGAGTACCCTAGAGTGAGGGGTGAATAGGTTTAATGCTAATCTAATTCGATTTAATACCAATTAAATACTTAGTAACAAATATCCTAGCAAGTATGATATATAATTTACGTATGCAAGGATAAGGAATTAAAACAAAGGTGAAATAAATATTAACAATGGCGATATAAAATGAAATAAACGATATAAGCAATGAGCACAAAAATGTAATGCCAAGGAAAACTCAAACACACAATATGATCACGGAGTTCGATACTTTCGACCTACATCTCTGTACCCACTCTCGGGGAGAATCCACTATCACATTGGGTTTTCAACATTCACCCAAAACGTTTACACCTCACAATCGGTTTTCTACACTCACCGACAAACATTTACAACTTACACTTGTAACTACACAAAAACCACCTCAAGTGTTGGCCTCTCACGTGTCACCTTCCCCAAGTGTTTGGAATTATCACCTCTCTCTAGGCTTTACCACCGACCCCACTCCTCTTTGAACCTACTACATCTCTCACCTTATACTTCTTTTGGTGTACTTGTGTAATACAATGTGATCTCACAAATAAAGCTCAATTACAAATAGTTTGTTCTCTAAACAAGAATAATAAATCAATAAAGCTCACTCTCAAAGTTACAATCCCACAACCCAAATGTATACAATATGTGATAATACTAAAGCTCAATGGTTGTGTGTGTAAATAATAAAAAATAATCAAAACTAAACTCAATTATAAAATCTAGCTTAATATAAAGATAATTAAACAAATATATAAATGTAAAGCTAGAATTGAGTTTAGAAAATCTTCTTTAGAAATCAAGGGAGAGAGAGATGAAGTTGAAGCCCAAATAGCAAAGAGATGATCTCCTCCACTTGTGAAAACAACTTCACACAAAACACACTTGAAACAAAAAATTAAACAAACTTTTAAACACCCTTAAACTTGTTTTTAAAACTCTCTTAGTGAAAGGAAATATTTATGATAAAGGGGTATATATAGGGAGGAAGAACCCAGCCCAAGAAAACACCAAAAAATCCCTAAAACATTAAAATAAACAAAATCTAGAAACTAGGAATTACTGTGCAACGACTAGTTCATAAGTCGACTTATAAGTTGACTTATGTCTTATGAGTCGACTTGTTTCAGTTGTAAGTCGATTTAGCAGATAAAAACAACAAACATGAAAACAATTCATAAGTCGACTTATAAGTCGACTTGCTATAATTTTAAGTCAATTTAGCAGATAAAATTTAAAATTTCTAGAATAGTTCATAAGTCCACTTACTACAGTACATAAGTCAACATATAAACATGAACATGCATTATTCATGTATAAAATTTGATTTTTGAAGTGCCTTAAAAATGTTGGCCTTCTTGTTTTGATGATGATTTACAAACAATTTACTACTAATGTTGTTTGTCTAGTGTTTGTGCATTCCTATGTATTGTAGACAAACAACGTAGTTGGAGGATGGATGGATTGCGCCATAACGACGATATCAAATGGAAGGTCGGCGGAATGTCGTGCGCCATAACGACGATATCAAATGGAGGTTGGCGGAATTGTGGAGTGAAGCAACATACAATTCAAGTTTAAGATCAAGTTCAAGCTTCATCCGCAAAGTGTACCAAGTCAAGCTTATTGAATATCAAGATCGGCTTGGGTAATCTAGTCTAGGTTTTATATTATGTGTGTTAAGTACCTTAAGCTTAATATCATATACACACACGTATTTGGTTTCTATGTATATATATAGTTATATATATACATGCATGGTTTTGGGTTTTTCATGTTTTGAATACTTTTGCAAAATAATGAGATTTCACAATTGAGAAATGCAAATTGGAAATTTTTTTTGTAACATGTTCAAAATATCATTTGCAAACATTTCTCAAAGTTTCATCAAGTTTGGAATTGATTTGTTATGTTTAAAGGAATTTACAAATTCACGTTTTCGTTCGTGCACATGTTCGTGCATGTTTTACAAAACTGATGAGTTTTCACAAATGAGAAGTGATATTTGAAAAATTCTTTCTCTGACATGTTTATCTACATATTTAGAAACTTCCCACAATATTTTACTATTTTTGGAGTTGATTTACTGTGCCTAATTGATTTTACAAAATCGTGTATCACAGCAGATTTTCAGAAACTGTATTTCTGTGTTAAAACATTTATTTCTCTCAGCTGGAAAATTATTTTTCATAAATTCTTTCTTTAATAGGTTTCTATACATGTCTAGAACCTTTCCTTAAAATTTCATAATTTTTGGAGCTGTTTTACTATTTGTAACCGATTTTATAAAATCGGATATACCTGCTTCAGTATCGTCGGTCGACCGAAATTTCCGCCGGTCGACCGAAATTCACCATCGGTCGACCGAAATTTCCACCCGGTCGACCGAAGACTCTCTGGACGTCTCCTTCGACTCTGACCTTGTTTCCGGTCGACCGCGATTTTCATCGGTCGACCGCTGGAGTCCCAACGGCTCTTTTTAGAGCCGTTGAAGATGGTTTTTTGGTCTTTTGACTTGGGATTTTTTGCTGAGATCTTTAGAGGGTATAAATACCCCTTTGTTGATATCTTTTCAATAAGTCAGGAGAATGGTTTAAAAAGTTTTAACAAGGGTTTAAACTTGTTTAGTGTTTGTTTAAGTTTAAGAAGCTTTTAAGCATTTGAGTGTTTCGGTTTTGTGATTCAATTCTACAAGAGCTTGAGGAGATCATCCTTTGGTGTTTGGGCATTCAACTCATCTCTCTCTCACTCTTGATCTATAGAGAAGTTTTCCTTAAACTCAATTCTAGCTATTTATTGTTTTGATCTTAATTTCCATAAGCTAGATTTCTATATTGAGTTTATATTGTTTTATCTCTTTGATCACACACAACCTATTGAGCTTATTGTATTTACATTCATAGTATAATTTAGGGTTGTGGGTTTGTGACATTGAGAGTGAGCTTAATTGAGTTCTCACCTTGTTTAGAGAACAATCAAATTGATTTATATTGTGCTTAATTGTGAGGATTCACTTGTAATACACTTGTACACCGAGAGAAGTGTGTGGTGAGAGACGGGGTCGAATCCAAGAGGAGTGGCGTCGGTTGACGTGCCTAGGGAGAGGTTGTAACCGAGCACTTGAGGAGGAGGACACGGGCTAGGACCAACACTTAGTGTGTGAGGTGTGATTACATAGTGATTGTATTGTGAGGTGTAAACGTTGTTCGGGTGAACGTAGAAAACCCGGTTGTGATAGTGGAGATCTCCTCGAGGTGAGGAGCGGGGACGTAGGTCGTGGGGACCGAACCTCGTAAACATATCCTTTGTTTGTGATTGCATTGGCGCACTTGTTTTCATGTTCATATCTTACATCGTCATTGTGTATTGCTTATTGATCATTTTGCCCTATCACATTTGTAGTTAAGGCATTTAAATCGGATTAGATTAGCATAAGACCCTAATCACCCCCCCCTCTAGGGTCTAACAAAAAATAGTAAATAAATTCTAAAAAATATAAAACTTTGGAAAATGATTATAAACATAAAAATGAACATGTTACAAAAAGAAATTTTCAAATTTCATCTCCCAATTGTGAAAACTTTTTATTTTACAAAATAGTCCAAAAACGTGAAAACTCAACAACACATGATTTTGGCATTTTGACTTAAACCAAAGTTTGAAAACTTTTGTATAGTTTTATAGACATAGAAAAAGGTACAAACTAATATTACCAAGTCTATAATCCACAAACACAATATTTTCTCAAAAATGACGTTTTGCATAATATATGCATTTTTACAAAAAAACAAAATGATAAATATGAAACATATGAGTATGTATATGAATATATCTGTTGTTTCATATTTGTATAGCTAGACCAAAAACAAAACAATAAATATGAAATATGTAAGTATATAAACAAATATATTTATTTCATATTTATATAAACTTGAAAACCAAAAATGTGTATGTGTGTATATGATTGAGCTTTGTTAGCAGAATTAACAGCTGGACATGTGCTGAAGGCAGCATATATTCTTTCCTTTATTAGTCTAGCTATATATAGAAGAGTATATTGTATATATGCATAGAATTGATAGGCGTTTATTCTTACCTTGCATAATCCTGTGTAATGGCTGATTTTCAGCCTTGTAATTAGCTCGACAGCTTCTATATAAAGTGAGCAACTCTCACAAGGAGAATATTCAGAACAAAACCTAAATATTGACATGGTATCAGAGCCACAAATTATTTTCGTGGTTTTCTCTCAGGTTGTCTGAATTCTTGGTTGTTTTCTTTTCGATTCTGGAGGAGCATTTTTGGTGAATCAGGTTTATACTTTCTGATTATATTTTTGTCGCAATTCTGGTTTGGGTGTGTGACTATCGGCATATTTTTTTTTTGAGCGATTTAATTCCGGTCTAATTATGTCTGGAGAAAATTCTATTATGTCTAGAGAAAATTCTATTGTTCGTTTTAATGGCAAGAACTACAGCAGTTGGGAATTTCAGTTTAGGATGTTTGTGAAAGGGAAGGAGTTATGGGGTCATTTGGATGGGTCTTCTAAGGCTTCCACTGATCCCAAAGAACTTAGTTCATGGGAAAGCAAGGATGCCAGAGTTGCTTCCTGGCTACTTAGCTCTGTTGAACCTCATATGGTCAACAATCTTCGTGGATTCACTACTGTTAAGGCGATGTGGGATTACCTTCGGCAAATTTATTATCAAGATAATTCTGCCCGAAAGTTTCAATTGGAGTTAGACATTGGAAACTATCGCCAGGGGAACCTCTCTATTGAGCAATTTTATTCCAGTTTTATTAATTTATGGAGTGATTATTCTGGGTTGGTGCATTCTCAGGTTCCCAAAGAAGCTTTGGCAGCACTACAAGCGGTTCACTCTGAGAGCCAGCGGGATCAATTCTTGATGAAGCTCAGACCTGAGTTTGAAAGTGCACGAGCTGGGTTAATCAATCGCACACCTATCCCCTCTTTGGAGGTTTGCTTGGGTGAACTTTTGCGTGAAGAACAGCGTCTGGCCTCACAGCATGGCCTTGATCAAGACACTGGTGGTTCTGAGATGGTTAATATGGCATACGCTGCTCAAAGCAGAGGACGATCCAGATCTCCACCACAATGTTATAGTTGCAAGGAAATTGGGCACATTGCCAAATATTGCAGCAAGAAATTCTGCAATTATTGCAAGAAGGAGGGTCATATTCTTAAGGATTGTCGTGTACGTCCTCAGAATCAATCAGCTCCTGCTTTTCATACTGCTGTTCAGTCCGCTTTTGTGCCTATATCTTCCACTTCGTCCGCTGTTCCGAGTTCCTCTTCCAACATTACTTCCGAGCAAGTTCAACAGATGATTATTTCTGCTCTTTCTGCTATTGGTCTCCAAGGTAAGACACAGCTCCTTACTTCTCCTTGGTTAATTGACTCTGCGGCTTCCAATCACATGACTGGCAGTTCAGCAACTTTACAAGATGTTCGTAAGTATGATGGTCAGCAGCATATTCAGATTGCAGATGGCAGTACTCTTCCCATTACTGCAGTTGGAAATCTGGGGTCTTCCTTTACTAATGTTTTCGTGTCTCCTGATTTATCTGCCAATCTCATTTCTGTGGGACAATTAGTAGAAGATAAGTGTTCTATTCATTTTGATCGTTTTGGTTGTCGTGTGCAGGATCAAGCGTCGGGATAGGAGATAGCGAAGGGGCCTAAAGTGGGACGTCTTTTTCCTCTTCAGTCATTTTCCATTCCTCGTTCAATTTCTGTTGGTTGTTCTGCTATTGCTAATAATAATAGCCATGTTTGGCATAAGAAATTGGGTCATCCAAATTCTGCAATTTTGACACATCTTATGAAACATGGTTCTTTGAATAATACAAATGAGTTTTCTTCCTTGTTTTTTGATTGTGCTCCTTGTAAACTAGGAAAAAGAAAATCTTTACCTTTTCCTTTGCAGGGTAGTCGTGCTTCTACATGTTTTGAAATTATTCATTCTGATGTTTGGGGTATGAGTCCTATTCTTTCTCATGCTCAATACATATATTTTGTGATATTTATTGATGATTACAGTCGTTTCACGTGGGTCTATTTTCTTCGTTCTAAAGCTGATGTGTTTTCAACCTTCAAAACTTTTGTTGCCTATGTGGAAACTCAATTTTCTACCCATATTAAGATCTTCCGCTCAGATTCTGGGGGAGAATACATGTCTCATGCTTTTCAATCTTTTCTCCAACAGAAGGGTATTCTTTCTCAGCGTTCATGTCCTTACACACCTCAACAAAATGGCGTCGCCGAGCGTAAGAATAGACATCTTTTAGATGTTGTTTGTACATTGATGCTTGAATCTTCTGTCCCTCCTAGATTTTGGGTAGAAGCATTATCTACAGTCGTATATTTGATTAATCGTCCGCCTTCTCCTACCTTGCATCTTGATTCTCCATATTCTCGTTTGTTTGGGGTTCCTCCTGATTACAATTCTTTGCATGTTTTTGGTTGTGTTTGTTTTGTTCACTTACCTCCCATTGAACGTCACAAGCTTGCTGCCCAATCTGTTCAGTGTGCTTTTCTTGGCTATAGTAACTCTTACAAAGGATTTGTGTGTTATGATGCGGAAGCTAACAAGCTTCGTATTTCTCACCATGTGATTTTTTTTGAAAATCAATATTTCTTTCCGTCTTATTCTCAGGCTTCTACTCAAGAGTGTTGGCGCCAAGCTATGAAGGACGAAATTCAGGCTCTTCAGGACAATCACACTTGGGACATTGTTTCTTGTCCTGCTGGAGTTAAGCTTATTGGGTGCAAATGGGTCTACACCATCAAACTACGTGCTGATGGCTCTATCGAAAGACATAAAGCTCGTCTGGTGGCACTCGGGAATCGACAGGAGTATGGGCTTGATTATGAGGAAACATTCGCTCCTGTGGCCAAAATGACTACCGTTCGCACTATTATGGCCATTGCTGTTTCGAAAGGATGGACGCTTCGTCAGATGGATGTGAAGAATGCGTTTCTACATGGTGATTTGAAGGAAGAAATATTTATGTCTCCTCCTCCTGGCTTGTTTCCTTCCTCTTCTGTTGAGGTTTGTCGCTTAAAGCGGTCTTTGTATGGTTTGAAGCAGGCACCGCGGGCATGGTTTGAGAAGTTTCGTACTACTCTACTGGATTTCACTTTTACTCAGAGTCAGTATGACTCCTCTCTCTTCTTTCGCAAGACTACCATTGGGATCGTCATACTTCTTGTGTATGTCGATGATATTGTGATTACTGGATCTGATCTCCAGTTAATTGAGCAACTCCAACAACGCCTCAAATCTTCGTTTCATATGAAAGATCTTGGTCCATTGCAGTATTTTCTAGGACTTGAGGTTCACCATTGTCCGAATGGCATGCTCTTACATCAGCATAAGTACACCCAAGAACTTCTTTCTTTAGCAGGTCTTCAAGACGGAAATTCGGTTCTTACACCTATGGAGGTCAATTTGAAGCTGCGACAGGCGGATGGTGATCCCTTATATGATCCTTCAATGTATCGGCAGCTGGTGGGCAGTTTGAATTATTTGACCATTACTCGACCTGATATCTCATTTGCTGTTCAACAGGTCAGTTAGTTTATGCAGGCTCCATGCCAGACACATTTGGCCGCTGTCCGTCGTCTTCTTCGATATCTAAAAGGGACATCTGGTCGCGGCTTGTTTTTTCCCTCAGGGAATTCTTTACAGTTGAAGGGTTTTAGTGATGCCGACTGGGCTGGTTGTGCGGATACTCGTCGTTCTGTTACGGGTTGGTGTATGTTTCTTGGCGATGCACTTATTTTTTGGAAGAGTAAGAAGCAGGATCGTGTCTCGAAGTCATCCACCGAGTCTGAATATCGGGCTATGTCGTCTGCCTGTTCTGAAATTGTATGGCTTCGGGGGTTGTTAGGCGAACTTAGTGTTCCACAGCTTACTCCTACTCCTCTTCATGCTGATAATACTAGTGCTATTCAGATTACTGCAAATTCTGTTTTTCATGAGCGCACCAAACATATTGAAGTGGATTGTCATTCCATTCGAGAAGCCTTTGCTCACCAAGAATTTATTCTTCCACACATTTCCACTGAACACCAAACCGCTGATGTCTTCACCAAGCTCTCTCGTCCTCGCCATCAGTTCTTGATTGACAAATTGATGCTTCTCGATCGCCCAGCATCAATTTGAGGGGGGATGTTAGCAGAATTAACAGCTGGACATGTGCTGAAGGCAGCATATATTCTTTCCTTTATTAGTCTAACTATATATAGAAGAGTATATTGTATATATGCATAGAATTGATAGGCGTTTATTCTTACCTTGCATAATCCTGTGTAATGGCTGATTTTCAGCCTTGTAATTAGCTCGACAGCTTCTATATAAAGTGAGCAACTCTCACAAGGAGAATATTCAGAACAAAACCTAAATATTGACAAGCTTGAAGTATCAACACACAAAGTATAAACTCCTAAAAACTAAATATACCAAGCAATGATCTTCATGACGCTCAATCTTGGTAACATGGATGAAGCTTGATCTTGTATATGACTTGAATTACAAATGGCTTCATACCACTATTTTCGCCAACCTTCATTTGATATGATCATTATGGCGCAATTCCATCCAACCTCCAACTTTGATATTTGTGTAGATTGCCTAACAAAACAAATGCAAGCACTCGACGCATAATATTAGGAATTGTTTATAATCATCAAAATAAGATTAGGGAGTAGGCTCATAACCATGAGACCTGACAAGGCTAACACTTAGAGGCTGAGCTGAACAGCAATGAGGCCAGCTGGTACCGGGAGCTGAACATGAAAGAAAAGCTCCTTAGGGGGTTTAGATCTCATGCCCGCCAAGCAGGCGGCTTCCATTAAGAAGCTCCAAGGTGAGGTAGCCCGGCTGAAGGAGTAGGTTGGCAACCTCCAGCAAGGAAACTCCGAGTGGGGTGGCTACCTAACTTCTCTAGAGGGGGAAGTCGAGTATGAGAGGTGCCTCAAGGTGAGGGTTTAGGAGGATGCTCGATCGAGTCATCTCTCAGTTGAGCATCTGAAGTGAGACCTTAATGTGGAGTGCTCATCCCACCAGATGTCTGTCACGGCCATCAAGGACCTAGAGGATCGACTCACTCGCTTGGACTCGAAGTAGTATAGGGAAAAGGTGGTCGATGACTTGCCTTGGCTTCACTGCTCCCTCCTGCCTCTCACCCCGCTCTCGGATCTGGCCTTGGCCTACAAGCCCTACTCTCGGATCTAGCCGAGAGATCTGAGGGCTTGTATCTTTTTATTTTCTTAATGTAAATATCATCTTTTTGTAAATATCGACATGGATAATATAATAAAGTTTGTTTGATTATTAGAATAAAGATTTGAACTTTGCTCTTACTCTAGAACTTGCCTTTATTTGTTCCTTATTTTTTTCTTCATTTGCTTGTAGCTTTGTTCTAATTGAGAGAACAAGTGATGATTGTTGTAATTACCCGAGTGTTGAGGGGTCAGGGCAACTGGCTCATTTTACGCCTTCTGTTAGCGAGATGTCCGGGTCTTTTTGTCAAAGAAGACTGGCAAGTTGAAATGCCTAAGACTTAATGAGAACGCCTAGGTCTTTTTGGCAAAATGACAATCCGAATGTTAGGTGCTTAGGTCTTAATGAGGACGCCTAGGTCTTTTTAGTAAATGACAACCCAGAGGTTAGGTGCCTAAGTCTTAATAAGGACGCCTAGGTCTTTTCGGTAAATAATAACCTGGAGGTTGGATGCCTAGGTCTTAATGAGGACGCCTAGGTCTTTTTGACAAATGACCACCCGGAGGTTGGGTGCCTAGGTCATATTGAGGATGCCTTGGTCTTTTTGGAAAATGACAACCCGAAGGTTGGGTGCCTAAGTCTTAATGAGGATGCCTAGGTATTTTTGTCGAAGGTGACCGAATGGTGAAGCTTAGGTGCCTAGGTCTTAATAAGGATGCCTAGATCTTTTCGACAAATGATAACCCATAGGTTGGGTGCCTAGGTCTTATTGAGGATGCCTAGGTCTTTTCAGCAAATGATAACCTAGAGGTTTAGTGGCTAGGTCTTAATAAGGACACCTAGGTCTTTTTGTCGAAGGCGACCGAATGGTTAAGCTCCATGCCTTAGGTTTACTTGTGATGACACTAAGGTCTTAGCGTACGTGCCTTGGATCTAATGAGAGTTCCAAGGTCTTTTGGTAGAATGACAACACGGAGGTTGGGTTCCTAGGTCTTAATGAGGATGCCTAGGTCTTTTTGCCCTTCTAGGGGTTGAGTTATAAATGCAGGAGCCGACCATATGACAAGTGTGCCTTAGGTTTTCCATGAGAAGGCACCAAGGGCTTAGAATTCTTGCATAGATTTAGCACTAAGAGAGTGCGAAACAAGAGTCAATTTCAAAAAGTATTTCAATTATAATGAATGAAATTTTTGTATAGAATTATTAAAAGCTGATCATGTTGATGACCCCCTTATGGCTAGGCTCCGGGGGACAATGATCCTAGCGCAGTCAAAGACGAGACGACCGTGGGTAGGATCTCCTATCTGCCTTGGCTGGGGGAGCTTCTCTTTGGTCTCTTTGTGAGACAAGCTTCTTCAAATATCCTCTCTCGATCAGGTCCTCAATGTCCTTCTTCAAGATACGACGGTCGTTGGTGAGGTGGCAGTGATCTTTGTGGTAGCGGCAATACTGTCTAGTGTTTGGGCTCCAGGGATCCGACCTTATCTTAGGAGCAGGCTCTTTGAGGTGCCCCTCCTTCTGGACCCTAATGAGAGCTTCTGCGAGGGAGGTGTTGAGGACTGTTTGAACGGGCCTCGGTGTTGGGTCCCTCCGCCGGTCCCTCCTCTATTGGTACCAAATAATGTTTCAACCTCACATACATAGTCATCATATCTCATATTCTCTCTAAAACTCTCTCTTTATAATCTTCTGAATGGATAGTGATTGGAAACCCTCTCTAAAACTCTCTCTTTATAATCTCTTTATAATCTTCTAAATGGATAGTGATTGGAAACCCTCTCTAAAACTCTCTCTTTATAATCTTCTGAATGGATAGTGATTGGAAACTCTCTCTCTCTCTCTCTCTCTCTCTCTCTCTCTCTCTCTCTCTCTCTCTCTCTCTCTCTCTCTCGATTTGATGAGGAAACTCCCCCACAATCCTCCTAACCATGGGTAACAAACCTCCGGGTGTGGCTATGGGGTACCCCTTAACACAAATCCTTGAGTAAATTAATTTCTTGTGGGCACTCCACCGGAGAGTCAAATATGAGATTTTGGAGTACTAATCATAGGTAGCTTGCCAACTTAGCTAGACCCTCTGAGGTTCCTATCTGGCACTAGCCTTGAAATCTAATTGCAACCCTAGATGCCAAGGATGATGCCTTTTTGTTAGCTTTCACTACAAAAAAAGAAGAAGACTATATATACAAAAACCGAAATTCTATTCCTAGTCCAACTTCCTAATTTGCATATGATATAAGCTCCTTATCATGATGAGACCCCATATCTTAATCAAGATAATCCTCGATTACAAGGATGATATCTCTTCCTCCTTGGTTATGCCTACAATAATAGAATGTTATATATAGAAAAACAAAAATCCTGTCCAGCCTAAGTTTTTACTTTGAATATGATATAAGCTTCTTTTGCTGATAAGACATCGTCTCTTAATCATAACAAACCTTTAATCTTATATAACTATATGAAGTTAAACAAAGAATTAAAGACACAATTTCAACACTTACTGAAGGGAAAAAAAAAAGAGATTATTAGTTTAGTCACACCATACATATATATGCTGGAAAAGGGGAGAAAGTCATAACTCAGAATAAAAAAAATCTATAAGCAATAAATAATAATAGAATCAGAAGAAGGAAAAGGGAAATGAAGAGGGGAAAACGAAAAACATTATAGAAGTGCTTTATTCTTGTATACATCACCGTATAAAATGTTAAATGATATGAACATTCAATATGCCTGCTTGAGTACAAATGTTCCCTTCATGCACAAAGTTATAAATCTATACGTATCTCAGGTTAGCAGAGGTTATATATATCCTAGAAAACTAAAAATCAATCCTAACCCTCCAATCTATAACATCCAATGGTCAAAATTGAACAAAAAGCACATGCATTTATTGCTTATTCTCTTTAGTGGGCTTTTTGTTCAATTTTGACCATTGGATGTTATAGATTGGAGGGTTAGGATTGGTTTTTAGTTTTTGACCATTGGATGTTATAGATTAATGGGTATCCTTGTCATAGGAGGTGATTTCCTCCTTGACGCTTCTAAAATCACATGATTGAGCGACATTGTGGATGATCTGCTCCGTTAAACTTGATCTACATATTCTAAAACCCCAACACACCAAGTTTGGGGTGAACTCGTCGTCGTTTGACCATTCATCCACTCGTATTAATTTTAACGACTAATGTCTTTATCTTCTCTCTCCACTTACCAAAAGAATGCAAACCCCAGGGTTCTCCTTCTTCCTTCATTGCGTCGTTGGCATCCAGCTCCGGCTTATTTTATAATTTGATATGGACAAAGGCGTCTTCAATTTTAATAGGCTTCTCAAGAAAAACTTACCACTATATCTTTTTGGTATAAGATATTCAATTTAATTGTCTACAACTCGAGACGTAGTACGTCGAGCGAAATAATCCAAACAAGGAAACCCTCATGTATATACCATATGTCTCAAATTATAGACAATTAAATATTAACCCCGATCTATGTATGAAAAGAAATACAACTAACCTACATATCACAAGGAATCATACCTAGCCAAGAAACAAGGTCATGTAACTAGCCAATCTATAACAGGTCACTGATCACATCTCACACAGAGCCAATGCTCATATCACCGGATAATTGACTATTCACAAATCCCCTACGTGCATCCAAACCCGCGAAACGATTCGGTGAGAGGACTACACGTAATCCGATTTCGACCTGGTTCGAACTCAAGCAAAACTCGGATGACTATCACATTCACGAACCAAAGTGACGCAACAAACCTTCGCTGTGGTCCATCAAACCAACCCCAGTTCGAAACAAACCTAACTGGTGCGAGTCTGGAAGATAAATCAACAGCCATATCCGATCACATGAACCATGACTTTCCCCATCCTAACTCTTTTGTTTATCTAGGTCAACATACACACAGGTTTCTAAGTCTTAAATAGGACACACCAGGCTACACTGGTCATGAATTCCTAACGGTTCTCAAACATGACAAAGAGTAACAAATGTAACTAATCATATACAACAATATCATAGCATATCACATAATTAAAATTAAGAAACATAAATCATGAATAATTCATAATAATCTCTTTTCTAAAATAAATCCTTTAAAATTATTTATAAATGTTATAAATAATTCCTTTTATAAAACTCTCTTAAATTATTGAAATTATTCTAAATTGATACTTATTCTAAAATAAATTCTTTTAAATTATTTATAATTATTCTAAAATAATTCTTTTGTCAAATAATTTCTATTAATTTATTATAATTACTCTAAAATGATTTTTCACCAAAATAATTTATTATAATTATTTTAAAATGATAATTTTGTCAAATAATTTTTTTTAAATTATAAATTAATCTAAAATAATTTTATTTTATTTTATCTTTACCGTATCTATTATCAAAATATTATTTTTCGTACTTTTCAATATCATTCGTCAAATAAATCCGTGTAGGTCATCACAGTATATGTATTACAACATGAATGGTCATACATTATTGTCCATAGTCCATTTCATTCACGACAGTTCTATATGTTATAGTTCTCAGTTCAATATGTTCACGACAGTTCTATATTTGTAACGAATAATTATTCGGGAAACGAGTTCTTATGCATAATTGATCTGTGATCAATCTAAAATTGTACTGAGAAAGAATAGGGATCTTGCCTCGGGTTCGTTGAACGTATCGACGTTGACACGCGAGTCCGCGGGTCTGAAGATCGTCGGTCGGAAGTTTGTTGGGGGCTACCGTCAGTGAGGAGTGTCGTCGACCGGCGTCGACGGCGAGGACAGGCGACGAGGATGTAGGTGCTCTGGAGGGGCTCGGCTGCGGCTGCCGGGCAAGTGGGGTTGCGACGATGACTGAGATTGAGCGGCGGGGCGGAGGAGGGGCCTGCTGGAGGATTGTCGGCTGCGCTGCGGCGTGGGGGAGTCGAAGGCTGAGGCTGGGGCTGCTCGACGGTCGCGGAGGTGGTCAGGCGGTGTCGGGCGTCGGCTCGGTGGCTGGGCTGGGGCTGCGAACGGAGGAGGAAGAGGAGGTGGGTTCAGGCGCTGTCAGAGCGAGGACAGCGGTGCCTTGGCGGAGATAGGGGTTGGGCGAGTGGCGGTGGAGCTGGTGGCCGTCGGATGAGGCTGGCGGCGGCTTTGAGTGGGGTGAGAGGCGGAGCAGCGGCTGGGCTGCGGTGGTGAGGTCAGAGAGATCCTGCGGAGTTTGGGCGGGAGTTGGGCTGCGGCTTGGTGGAGGGAAGAAGGAGGTCGGGGTGGGCGCGGCGCGAGGCGGCGCTGCGGGGTTCGTCCGGCTGGAGCGTGGCGCTGGCGGAGCGGTCTCGTGAGGGGCGGAGCTCGAGAGAGAGAGAGAGAGAGAGAGAGAGAGAGAGAGCTGTGTACGAGAGGAGGGGTGAGGCGAGTTTTTATAGAAAAAAATTTTGAATAAAAAAATAAAAATAAAATAAAATATTGAAAGATGATGCGCGTGGAGCCGTTTTCTTGGAAAAAAAAGAGGAGGGAGAGAACGTGATGAGGGGGTGGTTGTTGGGGGTTTGACGGGGAGCAACAACTTGGATTATTTTCAAATGGGTTCAGGTATTTAAACGAAAATAATTAAATAAATAGTTTCGGGTATAAAAAAAAAATAAACTAATTATGAAATAATTATCTATAAATAAAAACGTACATGTTGTGCTAATACAACAGTTGATATGAAATAGTCGAAATATACACATATTGTATAATTAAACGAGAATAAATAATAATAAAAATATATTTACTTACATTTAAAATCAAATAATTATGTGACAATTATCTACATGATAAAAGGTACCAGTTATGCTAATACAACAGCTGATACATAATAATTAAAATAATACAATAATTTACACAAATAATACGTGATTAATAATTCAACATAATACAAGAATTAATACGTAATAGTAATAATAATACCACGTATTATTTAAAATAATACGTAATAGTATCAGTAACACAACAGATAAATCCCAGAAATTTTCATTGCACTAAATTAATTTATAAATATCAAAACCATTTAAATAAATATAAAACTTAGACTTTAAATTATAGAAAATTTCTAAAAAATCGAGAAAAATACAAATGCTCTTTTAAAAATCATAATTAAATATTTTAAAATACCAAAAATTTATTTTAACTAGTATCAAAATTTTACGGTCATTACAGAGATCGATACAGCTCCACAGTGTGTCCAAATGGTGCAGTATCCATTAGAGTGCCGACTGAGGTGACGCTAGGCGAACACGACGGTGACACGGAGGATACGGGTATTGATGTGCAGGATCAGGAACCGACGGCTCAGGTTCAGGATTCTATTGTGGTTCGGAGACAGAGGAGAAACACACAGATGCCAGCACGGTATGCCAACACAGTTGCGTATGCACTTCCGGTGGAGAGTATCGATGAGATGATGCCTACTACATTCAGAGAGGCTGAGTAGAGTTCGGAGACTGATTCGTGGCAGGTAGCTATGCAGGAGGAGATGGAGTCTCTTCATAAGAACGATACATGGGAGCTTGTTGAGCTTCCAAAGGGACGGAAGGCGATTGGTTGCACGTGGGTATACACGAAAAAGGAGGGCATTGAGGGCACTCCATTGAGGTTCAAAGCTAGGTTGGTTGCGAATGGCTATGCACAGGAGGAAGGTATTGACTATAATGAGGTTTTCTCTCCGGTGGTGAAGCACTCTTCGATTCGGTTTTTGCTAGCTTTTGTGGCATAGTATGATTTGGAGTTAGATCAGTTAGATGTGATGACGACATTTCTTCATGGTGATCTTGATGAAGAAATATATATGACTCAGCCATTGGGATTCCGAGCTGCAGGGAAAGAAAAATTGGTTTGTAGATTGAAGAAATCACTATACGGTTTGAAGCAGTCTCCTCGACAGTGGTATAGGCGAGATGGTTTTATGATTGGTCATTCATACACTCGGAGCCAGTTTGATCCTTACGTATATTTTCGCAAGTTAAAAGGAGGTGCGTATATCTATTTGTTACTTTATGTCGATGACATGTTGGTTGTCTCTACTTCCAGGTCGGCTATAGATGAGTTGAAAGTTCAGCTTTCAAATGAGTTTGAGATGAAGGACTTGGACCAGGCGAAGCGCATTCTAGGGATGGAGATCGACAGAGACAAGAAGAAGGGTAGAATTTGTTTGACACAGGTGGCTTATTTGAAGAAGGTTCTACAGCGATTCCATGTTAGCATGGATACGAAGCCAGTTGGTGTACCTTTGGGAGCCCATTTGAAGCTTTTAGCTGGTCTTTCACCAAAGTCAGTTGAAGATCGAGAGTTGATGTCGAATACTCCATATGCGAGTGCGGTTAGGAGTTTGATGTACGCGATGGTATGTACGAGACCGGATTTATCACAGGCGGTGAGCATGGTTTTGAGATACATGCACGATCCAGGAGTGGGTCATTGGGACGCCGTGAAATGGATTTTGAGGTACATTCGAGGTACGTTCAATGTTGGTTTAGTTTATGAGCGGGACACTACAGGTGGGCAGCTATGCATTGGTTATGTTGATTCGGATTATGCCGGTGATTTGGATAAGCGCCGGTCTATGACGGTGTATGTGTTCACTTTGACCCGTGCACCGGTGTGTTGGAGATGCACCTTACAGTCGACGGTGGCTTTGTCTATAACGGAGGCAGAGTATATGGCGGTTACGGAGACTGTGAAGAAGGCTATTTGGCTTCGAGGACTCTTGGAGGAACTTGATATATCGCAGCGGTCCGTCACTATTCATTGTGATAGCATGAGTGCTATCTATTTGGTGAAGAATCAGGTTTTTCATGCACGGACGAAGCACATTGACGTTCGTTATCACTTCGTTCGAGATGTTCTTGAAGATGGCGATGTGAAGATTGTGAAAGTCCACACGAATGATAATCCGGCGGATATGCTCACTAAGGTAGTTCCGAGCAACAAGTTTGATCATTGTCGAAACTTGTTACACATTTGTGATTGTTGAGGCCGTTTGTGCAGCCATTTGGGTGAACTACGTTCAGTTTGATTCCTTGGGCAAGAGGATACGTAGGCAGTCTTTTTAGATGCAGCCGGTTTGGATTAGTTGATTTTGATGCGGGGTGAGATTGTTTGGACTCTCGTTCGGGTTCCCGAATTGTTGTAGATTGAGTCCGTTGTCATGAATTAACTTCACAGCGCACCAGACACAACAAGTGGGACATTTGGTTGCTTTGGTGTCGGCTCAGTTTTGGAAAAACTTCACCGAGGTAGAGAATTATGAACGCGTGGGGGGCACACCCACTAGCATCCATGTGCAGCGGGCCCAGGGCCCACCGAGTTACATGTATGGCATACATGTGCAGCGTAGTTAGGAAAAAGTTGAGAGCTGCACGCGGTTTCATTTATGGCCCACCCGAAGACACCCAATAACACCTTGTACAGCTATATATATAGCCTTTAATTGGTCATCTAGGTTAGTGTGCAAGGAGGTCTTTGTGAACTTTGCGGCTGCGACAGAAAAGCAAGGACAGCGTGCAATTAAGGGTGTGCAGGAGATTTGTTTTGTGGCTGTGGGTATTCTTTTCGGCAGAAAATCGCAGCAGGAGAAAGGGAAGAAAAGCAGAGGCCTTTTTAGGGTTTTGTGCATCCCTTTTGAGAGAGTTTTTTGTGTGAGGGATCTGAGAGTTTGTGTGAGGGTTTATATTGAGTGATTGTAAACCCTAGTTGTATTCTCTCCCTCTAATAGTAGATCTCCCCCCTCCTTGCCCCGTGGACGTAGGCTATTTGCCGAACCACGTAAAATTGGTTGTATCGCGATTTGTGTGATTTGTAATAGCTTTTAGGTTCCCTCGACAGGTCAGTCCTAGAACTGATGAGAGGAAAAGCTGATATCTCACTTGGTTGAGATATTTTGCTTAAGGTTCTTGTTTCCTTGGTGAAACAGGATTTCCTATTACGACCTGACTCTCTTGTTGTGCTGCTGAAGTGCTGCCAAAATTTTCGCTGCGCGCAACAATTAGGGCTTTTGAAAATCAATCAAGAAGTTCACTGGTCCGTTATTTCCCACATCCTCATAGCTCGTTGTTTAGGGATATTTTCTAGAATACCAATGGAAAATAAAACCTAATTAGTTCTATAAATTATCACATGGCGAGGGACGCAGAGGGTGGCACATGTGGAGCCCCTCAGCGGCACCGGCCGTCACGATGAATGAATGGGTCATAGAGAATTTGGGATGAGAGTTGCTGACAAGACAAGTTTTTTCTATTTCTTAATGTATGTTAATTGGTTTTAGCATATTACCCTTCTTTATTAATGAGCTGTAAACTCGTCCCATAATATTTTGATCATTAAGTCCATCCAACGGTTAAAAAGTCGGATGGACAAGAGCCTTT
>NC_033800.1:127965137-127990876 GCF_001876935.1 Asparagus officinalis
TTGTTGTATGTTGATGATATGTTAGTTGCAGAAACAGATATAAAGGATATCAGGAGTTTGAAGCAGCAGCTGTCAAAGAAGTTTGACATGAAGAACTTTGGTCCAGCGAAGAAGATCATTAGAATGCAAATCACGAGAGATAAGAAGAGAGGTCTCTTGCAGTTATCTCAGGCGAAGTACATCAACCGTGTTTTGCAGAGATTCAACATGGACGACGCTAAGCCAGTGAGCACACCCTTGGCCAGCCATTTTCGCCTATCAAAAGATCAGTCTCCTCAGTCAGAAGAAGAGAAAGAGAGTATGGCTCAGGTCCCTTACGCCTCAGCTATCGGAAGTTTGATGTACGCAATGGTCTGTACGAGATAAGACATTAGCCATGCAGTGGGAGTGGTCAGCCGGTTTATATCGAATCCAGGAAAAGCTCATTGGGAAGCAGTCAAGTGAATTCTGAGGTATCTACGAGGCACCACACAGAAGTGTTTACACTTTGGTAAGGGAGAGGTAGAAGTACAAAGGGTACGTAGATGCAGACTTCGGCGGCGAAGTCAATCACCGAAGAAGCACCACCGGCTATGTATTCACTGTCGAAACTATAGCTGTTAGTTGGATGTCACAGATACAGAAGATTATCACTTTATCCACTACAGAAGCTGAGTATGTTGCAGTGACTGAAGCCAGTAAAGAGATGGTATGGCTTTAGGGTTTGTTAACAGAGCTGGGATTCAAACATGAGAAGAATGTTCTGTACAGCGACAGCCAGAGTGCGATTCACTTGGCTAAGAATTCTGCATTTCATTCTAGAACGAAAAGCATATTAGGCTTCGGTACCACTTCATCAGATCCTTGTTGGAAGATGACGTGTTAAAACTGGAAAAGATTTCAGGAAGTAATAATCCAGCAGACATGTTAACAAAAACAGTTACCGTTCAAAAACTAGAGTTGTGTGCAGCTTCAGTTGGCCTTCATGCATAGATGATGAGGGCGGAGCCACACAGGAGGAGGAGCTTGTTGAGATAGCCTGTTGACAGTGGTTTGGCCTCCAAGTGGAGATTGTTAGAATTGATGGTGTCGACCAAACCTTACAGGCGAGGTTAGGGCAGATGTGAGTTGCAGGCGAGCTCGCACGAGGCTTAGGGCACCAGTCGACACGGGCGAAGTTGGGGGCTGGCGAAATCTATTGGCGAGCTCGAGTTCCCCCATTGCAGCGAGCTTCTTTAGGCGAGTTCGACGACAGCTGTAGGCGGAACTCTCGAGCACGCGAGTTGCAGGCGACGTCTTGCAGGCGAGTTTGAGGCGAGCGGCGGGATTCGAGGTATCTCTCTTTCTCTCAGTTCTCCTATTCTGACGTGATTGGGAAAGGAATTTAAAGGAGGAATTTATTGTAGAGGAAATTAAGAGGAGTATTAAAGAAGAGGGGAATCTTTACTATAGCTACAGTGAAGATTGTATTTATTGAGGAATCTCAAGTTTGAGATTCGCTCGTAAATTGTAATTTCTTGTTAGATTAATAAGAAATTTATTATGTGGCTCCCGAGGACGTAGGCAGTTACCGAACATTATTAAAACTTGGTGTATTTCTTCTATTCTGCGTTTCTGCTATCTTAGGGGTTTCGGCGTAAATTCCCAACAGGCACGACTTCAGAGCAAGTCAAACTCAAATTCAGAATTTGAACTTATCAGAATTTTTGGCACGACATCAGAATTTGAACTAATATGAACCTAATATGAATGTTTCTTTTTATTTTTCCTGTTCTTTTTCTTAAGACCAAAGTTCTTGCAAAAGAGCACAGTGAATAAAAAAGATGGTTGCCATGAGAATGCCAAAAATGACAATCACCTAATTGACGACAGGAGAAAGCTTTATAACCCTTCCTGGTGAATTGACTTTATTTCGTCAGTCACAAAAAAGTTTAGCCATGGACCACCAACTTTTACAGATTGCACCCTCCCTAATAGTTCAAAGGCCTTCACTTCGTAAAATAAGGATACTCTCCATGTATTTACGTATTCCTCTTGATTTACATTTGCCTTTTTTTCCAAAAATAATTATAATCATATACTGGACAATGAGTGACTTTGATTAAATAAGTGTATCGATATGGTTAGTCAAATCTATAACTAATAGGATATGATTATGGATATGGCTACTTAGTAAAATATCTAAATCCATATCCAAAATATTTGAATATATGTTGATCATACAGCTGCAATAGTTTCAATCATTAGATTAATGAATTTGAGACTAATTTTGATGATCAAGAGATCCAATCTTAGCTTTTCAAATATGATTTTAGTGAATACGGGTATGAATTTTCCTAGGCATATTTATATCCATATCTATATTGGTGATTGACAAACGAATATTGATACAAGAAGTATCATATTCGAGCCGTATCCGTACTGTATGCACCCTTGATTGCTATCCTAATTGTGGGTTTGTACATACACACACACAATTGTAGTTATTGTTGTAACTTCTAGAAAATAACTACATTTATAATTCCCATTGTTTGTTTAAACTATAACAGTTTTATGATTACAACTATAAAATAATGCATATTTTAGAACTACTTGAAATCAATTTGATAATAGTTCATTTTGTAAATATGATCATTCTTAGAACTAAAATTGTACAAAATTACACTTAACAAAGAATCAAAAGTCTAAAGTTTATTAAACCACTATAAGAGCAGGTTGTTCTAAGCCATCCACGAGGAGAACGGAAAGGATAATTTGGTTTAAAAGGCCTAACTCGTATAGAGAGGGTTCTAATAACATTTATACAGAAAAAAATAAAATAACTACAGCTACAGGCATAATTAGAATTTTTAGTTTATAGTCTCTTAGAATTATTGTTAAATTATAGTTTTTAATATTATAGTTACAATTTGTACCTTTTAATTTTCAAGACACATGTGTCACCTTCAAATTGAACCGCAAAAATGCACAGAACAATCTTGAAAAGTCAAAGTCCATATCTTTATTCCTCACTCCCAAAACAACATTTGTAAAAATTTATATTCCATTACTTTTATTTTTTATTTTTTTATTTTTTGTTACCTTTTCTACCATTATTTTATACTTTTACTTTTAGTTATGAGAGTTGAGGAAGTGGGTGGGCTTTAGAGGTGAGAGGGTGATAATGGTGGAAGGAGAAAAGCAATTAATGCGACCATGTATGGATTGACCAGTGCAGTAATGGCGCTGAGCTAATTGCAGCAGTCCTGCTTTTAATTCTGCTGTTGCTTCTGCTTGTGACTGTGAGATCAAAAAGAGAGATTTTTTTTTTTTTTTGAGAGAGAGAGAGAGAGTAACAAAAGCTTGCGAACTGAGCAACAACGAGAGGAGGAGAGAGAAAGAGGAGATTTTGGGATCTGGGTTTTGTTAAGAAGGGAGAGAGATCTCTCGTCTTTGCCTCTCCTCAAATTCAATTAGGGTTTCCTCTTGGCAGTTTGATCCCTTTTTAATATATATTTTTTTAAAGTGAAGGTCTCTTCCTTTTTCACTTTTCTTTTCATGGGAATCTCTCATTTTTAGGGTTTGAATGATTGTTTGCTCTCTTTCTTTCCCTTTTGCCCCCCAAATTTTGTTGAAATAAAGTTAGGGTTTCAGGTTCCGACCCCCCAAAATCCCCATATTCCAAAATTTCTATGATCTTCTTCAAAAATTACTAACACTAAATGCATCTATCCCTATGGAAACCCATTTCCCACTGCGCTTCACTGATCCTCGACAAGAAGAGCCGCCGGCATAAAGATTCCGGTGACGGAGAAATCTCCGACGAAAACATACGCAGCAGCAAGAAGAAACCCTCCATCCTTCGTCAGCTTCAAGAGTCCAAGCTTCGTGAAGCCCTAGAAGAAGCTTCTGAAGATGGGTCTCTCTTCAAATCTCAAAGCATCGATGACCCGTCGACCGCCGGCGATGATCCCCTCTCAAACCCTAACTCCGCTGCAGTTGGCCGATCGAGATCCCTTGCTCGCCTCCATGCCCAAAAGGAGTTCTTGCGATCGACTGCTCTCGCTGCTGATCGAACTTTCGTGAACCCTGACTCGATCCCTGAACTTGAGGAATCGCTCTCGAAGTTTTTGACAATGTATCCGAAGTACCAGAGCTCGGAGAAGATTGATAGACTGAGGTCTGATGAGTATTCGAACCTCGATGAGTCGGGAGGTAAAGTTTGCCTTGATTATTGTGGGTTTGGATTGTTTTCATATTTGCAAAGTTTCCAGCAATGGGAGTCTTCCGCTTTTAGTTTATCTGAGATAACTGGTAATTTGAGTAACCATGCATTGTATGGCGGTGCTGAGAATGGCACTGCTGAGCACGATATTAAGGCGAGAATTATGAATTACTTGAATATACCCGAGAATGAGTATGGATTGGTTTTCACTGTTAGTAGAGGTTCGGCGTTTAAGCTTCTCGCTGAATCTTACCCATTTCATACGAACAAGAAGTTGTTGACGATGTTTGATCATGAAAGCCAGTCGGTGAATTGGATGGCTCAGAGTGCAAAGGAGAAGGGGGCAAAAACCTACAGTGCTTGGTTCAGGTGGCCAACTTTGAAGCTCTGCTCGAGTGAGCTCAGGAAGCAAATCTCAACAAAGAAGAGGAGGAAGAAGGATTCGGCTGTTGGTTTGTTTGTTTTCCCGGTGCAATCGAGGGTTACAGGGGCAAAGTATTCCTATCAGTGGATGGCTTTGGCTCAGCAGAACAATTGGCATGTGTTGCTTGATGCCGGTTCTTTAGGTCCTAAGGACATGGATTCGCTTGGGCTATCTCTTTTCAGACCCGATTTCATTATAACTTCGTTCTATCGGGTATTTGGGTCTGACCCAACTGGTTTCGGTTGCCTCCTTATCAAGAAATCGGTGATGGCTAGCTTACAAAACCCTAATGGTGGAACCGGATCGGGAATGGTGAGGATTGTTCCAGTGTTTCCTCAATATTTGAGTGATTCAATTGACGGCTTGGATGGATTAGATGGGATTGAGGATGAGATGATCAATGGAAATGATGAATCTTTGATGCCCGGTACCAGCAAAGGATTTCAAATGCCAGCTTTCTCGGGCGCATTCACTTCAGCTCAAGTTCAAGATGTGTTCGAGACTGAAATGGATCATGATAATAGCTCCGATAGAGATGGGGCAAGTACAATTTTTGAGGAAACAGAGAGTGTTTCTATGGGCGAGGTCATGAAGAGTCCAGTCTTTAGTGAAGATGAGTCCTCTGATAACTCTTTTTGGATTGATTTGGGTCAGAGCCCGTATGGTTCGGATCATTCAGGCCAGTTGAGTAGAGGTGGGAAGTTGGGCTCTCCGTTGCCGCCATCTTGGTTCACTGGGAGAAAGAATCAGAAGAGAGTGTCTCCGAAATTGGCAACTAAAATGTCAAGGAGTCCTATATACGACGATCATGTTGTGTCCTTTGATGCTGCTGTTTTATCGGTTTCGCAAGAATTGGACAGGGTAAAAGAGGATCCAGAAGAAGAGCAAATTTTACATCACAACAGTGAAATTCAAGAAGAGCCTGAGACAAGGTCACATACTGTGAAATTCTCTTCCAGCAATGGAACAATAGCTCAGAGCTCAGCCTCTATTTTGAATGGCCCAGCATCTGAAATTTGTTCGGAGACAAAAGAAAGTGCGATCAGAAGGGAAACCGAAGGGGAATTTAGATTATTAGGAAGGAGAGAAGGAAATGGCCGGTTTGCTGGTGGGAGATTCTTCACCGAAGATAATGAGCGGGTATTAAGCATGGGTCGAAGAGTTTCCTTCAGTGTGGATGAAGCTAAACCTATTGAAAGATTGGGTAGCCATAATTCGGAAATTGGGGAAGTCTCTGGACCAAACCAAGCCGATGATGATGAGGATGATGGTAGTGATGGTGATGATGAGGATTGGGGAAGAAGAGAACCGGAAATTGTTTGTAGACATCTCGATCATGTGAACATGTTGGGTCTCAACAAAACCACCTTTAGACTTCGATATCTGATAAATTGGTTGGTGACTTCTTTACTTCAGTTGAGGCTACCAGACTCAGATGGGGGAGGAAATGGGGTTCCTCTTGTGAATATTTATGGCCCAAAGATCAAGTATGAGAGGGGTGCAGCAGTAGCATTCAATGTGAAAGATGGCAATGGATCTTTAATCAACCCTGAAATTGTACAGAAGCTTGCTGAGAAGCATGGAATCTCTTTAGGTATTGGTTTTCTTAGTCATATACGGCTTTTAGAAAATCAGAAACATGGGACAGTTGATTTGGGTGGTACTTCATTTTGCCGTCCTGTCTCAAATGGGAAATATGATGGTAAGAATAAGAATACTGTAATCAGAGTGGAAGTTGTCACGGCGTCTCTTGCATTCCTCACAAACTTTGAAGATGTTTACAGAATGTGGGCTTTTGTAGCGAGATTTCTTGATCCGGCTTTTGTTGAAGGTGATAGACTATCTGCTGTTGAGGAATCTGTGGAATTATAGAAGTTGAAATTGGTTCTCATACTACGTCACTCGCCTCAATGGCCTGATTGCTAGATGCAGGGACCTTGTGAAAGGGATGGAAGATCTGATCTTTTGTTTATTTCTTTGAAATCCTTCTTCATGAGTTTCCTGCTAAGGTGTTGGATATATTTATTCTTGGCCTATTCCTTGTGTTGTGTATCTTTTTCGGTTCGTGTAGCTTAGAGATATGTATCCTTCCCTGTGACAGGCAAAACACCGTTTCCATCTATTGCTGTTTGTAAAGCATATAGTGAAATGGGCAGGAAACCAGTTCCATTATATTGTAAGATTCTCGTTATCGGATAGGAAGATGAAATATTCATTTCAAAATTTGTTGTACTTCCTCTCGAGTTGATTGATTCTCATATCTGCAAGTGATTATTTTTCTGGTTGTTTGCAAATATTATTTTGCATATAATGGAGAATTGCCGTCTCACCTGCTTAGGTCACGAGTTAATAGCTTGTTAATTTGTTCTACTTTCATGTAGGATCAGCATATCGTTGTTGCTTGGTAAGGGTATAAACAGCTTCTCCATCGAGTGGGTTTTAATTTGAAATATCTTGATATGGGCAATGGAGGATGTTTTTTCTGCAGGAGCAAGGCAATGCAGTACTGGAGCATCACAAGGTGAGTTTTCTCATATGCAAGTATTAGCTGGTTGGTATTTCTTTCGCCCTCTCTCTTTTTTTTTTTTTTTTGTACTTTGTTTTCCTTTCAGAGCATCTATTAGGTTTTGCACATAACTTAAAAAATCTATGTACTTGCATGTGATCAGGGAAGTTGGGTGGTCTCAGATGGAGTTGTTTATAAGGGAAGTCACAGATATGACTTCTTCTCTCAGCGTCCGTGTGGATTAGAAAGGGGATTTACTTGGTGGCTAATCCTGGTACAAAGGACATTTTAAAAAAAAACATAAATAGCATGAATCTTATGCTTATTTGTTTGATATCAAGTCAAGATAAAGATACCCATTAACAATGTGAATTGCATTTTGATGTTGAAATTTTAGTCCTTTGTTTGGTACTACTGAACCCTCAAGGCTGGCTCATCTAGGCACTATTCATACAAATGGAAAAGTACCTAATTTAGTCTGTTTTATTATTTGGGGATATAACATCTTGATATATGAAATCCTAATATTAAATGGTAATTAGTCTATCATATGATTGAATGCAAGAGAAAGTTGCTTAGTCTTAATCGCAAGAGGACGTGGTCCTAAGACAGCTGAATAGAGAACAGTAAGTTATCTGGCCACCCTCCAAATTTTACCGTAGAATGTCATTGTTGTTGTAACCGTAGTATAAACTTACGACTGATATCAGGGTTACTGTTAGTTTTTATTGTTGTGTTCAATTAATTAATTAATTAATTAATTATGTCTTGCAGTCCAACTGATATTTTTCTAGGCATTGTCAACCTCAATCTGGTGAACATGCAGTCCCCACCACCAAGCCTTCTACTTCCCAAATTTCCATATACTTCCAGGATTAGGACAAGATTTGTCTCTATAGGTTGTTATGCTGTCCCTAACGTTATCCACATTGCCTATGTTTTAGCATACTAACTTTATAATAATCTACACTAAGTCAGCTCCCTCATTTTGTTCCAAGTTGGAAACCAAGTGCCTG
The DNA here is from genome assembly GCF_001876935.1 of Asparagus officinalis. Classification (NCBI taxonomy): domain Eukaryota; kingdom Viridiplantae; phylum Streptophyta; class Magnoliopsida; order Asparagales; family Asparagaceae; genus Asparagus; species Asparagus officinalis. Next base: position 127,973,267 of record NC_033800.1, read on the forward strand.
ATTTCAACATCAAAGGGGATCGCGTTCAGTTGAGACGTTGGTTATCAGTTTTGTGTTTTCGACAGTAGATTATTGACCATTTAGGGAAGTTCAAGTTAGGAAAACCTCAACGTCTATTAGGTTCTTGAAGGTAAACAAGTCTATCGGGAGGTGGTTGTTAACAATGAATATTTTATATATATATATATAGAGAGAGAGAGAGAATATAGCAGCGAATAGGCCTTGAGCCTGAGGTTTGCTCTTTTTTGTACAAAAGCAGCAGCTGAATACTCACTGTATTGACAAAAGTCTTGCTAATGGAAGAATCATTATTTTTATGACATTTTGGTTGTATGCTAGTTTCAGCCTTTTGATTTAATTCTGTCTCTTTCAAGGAACTCTTTTTATGTGGGAAATATTTGGAGGGTATTTTCAGCTTCCATGAGTTTAAACTTCTCTTTGGATATTCTATTTTGCTTGGAAGGGAAAATTACAAAGAGGGTGAAGAGGCTGCAGCGACACCTACCACACAACTCTGTTTGTATTTGTATACGGGGGTAAAAGGTATCTAAAAATGCATGAAGAATGAAGAGGCAAGTTTTATGCCTTTGGTAAGAAGAATTACGTGTCCTGGTATTCAAATATTTTCACGCCAGCAAGCGGTTCCTCACCCCAGAAACAATAAAAGTATCCATATAAATTGTAACACCTATTTGGAAGAAACGTAACATTAATGGAATGTTCAGTAAAGCATTGATAACTCCGACCAAAAAGGTCCACGGCTAAAATTTAGCGGACATGGAACTCTTTTTTGCGGTAAATTTCCAAAACTCAAGTTCACGATAGGAGGGAAGCTCACAATTCCAGATCGTATTTGATTGCATAGACAGTAAATGGGGGAAAACGATATGCGTTCATCGCACGCTAATGAACTTACCAACTATTCTTATTTTGATGAATTGTGCTCAGTAACGAAATTGCAAAATCCATGCACGACGAAAGTTGTAGGGAAGTCTAGATATTCATTAAAAATATTAAAAGCCACTAGTTCCTTCAACGTTAAATAGATGAAAACTGTACAGTAACTGTAAGGAATCAACTAATAATTGATGCAGGAACATCATACAGCTTACGGCTTACCAAACTCCCAACGCTGGCAGGCAGCCAAAACTACCAACACGTTTATTCTACTTTCATAGCTAAAAATAACTACCGAAAAATAACTAGCTAAAGAGTTTTAGCTCATGATAACTAAATTAAGACTGCTCCATGAAGGGCACCCCTCTCTCTTTCTCTTTCTTTTTTGTTTATCCAATCCCGCCGCCTTCAAGTACCTGCAAACAGAGTATGAATGCTATCAGGGGACGTTGCTATCAGGCACAAGTTCAAGTGTGATATAAGAGCAATATAATTCTTTTTAAACTGGGTGTTACATAGATATCCTAAGTAAAGATGTTTGATTCCATACAGCTTGTGGCTACTCATAAACACACTGACCTGTATTATATACCCTCTCTAATAACAGTTCTCACTACTTACAAGGACAAAAAATAATTGTACTTGCCGAGATGAGTACAAGGAGACTGCAGGGTTTTGGAAAAGGACAGGGGTAAAAGAGGCACATGCTCGTGCACGGAGGCACATTCCCAGGAGATCATACACAATGCTACAGCTAAAAGTACTTAGAATCGGATTATGAGAACAGAATGAGAAGAATTGATTATGTTTTTCCAATCTGTTTGTTCAAGAATACAGCAATTTAATCTGTTTGCTCAAGAACAAGAGCATACAACTAACAGTAGGAGGCCAATCTAGCAGTTGCTGATAACAGTATGAATCATGGTTCCAGTATTACCAACGTTTTGGATATAAATGCTACATCTAAATATAAGGAATATAAGATATAAATGCATCAAAAATTGAAAATTGGTTCATAGACTATGAAAAGGAAAAATGTACCGATTATAAAATTGAAAAGGAAAATGTATATCATCGAACATATTATTAAACATAATATTGGATTTAACTATAATTCTGTAACAATCCTTATTTTCAATTGATAAAAGTACCGATTATAAATTATTACAATATTTGTCCAAACTATTTGATTAGTTACATTAAATTATAAAGTTATTTTAGGTGTTTTTAAATATTAATACTAATAATTTTTTAGTATAATTGCAAGTTAAATAAGGGGGTTGTTGAAAAGCAAAGCTAAATAAACAAAGAAATAAATGAAATAACGGAACCCCAATAATCGCATCATCCAAAAAGCCACTTCCCTTAAAACAAATCAAATAATCTTTAATGTTTGTAATTACTTGAAGATATATGCATAGATTTAATTTGCTTAGCATGGATGTCTTGTAATTACTTAAAAAGATCCTTGATCATATGATACATGTTTCCATTTAGAATACTTGTTTTATAGATCTTAAACACATATCCTACATTTCTTTATTTACATTCCATGTTTGAGATGTCTCCTCTTTCAATTTTTACATTAAAGATTATACTTTAGTTGAAAAATACCATATATTCTACATAAAGGTGAAGAACCAAGTCTTAATTCTTTTCGGAATTTAAGAAGAAGTAGACTTTAGCGTATTGTTTGTGGGAAAAATTAAAGAAAAGTGAGAATAAATGTTATTAATTCTCTTTAACTGGCTTAATAAAAGAATAAATAGAATCTCTCTTTGCAATCTCTCTCTAATTGACTTAAAAAAAGAAATTATAATTTTTCTTATCGGTTTCCCGATTTACAAAAGAGAGAAGGAATTAACGAAGATCATTCCATTTATTTAGAACTGGGTTCTTCTTAGTAACTATGGGAGTTTGAATTTTGTATTCTGTTGACGATCCGAACGCCTCACTTCGTGGAACTTTGTCGTCTCCTCTTGACTTAATGTCAGGAAGAACTTGCAAAGAAAGTTTAGAACTCTAAACGAGTTTAAGAACTCTGTGAAAGAGTTAATTTCAGAAAGGATATCTAATCTTTTTTTATTGAAATAAGCTAAACAGTCAATCTTAGAGTTCTTCAATTGAAAATGGTTCAAAAGTCAAAGCAAATTGCTCCAAAGCTCCAACAAAACTTTACAAAAGCCTTATGATCCAAAGATCCAACCAAGTTAACCATATTTCAGCTGTAAACCAAACTATTTATAGGGTTTAAGGGGTGTAACTGACCCTTTAAATCGCTCCATAATGGGTGTTTAATGTCCCCATTACATGCAAAACAGTTTTAGAACCGTTCAAAACATGTTTGAACCAGTCAAATGCGAGTTTCGCGTTCTGGAGCGACCCTTGCGTTTAGCCTATGAAACGCGGAGGTGAGCCCCACGTTTGAAATTTGGAACGCAGATGTGAGTCTCACATTTGGAATTCAGAACGCGAGGGTGGAACTTCGCGTTTAGCATTGAAGAGATTGTCAATTGTAATCTATTTTTTCGAGTGTTGCAAGGATCGTCATCTTGTAATCCTTACATTTGACTCTTTGAAATGTGTGAGACATCAATTTGTAACTCCCGTATGCTATTGTGAAAGTCATCAGGTTGGAACTTTCATCGGTTGTTGCGAAAGTCATCAGATTGTAACATTCGTCTATTGTGAAAGTCATAAGATTGTAACTTTCATCATCAGTGCTTTGTGAGGATCAGCTATCTGCAATAATTTTTAGACAGCCTACAGAACCCCCTCTAAAGTTTTTGAAAGTTCGTGGTTGTCTGGAACAAATTTTCGAAATACTTTGGATCTCGATTTTGATCTTAGAACAGTGTACTGTTGATTCGTTATCATAAAGGAGTTGCTCACTGCATCCGTCTCGAAGGCACCATGAATTTGGTTGCAAAAATTTGACACGCAAGACTCAGGTTCTGTTTTTGCAAATGCGAGAGTTGCGTCTGATCTTTGGAACGCGGGGGTGCGAACCATGCGTTTTGCTTTTGAAACGCGTAGGTGACCCACACGTTTTGTTTTTGAAACGCAGAGGTGACCTTTGCGTTTTGATATTAGAATGCGGGGGTGACCCTCGCGTTTTGATGTTGGAACGCGGGGGTGACCCTCGCGTTTGGAATTTGGAACGCGGGGATGAACCCTCGCGATTTGACAATGAACACTTGTTATTCCGTTGAAAAGAATTAACAAGTTCATAGTGGTTTAACTGTTAAAGGTGTGGTGTGGTGTTAACATAGCAGTAATTTGTGAACTTATCATCCTATTAAAAAAGATAAATAAGCTAATTTTATCATCAGAGGTGTAATGTTAACTTGATGATATTTTAGTACTTGTGATTTAAACAATATTTTTGTGAATTTATCACCCTATTGAGGAGAGTTGATAAGTTAATTTTATTATCAGATGTGTAATGTTAACTTGATGATTGTTGTACTTGTGATTTGAACAAGATTTTTACGGACTTATCACTCTATTAAGGAGAATTGATAAGTTGATTTTATCATCAGAGGTGTAATGTTAAGTTGATGATTTTTGGTACTTGTGATTTGAATAAAATTTTGAGGACTTATCACTCTATTGAGGAGAGTTGATAAGTTGATTTTATCAATGTTAACTTGATTTTTGATACTTGTCATTTGAACAAGATTTTAAGAACTTATTACTCTATTGAGGAGAGTTGATAAGCTAATTTTACCATCAGAGGTGTAATTTTAACTTGATGATATTTGATACTTTTGATTTGAACAAGATTTTGAGGACTATCACTCTATTGAGAAGAGTTGATAAGTTGATTTTATCATAAAGGTGTAATGTTAACTTGATGAGTTTTGATACTTGTGATTTGAACAAGATTTTGATGACTTATCGCTGTATTGAGGAGAGTTGATAAGTTGATTTTATCATCAGAGATGTAATGTTAACTTGATGATTGTTTGGTACTTGTGGTTTGAACAAGATTTTTGAGGACTTATCACTCTATTAAAGAGAATTAATAAGTTGATTTTATCATCAGAGGTATAATATTAACTTGATGATTTTTGGTACTTCAGAATCTTGATTCAAACTCATTAGGGACATGTAGAGATTTTGACTACAAGTGGTATATTGTTAACTTGATAGGATTGTATTGCGATTTAAGCAACTTTGTGGACTTGTCAATCTATTTGAAGAGAATTAACAAGTTGATTGTCAGAGACTCAGAGGTGTAATGTTAACGTGAAAGGATTGTGTTGTGATTTTGATTGTCAGAGACTCAGAGGTGTAATGTTAACGTGAAAGGATTGTGTTGTGATTTGAATAACTTTGTAGACTTATCATCCTATTAAAGATGATTGATAAGTTAATTTTGTTTGATCATCCGTTAGGGATGTATAAAAATCTTGACTATCAGAGGTGTATTGTTAACTTGATAATATTGTGTTACGATTAGAGCAACTTTGTGGACTTATCATCTTGTTAGGAAAGATTGATAAGTTGATTTGATTTGGAAAAACTTGTTATATCAAAAATGAGACAAGCTGAATTCGAACCCTCCGTGGGGATGTTAATCGTCAGAAGTGTAATGTTAACTCGACGATATACTAGCTAGGGATGGTTTTGTGAATTTTGTAATTGACAAAGGTGTTTTGTTAAACATGTCCACTTTTGTGATCTTATCATCTTGTTAGATAAGATTGACAAGTTGATTTTGGTGGTGATGCGCGTCGAAGTGTTTATACTGCCAGAGGTGTTTTGCTAACTTGATAGTATTGACTTTCTTTTTTTTCAAAGAAGAATGATAATTCAAATTACTCATTGGGAGATTTTTATTGTCAGAGGTGTATTGTTAACTTGACAAGTTTGAGAATTTGTTATTCTGTTCAAGAAATAACAAATAATCAACCCTCAGTCTTGAGCGAGTTCAAATTTTTTTTAGACTTAGCAAGAGAGGAAAAAGTGGGTCTCATGATTTTTATGGGTAATATTTCTTAAATTTTTCCGTTAATTGGCATCATGAGCCTATCGCCTTTTCGATTAATGAGACGGTAAGCTCTGTTCAAGTAGATCGACTCTACCACGAAAAGTCCTTCCCATTTGGGATTGAATTTCCTTTTTATCTTATGTGTCATGATCATAGGTCGTCTAAAAGACAAGGTCACTTTTCTTAAAGATCATTTCTTTGACCTTTTTGCTGTAGGTTTTTGAGATTCGAGCTTAGTATAACTTGATCTGTTGTTGGGCTTGAAGTCGCTTATCATCTAACACTTCCAGCTCTTGATATAACTTCTGCAATGTCATTAGCTGACGGATAATATATCGTTGATGCGACACTTTGAATTCTAAACTTATTACAGAATCTCTAAAAATTGTGGCCGACGAATTGAGTTCTATTGTCGTGAACTATTCGTCTTGGTACATCAAAATGGTAAATAACGTGATGTTTAATGAATTTGATCACGTTAGAAGTCTTGACTTCTTTCAAAGGAATTGCTTCAATCCACTTGGAGAAGTAATCGATTACTGTCAAGATAAACCGATGTCCTTTAGATGTTGACGGGGAGATAGGTCCAACGATATCCATTCCTCACATCTTGAATTGCTAAAATGAAGATGTTGAATGCAGATTCTCTGATGCTTGATGGATGAAGTCATCATGGATCTGGCATACATGACATCATTTAGCATAATAAACAGCGTCTATAACTATTTTTGGCCAAAAATAGCCAAGAATCTGAGGTCGGTCCCGCAATTTGGGTCCCGCAATTTGGGTCCCGACTGATGAGCTCCACACATTCCATCATGAGCTTCTTTGAGAGCTTCTTGCGCTTCTTTTCTGAAAAGACGACGAAGTAAAACTCCATCATGCGATTTTTGATACAAAGTTCGAGAAACCGTATTATAATAGAATCGAAGGGCTCCGTTTAATGGCAACTGCTTCTTTGGGATCATCGGACAGTATGTCATATAAAACATGATCGATGAACGAGAATCGCCAATCCCTTGGTTTGAGATTTGCGAAAGTTTCGTAGAAGATCTTTGTTGTTGCCTCTTCTGTATAGTCTTCTAGAGGAAACTTGGGGTGATACAAGTTACGACTTGAGACGAATATCTTAGCTTCTGCTTTCTGTGGTAACATTGCCAACAAAGCTAAAACGTCTGCATACACGCTTTATTGTCATGGAATGTATCCAATAAAGAAGCCTTCAGAATTTTGAGCTAACTTTAACACCGCGAAGTGTTAAGACACTAAGTTCTTATTACGCACTTCATATTCCCCTCGAACTTGATTCACAATGAGTTGAGAATTACCGTAGGCCTCGAGATGTCGGATGTCAAGTTCCTCGGCCAATTGTATTCTTAGTAGCAAGGTATTGTACTCTGCTACATTATTAGTGTATGGCTCGGTTAAATTGTATTCTTAATAGCAAAGTATTGTAGACTTATCATCCTATTGAAGATGATTGATAAGTTGATTTTGTTTGATCATCCGTTTGGGATGTATAGAAATCTTGACTATCAGGTTGTATTGTTAACTTGATAGTGTTGTGTTGCAATTAGAGCAACTTTGTGGAATTATCATCTTGTTGGGAAAGATTGATAAGTTGATTTGATTTGGAAAAGTTTGCTATATCAAAAATGAGACAAACTGAATTTGAACCCTCCGTGGAGATGTTAATGGTCAGAAGTGTAATGTTAACTCGATAATATACTAGCTAGGGATGGCTTTGTGAATTTTGTAATTGGCAGATGTGTTTTGTTAAACATGTCAACTTTTGTGGTCTTATCATCTTGTTGGATAAGATTGACAAGTTGATTTTGATGGTGATGCACGTCGAAGTGCTTATACTGTCAGAGGTGTTTTGTTAACTTGACAGTATTAATTTTCTTTTTTCAAAGAAGATTGATAATTCAAATTACTCATTGGGGAGATTTTCATTGTCAGTGGTGTGTTGTTAACCTGACAAGTTTGAAAATTCGTTATTCTGTCCGAGAAATAACAAATAATCAACCCCTAGTCTTGAGCGAGTTCAATTTTTTTTAGACTTAGACCATCTCCAACGCGACGCTATTTTGCCGCAAAAAGCGGATTTGCCGCTGCTCCGGAGCTCCAACACGGCGCCAATTCTCGCTGCATTTTAGCGGGGATGAACAGCGCGACGCTATATTTGGCGTCGCGCTGTTCATCTCCGCATTACTGTTTCTTTTAATTTTTTTAAATTTTTTTTTAAAATTTTACCTCATATTTTTATGTATTTACAACTTGACCCAAATTATTTTATTACATGTATAAAACAACCCTAATAATATTTAAATTTTATAATTTTACCCTAATTGTATAATTTAGACGAAATAAATTATTTTTTAAAAATAAAAATAATGCTGAAATTAAAAAGACATTATTATTAATTATACTATTAAAATCTAGACATTATAAGTAAAGTCCCATGAATTATAAAGAGCAATCATAATACATAATTCAAATATAAATTACATATCTGGAATACATAACATATAAAAACTGACACACATAATATAAAACTTCATTAAAATAAAACATAAAATACAAACTAAACATGGAACATTACATAAGATGGTCAAGCAACTCTCAATAATCTGGTAGATCGGGGCCAGAGTGTCTAATATCATTGAAATAATTACCAAAATTAGAAGCAGACCCTTGTTCTTGTTGATTTCTTTTTTGTATTATTTTAATCTGTTGAGCTCGAACGTACTCACGCACGTTTGGATCAGCAATGGAATTCAAATCTTTCATTATAATTTTCCATTCATCTCTATCTTTTTTCATGGTTATCTTTTCTCGTTCGATATCAAACGCTACTTGCCTGTCCAAGCTCGCCTTGTCTAACCTGTTTATAAGTCGGTTGCTGGAGGTCTCGATGGAGTCCACTACACTTGACTCATGATCATCATTTTTCCTTTTCAATTTAGCTTTTTTTACCCCAATAGGTCGTTCAGATGGAGTAAATGATGACAGTTCAGGAGATGTTGATATAGGAGATTCCGGAGTGGGATTATCTGATTGTGACGAGTCGAAGTTCACACTTTGGGATTGTCTTCGACCAATTTGTCTTGCTATGGGGACATCATCTTTGAATTTTTCAAATTTTTAACCATATTCCAGACATGATCAAATTTGAAACCTTTTTTGTACTTTGGTTCTTGCATAAATAACATCTTTGCTCGAACTAACTGCAAATTATAGTGAACATCAAGTTATGTGTTTCAACAATAATAATAAAATTCAGACGATAATTAATAGAATACTTACAATATCTTCATCTGAAGCACCACTTGGATTCAGATTCTCTACTTGTCTCAAGCACGCATTCAATTTCCTTACTTCATTACTTATGATTTCCATTCGAGAACGAATTGATCGGCTCGTACGCATCTCAAAATGCTGATCTCGAAGTTCATTGTATTTGTCCTCCACACGAGACCAAAATGCATCTCGAGACTGGTTTCTACCGATAATAGGGTCTTGAGAAATATCCAAGAATACTTGACAAAAGAGCACATCTTCAGTAACCGTGTATCCAGTTGATCGAACAGACATTTTTTTGTAAAAAACGATTTGTTTGGAGATCAGAAATACTTTGAAGAAATACTTCGAATTGGGTGGTTTGAAGTAGAATTCGTGAATGTTATTTATAGCGAGTCTAAATTTGTTTTTTTTTTGTTTGAATTTGAATTTGAATTTGAATTTGTCGGTGGTCAACATTTGAAATTGAATCATTTTGTACAAACTGATCAGCTTTACACATTATCCAACGTTGTCGGTGGGAATCAATTTTTGAAATCAGGTCAGCTTTACACATTGTCCAACGTATACACAGTTCAGCTCTCCTTGAATTGTGTGAAAGCTTTGTACGAGTGGGAATCAATTTTTAAAATCAGGTCAGCTTAACACATTGTCCAACGTATACACAGCTCAGCTCTCCTTGAATTGTGTGAAAGCTTTGTACGAGTGGGAATCAATTTTTGAAATCAGGTCAGCTTTACACATTATCCAACGTATACACAGCTCAACTCTCATTGAATTGTGTGAAAGCTTTGTACGGGTGAGAATCAATTTTTGAAATCAGGTCAGCTTTACACATTGTCCAACGTATACACAGCTCAGCTCTCCTTGAATTGTGTGAAAGCTTTGTACGGGTGGGAATCAATTTTTGAAATCAGGTCAGCTTTACACATTGTCCAACGTATACACAGCTCAGCTCTCCTTGGATTGTGTGAAAGCTTTGTACGAGTAGGAATCAATTTTTAAAATCAGGTCAACTTTACACATTGTCCAACATATACAGCTAAAAGCAAATTTGAATTTTATGACAAATTGATAACAGCTAGAAAGTATTTCCTAAAATCAGCTCAACTTTACACATTGTTCAATGTATACAGCTAAGCAAAGTTTTATAAATAGCATACTAGATTAGGTACATCCACACAATTACTCGTTGTTGTGTTAAAATTATTATTCTCCATTTTTGCATAATTCAGTCATTCTTTTCTTACTTCAAAGATGAATTTCGATGTTGGAGGTCCATCATACTTATCATCATCTTCATCTTCGGATGATGATAATTTTCTGTCCAATATCATTGCAGAGATTGATGAAACCGAAGAAGTAATTTGTGAGTACATCAACAACAACATGATCCTCGTTAACAATTTACGTCAACACAACTACCAACCGATCCATGGTGGCTCGATTCCCGGTCATGCAGTGATCAACCGCGATCGAGAAAATGCGCATCAGAATTTGGTCATAGATTACTTTGCCGATAATCCACGTTTTGGAGAAGATATGTTTCGTCGTCGATATCGGATGTCAAGAAGTTTGTTCCTTCGTATTGTTGATGCAGTGAAAGATCATGACTATTACTTCCAACAACGAAGTGATGGACTTGGTAGAATGGGATTATCACCGTTACAGAAAGTAACAGCTGTTTTTCGCATGTTGGCATACGGTCTACCAGCTGATGCTACGGACGAATACGTTAAAATAGGTGAGTCAACAGCAATTGAAAGTATGACAAAATTTTGTCGTGCTATGGTGGAAATATTCGCAGAGCGGTATCTACGAACACCTAACGCTAACGATATTGCTAGGCTACTCTATATTGGAAAAAAATGTGGTTTTCCAGGAATGTTAGGAAGTATTGATTGTATGCATTGGAAATGGAAAAATTATCCAACAACATGGTCTGGGCAATACACAGGACGTAGTGGGTCACCAACTATTATCCTCAAAGCTATGGCAGATTATGATCTTTGGATATGGCACGCATATTTTGGTATGCCAGGCACTAATAATGATATCAATGTGCTGGAGTCATCTAATCTTTTCTCTAACCTAGCTCAAGGTATTGCTCCTCCCGCTCACTATGTTATTCAAGGAAAAGAGTATAATATGGGTTATTATTTAGCTGATGGTATATATCCGAAATAGGCTAGTATTGTACAAACAATCCAACAACCACAAGGTAGGAAGAAAAAATATTTTGCCATGAAACAGGAAGCATGTAGAAAAGATGTAGAACGTGCGTTCGGAGTTCTCCAATCACGATTTGCAATCGTGGCAGGATCAGCACGTTTTTGGAAAAAACATGTATTACATGACATAATGACTGCATGCATTATTATGCACAATATGATAATCGAGGATGAACGTGATCTTTATGCACCAATTCAAGAAGTGAGGGAAGCACCAACACCAGAAGTTGATATGGTAGCAGATGAAACTACAAGATTTACTCAATTTATTGCACGTTACGGAAAAATCAAGGATAAAGATGCCCATATTGCGCTTCGTAATGCATTGATAGATCATCTATGGGAGGAATACACTAATTCAGATAGTTAAGAGCATACTAAATTTGTAATTTTTACATTGTTGTTAATGTTTAATTATTTTCTTACATTTTATTTTCTGTTGTGTTCTTGAATGTAATATTTTGGCAATACTAATAATAGGTATATAATATTTTATTGTTTTATTAGTTTAATTTTTTAAATAATAAATTATTTTGTTTGGAAAATATGTGAAAAAATAAAATTTGATATGTGAGGTTAATTGTTGAAATAGTTAAAAATATAGGGGATAAAAAATAATCATATAAAAGTAGATAAAAAGAAAGATACTGAGAATATTCCTTTTTGGTACAAAAAATGGTGCAATGGGTTGGAGATGAATTACTGTTAGATGTAACTTTTGCACCATTTTGGTGCAAAATTTGCACCATTTTGAGGCAAAGGGTTGGAGATGGCCTTAGCAGGGGAGGAAAAAGTGGGTCTCATGATTTTTATGGGTAATATTTCTTGAATTTTCCCGTTAATTGGCATCATGAGTCTGTCACCTTTTCGATTAATGAGACGGTAAGCTCCGTTCGAGTAGACCGATTCTACCACGAATGATCCTTCCCATTTGGGATTGAATTTCTCTTTTGTCTTATGTGTCATGATCATAGGTCGTCTGAAAGACGAGGTCGCCTTTCTTAAAGATCCTTTCTTTGACCTTTTTGCTGTAGGTTTTTGAGATTCGAGCTTGGTATAACTCGATCTGTTGTTAGGCTTGAATTCGCTTATCATCTAACACTTCCAGCTCTTGATATAATTTCTGCAATGTCATTAGCTGACGGATAATATATCGTTGATGCGATACTTTGAATTCTAAACTTGTTGCAGAATCTCTAAAAACCGTGGCCGACGAATTGAGTTCTATTGTCGTGAACTATTTGTCTTGGTACGTCAAAACGGTAAATAACGTGATGTTTAATGAATTTGATCACATTGGAAGCCTTGACTTCTTTCAAAGGAATTGCTTCAACCCACTTAGAAGTAATCGATAAACTGATGTCCTTTAGATGTTGGCGGAGAGATGGGTCTAATGATATCCATTCCTCACATCTCGAATGGCCAAAATGAAAATGTTGAATGCAGATTCTCTGGTGCTTGATGGATGAAGTCACCATGGATCTGGCAAGCATGATATCATTTAGCATAATCAACAACATCTGGAATCATTTTTGGTCAAAAATAGCCAAGAATCTGGAGTCGGTCCCGCAATTTGGGTCCTGCCTGATGAGCTCCACACATTTCATCATGAGCTTCTTTGAAAGCTTCTTGCGCTTCTTTTCTGGAAAGACAGCGAAGTAAAACTCCATTATGCGATTTTCGATACAAAGTTCGAGAAACCGTATTATAATGGAATCAAAGGGCTTTCCGTTTAACGGCAGCCGCTTTTTTGGGGTCATCAGACAATATGTCATATAAAACATAGTCGATGAACGAGAATCACCAATCCCTTGGTTTGAGATCTGCGAAAGTTTCACAGAAGATCTTTGTTGTTGCCTCTTCTGTACAGTCTTTTAGAGGTAACTTGGAGTGATACAAGTCACGACTTGAGACGAATTTCTTTGCTTCTGCTTTCTATGATAACATTGCTAACGAAGCTAAAACGTCTGCATACGCACTTTGTGTCGCGGAATGTATCCGATAAAGAAACCTTCAGAATTTTGAGCTAAATTTAACGTCGTGAAGTGTTAAGGCCCTAAGTCCTTATTACGCACTTCATATTCCCCTCGAACCTAATTCACGATGAGTTGAGAATCACCGTAGGCCTCGAGATGTCGGATGTCGAGTTCCTCGGCCAATTGTATTCTTAGTAGCAATGTATTGTACTCTGCTACATTATTACTGTATGGCTCGGTTAAAGAGAATCATCTTAGGATCATATGACCAATTGGGGATACGAGTACAACCCCCACTCCGACTGTGATTCTTCTATCAAGTCATGCTCTTAATGCACCATCAAAGAACAATTTTCATATTTGCATGACTTCTTGAGTTACGCAAGCTTCTGCAACCTCATCTGGTAAGTCTTCATATAATTTAGAAGAATCGGGTACCGGATGGTCGGCTAAGAAATCTGCTAGAGCTTGACCTTTAATAGCCTTCTGAGGCATGAATTACATCATATATTTACGATACAAGTATCGCCCATTTTGCGAGGCAGCAATTCAGTGAAGGTTTCGTCATGACCACCCTCAAAGGATTTACTTTAAAAATGATATGGATCAATTGTCCGACTAGGTAGTGTCGCATTTTCTGGATGGCGAACACTAAGGCAAGGCATTCTTTTTCTACCGGATTGTACCGATGCTCAGCTCCGATCATAGTTCTGCTGAGATAGTAGGTTGTGTGTTCATGACCATGATCATTGTTTTGAGCTAACAAAGCTCTAAGAGAATAATCCATGGCTCTCATATATAACAAGAATGATTTTCTTGATACTGGGGCCACTAGAACGGGTGACTGAGTGAGGTATCGTTTGATCTCCTCAAACGCCTTTTGACGGTCTTCATCCCAAGCGAATGAGACTTATTTCTTCAATTTGGTGAAAGGTTAGCAACGTTCTGAGAGATTTAATATAAATCTTCGGATATAAGCCAATCTGCCTTATAAGCCTCTGAGTTCTTTGATGTTCTTCGGAGGCGACATTTCTTTGATGACACAAACTTTTTCAGGTTGAGAGAAACCCCCTTAGACGTGACTATAAACCCGAGGAATTTACCGCTTACGACCCCTAGGAAAGATTTGGTTAGGTTCATCTTCAATTGATGTGTTCGCATGATGTCAAACATCATCTTCAGATCTGAAAGATGATCAACTTTCTTTTGGCTTTTCACCGTAATATCGTCCACGTAACACCCAATCTTCTTGCTTAGGTGTTCATGGAAGATCGTATTCATGGTATGCTGATAAGTTATACCAGCGCTCTTCAGTCCGTAGGGTATTACTGTATAGCAGTACACCCCCAGTGGTGTTCTGAAAGCTACGTGTTTTTCGTCTTCAGGGTTCATTTTAATCTGGTTGTACTCTGACAATCCATCCATAAACGACATACTCTCATACCCACAAGTATTGTCAATCATGACATCTATGATTGGGAGATAAAATTCGTCTTTCGGGCATGCAGTGTTTAGGTCACGAAAATCAATATAAATTCTAACCTTTTCATTTTTCTTAAATACAGGAACAATGTTACCCACTCAGTCAGGGTGTTGTTCCTCCTTGATGAAACCTGAATCGATAAGCTTCTTGACTTCCAATTCAATTGCTTCTATGATTTCCGAACGAAACCGACGTTGTTGCTGTTTAACGGGTTTCGCATCCAGATCGAGTTGAGACGATGCATGGCTACTTTCGGCTCAAGACCAGACATATTTTGTAATTCCAAGCAAATATATCTATATATTCTCTGATGAGAGATGTAAGGTTCTTTCTCGGATGATGATAAGCTCTCGCTTATGAAAATTGGCTTGGGATTAGTTTCACCCCTCATATTAATTTGGATCGCCTTATCTTCAGTCGACGGCTCGCGTTGTTCAAAGTGTATGTCCCATAAGATATTAAGGCGTTTGATCCAAGGATCGTTGGCTAATTCAATCAACTCTTCTACAACCAATAATAATGAAACAAGATAAAACAATGAAAAGAATTACAGGATTAAAAGAAAGAAATGGGCATGAAAAAAGGCACATGATTACATGAAAGATAAAACAAGAACCCTAATCTTCTACAACCAATAATAATGAAACTTAATTTTATGCTATAATTTGCAGCATGATTTAGAGTTGATCAACATTTAGATAAAATAATTTATATATGTCATATGACGGCTTTGAAAATAAAAAAATAAGTAGATAGATTACAGGAAGGCCTCAAAGGTTAATATCCTTCCTTCATCAATAAAACAACTACCAGATACATGACCAACTTTGTTATACATTTAGGCTTCACAAAAAGGATAAAAGAAACTCAGGATAAGCTTGATACTCTTCAAGCAGTTTTAGTTCATGTGAATAGTAAGACTAGCAATAAACACATTTTCATTTCCTCTAAATTTGAATATATTTTAATCCTACACTAACAACCAATTTATAATTCTAACTAACAAAATCAAAGAAGATGTATTAAGACATAATATTCTAATTAAGCATTGTTGACATTAAATGGCAGTTGGTTTTTAGATAAAATCAAATGAAATTTCAAAACAATCGCACATCTTCGAAACATTAAAAACCAGAAGATAGATATTAGAAGTATTAGCAGCAAACAATTATATAACGTATCTACATGCCATATAGAGCAAACATAGAACACAAAAGCTTAAACTATTCTTGCCTTATATATAATTTTAAAAATTTCTATAGCACGTAAAACTAAAAACCCATGATAATAAATCTCCATATAATAAATACCATAGGAAAAGTAGACACCATGTAAAACAATGTCAAAGACCCTTCAAAAAACAGACACACAAAACCTAAATAAATGATGTGTATGTGTATACCAGAGGACCTGACATAAACAAAAGTTACATTTTTTTGACCTGACATAAACACAAGTTACATTTTTTTATTTCCTATATTTTTCTTACATCATTAACATTGATTTTGCCCTCTCCAAATATACTGCTTTTGAACCCTAACCATTTTGTATGGGACGTGCAATCATGAAAATAAGAAACATACACCAACTAAAACAATAGCAGGTTTCCCTTGGATGTTCCACTTCTTCCCTACATCACCAGTCTTTAACATTCCTTCCTATCAACTCATTTAAGTTCCTTGAGCCAACTAAAATACAATTTAAACAACACAATAATAAAGTAATAAAACAGGTCAACAGATGATGTGAGTATGAACAATCAATTACCTGTTAGACAATGCTTTTTACCTATGTTAGTACATAACAGCAGGTTTACAATTAGAATCAAATCAAGCAAACAAATCACATCAAAGCATGAACCAGAGCATCAATTACAACATACCAATGAAATCAGAGAGAGTGAACAATCCATTTCTATATGCACCATATCATCACTATAACCATGAAATAAAGACACATGCAGTAAAGAGTGAACAATCCATTTCTATATGCACCATATCATCACTATAACCATGAAATAAAGACACATGCAGTAAGCATATTACAGGTACAACTTATGCACCATATCATCACTATAACCATGAAATAAAGACACATGCAGTAAGCATATTACAGGTACAACTTTACATAAAACATTTTTCTCCTTATCATTTAATTTCCAAAACCCTTTTGCATTTGATTTTTTTTTTCTAACACCTGCCTACTTAATTTGATGAATGAACTCACTGAAAAGAGGAAAACCTACAAGCATTTAGAAAGCAGGCATCAGCCTTCGGTCCTCCCTTGCAATCAACCATCTTTTCCATTTTGCCCTAATCCAACACCCCCATATCAACCAAAAACTCAGATTTTCAAGAATCAAAACAAACCCGAAAGCATCACCAACATCAAGAAAACCAAGATCGATGACAAGAATCACACAGGATAGAAAAATACTAGCGATCTTGACAAGTGCGGATGTAGGTACCGTGGGAGAGCTCGCAGCAAGCCCTAGCGCTGACCGAGAGGTGAGAGGTGAGGCGAGCGCCAGCGACAACGCTATGAAGCGGTAAAAAGGATTGAGCGCATCCAAGCTCGGCAAAAGATCTGAAAGAAATCGTTACAAATTTGAGGAAATTCGAGATAAAGATGAATCTTTTATGGTTTAGGGTTAGGGGTTTTTTAGTACCTGGGAGAGGCGAAGGAGAAGCGGCGGCGATCGACGCGAGGGCCGGCAATGGGCGA
>NC_033800.1:127990890-128006063 GCF_001876935.1 Asparagus officinalis
GGAAGCGCGAGTGGCCATGGGAGAGAGATTGAGATTGGGTAGAAAATGGGAGCAAGGGTTTAGGGTTTTAGGGGCTGTTTGGGTCAAAATTTTAGGAAAGTAACCTTTTTTTTTTAATCAACCAGTAAGTTTTGGATCATTTCTGGATTCTAAATTTTGGGTTTGGTTCATTTCTTTTTTAGAAAAGCTTTTTAAAAAATAGAAAAAACACTAAATTTTATGGACAGCACAATTTCTCAGTTTTAGCTCGGAAATGGGCTAAATTTTTCTGACAATTTGTCCACCTCAGCATTACTACTCTCCTCTTTTCTTTTCATGTGACAATCCATTGCCTATCTCCTCGTTTACAATCACCGCCTCTCCTTCCCTCCGCCTTTCCATTTCCATCCTCCATTTCCCGTCGTTTCATCAAAAACAACCCCTAAATCTGCTCAAATCGGCCATATAAAAGGTGCAAAGTGATTCCTTCCTCTTGATTACCTTCATGATGAACTCTAGCTATTGATTTCAAAAAGAATTTTATGATTTTTTGGGGTTTATAAAGAAGTGGATATTTTGATTTGGGGGTTTTCATGATGCATGTCCCCATTGTTCTTGGAGGCAACCTTCTCTGACTTGGGTATAGTCAGTACTTCCTTTGTGTTCTCTTCTTCAAATCTGAATGCTTGATTTCTTGATTAGGTTTCATACTATAAAAATTTTACATCGGGATTTTCGGATCTGCTCCATAACAAAGCAAATGTATAACCTAAAATTCTTGATCTCATCAATTATTGATATGGTTTTATGCTTGTTAATTGTGTACCATTTCTTGGTGGCTTGATTGATTTGGACAGGGTTTTTGGGATCGTGAATGCACTTTATCATTAGATTTATTTTTTTGTACAAATCTGAAGAATTATGTGCATTGTTCAATTAACTGTTTGTTAGCCATATTGGATTTGTGTTTTGATAGTTTTTTATCTTGATATCCTCGAACTGAAAGAGCAACATTTTAGGAGAATTGAAAGGAATATTTAGTGAAGTTGATTTCATTTTCAAATGAGATTAAATTATTTTAGTGGTTGTGATTCTTTTTCTACCTATAATCTTTGCTTAAGATTGGTTTTTTTTTTAAGTTCTGTCTCAAATTCATAATCTCATATTCAATATGTTATTTAGAAATTAGGTTCTTGTAATTGTCAATCATGCTTTCTTCATATGTAATATGCTTACATTTCTTGAAATTCTATGCGGGCCTTTCACAGCTATCCTCATATTAGTAGAGAGGTATTTATGGTGATGATGACAGCAAGTTGCAACAGCAATGATGATAATGATGTATTTTAATAGTTTATATTCTTGGTTAATTTCGTTATGAGAATGTTGCTTGATGTTTGAGAAAACTTTCAAAAACTGCAATGCGCTCACTTTTTGATATTTTTTTTAAAAACTTTTTACATGTGTATCTTTACTTGATGATGACTTTTGCATATACGTAGGCGGCTAGCTCATATTATTGGTACACTATGATTTCATGTGCGATATGATATCGTGGTTGATAATAAGAATTATTGATGTACTTATATAATTTGACTAAACTTAATATCAGCTAAAAGTTTTAGAAAATTAGTTTGATTTTAAGCATTTGCGTATGTTTAAGAATATATTTTTCAATCATTGTAGATGGATGGTATTGATGATGAAATGTTAATGAGGATATCGAATAATGCTACTATGACTGTGTTGACATGTGTAATGAGAATGCCTTCTAGAAGAAAATCTGTTACTTATCACCATAGGGAGGGGAAAAAACAAAAGATAGAGTCTAGAAATGCCCACATATGTCGTGTATTTACTGGCTATAGTCAAAGGTGTAGAGATTATGTTAGAATGAGGCCGCATGCATTTGAAAATCTTGTTAGAATAATGAGAGTTACAGGCCTAATACAGGATTCACGTAATGTTAAAGTAGAAGAACAACTGATCATGTTCCTTAATATATTAGGACATAAAATAAAAAAATAGAATAGTAAGATCACATTTCATAAGATCAGGAGAAACAATTTCTAGATATTTTAACAAATGCCTAAAAGTAGTTGGTCGTATAAGGGGGCGATTCCTGAAGCAAGCACCAAAGGAATTGGCGCCAGAGATTGCAAACAATCCTTTGTACTATTCTTATTTCAAGGTAATGAACTCATTCACATAACATGCATTGAACAAATGAACTTTGTTATTTTATGAAATAATAGTAATTTTCGTACGTTATATAGGATTGCATTGGCATGATAGATGTAACCCACATTGATGTCATGCTTCCCGCTAGACTTGTGGCCTGTTTTAAAGGCCGTAAAGTTGTAACTCAAAGTGTTCTAGTTGCACGCACCCCAAATAAGTTATTTTCGTACGTTCTAGCTGGATGGGATGTGTCCACAAATGATTATAGAGTACTACAAGATGCACTTTCAAGACCTCAACCTCGTGGACTGAGAGTCATGATGGTAATTAAGCATTAACCACTAAAATAAATATTCAATTATAATTTATAAAAGTATATCTATTTACTATAATGTGTTGTTTATAATGAAAGTACCCTGGGGGTGAATAGGATAATTACTAATCTAATCCGATATTGATGCCAAATTAAAACTTACTAACAATATCCTAGCAATATGATGTATACAAGAGATATATGCATAGATATAGAATTAAACAAAGGATGATATAAACATGAGACAATAGACGATATAAAAATATACACAAGAATAAGTGTGCCAATGCCAAACACAAACACAAACACAAGAATATGTTCACGGAGTTCGGTCACCCTCGACCTACATCTCCGCTCCTCACCCTCGAGGAGATTCTCCACTATCACACAAATATAACTACACAAATCGGTTTTCAATGTTCACGGATAACGTTTATAACTCACACAATTGTTAATACATAATATACTCCTCTAAGTGTTGGCCTAGCCCGTATCACCTTCCTCAAGTGCTTGGAATTACTACCTCTCCCTAGCCTTTTACAACCAAGCCACCCCTCTTGGAATTGACCCCATCTCTCTCAACTATCCCTCTAAGTGTCCTAATGTATTACAACGTGTTTCACAACAATAAGCTCAAATAAAGATTTTGTTCTCTAATACAAATGAGAACGAAAATGAAAGCTCACTCAATTGTTACACTCTCACAACCCAAAATATACAATATGTGAAATAACTTAAGCTCAAGTGGTTGTGTATGAAAACAATGAGTATAATAAAATATAAACTCAATTCAATCTAGCATAAATATATAAGAATCAAAATATCAAATAGCTAGAAGATGAGTTTAGAAAAACTTCTCTAAAACAAGCAAGAGAGATAGAGATGTGAAAATTTGATGCTCAAAACCAAAATGATCTCCTCCTCTTGTGAAACTCTCTTCACATATACAACACACTAAAATTTTCTTTAAAACACTTAAACAAACTTGCAAAACTTTGTTTTAAACTTTTCTTGGATATAAGTGTTGAGGACTGAGGGGTATATATAGGTTCTTAAAACAAAACCCCAAAACCAAAAAAATTTACAAAATCCAACAAAATCCCTAAAAATCAGCAAAACTAGAAATAGACGTTACAGTGCCATTGGTCGACTGATGCACTATTCAGTCGACTGATAAGCTGACCGTTGGCTGATTCTGAGAAACCATCGGTCGACTGATGCAAGTCATCGGTCAACTAAAAATACTGTTCAGTCGACTGATGAAGATCAGTCGACTGAGCGAAAACTTTTTAGCAATTACAGAGCAGTTCATCGGTCAACTGATGAACAGTGTTGATCGACCGAAAAGCGTGCATAACCCAGTTTTGAATAATAAATCTAATTTTCAAAGGTGTATTAAAAATAGCAAATAAATTTTAAAAATTATAAAACTTAGGAAAATGTTTATATGCATGAATATAAACATGTCAGAAAAGAAATTTTTGAAATATTATTTCCTGTTTGTGAACACTCATTATTTTGCAAAATCTCAAAAAATACGAACTGGTTAAAACTTGATTTTGATGAATTCCTTTCAAACAAGTTCTGAGATACTTTTAAATGGATTAATAGACATTAGAAAAGATGTGAAATAGTATAAGCAAGTCTTTAATCCATAATGACATTATTTTCACAAAAAATGTATAATGAGATAAATATGAAACAAATGTATATGTATATAAATATATCTATTAGTTTCATATTTAAATGGCTAAACTTGAAAGCGATAAAATGAAACGTGTATGTGTTTGATTTGAGCTTTAAGCATACCATATAAAGTAAACAACCTAGACTATGAAACTATACCCAAGCTAATGATCTTCAATGTTGCTCATTTTGGTTGCGGATGAAGCGATAATGACTTTGGCTTGGATTGCATCATGCTTCATTCCGATTTCCTCCAACCTTCTTTAGATATTATCGTAAAGGCGCAAGTCCAACCCACCTCCAACTGAGGATATTTGTGTAGAATTCCTAACAAACAAATACAAACACTCAACAAACGATGTTAGGAATTGTTTGTTAATCACCAAAAATAGATTAGATAATAGACTGATAAACATGAGACCTAACATATAATTGTAGGCAGATATTATTTGTGTGATGCGAGATACACAACCATGCCTAGCTTCAATCCCCTTGTCGTGGTGTACATTACCATTTAAATGTGCATAAGGATAAGCTAATAAATAACAGAAGAGAGTTATTCAATTTAAGACATTCATCGCTAAGGTCTAAAATTGAATCAACCTTTGGATTGTTAAAGAATCGTTTCAAAATCCTCACTGGAGAGCCACATTATCCTATTCCAACCCAAGTTGATATAGTTTTGGCTTGTGCTATACTTCATAACTATATAGTTATAGTTGATCCGCGTGATGACTTATTGAATGAGGACATTACTATTGATAATGATGATGGAGAACTAGCTAATAAGGGTGAAGATGACAATGTTGTCAACTATACTCAAAATATTACACAAAGAGAAGAAAGAGATTCAAGGAATGAATGGAAAGAGAAGAGGGATGAAATTGCAAGTACTATGTGGGTAGATATTGTAATAAGTATCGTGGTGGGGACACAACCTAAATTGACTTGTAATTAACATATTAGTATCTCTAGACTTATTGTATTTCTTAAGTTTGATATCTGGACTTGTTGAATTTCTTAAGTTTGATAATGTTTGTTTGATTTTATATTTGCATTATGTGACTTTGGTGTAATATGAGCTTTATTTTTTAAAGTATGGCTGATTTTGTTGATAAAAGTAATGATTGTGAAGCTGCTCCTTATGACTCAACACCCAACGTTCCATGCAACCCCTAGCCCACAGGTTATGAACAGTTATGTAATTTCATGAGACAACACTCAGTGCTCTCTGTTTGCTTATGATCAGCTTATGCAACGGGTTATGAACAACTTATGATCAGGTTATGAGACAATATTTTGCTTGTTCTCTGTTTGCTGAGATTATGAGCATTTTTAGCTTAGATTATGAGCAGTTTTAGCTCAATATTTACTTCAGTTTCATCTCAAATTATGAGGTTTTTTCATCTCATTATTTGCTTCAGTTTCAGCATTGTCTATGAGCAGTTTTAGCTTAATATTTGCTTCCTTTTCAGCTTCTGAGCAGTTTTAGCTCAATGTATCATGCCTACTTAAGTTTGACAATGTTTGTTTGATTTTATATTTGTATTTTGTGACTTTGATGTAACAAGAGCTTTATTCTTCAAAGTATGGTTGATTTTGTTGATAAAAATAATAACTGTGAAGCTACTCCTTCCCCTAAAACCCCCAGAGTTTCTCTTTCAAACTTAAACAGAACTTCATGTCATTCCCTCATGCGCCCTACTCTACTCCTCCCCCTCCTTATCCATATTACTCTCGTTATGACAATAATTTCCCATATATGACTCAACAATACGTTATATATGAATATGCTTAATAGCCACCCAACGATCCATACAACCCCTAGCCCACATAATAGTGGTACCCACTCTAGAGAGAGTCTTTCATCGAAGAGGGCTATTGAAGTTGATGTCGAGGCAATCTCACCAGCCAACAAAAAAAGAAGAAAGCAATTGCTAAAAGAAGAATGATATAAACAATTATAGACAAGGCTCCAAACACTAGGGGTGTGCCTAACATGTATTGGAATACAAGGCATGTGTAGGTTGTCTAAAATTACTACAGATAGCTGATTCCCATCAAACACTGATAATGGAAGTTACAATTCAATGACTTTTAAAATGCTATAATTTGGAGACTTTCACGGCAATCAACGAAGGTTACAATTTAACCAGCTTCACAACAACAGATGGAAGTTCTGACTCAATAGTCTTCACAATCATCAACAAGAGTTACAACTGACGACTCTTACATTCCAAGGAGCCGAGATAAAGACCACAATCTTTGCAACGATCTAACTAAAGATTCTACAAATCAATGGTCTCTTCAACTCAAAATACAGAGCTCACATTTGCGTTCCAAAAGCAAAACATAGAGCTCACTTATGCGTTTCAAGCAACAAAAACATAGGGCTCACCACTGCATTTTTAGCTCAACACGCAGAGGTCAACTCTGCGTCCTAAGTCTAGAATGCAGAGTTTGTGCCTAGAACACAAGTTTTGCATTTGACTCGTTCAAACATGAGTTGAACGGTTCCAGAAACCATTTCCTACAATTTGGTGGGAATCACACCCCACTTAGGAGCGATTTTAGGGGTTAGTTACACCCCTTAATCCCCAAAAATTCAGCTTAAATCGAATCATTTTTGATCTTTTTGGGGATCTTGGGATTTCTGAGCGGGATCTTCTAGCAGATCATCTGGGAAGGATCAGAATTAGCATCTTTGGCTTCGGATCTTAGAGAGTTTGGAGCATCATCAAGAGCTGTTCTTGGATCTTTTCCTTGGCTTGTGAACCATTTTGGTTAGATAAAAAAAGATTAATTTCATTTTTCAAATTAACTCTTCACTGAGTTCTCAAACTAATTCAGAGTTCCTAGACTCGTGAGAGTTTTAAACTTGCATTGCAAGTTCTTCCCATCAAGGGAAATCAACCAAGTTCTACGAAGCGAAACGTTCAGATCGTCAACGAGATACATGAATCAAGCTCCCATCAACACCAAGAAGAACTCAGTTTTAAACAAAGAGGAAGGTCTTCGTCGATCTTTATCTCTTTTGTAAATTAGGATACCATAAGAGAAATTGTAATTTTCTTTTCTAAGTCAGTTAGAGAGAGATTACAGTGAGAGATTGTATTCATTCTTTTCCTAAGTCGTTAGGAGGATTAATATGAATTTTATTCTTATTTCTTTTTCAATTTTCCCACAAACAGCATGATGATGTTCTAATCCATGTTCTTGCTCAGTTGGAAAGAAATAGTCTCAAGGTTGATAAGAACTTTAAAATGCATGCACACAAGGTGGCTGCTGAAGAGGTAAACAAGCAATGTTGGAGCTGAATTCACCATGGAAAATGTGATGAATCATATGAAGAGCTTGAAGAGTAAGTTTTTTGATATGCGAACCGTCATAAATATGAGTGGTGTCGAATATGATCCAAAGACAAAAATTATGACCATGGATCCAGATTCATTTGATATGTGGACAAAGGTATTGATTGATATTATGAATATTTATCTTGCGTTATTTCTATACAACTATATTTAGCATGCATTTTTTTCCTTACATTAATTTACTATACATGACAATAAGTGTAATAGCTCAAAATTGAAGGAGTACTTGAACATGCCTCTCACTCACTATAATGATTTGTGTACGATATTGGTGATGACCAAGCAAGGGGAAATTACGCTGAAGATGTGGGTAAGAAACTTGGTTCTAGTCGGCCTCTTGAATTTTCTGAGGAACCAATAAATCTTTGTGACAATGATAATGATGAGTCCCCCAACACACATTTTGAGACTAAGATACCAAGTGTAGAAAAGATTAACGTCCAGTCTCAAAATGTGAAGTCATCTAGTGGGGTAACTTCTACATCCAATGTTAAATCTCAATCAAAAAAGAAGAGTGGCAAGGGTAAAGATGATTATTCACTAATGTGTGATCTCATCAAGTCCATGTCCCCTTCAATTCAAAACCAACATATTTTACATTGGAGTGAGATCATGGCCAAGGCTTTATTAACACATGAGGTTAATTTCTCTGAGATAATATTGGACAAAGTTCTGAATTTTTTGTATCACAATGAATCAGAATCTAGAAGGTTCATTATCAAGACAAAAAATGCGCATAAACTTTTCATAGAGAAGATTATCCACAAAAATGGATTTGACAAAGATGATTTGACATAGAGAAGATTATCCACAAAAATGGATTTGTTTCCTTTTAACTTTTGCACTCTTATGGCCATGTTTATGATCAAGTTATTAACATGTTATGATCTTGTATTTTAATGAGACAATACTTTGCCTTTATTTTCATGATGCAACTTCTCGTAACTTTGTAAAACTATGCTTATGATTAGGTTATGAATTGCTTACGATCAGGTTATGCAATCGCTATGTAATTTCATGAGACAACACTCAGTGCTCTCTGTTTGCTTTTGATCAGCTTATGCAACAGGTTATGAACAACTTATGAGACAATACTTTGTTTGTTCTCTGTTATGATCTGGTTGTGCTCTCTGTTTGCTTCAGTTTCTGCTCTAGTTTCAGCTAAGATTATGAGCATTTTTAAGCTTAGATTATGAGCAGTTTCAGCTCAATGTTTACTTTAGTTTTAGCTCAAATTATAAGGTTTTTTCATCTCATTGTTTGCTTTAGTTTCATCATTGCTTATGAGTAGTTTTAGCTCAATATTTGTTTCATTTTTAGCTTATGAGCAGTTTTTAACTCAATGTATCATGCCTACTTATGCCCTGTTTATGATATATTATCTATTTCAGCTTATAAGTAGTTTTAGCTTATTGTTTGCTTGTTACATGCTCTGTTTATGATCAGGCTTATGCAACATGATTGGTCTTTATCGTTTGTAGGTTATTATTGTGCAAATGCATGCTATTTTTTTCACATCTATTTTCATGAGACACGATGCTATGATCTATGGACAAGTTATAAAGATATCAATCTACAGACTTTGGTGTGTATTGGCATGGCTATCTTTCAAACTTGATTCCTCATCTGAGAACTAAACTAGTGTGTATTATTATGGTCATTCTCTCAAACTTTGGTTCCTCATCCGTGGACAAGTTATAATGATTTTCATAAGTTAATTTGGATTTTTTTGCATTAGGCAATGCTGATTAGTCATTTTTGTTAATGTAGCATATATTGTAATTTTATTATTTAGAAAAGGCATATCATGATGAGATTACAATTTAAATTGCTCATGTAATTTTCAGATGGGGCAACCATTATATGTGGGCAATCTATAATGCAATTACAATATTTAGGCGAGGCATCGCATACTGATAATATGACTTTAATTTGAACCTTATACTCTATTGTTTAACAATCATGAAAATTTTCTTAAATATCTCAATACATTTTGCAACTACATGATCATCTTCAAGAATGTCTTCACTTTGTGGTACTTAATTTCTACTTAATCGCCCTCTTTGTCGGCCCACTAAAAGAAGTTACAGTCTTTATTTAGGAACTTAGCGCAACCCCAATAATATCTTCCTTTATTTTTTCCCATTTGCACATAGCTTCAAGGGTATTGGAAGCTTACATTTGCACTTAACTTCATATGAGTCAATTTCTTGTTTGCTATCACATTTCAGCTCCATCTTCACTGCGGTAGCAATATTGCTCTGTTTCCTACAAAAAAGAAAAACAAAACAAAACAAAAAACAAAAAAGGCTGAAAAGAACTGCATTGTATTGGGCTAATGCTGATACATTTATATAGGATTGCAACTCCTATATACTAGTCGTTGCAACCCCTAGTCGTTTGTAACCATTGCCAACTTTGTACTGGTGAGTTTGTCTTCTAGGGGGTAACTCTACCACAGGTATGTATTCATACTTTTTTGGGTTCTTTCCTATTCTATGGTTTTGAATCAAACAAAAAAAAAGCTCAAGAAAAGTTTTCTATGATGGTGTTTTTCTTATTCTTTGGAAATAAAACAAACATGAGTTTTAAATATGCTTTCCTATTCTTTACTTTATCATTCCATATCAAACACAAGTTTTGGATTCCTTAGATATCCTAAAATTTTTTTGGATTTGGTTTTTTGTGAGGGAATTTATTTCCATAATTTTTTTTGGAAATGAACCAAACAACCCCTTAAAGGATCTATTTGGGGACCGGTATGAGCACGTGCAGTGTGCGCATGGTCTTGGATTTTTTTTCTTTTTTACTTATTCTACAATATAATTTTTAAGCTAACTCGGATTCAGATATCTCCACTGGTAATAATAGATTTTACTTGGACATATAAGATGCAAATATTTTCTATCATAATTATAGGAATATTTCGTAGCCATATTTATAAGAATTAATTAGCGTCATAAATCTTCTAAATTTTATTCCAATTTTATCTTGTCTCTCCTTGAACTTTTTCTAAGATATGATCCAACTTTCCTTTCAATTTTTTCTACACCTTTTTTACATAAAAAAAGTATGATTATTTATATTAGCGAAAACATAGCCTGATTCTAGTTTAAACTTATTGTAGTTATATTTCAAAATAAAATTACAACGGATTTAAATTAAATTCAATAATTGTTAATTATTAAAGAGGTCTAGAAATACTTTTGTGAATGTCACTGTTGGTTTTGGGTGTGTAGACTGAAACCTGGGAACAAAATCAACAAGCACGAGAAAACCCCTGGTTGGTCGACTGGTATGAGCTCATCAGTCGACCAATTCAACTGTAAGAAACAGGCTGAAGAATCCGCTATGGTCGGTCGACTGATAAAACTCATCAGTCGACCGACAATATGCACGAAGTAGGGTGAGAAGCTCTTATCAGTCGATCGATGCAACTACATCAGTCAACTAATATCGGGTCAATTGGTTTCCTGGCCTGTTTGGGAACCTGCTTCGAGTTAGGTTTGTATATATTCTTGAACATCCTTTTGAGAGTTTATAACACATAGAAAAGAGAGAAGCCTATTGCAAGCATTGTAATCTTCTTCAATAATCAAAGAAATTTTGGTGTGGCTCCCGGGGACGTAGGCAGGTTAGCCCAAACTCATTAAATCTTGTGCTCTCTTCTTTATTATTCTTTCCTGTAAGTTTTTTATCTTGTCGTGAGTTCTTGCTTGCTATTTGTTCGTCACAAGATCCGGAGGGCACGAGTTATTGATAGATTAACCCTAACAATTGGTATCTGAGCTTTGTTTAGCAAAGATCTGTGTGAGAGAGCTATAGCAGAAGAAGGCAAATCGAAGATTAAGAAGTTTGACGGATCAAATTTCTCCTACTGAAAGTCGCAGATGGAAGGCTATCTGTACCAGAAGGATCTTTACCACCTATTGATGGCAAAAGCCAAGGGAAAGAAGAAGGAGGAGACAGACAAGGCTGGAAAATATTAAATCAGAAGGCTCTAGGACAGATCCAGTTGTCGATCGCAAAATCAGTCACCCACAACATATTGAAGGAGAAAACAACGGTGGGGCTTATGGAAGCACTCGCAAAGATGTACGAGCAACCATCAGCCACAAACAAGATGCATCTTGTTAAAACGCTCTTCAACCTCAAGATGGCAGAAGGATACTCCTTCACGTTACATCTCAGCAAGTTCAACATGATTGTTGATCAACTCATCTCAGTAGACATCATATTTGATAATAAAGTGCAAGCCCTACTGATACTATCGTAGTTACAGGATAGCTAGGTAGGCTGCGTGATCACAATTAGCAACTCGGCAGGAAAGGAGAAGTTAAAGTTGAGAGAGGTTGTTAGTATGATTCTATTTGAGGAGGTTAGAAGAAAGTCGGCCGAATCAGAGGGTTCAAGTTCAGCTCTAAATTTCAAGCAGAGAGGCCAAACTCAGAATAAGGGTAACCAGAATAGGAAGCAGTCGAAGTCAAAGAAGAAACGATCGAACTCGAAGGTGAGGCCTATCAAAGATAACTATTGGAACTGCGGCCAGGATGACCACATGTCTTCAGTCTGTAAAGTGCCAAAGAATGATACAAATGAGTAGGAGGTTCATATTGTGCAAGATGCATTGATCCTTGCTATGGATAGTGACACTGATTCATGGGTTATTGATTCGGGAGCCTCATTTCACACCACTACTAATAGGAAGCTTTTTCAAAACTATGTAGCAGAGGACTTTAGGCAAGTGTACTTGGGCGATAACGAGCCTTGTAGTATTGTGGGAAGAGGAGATGTGTAGATTTAGATGAAGGGTTCTAAGTGGTCTTTGAAGAATATCAGACATGTACCGAAGCTGAAGAGGAATCTTATTTTAGTTGGCCAGCTTAGTACGGAAGGCTATGTTTTTGACATTTACTAGAGATTCGTGGAAGATCTCCAATAGTACTATGGTGGTTGCTCGCAGTAATAAAACCAAAACTCTCTATTTAACTTCACATGTGAGTGACACCCTCGTAATTGCAGCTGGTAAGGAAAATGCAGATCTGTGGCACAATAGGTTGGGGCATATGAGTTAGAAAGGTATGAAGATTCTACACTCACAGGAAAAGTTATATGGCATCGATTCAGTGGAAGTTGGTATTTATGAAGATTACATCCTCGAGAAGCAGAAAAGGGTCAGCTTTCAGAAGAGTGGAAGGCCACCTAAAGCTCACAAGCTAGAGCTTATTCATACAGATATATGGGGTCCAACTAGCATGTCTTCTCTTGGCGGTTCGGCATACTACGTCACCTTTATTGATGATTACTCGAGGAAGGTGTGAGTATACTTTATAAAGCATAAGTCAGAGGTATTTAGGATCTTCAAGAAGTAAAAAGTTATGGTAGAGAACGAGACAGATCTGAAGGTGAAGTATCTGAGATCGAACAATGGTGGAGAATACAAACTGGAGGAGTTTAAGAAGTTCTGTGCTCTGAATATGATTCATTTGGAGAGGACTACTCTAGGGACACCGCAATAGAATAACGTTATAGAGAGGATGAACATGACATTGACAGAGCGTGCGAGGAGCATGCGCTTACATGTAGGTCTACCTAAGATGTTTTGGGCGGATGCAGTGCACATAATAGCGTACTTGATAAATTATGGGCCTTCAGTTCCATTAGACTTTGGGATTCCAGAAGAGGTTTGGAGTGACAAGAAAATAAATCTCTCACACTTGAGAGTCTTTGGTTGTGTAGCATATGTTCATATCAGTGACCATGTCAGGGATAAGCTAGAAGCTAAATCACAGAAGTGTATCATTGGATACGACATTGATAAGTTCGGATATTGTCTGTGCGATGATAAGAATAGGAAAATCATCAGGAGTAGAGATTTCATATTTAATAAAGAGGTGATGTACAAGGACAAGGACAATGATAAGGATAGCTAAAGCAGTGGGAGCAATACTAAGGATGTAGTTACATCCGAGTACATGGATTTAGAGGAACTTCCAGATGGGGTAGACAATCTCTGCTCTGACCAAAGAACGAAGGAGACTATAGGTGCAGAGACTAATACCCAGGTCAAGGAGCTTAGGAGGTCATCCAGAGCATCCAAACCAAATCCCAGATATCTTTCATTGCTACATTACTTACTTTTGACAGACAGTGGAGAACCGAAGTTCTATGAGGAGGCAGTGCAACATGGTGAATCTTAACAATGGGAGCATGCGATGCAAGAAAAGATAGATTCTCTCCACTCGAATGAGTCATAGGAGTTAGCCCAACTTCCTACGAACAATAAAGACTTACATAACAAGTAGGTCAAGACTTACATAATAAGTAGGTCTATCGGGTCAAGTAGGAGAGTGATGGTCGTAAAAGATACAAGGCCAGATTAGTTGTGAAAGAATTCCAACAGAGGGAAGTAGTGGATTATTTAGAGATATTTTTTCCTCTCGTGAAGCTTTCAACCATCAGGGTGGTGTTGAGCTTGGTAGCTCCTGAAAATATCTATCTTGAGCAGATGGATGTGAAGACTGTCTTTCTTCACGGTGACTTGGATGAAAAAATCTATATGAAGTAACTTGTTGGCTTTATAGAGGAAGGAAAGGAAAAGATAGTATGTAGGCTCAATAAGAGCTTATACGGTTTGAAACAGGCTCTAAGACAGTGGTACAGAAAGTTTGATAACTTCATGCAGAGCAATGGCTATGGAAGGTGCAATTCAGATCATTGCTGCTACTTTAAGAGGTTCAAGTCTAGCTATATTGTGTTATTACTGTACGTAGATAACATGTTAGTTGCATGGCCATATTTACAAGAGATTAACAAGTTGAAGAAGCAGTTGGCAAAGGAGTTTGCTATGAAGGATTTAAGTGCAGCCAAGCAAATTCTTACGATGCGAATTAGTCGGGATATGGTTGAAGGGACGTTTGAATTGAGTTAGGCTGAATACATTGAGAATGTACTTCTGTAATGATCATGAACTTTCAATACTAGTTAAAATAATTTTTTGGTATTTTAAAATATTTAATTATTATTTTTAAAAGAGATTTTAAAATATTTAATTATTATTTTTAAAAGAGTATTTGTATTTTTCTCGATTTTCTAGAATTTTCTACGATTTAAAAGTCTAAGTTTTATATTTATTTAAATGATTTTGATATTTAAAATTAACTTAGTGTAGTAAAAATTTCTAAAATTAATCCGTTTTGTTATCGATAATATTACGTATCATTTTAAATAATACGTTGTATTATTATTACTATTACGTATTATTTCTTATAATACGTTGTATTATTATTACGTATTATTTTATACAATTTGTTGTATTATTACATATTATCTATTGTATTAGTATAACTAGTATGTTTTATTGTATAGATAATTTTCTCATAATTATTTGACTTTAAATATAAGTAATTATATTTTTTTATTAATTATTCTCATTTAATTGTACAATATGTGTATTATTATGATTATTGCGTATCAACTATTGTATTAATACAGTTGGTACATTTTAATTTGTAGATATTTATCCCGTAATTATTTGATTTTTTAAATATAAATAATTATTTTTAATTAATTTTGTTTTAATTACCTAACCCTAACCCTAATTATCTATATAAAAACCCCCTCTCCTGTTCACATAAACGCAG
>NC_033800.1:128006088-128014918 GCF_001876935.1 Asparagus officinalis
CCGACCGCTAATAGCACACCGCTCGTCGTCAACCGCCCATCGTAGGCTCGCACTTCAACGTCGCTTCGTTCGACGTACCCGAAGCAAGACCCCTCTTCCTCTTTGACTCATCATTTTAATATTTTGATATCAGTTGTGAATATATGCATAGATTAGACTATGATTTAATTATGTTGTAGTATGAATATTATGATATTATGTGTGGATTTGTTGTTGAATAGTATTAAAGAATTTATTTAAAAGGAATTTATTTTGTAAAAAGGGTTGGTTTTATAATAAATATGATAAGTAGTTTTTTTAGATTAATTATAATATTTTAAAAGAATTATTTATGGCAACGAAATCATTTGAGGAAAATTATGATAAATTATAAGAAGTTATTTTGGAAAAAGAATCATTTTTAGAATAATTATAAATAAATTAAAGAAATTTATTTTAAAAAATGGATTATTTTGAAAGAACTCATTTTGCAAAAGGATTAATTTAAATAAATAACTTTATTATTTTAGAAGATTATTTTAGAATAATTTTATGATTCAAATTCTTAGACTTGATTATTTGATATGCTATGATATTATTGTACATGATTAGTTGCATTGATTGTTCCTTGTTGTGATTGAGAATCATTAGGAGTTTATAACTATAGTGACTTGTGTAATATGAATAAGACCTAGAGGTTTGTGTGTTGTTAACTTAGAAAATACAAGAGAGTTGAGATGGGAAAGTCATGGTTCATGTGATCGGATAAGGCTGTTGATGTATCTTCCAGACTTGCACCAATGAACCATTTCGCACTGGGGTTGGTTTGTTAGGCTAAGTGAATCGTTTCGCACTTAGTTAGTGAAATCGTTTCGTCACTCGAGTTTTGCTTGAGTTCGAACCAGGCCAAAATCAGATTGTGTGTAGTCCTCTCACCGAACCATTTCGCGGGTTTGGATGCACGTAGGGGATTTGTGAACAATCAGTTATCCTATAATATGAGCGTTGACTCTGTGTGAGATGTGATCAGTGACCTGTTATAGAATGACTAGTTATATGACCTTGTTACTTAAGCGAATTATGGATTTTTGTGAGATATAGGCCAGTTGTATTTCTTTTCATACATAGATCGGGGTTAATATTTAATTATCTACAATTTTGTGAGATATAGGCCAGTTGTATTTCTTTTCATACATAGATCGGGGTTAATATTTAATTATCTACAATTTGAGACATATGGTATATACATGAGTGTTTCCTTGTTTGGATTATTTCGCTCGACGTACTATATCTTTTGTTGTAGATTTTTAAGTATTAATTCTATCTAGTTGTATGATATTGTTACTTGGATGATTATTCAGATTGTTAGCAGCATGACCTCGTTACTCGATTGATTTTTGGATTCTTTTCATTATTATATACTATTGATGGATTTTATCTAGTTTTTTGTATTCCAGTTGCATGCTCCTATCGTTACTACTACCATCACATGTTCCTATTTCTGTTATCGCATTGATCACCTTCTATTATCATTACTGTTGTTGCATCTATTATTGCCTTGGTCATTCGACCGTTCCTATTTTTCCTTGTGGGATCTTGTCGTGTGCCATGCACGCTAATGTACACCCATATTCTCTGATGTATGTCAGACTTAGAGGATGGACAGGTCCAGCTTGGAGATGTGCTAGAGCCAGAATGTTCTCAGCATTAGTGCCTTACAGATAGAGTTAAAGAATAGGACAAAATTTACTTATCTTTTCTTAGTTGATGGTCCTAGTTGCTTTTGTAGTATTTCCTTTCTTTTTCGTTGAACGATATATTTTATATTTCTTCAGTTTTCAGTTGTTCAATTTTGTATAAGGGCATGTTGATCTGAATATTATGTCTTGGATGATATTCACTTGTGATATAAATATTCTGTTCTGAGTCGTTTATTATATTCTCGCTATCTGTGATCGGGGACCTGTGTCTTTGCTTTTATTTCTTGACACTTAGTGTATTAGGTTAAGGAGAAATGTTTATTTTTATTCATTCTCCTTAATCTAATATGTCGCGGGCTTGTTCATGTTCCGATTCCTTGATATTTTGGAAAGTGGGGCGTGACAGGTTTTTTTGGTGGCCAATACAGGTCATAGTCCCAAGTCCTCACTAGTAAGAATATATTGGACAATTTAGATGCATATCATATTTCATCCGTGAGATTAATCCTATTTTCTTGATAGATTTTATTTCGTCCCTGTCTTAACACTCTTTGACTCCGGAGTTTTCCACGGTTCTTGTCGCATCGCTTCGCGACTACTCTCTCTTCCTATAAATCATCTTTCCTCATACCGATTGTTATTATATGTGTTATTATTTATATGACTATGTTTTCTTTGGTTTGGCTTATATATATGGGTTGATTGTATTAATTTCTGTATTATTTATTATATTATTTTATGTATCACACATAGTGTTATATTGTATATTTTTATTAAAATATATATCTACTTATATATTTTTAATTGTTCAAATCATATCATTAGATTTCACATATACATCACATAACATATCTGATATTTAGATTATTTTACTGTGTTTAATTATACTTTTGCATATCTATATTATGTATGTGTGCGTTTCTGTCATACCATCTATCACTCACTTATGTTATAAATTATCGCATAGTGTTCATATTTCATGATATACTTTATTAAGTTCATGATTTTAATATTCTACATATGCACTATATTTGTATCATTTACATTTTCAGTATATAGTTTTTTATTAGTCAGTTTTATCTCGTTTAGATTGTTTTAGTATGTTTACATTGGTTTCTTATTTCTAAGAGCCATGTATTTCTATTTTGATATTCAGGCATTATTTATAAATATTGTTAAGTTTAGAGTTGAGTTACTAATTATATAGTTATTTTGTTACATTAATTATTATTCTTTTATAATTAATATAAGAGGTAATTGTAATATGCATTTGTGGGTATGTATAACATTTACTCATTGGTTGTTTATAATGTACTTACATATTTGTTGTTTGTTTGCTTTGTTTTCGATATATATTGTTTTTTCATTGTAACAATATACATTGTATATGCGTGTTATTTTTTTAGTATTTATTTTATGATATTTTTAGATATTTATGTCTTTTATTGTGTCATTGTTTGTTGTTCATTCTGTATTCATTATTTTTGTTACTTGTGATGTGTTTTACTTTTTCATTCTTTTATAATTACTATTTTCTTTTCATTATAGTGTATTCATGTAGATTATTATATTTAGGATATTTATTTTTATTGATTTATAGCCATTCATCAATTTTAGTATCAAATGTGTTTAATCGTATTCTATTTCATGTATTAGCGATGTTTATATTCACATGTTTATCAATCATTCATTGTATGTTTACCTATAATATATCAGTGTTTTTATTATACGAATTTATGCTCTTCTTAAGTTTGTATTCATTTATAAATTTATTTTATCTTTCATAGTTCATGTTTTGTGTATTATACATCTTTATTTATGTATAATTATGCTGATTGTATTTATGTGACTTTGACTATGATGCCTTATATTGCTATATTTGAACTGATTTTATACAGTAAATTTTATTATTGTTATATCTTGTTTATATTTATTATTTTACCTAATGAATATTACTAATATTGTTTGTCGAATATGTATAATTATATCATTCCTATTATGTCTTATATAATATGCCTATTTTGAATCGCTTGTATACTCTTACGTCTATTTTTATCATATAATATTTTTTTAACTATTTACATGTTTCTTATGTTGTCCCCTATATTTATGTAAACTATATATACGTTTGATTCTTTACTATTTTGTTTTACTTACATACTCCTAAAATATTTCTTTTACTTTTGCTTGTATATAATTCACCTGTTAATTGTATTGTGTTTTATATTTTTTATTTTATCATATTTATCATCTGCTTACGTATGAGTGACATATATTTTGTCTTTTATTTCATTTATAATTTTCTTTTATTATTTATATTATTGAGTTGATATATTTTATCATATGTGAATTATGTATTTATATTTCATATTATATTTTTGTATGTTATATATTTATTCTATTTGCCAATTCTGTGTTATTGATTATATATTCACACTTTGATATGTTGTCTTATGATACTATATCCATAATATCATGTTGAAATTATGTTTTTTCTATAATTGTATATTCGTTATTGACTTCTTTGTTATTAAACTATGTTAACTGATACTTATATTTTTGTCTATGCCTAGATGTTGTGTTATTTTATAATTTGATACATATTAACTATTTTATTTACTATATACATGCTTCTTTATACCCTGTGTAATCTTTTTTCAATATATGTTCACTCTCTTTATATTATACTTACATCATTCTTATTATTTATATTACATACCAGACTTTCTTATGACCTTATGTTATATATATTCCATTGATGATTTGCGTGCTTTTTATACTTCTGCTTTATCATTATTCTTGCTTATTTATATCCTCTGACTATACGTTATTGATTTATACTATATACCTTTTACTATTAATTGTTATCATTATATTGTAACAACCGTAATTTTTCGATACGTATTTAAACAATTTTTCTAGTATTTAAAATATTATATTATATTTTATTAATATTTTTCCTAATTTCTGAAATTTTCTGAGTTTTCAAAATAAATAAATAATAAAATATATAGTCTTGTATTTATTAATCATGCTAAATATTAATTTATGGTTTAATGATTTTTATATATAATCATTTGATGGCTAATATTATTAGTGACCTTGTTATTATTAATGTAAACCTGAGCTTAGTACATTAGTACATATGTAAATATATAAATATTTAGCTGTTAAATATTTATTAATGTTATTATATGGTTAATTATTATTATAATGATTATTTTTAAATATTATGAAGAAAATAAATAAATAAAAATATTCCCATAATCTCCTTTCCCTAATTTTTCTCTCATTTGAATTCTTATCATAATCTCCCTAATCAATTTTCCAATCAACCCCAAATCACTCCCCATGATTTTCTCCAGCTACAAATTAATCTTTCCATTTTTTTCTCTCATTTCAAAATTCAAAAAAAACATAATCAGATCTTTCCCTCTGTCTCTCTAATCTTTCTCTTTCAAATATTATAATATCCCCCATCATCTCTCTCTTCCCATAAAATACACCATCGCACAACACCCCATCTCCCTATCTCTCATAACAGTATTCTCTCTCTCTCTCCTCTCTTCAAACCTAAGAACGTCCTCCTCCGGCCACCTGACCAGCACCGCCATCACTGCTGTAGTCCGAGCTTCCCCCTCGTTGGCAGCCCCGCTCGACAGACCCGAACCTAGCTACCCTCCATCGAGCTCAACCCCGCTCGAACCAGCCCCGTGCCGCCAACGTCGATCTGTTCGACGCGTAGGCAAGATCCCTCTTGCCCGTTGTCTCGTTAATTTCTATTTTTATCTCAATTATGAATTTATTACGTATATGCGTAGATTAGTTTGTGCTGATATGATTTTAATTGTGTAGTTGTTGATAATATCACGGTGAATATATGCTGTGAAAAGATGCTATGAATGATGAATAAGTATGTCAAAAATAGTTTATGGTTAATTTCGTGTTGTTGAAAGGAAGAATATATTTATAGAGTATTTTTTTTAGAATTATTTATAATGAGGAAAAATTTTTAAAAGGAATTATTTTGAGAAAATAATTTATTTTGGATAAGGAGTATTTTTGAATAATTGTTATGATTAAAAGAATATTATTTTAAGAAAAAGAGTATTTTAGATTATTTATAAAATTAAAAGTATTACTGTTCATAAATAACAATTAAATATATTTTAAGAAGGTTATTCTAGAATTTTATAATGAGAGATAATTTTTAAAGGAAATTATTCTTGGAATTTTATAATGGTAGTTTCATCTTGCATTGTTAATAGTAGTTTTACTTTCGTATGTTTCTTGCATGTGATCACGACCCCCTGTTCACACTTTATGACTTTGACGCTTAGCGTAATTACGTTTATTATTCCATGTTAAGAATCATGAGAAGTACCTGACTATAGTGACCTGTATGACACAGTTATGATCTAGATCGTGTGTAAAACATATGTTAATGGTAGTTTCATCTTGCATTGTTAATAGTAGCTTTGTTCTCGTATGTTTCTTGCATATGATCACGACCCATGTTCACACTTTATGACTTTGACACTTAGCGTAATTATATTTATTATTCCATGTTAAGAATCATGAGAAGTACATGACTATAGTGACCTGTATGACACAGTTAGGATTTAGAATCTCGTGTGTAGTTGACCTGGAATTACGAGAATTAGGATGAGAAGTCTTGGTCCATGTGAGCGGTTGTGATTGTTGATGTATATTCCAGGCTCGTGCCGGTGAAGTTTGTGTAGTCACCGGGGTGGGTCTGATGAGTTGAGATGTTTGTATATTCCGGGCTCGCGCTGGTGAAGTTTGTGTAGTCACCGGGGTGGGTCCGAGGAGTTGTGATATGTGATTGTTGATTATTTCTAGGCTTACGCCGGTGAAGTTTGTATAGTCACCGGGGTGGGTCTGAGGAGTTGAGCTATTTGTGATTGTGATCTATCAGTTATCCGATAATATGAGCCAGTGACCTGTTGTAGGATGACTAGTTACATGACTTAGATTCTTGGCTAAGTATGATTCTTGTGAGACGTAGATCAGTTGTATTTCTTTCCATACATAGATCGGGGTTAATATTTAATTATTTACAATTTGAGACATATGGTATATACATGAGGGTTTTCTTGTTTGGATTATTTCACTCGACGTACTACGTTTCTTGTTGTAGATTTTTAAATATTAATTCTATCTGTTGTATGATCTTGTTGCTTGGATGGTTTCTGATTGCTACCTGCATGATCTTGTTGGTTGATTTTTGGATTCGTCTGATTATTAGTATTCCAGTTGTATGCCTCTATCGTTATTGCTATCATCACATGTTCTATTTCTGTTATCGCATTGACCACGCATATATTATCATTACCGTTATTGTATTTGTTCCTGGCTTGGGGGATCTTGCCGTGTGTATACACGCTGACGTACTCCTATTTTCTGGGTGTACGTCAGATTTAGGAGACGGACAGCCTCAGTTCGAGATAGTACAGGAGCCAGAGGATTTGCAGCAGTAAGGTCTTCCAGATGGATCAGAAGAACAATCTGAAGCTTAGACTTTTTCTTCCTGTAGTAGTTGATGAGCACTAGAACTCTTTTACAGCATTTCTTTAGTTGATAATGAATTTAGTTATTTTATCAGTACTTTTATTATGGACTATGTATTTTATTCCTAGTTAAACCGTTTTTGTAATAAGGGCGTGTTTGACCCATATTTTTATGTCTGTGATGATTTACCATTGATGATATGTCTATTTCTTATTCTGGGTTGTCATTATATTCTTGCTATGTGTGATCGGGGACCTGTGACTTCGCATTGTACTTATTTCCAGACGCTTAGCGTATTGGATTGAGAAGAAAAGAAAAGAGAAAAAAAAATAATAGTGTATATTTCTTCTCAATCTAATACGTCGCGGACTTGTTCACGTTCCGATTCCTGAGTATTTTGGGAAGCGAGGCGTGACATATATTCTGCTTGTTTGACTTTGTATTTGACTTGCCCATATAACTTATAATTGATATTGATGCCTTATGCATTCTCATGACATGTTTCATGCCTTATATATACAATATGTGAATTTACATTCACATTTTTCTCATCTTCTTTATTTATAGAATATTATATCTAATTGATGCTTTGTATAGAATGTTTTTATTACTTTTCTATATGTGTGCTATAAATGTTTTATATTTACTTTATATGATTAAATATCATTTTGTGTCTATGGTGATAATTTAGTGTTTTATTATAGTGAATTGTATATTTGTATTCATATATCTCTAGTATTTTATTATAACAAATTGTATAATTATATTGTGATAACTTACTACTTGTGTGTCTATATTTCGACTTGTGTTGTTCTCACGCTCTACTTATGGATATGCAATTTATTTTGAATTCTTCTCTATATGCATTGAGTTGAGTCTTTCTTTCCATATCTCTGTCCTTGGGTTCTTTCTTATTTTAATTCCGAGGACGAAATTTGTTTTAAGGGAGGTAGAATGTAATGATCATGAACTTTTAATACTAGTTAAAATAATTTTTTAATATTTTAAAATATTTAATTATTAGAGTATTTGTATTTTTCTTGATTTTCTAGAATTTTTTATGATTTAAAAGTCCAAGTTTTATATTTATTTAAATGATTTTGATATTTATGAATTAACTTAGTACAGTAAAAATTCTAGAATTAATTCGTTGTATTATCGATACTATTACATATCATTTTAAATAATATGTTGTATTATTATTACTATTACGTATTATTTCTTATAATACGTTGTATTATTATTACGTATTATTTTTGTATAATTTGTTGTATTATTACTATTATTGTATATTATCTATTGTATTAGTATAACTGGTACATTTTATTGTATAGATAATTTTTCTATAATTATTTGATTTTAAATATAAGTAATTATATTTTTTATTAATTATTCTTGTTTAATTGTACAATATGTATATTATTATGATTATTGCATATCAACTATTATATTAATACAACTGGTACATTTTAATTTGTAGATATTTATCCCATAATTATTTGATTTTTTAAATATAAATAATTATTTTTAATTAATTTTGTTTTAATTACCTAACCCTAACCCTAATTATCTATATAAATACCCCCTCTCCTGTTCACAAAAACGCAGCCGCCCCATAT
>NC_033800.1:128015175-128037828 GCF_001876935.1 Asparagus officinalis
CACCACGCCCGC
The DNA here is from genome assembly GCF_001876935.1 of Asparagus officinalis. Taxonomy (NCBI): domain Eukaryota; kingdom Viridiplantae; phylum Streptophyta; class Magnoliopsida; order Asparagales; family Asparagaceae; genus Asparagus; species Asparagus officinalis. The sequence continues at coordinate 128,015,188 of NC_033800.1, forward strand.
AACCACTGCCCGACAACCCATCTCTGACCCAACCCCCAGTCCCCTCTCCCCTGTCGTCGCTTCCTACCCCATCACTGCCCTATCTCCGACCTCACGCTCCGACCCATGTCGCTGCAGCCCCTCTCTCGTCTCTGCTTCTCCTCAGATCTGAGCACACGACCCCATAGTCTAACCGCCAACAACACCTCCTCGCCGCTCGTCGTCAACTGCCCGCTGTAGGCTCACACTTCAACATCGCTTCATTCGATGTACCCGAGGCAAGATCCCTCTTGCTCTTTAACTCATCATTTCAATATATAGATCAGTTATGTATATATGCATATATTAGACCGTGATTTAATTATGTTGTAGTATAAATATATGATATTATGTGTGGATTTGTTGTTGAATAGTATTAAAGAATTTATTTAAAAGGAATTTATTTTGTAAAAATTGTTGGTTTTATAATAAATATGATAAGTAGTATTTTTAGATTAATTATAATATTTTAAAAGAATTATTTATGGCAATGAAATCATTTGAGGAAAATTATGATAAATTATAAGAAGTTATTTTAGAAAAAGAATCATTTTTAGAATAATTATAAATAAATTAAAGGAATTTATTTTAAAAAAGAGATTATTTTGAAAGAATTCATTTTGCAAAAGGATTATTTTAAGTAAATAACTTTATTATTTTAGAAGATTATTTTAGAACAATTTTATGATTTAAATTCTTAGACTTGATTATCCGATATGCTATGATATTATTGCACATGATTAGTTGCATTGATTGTTCCTTGTTGTGATTGAGAATCATTAGGAGTTTATGACTATAGTGACCTATGTGACATGAATAAGACCAAGAGGTTTGTGTGTTGTTGACTTAGAAAATACAAGAGAGTTGGGATGAGAAAGTCATGGTTCATGTGATCGGATAAGGCTGTTGATGTATCTTCCAGACTTGCACCAATGAACCATTTCGCACTGGGGTTGGTTTGTTAGGCCAAATGAATCGTTTCACACTTAGTTAGTAAAATCGTTTCGTCACCCGAGTTTTGCTTGAGTTCGGACCAGACTAAAATCGGATTGCGTGTAGTCCTCTCACCGAACCGTTTCACGGGTTTGCATGCACGTAGGGGATTTGTGAACAGTCAGTTATCCGATGATATGAGCGTTAGACTCTATGTGAGATGTGACCAGTGACTTGTTATAGAATGGCTAGTTACATGACCTTGTTAATTAAGGTGATTATAGATTGTTGTGAGATGTATACCAGTTGTATTTCTTTTCATACATAGATCGGGGTTAATATTTAATTATCTATAATTTGAGACATATGGTATATACATTAGGGTTACCTTGTTTGGATTATTTCGCTCTACGTACTACGTCTCTTGTTGTATATTTTTAAGTATTAATTCAATCTAGTTGTACGAGATTGTTACTTGAATGATTATTCAGATTGTTAGCTGCATGACCTCGTTACTCGATTGATTTTTGGATTCTTTTGATTATTATATACTATTGATGGATTTCATCTAGATTTTAGTATTCTAGTTGCATGCTCCTATCATTACTACTACCATCACATGTTCCTATTTCTGTTATCGCATTGGACACGCTTCTATTATCATTACTGTTGTTGCATCTATTATTACCTTGGTCATTCGACCGTTCCTACTTTTCCCTTATGGGATCTTGCTGTGTGCCATGCATGCTGACGTACACCTATTTTCGCTGGTCTACGTCAGACTTAGAGGGCGAACAAGTCTAGCTTGGAGATGTGTCAGAGCCAGAATATTCTCAGCATGAGTGTCTTGCAGACAGAGTTGAAGAATAGGCCGAAGTTCAGTTATCTTTTCTTAGTTGATGGTTTTAGTTGCTTTTGCAGTATTTCCTTTCTTTTCCGTTGAACGATGTATTTTATATTTTTTTAGTTTTTAGTTGTTTAATTTTGTATAAGGGCATGTTGATGCGAATATTATGTCTTGGATGATATTCACTTGTGATATGAATATTCTGTTCTGAGTTGTTTATTATATTCTCGCCATCTGTGATCGGGGACCTGTGCCTTTATATTTATTTCTTGAAACTTAGCGTATTAGGTTGAGGAGAAATGTTTATTTTTATTTATTCTCCTTAATCTAATACGTTGCGGGCTTGTTCACGTTCTAATTCCCCTGTATTTTGGGAAGGGGGGTGTGACAATTTTAGAGATCCAACATGTAGAATGCAAAGGCTGTTGGCACGCCCCTTGGAAGTCAGTTCAGGTTATTTGAGGAGCAATTGCCCAAGACGGATGCAAAGAAGGAGTTCATGACCAGAGTGCCATACTCGTCAGCTATTTGTAGTCTTATGTATGCAATAATTTGCACGAGGCCGAATATCGCCCATGCAGTAGGAGTTGTGAGCAGGTTTGCCAATAATCTAGGAAAGCAGCATTAGGAGGCTGTGAAGTGGATTTTGAGATACTGGGGAGGGACTACAGATATGCCACTATGTTTTAGGAGAAAAGAATTGATACTGCAGGGATATGTGGATGCAAACTTTGTCGGTGATCATAATACAAGATGAAGTACCACATGGTATATTTATACTCTAGGGTCGATAGTAGTGAGCTGAGTCTCTCGTTTGCAGAAGATAGTGACGTTGTCCATGACTGAGGCAGAGTATGTCGCAGTGACTGAGGCTATCAAGGAGATGATTTGGTTGACTGGATATCTGGAAGAGTTGGGTCTAAAGTGGGGGAACTGAGTTCTTTATTGTGATAGCCAGAGTGCTATACACCTTGTCAATAATCCAGTTTATCACGCCAGAACGAAGCATATCAACGTGCGTTACCACTTCATACGCTCGCTGATAGAGGACGAGAAGTTACTGCTAGAAAAAATTTTGGGAAGCTAAAATCCTGCAGATATGCTGACAAATACAGTTACCATTAAGAAACTAGAGTTGTGCGTAACTTCAGTTAGTCTTCAAACGTAGGAGATAAGGATGGAGCCACACTAGGAGGACATGTGAGATCACCAAGGATGATATTGATTGAAGAAAGAAATATTCTGGGTAGGAAAATATGCTTGCTAAGATGGCTGGAGTTCAAGAGAGCTTGTTAATGGAGGTTTGGTCTCCAAGTAGGAGATTGTTGGTTTTGGATGTGTAGACCGAACCTGGGAACAAAATCAACAAGCGGCAGAAAACCCCTAGTTGGTCGACTGGTACAAGCTCATCAGTCGACAGATTCGACTGTAAGAAACAACCTGAAGAATCTGCTCTGGTCGGGCGACTTATGAAACTCATCAGTCGACCGACAGCATGCACGAAACAGGCTGAGAAGCTCTTATCAGTCGACCGTTGCAAGTGCACCAATCGACCGATATTGATTCAAGTGGTTTCCTAGCCTGCTTGGGAACCTGTTTCGAGTTAGGGTTTGTATATATTCTTGAACGTCCTTTTGAGAGTTTATAACACATAGAAAAGAAAGTCTTTTTTAGATAGATCTTAGAGAGAGAAGCCTATTTGCAAGCATTGTAATCTTCTTCATTAATCAAAGAAATTCTGGTGTGGCAACCGAGGATGTAGGCACGTTTGCCAAACCTCGTTAAATCTTGTGTTCTCTTCTTTATTATTCTCTCCTGCAAGTTTTTTATTTTGCCGTGAGTTCTTGCTTGTTATTTGTTCGTCATAAGATCCGGAGGGTACGAGTTGTCGATAGATTAATCCCAACAGTCACATGAGAAAATTCATGAATTTTTTTAATATTTGTATAACATAGGATATTAAAGTGCAACATTTAGACGCTTCAGCATATATGTTTATTAATTAAAGAAAATTTATAGACTAACACAAAGGAAAAGAAAAGTGTAGATTTTAGAGAACCAAGAGAGTGGTACATTAGGTCAATTCAAATTGAATATTTTTGAAAACCAAACAAATTCAAACATATTCTAAAATTAAACTAAATCGTTGAAATTCATTTAGTTCGACAATTTTGTGCATAAAAATGTGACTATCTTTAAAATAAAGTGTTTTTCTGATAGATACCCTCCAAATCATGTGTATTTTTAAATTTGCCCTCCAAATCTCTATAATTCTAAATTTGTCCCTCATTTAGCCCTTGCCTTAAATTATGTTAAAATGCTAAGAGTCTTCAGGGTTAAATTACTATTATATCCCTACTTTAATTGTTTCTTTATGAAAATCAACAAAACAAAACTAAAAGGAAGATAATTCTAAAATTCCCATTTTGGACTCGAAAAACAAAATCGTTATGGAAAGAAACATTATCGCCTGTTTCTTTTCTCGCCTTTTCTCTCCTCTTTATGACCTCCTATGTGAATTTTCAAATGATCCATCCTTTTTTTAATGATTTTTTCTAATATTGTGGATCTAACTAATTTAATCCCTTTCTCCATTAAATCTTCATATATTTAACATTAAATTCAGATGGTTAGAGTCCATTGCTCAGGCAATGTACATCTTGATTTATCTTGTCTTCTATGTCTACAAGTTTGTAAGCTTAGAAATTGAATTTGGCAATATACGAGGAGGTTGTGAAAATTACCGAGAAGAAGGGACACCTTGATTTCATTGGTGGGCTGTCTTCTGTGAGGGTGGGGTTATGCCAGGAATAATAGAAATGCAAAAAAGAAAGTGGCTATTTGGTTTTGATTTTCCTCTTTAGTAACAGGTTGGTATTGGGGTTCAAAATAGATCCAATTTTTGAACTATCATGATTTTAGTTTTATTTTGCTGATTTTTTCTAAAGAAAACAATTAAAGTGGGGGATACAATAATTTAACCAAGAGAACTTTTAGAATTTGAGGTGAGGGATAAATTTTAATGAAGACAACAAATTGAGGGGTAAATTTAAAATACCCATGATTTGGAGGGTATATATAGGGAAAAACTCTAAAATAAATTATAATTGTTAATATCATAATTAATGGTTAATTATGTCATTTATCTGGTTATCTCCATCAAATACGATATAAATTTTATCAAAACTCTATCTATACAAAGAGGATGTTGTAAGTTGTTCCCTAGTAGAATGCAATTGGAAAATTTAACTATTTCCTTAATAGTTTAAACTACCCCACTCATAAAAGAGGGGGGGGGGGGGGAGGGGTTGTTGGGGATTCGAAACAATCAATCGAACCCTTACCCTTTCGGACCTTGTGTTGAAAGTAGAAAAGTGGGAAAATTCACCACAAATAAAGATTAAAACTTGCAGGAATAATAAAGGAGACGAATACACAGATTTACCGAGGTTCGGCAACGTGCCTACGTCCTCGGGAGCCACACCATACAATTCTTTTGATTGATTGAGGAAGAAATACAAGCTCTCAAACTAGGGTTTCATCTCTCTAAGATTCTCTCTCTTTTTCTGCTGTCAAAAGCTCTTTTTTCATGTACTACAAAGCCCTACAAACGTTTAGGTATATATAGAGTTCTAAAAGAAACAGAATCCAAAACATATTAGGAAACAGGCTGACTGTGTCGCGATCGATTGTGATGGTCGACCGCGCAGGTATCACGGTCGACTGTGGCGGGCAACCCACGGTCGACCGAACTGATTCCCGAGACCAAAAATCCCTACAGGGTCCTCGCGGTCGACCGCCACGGTCGACCACCTTCAGTTCCAGCCTCTTCTCAGCTCTGTGCACGTTCACGGTCGACTGCCGTGATCGACCGTACAGGCCTTCTCCTGTTTTTCTTGATTTTTCTCTCTCGTTTTGATTCCAGCTTCGGCTTCAACTTTGAGTCTACACTTTAGACTAACAATCTCCCACTTGAAGACAAAAGTGCCATCAGTGAGTTCACCCAAACTCTCCCTTCTTTGCAAGTATCTTCTCCTCCTGGAAAAATCATTTCTTCAATCATCAATATCCCAGTGATCTCGCCGATCCTCGTAGTGTGGCTCCGCCTTCGTCTTCTACTCGTGAAAGCTAACTGAAGTTGCACACAACTCCAGTTTCTCAATGGCGACTGCCTTCATCAATATGTCTGTCGGATTTTGACTCCCCAAAATCTTCATTAAGTGTAACTTTTCGTCTTCAACTAGTGAACATATAAAATGATATTTGACGTTGATGTGCTTCATTCTGGCATGATATACTGGATTCTTAACAAGATATATAGTGCTCTGACTATCATAATAAAGAACTCCTCTCCCTTGCTTCAGATCCAACTCTTCCAAGCACCCGTTTAACCAGATCATTTTCTTGCTTGCTTCGATCACCGCGACATACTCAACCTCGGTTGTAGAAAAAGTCACAATCTTCTGTAGACATGAGACCCATCACCAACTTCTTCCTCCTAAAACATAGTGGTTTGTTCGTTGTTCCCCTCATCTCATATCATGATCACCGGCGAAGTTCGCATCCACGTATCCCTACAGCACCAACTTCTTCCTCCTAAAACATAGTGGTTTGTTCGTTGTTCCCCTCAAGTACCGTAATATCCACTTCACGGCCTCCTGATGCTGCTTCCCTGGATTGCTTGCAAACATGTTGTTTGGATCAAAAGTTGATTTCATTAACTTGAACCTATTACAAATTTAATCGTTACAATAAACTCAAATAAAAAGTTGATCTTTTTATAAGATCTCCTTACACAATAAAAATAAAAATTATAACTTTCTCAAATAACACATAACAGATGTTTATCGCCTGTTGTTTGCGTGAGATCTTTGCTTGTGCAGGGAATGTTAATATCCATGGACCGTCGCGGATCAGATCTAGTTGTCAGAAAATTAACAGAGCTCCTACTTCACTAGAGAAGTATTCGCTTGAAGAACTAAAATCGACCAAGCGAAATCAATACTCTTATCGAGATTAAGACCAAGCCTAATCTCAAGGAATAGACGGGGGGAAATACGGGTTTAGATCCTTCGAAAGCCTTCCTCTTTATTCTAAAGTTCATCGGGATCTGACTTGCCTTCGCTGTAAATTTGTGCTCCTTTGACTCCTTAATCCAGCAGCACCTCATCCTCTTGATAAAATTCCGCCCTCGTGAAATGAGCCCCTAGGCCTGTATTTATAGGCTTCGGTTGGGGTTTTTTTAGATAAAAACGATCGATTTGGCCTTATCCTCAGTTAACAACCATGTAACCATGTTTGGAGATGATATTTAGGCAGTTGAGATGCTCTGGAATGAACAAATCCTGAGAAAACAGCAAAAAACTAAAAAAACATGTTTTCAGAATTTCTGGGCATGAAACAGCTCGTGCTGACCGGCAGGGGTGCGGGTCGGCTAGCTCCGTCCCGTGCTGGCGCGGGTCGGCCAACGCTGTCCCACGTTGGCACGGGTTCACCGCCTCAGCTGAACTCTAGTTTTGGCACTTTACTTTCCGGGATTTGTACTTTCTACCGTTTTGCATATTTGATCGCGTCGTTAACTTGCTTCATGCGTTCATTAACTTCTTTACGCTACTTGGAGTTGATCGATACACAAAAGCTGACTGACGAGTGCGTTCGGTCACTTAGAGCTGACCAACGCATGCAGGCTGATTGACGAGTGCGTTCAGTCACTTGGAGCTGACCGACGCATGCGAGTTGACTGATGAGCATGTCTGGCCACTTGGAGCTGATCGACGCGTGCGGGCTGATTGTCGAGTGCGCTGGCCTCTTGGAGGTGGCCGGTGAACACGCTGGCCACTCGGATAAATCTTCTCGACTTAGATGATGACGCTTATTGTCTGTATTTCATCTCGATCTATGTGTAGGAACCTATAGGTATTTTTAGACGCCTATAGATACCCCCTCCAAAGCATTTCAGACTCATTCTTTTATAGAGGAGTCTGTAATGCTTTGGATAAGATAAGTCCCGTCTTCAACCTCTTCAGTATTTTGTCGAGGAAATCGCGTAGGACCTATGAATGACTTTAATTCTTGACTTCTTTAGCTTTCAGTCTACTCAGTATTTTATCGAGTAGATAAAGTTCTTCTGGTACTACGTTTATCGTCTGACCGTTGTCGAAATCTTAAACTGGAGTTGGTGTGTAAATCTCTGAACTTAGCTCTTTTCATTGAGTTGACGTAGAACCGACTGTCTTCGTCGGGAATTCATGTCTGAATTGCAATTAAACTCCCTGAAGTCATCCTTTAACCCGGAATTTTTTCTTAGCCTTATTTTAGCAACATTGTCGATGCATTGACCGACATCGACCTTTACTATAATGCGTTGTCTGGCGTTGACCTTTGTTGTAATGAGTTGGGCATCGACCTTTGTTGTAATGCATTGACCGACATTGACCTTTGCTGTAATGCATTGTTCGGCGTCGACCTTTGCTGTAATGCGTTGACCGGCGTTGACCTTTACTATAATGCGTTGACCGGCGTTAACATACTTTATACTTGTACGTTTGCTGGAGTCTACACAGTTTAAGCTCTTAAGGTATTAGAACGTGGTAGTCCCAAGTGTCGAGATTGCAGGACTAACTATTAAAGCTGATTCATCTGTAGGTATAGATCTTATCCTGAGATTGTCGGATGCTCAAGTCATGAGACCAACTAATGAAGCTGATGCGTCAATGACTATCACATTTATAGGATTTTTGGCAAACCCTCAGCCATCAATGGGTTTGATGAGCCTTTACCGACTACCGTTTGAGTCGGACTAGCATGCGAATTGTTTTAGTCCGTTCTGCATGTAACGTTATGCTGAAAAAGTTAACCCTTTTAGTGCTACGATATTAATACATAGACTTTATTTTTCTTACAATAATAGACTATCTGGCAATGTGTGTTAGATGTAGACTTAGGCTTTTTGGCTAATCCTCAGCCATCAACGGATTTGACGTGCTTTTACCGACTACCGTTTGAGTCGGACTAACATGTGAATTGTTTGAACCCGTTTTCACATGTAACGTTGTACTAAGATAGTTAACTCTCTTAGTGCTACGATATTGAATACATAGACTTCATCTTTTTTACGGGAATAGACTACCCGACAATGTGTATTAGATGTTGACTTATCTCTATTTAGGAGTCAAGATAAAGTTCCCCGCACGTGTAAGGAGCAGATTATGATGTTATTAATAACAACTTACCACAATATCAAATATGTGGGCTTTTGTTCTTTTTACGGTCAAGAACTAACTGGCAACGCGTGTTAGACGATGACTTATCCCTACTTAGGCTTCAGGATAAAAATTTTCAGACTCGGATTCTGGTGTCTTCTTCAATCGGTAAAAGACTAAACCGATAACGCATGTTAGGCATTGACTTATCCCTACTTAGGATTCGGAATAAAATTCCCCATACGTGAGGCACGGATTATGGTGAGATTAATAATAACCTGCCATAATATCGAATATGTGGGCTTTTATTCTTTTTATGGTCAAGAACTAACCGGCAATGCGTGTCAGGCGCTGACTTATTCCTACTTAGGCTTCGGGATAAAAGTCCTCAGACTTGGATTCTGGTGTCTATTTCAATCGGTAAAAGATTAAACCGGCAATGCGTGTTAGGTGTTGACTTATCCCTACTTAGGATTCAGGATAAAATTCCCCACGCGTGTAAGACACGGATTTTGGGAGTTGAAAAGTAGTGTCTTCTCATGGGGCAAGACGAACCCGATGCTAAAGGGGAATAATTTTATATTCTACCTCTAGTTGCAAAAGAAACTCAAAGTGGGATCTCCAGTTCGAGAATCTGAAGAGTGAAACTAAGAGTGGGATCTCCACTTCGAGAATCAAAAATATTTGGATAATCCTAACTGTCGGAAGGTTTGATTACCGAACTAAAGGTGAATTTCTCATTTATCAAGAATAAATTATGGTTTTGGCCCTAACTATATAAAGGTTTGACCAAGTGAGAGTTTGAGGTGACCCTAACTGTAGGAATGTTTGATCACTTGATTTGAAAGCGAACCTCTTGTTCATGTAAGGAACCGAGAGGGGATTTTGGTTTTGGTGATGGTCCTAACTATAGGAATGTTTGACCAAATGAACAGTGAGAGTGGGAGTACAAATTACAGTGGGAGTGTTGATTCGTATAAATCAATCAAAGGGAGTTCCTGGTGTTAAGTGACAAATACTTAACACGGAGGGGTTTAATAATTGTCCATGATCAGGAGATTAAAATTCTGAATACTATGTTCGGACTCTAACAATAGGAGTGTTGAGTGCACATACATAGCAGGAGTTTGAGTGGGAGTTTCTTATTCATCACCTTCTTGTAGTGACCGGGTTATCCCTAAGAATACATTATATAGAATTCTTTCGGGAACTTCCCGTTACATGAATTATCCACCCCCAGCTTTTTATAAAATTGGGTCTGATATTGAACTCAGTTGCGTGATCGAGTTATCCTTAACAATATTATGTATAAAATTCTCTAGAAACTTCCCGTCAAAGGTAGGAAACAGTTTAGACTCATATACCTATTGGAGTATGCAGGGAGTAGTTTAATCTCATGCATCTGTTGGAGGATCAATAAGCAGTTTATACTCGTATACTCTTCGGAGTGTGTAGGCATCGAAAATCGCCTATAGGCCTCTGCGAACAGCTCAGTGTTAAGGAACGGCGATGAACGTCACTATCCGGTTCATAGCAGTTCAATTGACGTCGGTGAACGCTTGAAGTGAATCGACAAACTACACGAGCTGACAGAATTCTGGAACTACGAAGGCACGGGCTAATCGGGAGCCCCGCAATGTTTACAAAAGGAACAACGCCCTTCGTATCTCGTTCATCCTACAGATAATCCAACCATCGGAGCTGATAGAACTCTTCGTCAGACTTCCAACGCACTTCGAATCACTAAAATCTGAGTTCGGATGAAGAATTTACAGTGAAAGCGGACGAATACACCTCAACGGAGCGTCTCGGTTAATGTGAGACACCCCAGGGGTGTCTTAGATTTTCTGAGACACCCCAAGGGTGTCTTGGAATTTCCAAGACACCCCAGGGGTGTCTCGGAATTTCCGAGACACCCCAAGGGTGTCTCGGATTTTTCGGGACACCCCAGGGGTGTCCCAATGCGGATTTGACCCCCTAAAGCGGTTTTAACCGCTCCGTTATCCCTCGTGCCTATAAATACAAGCCTTAGGCCTCATTTTTTGAGATCTAGAATTTTGGAGAATAGACGAAGCCCTGTCAGAGTGAAGAGTGATCGAACACTTAAACACAAAGAGAGTTCTTCGTCAGATCTACTTCACCCGTACCCGATCCTTAGTATTGCCCCTTTGCGGTGATACTAAGAAGAGCAAATATCTCGCTTTATCCGAGATAGACGCTTCAAGTTTCTAGATCTCCTCGCAGATCGACGAAGCTCTGGATCAGATCTGATTGCTAGGTAGTCGACGGATATCGACGTCCCCGTCACAGGCTAAAGACCCACGCAAGCAAGAGACGACAAACGGATCTTGTGTTTATTTTCAAGAAAGTTGTAATTTTTATTTCTTTGTTATTTGAATTTATTTGTAACGTTTAAAGTTTAATGAAATCAATGATGAAGGCAACTTTTGACAAAAACAGAGTGTAGGAAGGAGCAGTTTATACTCTTATATCTGTCGGAGTCTTCATTCAGCTTAATTTAGCGTTATGACGCCAGCTTCAACCAAGGTTTGGATGTTATTATTGAGAGTGAAGTAAGCCTTGGTAGGATGAAGGATTCTCCTGTGCTACACACAATACTTTGGACCTGTAGTATTGTCAGCTTCCTCTTGATCTACGATAGGTGGTAGTTTGATCTTGTTGTTCTCGAGGAGGGATTCGAAAATGGCTGGAACGTCTTCGTCCTTGAAGGAGTACTCATTTTGGAGTCTCGGATCCGAAGTCTTTTATCGTCTTCGGGGTTATTGTTGCGACATCTGATTAATATTAACAACTGTTACAGGTGTCTTCCCCTTACCATGGGAGACGAAGCTTGTGTTCGGAGGATTAGCCATCGGTTTGCTTCTCTCGGCTTGCTTCCTTCTGAGGAAGCGTTCGACCCGCTCTTCACACATCTTCAACTCTTTCCAGATATTGGACGGTGCTATTCCTATAACTTCCAACACGTCTAAAGAGAGGTTGTTGTGATAGGTTTGGAGGATGAAGTCTGTTTGTGGAAAAATTTGCAGTAAAAGAAATAAAAGAAAAATTGATTTGTATTCCTTTAATCTCAGTTACAATTGGATTTCCTGATTACAAAAGAGAAGAGAATGATCGGGATTCTCTCCTTTGTTTAATTCTGGGTTCTTCTTGGTAGCGATGAGATGCCTCCCTCGATTGTTTGCGTCGAGTTTGCTTCTCGTTGACGATCCGAATATCTATACTCACTGGAACAACTGCCTTGTCTGGTTGATAACTCTTGACGAGTTTTGGGATTCAGAACAAGTAACAAACTCTAATGATAGAGTTGTTGGAACCGAAAATAATTCGGTTAATAAACTAAATACCGATTGCTTAGAGTTCCTCCGTCTGTTGATTTCCCAGACTGTGTAAGGAGTCAATCCTCCTTTTTCTGATTCTGGAAGATCTGATCGAAAGATCTTCTCCACGAAAATCCACCCCTTGATCTGATTATCAAAAATCCGATCCTTAACTCTGTTGAGTTTGTTGCTATTTATAGGGGGATTAGGGGTGTAACTGCCCCCATAATCCGCGCCTAAATGGGGGTTTAGTTACCCCATTAGTCGGGTGTAACAACCCACTAAAGCCACTCCTCAAATCGTGGGTGAAGAACAGCTTCGAAGTTGTTACGATCACGTTTGAATGAGTCAGAACCTTGACCTGCGTTCTGGCGGTGATTGAGCTGCGTTTGGCAGCGACTGACGGGCTGCGTTGGGCAGTGATGGATGAGTTGCGTCGGCAGCGGTTGATAAGCTGCGTTGGGCAGCGATTGATAAGCTGCGTTGGGCAGCGATGGAGCTGCGTTCGAGCTGTGCTTGGCAGCGATTGGAGCTGCGTTCGAGCTGTACTTGGCAGCGATTGGAGCTGCGTTCGAGCTGTACTTGGCAGCGATTGGAGCTGCGTTCGAGCTGTTGATTAGATTTCTCTGTCTTTATATATGGACAACACCAATGACCAGTAAAGAAGGTCTTATTCAGGCCATTTGTGACAATTGAGGCATCTCAATAACGCTCTATCAACTGCAGGTCATGATCTCCACTGAGTGTGTCGAATATCATTACACTGCTCATCAGCACCTCTAATGGTTGCCAATATAATATTAGTCATGTTGTTGTCGCAGCCATCAAGATCAATCATCTCACATAAGAAGCTGCATTCGTGTTTATAGCTGTTGAAGCGGCGTAGGTGATTGAATCGGTGTAGTGTCTTGATGATGGTACGCGGGGAGGACTTCCACGTCTTGGTTTGAAGAGATCGTCGATTTGTAATCCTTTCTGTCAGAGTATTGCTAAAGACTGTCTGGGGGTGCGAATAAGCCTTGGAAGCGAAACGCACGAGACGCGGAGCCTCACTGCCCGTGTGCTAACATCATCAAGGCGGTGTTATCAGAATGCTGCTGCTCTAAAGCTCCAAGGAGAGTTTCGGTGTTCAAGAGAATCTCCACCGGAACGTCTGAAGCTAAGCCTAGGCGTTTCCAACGAAGGAGAAGGGTAGTCAAAAACGGAGAATTCCCGAAGGTCACCATCAATATAGCCAGCAAAGGAGCATCGACAGGGGACAATCCTGAGTTAATCCCGTTAGTACCCTGGTATCTAACTCATCTGTAGTCCGGAACCCTTACACGAGGAACCTATGGTAGGGTCCGGACGAGATTACCGTCAGAAGACGAAGGATCAGATGCCGGCTCTGCAATTGCATCGGACAACACGGTATCCAGCGAGGGGCAACCCCGCGAGGTACTCATGATCAGCGCCGAACAAATGAACAAGATGCTTGAAGACGCCCTAGCTCGGTAGAAAGAAAGTTTCAAGTTAGTTCGAGATGGAGATGACCATGCAGCATATGAGAGAGATGCATGATCAGCAGATCGCGGCTCTGACCACTCACCAAGGAGAGCCCACTCGACACAATCATCAGAATCAGGATGAGAATGAACGGGAAGGGAATAATGTCAACACGATTATCCCCCCTGTCAACAACCATAATGGAGGTGGTCCTGTAGATGATAATGCAAAAGAAGACCACGTTACCTCTCCCCAAAGCCACTCGAAGATAGAAACGAGTGAAGACAAAAAGATGAAGGACTTGGAGAGCAAAATCAATGCATTGATGAATGCTCAAGAGGTAAAAAGATCCGGTATACCATGTCCATATCCAAGGGAGTGGGAATCGATTCCGTACCCGGCAAAGTTCAATTTAATTAACTTTACGCCGTTTGACGGAAAGGGTTCCCCTACCCAACACTTAATATACTTTAAGTCCCATTTAGGAATAATCTCTGGCAACGAACCCTTGATGGTACGGTCATTCGTTGGCACTCTTCGCGGAGCGGCCTTCGATTGGTATCGTCGCCTCAAGCCGGGGAGCATCAGCAGTTGGGACGACATGGAGGACATGTTTCTGACGAACTTCTTCGACGACGACACTGAGGTCTCAATCAGCACAGTGTTTGAGGAGAAACAGAAGAATGGTGAGACAGTCGAAAACTTTGTGAAAAGGTTTCGAAATAAAGCGATGAATTGCAGGGACCCGGTCAGCGAAGATTTCATCCTCGAGACCTGTCACAACAATCTATCCTTGGACATCCTCGAAGCTATGGGAATGGCGCCACCAAAGACCTGGAAGGATCTGAAGGTGTGAGGAGAACGAGCCGAACGATTCCTATCAAGTTGCCACCGATTCAGGATCAAGAAGATGCCAAGAGGGTCAACGATCCGAAATACTGTGCATTCCACCGAGCGGTGCACCATCCCACCAAGGTATGCTACGCTCTCAAAGATAAGATTCAGGCCCTAATCGATGTTGGGGTTATCACCATGAAGCAGCCCAAAGAGAAGAAAGTGGGTGCAAACATGGTATCCATTAGTTTCGGGACTGTTCCCTCGAGTTGGTTCCAACACGAGCCGGTGATCAATGCAGCAGTGAAGACGGTGAATGATGATCCTCACCAACAGCGCCAGAAAGGGCTCGTGCCACACACAACCCCAAATGGTGAGATTCTGTGGGTTCATCCGGACTTGATCACAGATGAGCAATGGACCGGATCATCATCAAAAAGAAAGTCAAAAGGAAAAGGGAAATCTTGTTATGGAGCTTCTGCCATTCCAGGAGAAGAGGACGACAAAATCCCAACCTTTCCACTGTCTGAAGACGAACAGGAGGTCTTTGCAACCCGAAGCGGGAACGAGTATCACTACAAGTACCCAGACGCTTCCGAGCAATTGGGCACCAAAACCCCTCCTTCCAAAACGTTGGCAGAATTAGGAATCTCAGCAATTCCCCCAACACCCGCATCTGCGGAGAAAGTCCAGCAAAAGGAGAAGGGGAAAGAGCCTCCGCGGCAAGAAGCCCAGAACCCGAGGCAGTCTCGATTCAATCATCCGATTGGTAGAGACAAACCGGGAAATACGAGCTCACCGCCTCATTTCGACATCATGGCGCAGTTGGCCAACATCCCAGCTCGCATAACTCTATACGAGCTGTTGCGCCTTTCAAAGGACACAAGGAAAGCGCTGCAAGAAGCCTTAAGTGACTCTGAAGCTTTTCTGACTCGGATCAAGCCATCTCCAGAAGGACCAGAGCCGTCAGTTCAACAATGCAACCTGGCGGCGCAACACTTTCCCTGCATCTCCTTCACTAAAGAAGATATGCAGACGAAGAATTCAAAGCATGACCGACCGTTGTACTTTACCGGTCACATTGGCTCCAGCGTTGTCAACCGGATCCAAGTCGATCCGGGTTCCGCTGTTAGCATCATGCCATTCCGATTGATGCATCATCTCGGAATCCCGACTAGCAAATTAGCATCCACTGGCACTACGATTTATGGATTCAACACCAGCGGGTCTAGGCCCTTGGGGAAGATCCGAGTCAAGTGCCAGATTGGGGATTTGAGGTCGGAGGTCACTTGTTATGTGATTGACGCGGAAACATCCTATAACTTACTGTTGGGTCGACCTTGGATCCACGGTAACCTTATAGTCCCGTCAACTCTACATCAGTGTCTCAAATATGTAGACACAAACAATGAAGTCAAGACGGTGGTCGCGGATAAGCAACCGTTTAAGGGATTGGAGAATTACTTCACCGATTCCCTTTTATACGGCGCTGAATCCGATACTGAACCATCGGCCCAAGGAACGGACAGCGGAGATGAAGCTGATACCGAACCAGGGCTTGATTATGATGGTGGTTTTGTTCTTAATGACATTGTACCCATTGTAATCAATCTTGACGATGATGAATCATCGGAGAATAGTTGTAACTGGCAACTTGCCGAAGAACTATCAATAAACGATGATTTAGAGTATTTGATGTGTCTGGATGACGTCACTAAAGAGCTTTGTGATAATCCTGACCTACATATGCCTCTTCAGTCATTTTGTCTGACGAAAAAGCAGGTACAAGATCCATGCGGAGCGACGCTTGTCATCCCCGCGGGAAAATGGAGTGGAAAAGAAGTCGTCTACGGCAAAGGAAAAGAAGCTCCGACACCCGATCACTTCTTAGAAGAAGAAGAAGATGAAGATAAACCTGCTCCTCATCTATTCAGATATGACGCAAAAGCGCGCGATATGATGGAAAAGTATGGGTATGACTTCACACTCGGAGAAGGTCTTTTCTTTGGTCGAGGCCCACGAGTTCCACCTCGAATGGCCTATGTACCGAAGGGAAAACCCGACGATTATTATCGCTATAAAAGAGGTCTCGGCTACGTCTCCTCGTCCGACGACGAATGTTGCTGGCAAATCATTGATCAGATCGCTAACAAGGCTAGAAACGGGTACTCTTCCGACTCTTCGGCTGGGGGTTCCGACACTAGCCTTGGCGAGACGTTCAAAAGGTTGATGTCAAATATGGTCACGGTCGATCCTACCGCAATAGAGGAAGACGACCAGATGCCAACATGGGAAGATCCTTGGGTTCACCACCTAAACATGCAGTATGGTGATAGGTTCGAGCAAAGAGAGCCTCCTACCGAAGATCAAGTACTCCAGGTGAATATGGGAACTGAGGAAAATCCTAAACCGATATTCATTAGCGATAGTCTTCTACCCGATGAGAAAGAAGAGTTAATCTCTCTTATCAAGGAGTACATTGACGTGTTCGCCTGGAATTATGAAGACATGCCAGGACTCGACCCGAACGTAGCAGTACATCGTCTCAATATCAAGATGGATGCCAAACCAGTCAAACAACAACAAAGACGGTTTCGTCCGCAAATGATGGAGGCGATCGAATCCGAAGTCAAGAAGCTTATTGACTCGGGCTTCGTTCGGGAGGAGCAACATCCAGAATGGCTCGCCAATATTGTCCCAGTCCTTAAGAAGAACGGGAAAGTCAGGATTTGTATCGACTTTCGGGATCTCAACACTGCTTGCCCAAAAGATGATTTTCCCCTCCCCATCACGGATGTCATCATCGACAATACGTGTGGGTTCGAGAGGATGTCTTTCATGGATGGTTTCTCTGGTTATAACCAGATAAAGATGCATCCAGACGATGAAAAGCATACCGCATTCAGAACGCCTCTCGGCGTCTTCTGCTACACGGTTATGCCCTTCGGCTTAAAGAATGCAGGTGCTACATATCAGCGAGCCATGTCAAAGATCTTTCAGGAGCATCTCCGAAAGACTGTTGAATGCTACGTAGATGATTTGGTCGTGAAAAGTCGTGATAAAAAGGATCACATTAAGGACTTGAAGACCATGTTCGACTTGATGCGAGCCCATCAATTGAAGATGAATCCTACCAAGTCTTTCCTCGGAATGTCGAGTGGAAAATTCCTGGGATTCGTCGTCACCACCAAAGGTATCCACATCGATCCTGATAAGGTAAAGGCGATCAATGAATTACAACCTCCGAGAAACCTCAGGGAGCTCAGAGGATTGCAGGGGCGATTGGCTATCCGTCGGTTCATTTCAAACCTCTCAGGAAAATGCCAACCATTCTCCAAGCTCGCAAAGAAGGGCGTGTCTTTCGTATGGGATGACGCTTGTCAAAAGGCATTCGAGAGTATTAAGGAATATCTCTCAAAACCTCCTGTACTCGTTGCACCGAAATCGGGCAAACCGTTCTTTATTTATGTCAAGGCGACGAGCCATTCATTAAGTGCATTGCTTGCACAAGATGACGATAACGGTCACGAGCAGGCAGTATATTATTTGAGCCGAACCATGGTAGGCGCCGAATCTAATCTCGATATCCCATGATTGAGAGAGAATGCCTCGCCTTGGTATTCGCCATTCAGAAGATGCGGCATTATCTGGTTGGACAGACCATTTACGTCATATCTAAAGTTAATCCGGTTCGAGTATTCATGACTCAACCGGCTTCCATGAGCTAGCGGTTAGCAAAATGGGCCTTACTCTTGTCTCAATACGACTTGCATTTCAAGCAACATAAGTCGGTCAAAAGACAGGCCATCTGCGATCTCCTTACAGACAATCCAACAACGGATACCGCCGAAATATATGACGGCTTACCAGATGAAACCCATGAAGTCAACGCAACTTCACACCAACAAATATGGCGCTTATACTTCGATGGCGCTTCGCGAGCAACTAATGTTGCAAGTGCTCCTGGAAGTTCTAAAATCTCCTCCGGAGTTGGAGTAGTCTTAGTTTCCCCAGGAAAACATGTGATGCCTCGCGCCTACTCGCTAACCGAGCCATGCTCGAATAATATAGCAGAGTATAACGCATTGATTATAGGACTCAACTTCGCTAAGGAGCTGGGGGTTGAGTATCTCGAGGCTTTCGGCGATTCTCAGCTAATAGTCAAGCAAGTCCAAGGAGAATATGAAGTCCGAAGTCAGGATTTGATTCCGTACCACAAGATGGCGGTGGAGATAGCGGAATCATTTGAAGGATTCTTTAGCGAACATATTCCACGTCTACAGAATACCTATGCAGATGCGTTGGCCGCATTGGCCGTGTCACTGGCACAGCCTCCCGAAACAGAACAATTTGTTACGGTAAGAACTCACCAACTCCTGGTACCGCTTTACAATGAAGATGCCGAGGAAGAAGAAGTTCAAGAGGTGCACGCTACTCAAGTCGAATTCGAACCCCGGGATTGGCGTTTCCCCATCATCGACTACGTCCTGCATGGAATCTTGCCAGAAGATATAAAGGAAAGAGAGTCAATCCGGCGAAGAGCACCCAGATTCTACTACAATACAGAGAATCGAACACTGTACCGCAGGGGGTACGATGGGTTGCTATTACGTTGCCTATCAACCAAAGAAGCTGAAGAGGTCCTTAGGGAGGCGCACGAAGGAGAGTGCGGCGCACAACAACCTGGTCCTAAGCTTTATGACCGCATCAGAAGAATGGGGTATTTTTGGCCTTCCATGATGAGTGATGCAATTGCATATGCCCGAAAGTGTAATGCATGTCAAATACACGGGAATTATGTGCACCAGCCTCCGGAGCATCTGCATCCTTCGGTTACGTCATGGCCGTTCGAGACTTAGGGAATGGACATTGTTGGTTCTATAAATCCCCCATCAGTCAAAGGCGACCGGTTCATCTTGGCAATTACCGATTACTTCTCCAAATGGGCCGAAGCAATTCCACTCAGAGAAGTTAAGACGAGCAACGTCATTGGATTCATCAAGCACCACATCATCTATAGGTATGGTGTTCCAAGACGAATCATACATGACAACGGTCCTCAGTTTGTCAGCAACGCCTTCATAAGGTTCTGCGAAAAGTTTAAAATTCAGGACATCTCGTCGACGGCGTATAATCCTACAGCGAATGGATTAGCTGAAGCCTTCAACAAGACCATCATCAAACTCTTGTCAAAGATCGTGAAGACCAACAAACGAGACTGGAATGACAAGCTTGGCGCAGCTCTATGGGCCTATCGGACCACGGTGCGCACACCAACGGGAGCGACCCCGTATTCACTGGTATACGGATGTGAAGCTGTTCTTCCATTGGAGATCCAAATACCATCTCTTCGGATCGCTCTTTCAACCCAGATGTCGACCGAAGAACAACATCAGAAATGCCTCGAAGAACTCGAGAGGCTCGATGAAAAGCGCCTTGAAGCTCAACAACACATTGAGTTTTACCAAGCTAGAATTTCTCGAGCCTTCGACAAGAAGGTTCGACAAAGGAGTTTCAAAGAAGGAGATTTGGTTCTAACTGTAAAACGGCCTATGATCCTTAACTCCAAGAAGAAGGGTAAATTCGAACCCAAATGGGAGGGACCATTCGTAGTGGAGACAGTCTACTCGAGTGGCGCCTATCGCCTCGTCACCAAAGACGGCGGCCGGCTCATGATGCCGATAAACGGCAAATTCCTGAAAAGATACTATCCTTAGTGTCTTTTCGGATAACCAATGCATCGGGAAGTTCCCGGAAGAATACCACATGGGTATTCTTAGGGATAACCCGGTCGTTCTGGAATCGACGAATAAGGAATCTACATTCGAACTCTGAAGGTCAGAATGTTTCTTCTTATTCCCATCAAAATTCTCTAACTCTTATGAGTTATTTTTGTGAGATGAGATCTAATCCTCTGATAGGTTAATCTTTCCTCACCAAACCATCCGCTGATCAAAGCAAACGACAGTGGATTCACCAACATTTCCATCTGCCAGTCATTGGCATTTCTCTGACTCAGCGCGTTAGGTCAGAATCACCTAGCATTAAAGTCTCCCTTTGAGTGATAATACGAGTTGGCAATCTCTTTGCTACCTGTATTCCACTTTTGTTGCTTTCTGGTCAAACCTATAAAAGTTAGGGCCAAAGCCAAAATCCCCTCTCGATTCCTCCAATGAACGAGAGGTCCACTTTCAAATCGAGTGATCAAACCTTTCGACAGTTAGGGTCATCTCAAACTCCAGTTTGGTCAAACCTTCCTACAGTTAGGGCCAAAGCCAAAATCCTCTCTCGATTCCTTCCATGAACGAGAGGTCCACTTGGAACAGTCAAACCTATAAAAGTTAGGATTGTTTCCGATCTCGCTTAGTCAAGCCTACACATAGTCAAGACTAAAGTCGAGTCACTCCTTTTCGATAAACGAAAATCCACCTTTGTCCCCTTTTCCACCAAACCTATAAAAGTAAGGGTTGAAATTGGGTCTTCTCCTCAATGAATGAGGGGTTCTTTGGGTTCAAATGACCAATCCTATAAAAGGTAGTGTCGTTCGACCTTTTCCGATTCTCGGAGTGGAGATCCCACTCTTAGTTTCATCCTGCAGGATTCTGGGGGTGGAGATCCCACCTCGAGTTTCCTTTCCGCCTGAAGATAGAATATAGAATTCTTCCTCTTCAGCAACGGGAGACAGAATATAAAATTCTTCCTCTCTCGTTTCCTTTCCAGCTGCAGATAGAATATAAAATTCTTCCTCTTCAGCCCCGGGAGATAGAATATAAAATTCTTCCTCTTCTCGGACCTTTCCGATGCTCGGAGTGGAGATCCCACTCCCAGTTCATCCTTCCAGATTCTGGGGGTGGGGGATCCCACCTCGAGTTTCCTTTCCAGCCGAAGATAGAATATAAAATTCTTCCTCTTCAGCACCGGGAGATAGAATATAAAATTCTTCCTCTCCCGTTTCTCAATCTGTCTTTGCTTTTAGAAAAGACACGATTGTCAAATCCGGGCACTCGATGCACGGGGAATTTTATCCCGAAGCCTGAGTAGGGATAAGTCAACGCCTAACACGCGTTGCCGGGTAGTCTATAAAGAAGCAAATGCAGAGTTTCTATTTCAAGTCAAAAGCATACAACAAAAAGCTCGTTAGCCCGAAGGCATCTGACGGCTGAGAATGTGAGACTTCAGACTAAAGAGTCTATCTACATAACTCCGCTCGAGTTCCGCCTGCAGATTAGCTCGAGCAGATTCTTCGGAATGGCTTAGAATCTCTGCGGCCTCACTCTTCAGCTTCATCAGTCTCTCCTGGGTGGATCCGAGCTCCTCGAGTGCCTGTTCACGAGAACGCTCTAGTCCAGCCAGGTCATTTACAATAAGAGCAGTAGATTCCTCAACGCACTTTAGGGCCTCTCTCAACCTAGTCGTTTCCTCGCGGTTCGAGTCCAAAGAGCGGAGTAGCTCAGCTCTCTCCGTATCCTTCCTCGCCACATTAGTCATTAACTGCGCAATGGAGCTCTCGTGTGACTGAAGCTCGCACCCGATGGAAGATTTCAGGTCACGCCACTGTGCCATCCTAAGCTCCAACTGAGAGGACACGAAAGAAGAAGCCCCGGTAACCTCCAACTCCTTCAACTCTCGTATCTCTGACTCCAGGGCAGCGAAATCAGTAGTGAAGGAATCGGCCAACTCCGGGAATCCTTCTTCCCTCATCATCATCATGTGGCGAGAAAAGGAGCGCCTGAACTGATCGAAGCCACCTCCTCTGTGAAGAAGCTTCTCGATCAGACCGTTATAAAAGGCGGTGAAGAAGCTGAGGTCCGTGCGAAAAGCCTCTCTGTCAGGATCAGTATCGACCAAAAGGCTACGGACACGCTCGTACAAGGAAGATCGAGATCCTACAAGCAACAACATAGAAGCTCAGCGGATTATCGAATACGATAAGGAAAGTCAAAAGGCAAGTTCTGAGCATACCAACGCCAACGGACGTCCCCTC
>NC_033800.1:128037872-128051035 GCF_001876935.1 Asparagus officinalis
TGTCTAGGGACCTCCAGGGGGCATGGACACCCTAGGGTGTCTCGGCCAAGGCCGAGACACCCTTGGGGTGTCTAGGCTTTTCCTAGACACCCCCGGGGTATTTCGACATGCCGGGACTCCGTTTAGGTGTATTTCGTTGGTTTCCCTGTAGATTCTTCGTCCGAACTCGGATTTGAGTGATTCCGGGTGCGCTGGATGCTTGACGAAGAGTTCGATCCGATATGGTGATTGGATTATCTGTAGAGTGGTCGAGGCGCGAGGGGTGTTGTCCTTTTTGTGAACAGTGCCGGGTTTCCCGATTGGTCCGGGTCTTCGTCGTTCCGAAGTCCTATCCGCTCATGTAGCTCGTCGATTCACTTCAGTCGTTCGTCGACGGCGATTAGGCTAATGTGGATCGGATGGGGGTGTTCATCGTCGCTCGTTAACACTGAACCGTTTGTGGAGACCTATAGGCAATTTTCGATGCCTACAGATACCCCCTCCAAAGTGTTCCTGACTCGTTTCTTTTATAGAAGAGGCTGGAATACTTTGGATGTGATTGATCTGGCCTTCAGTCGGCGTAGTTAGCTTCAACTCTTGACTCTTTCGATTTTCGATCTATTCGATGCTTTGACGAATAGCCGAAGTTCTTGACGAATAGCCGAGGTTCTTCCGGCGCTGCGTTTATCGTCTGGCCGTCGTCGGAGTCTCGAGTCTGCAGCTGATGAATTGAGTTTGGCTCGTGTCATTGAGTTGACTTTGAACTACCTTCACCACATTGTGCTGGTTTAGGGTTTCGGATCATCGTGTGTTGACTTTTTGTCACAACGCGTTGACTGGCGTTGACCTAGGATTACGCGTTGACCGGCGTTGACCCTTAGGGTTTTGAATCGTCAAACGTTGACTTTTTGTTGCAACGCGTTGACTAGCGTTGACCTAGGGTTACGTGTTGACCGGCGTTAACCCTTAGGGTTTCGAATCGTCAAACGTTGATTGGTGTGGATTTTCATCCTCGAACGTTGACTGGTGTTGACCTAGGGTACGCGTTGACCGGCGTGGACCCTCAGGATTTTGATTCGTCAAAGGTTGACTTTTGGTTGCAACTCGTTGAATGGGGTTGACCTAGGGTTACGCGTTGACCGGCGCTGACCCCTAGGGTTTCGAATCGCCAAACGTTGACTTTTCTTGCAACGCGTTGACTGGCATTGACCTAGGGTTACGCGTTGACCGGCGTGGACCCTTAGGGTTTTGAATCATCAAACGTTAATTGGTGTGGATTTTCATCCTCGAACGTTGACTTTCGTCGCAACGCGTTGACTGGCGTTGACCTAGGGTTACGCGTTGACCGGCGTGGACCCTCAGGGTTTTGATTCGTCAAATATCGACTTTGCTCGCAACGCGTCGACTGGCGTTGACCTAGGGTTATGCGTTGACCGGCGTTGACCCTTAGGGTTTCGAATCGTCAAACGTTGATTGGTGTGGATTTTCATCCTCGAACGTTGACTTTTGCCGCAACGCGTTGACTGGCGTTGACCTAGGGTTACGCGTTGACCGGCGTTGACCCTTAGGGTTTTGAATCGTCGAACGTTGATTGGTGTGGATTTTCATCCTCGAACGTTGACTTTTGTCGCAACGCGTTGACTGGCGTTGACCTAGGGCTACGCGTTGGCCGGCGTTGACCCTTAGGGTTTCGAATCGTCAAACGTTGACTCTGATTGCAACGCATTGACTGGCGTTGACCAAAGCCGAGACACCCTAGGGTGTCTCGGTTTTGGGGCCGAGACACCCTCTCTCCCCTTTCTTTTGTCTTTTTCTCTTTTTGGTTGTTTAACTTTCCCTTGTTTTGTTTTCATTACCTCTTTTGTTTTTTCCCTCTTTTTTTCAAATTTTCAAAAGAGATTCCCCCTCATAAACACTTTCTTCTTCCTCCTTCTTCCACCATTATTTCTTTTCTTTCAAGAACTTAAAACCCATAAACCCTACAAGGAATTTTCGGATTTTTGGTGTTCATCCCTTGGCCGAAATTGATTTCCTCCAACTAGGGTTTCTTACTCCTCCTTCAAGCTCGGATCTTGGCCCTTGGAACTAGGGTTCTCAAGTTTCTTGATTTGGGTAAGTTACTCCTCAAGCCCTCTCCCTTTTTGATAAAAGATTGAATCTTTATGTTGGTAGTAGACAATGGGTTGTGTAGGCACCATATTTTGGGGGGTTTTGTGCAAAAGAGGCAATATGGCCGAAATTTTGGAGGGCTTATTTGCAAAATAGGGACTGAAATTCATGGGGTTTTTTATGCAAAATTGGAACTGAAATTTTGGGGTTGAATTTATGTTCCTTTGGTGAAACATTGTGAGGGGTGCTTTATGCAAGAGGATCAAAGAGTTATTTGAGGGGTTAATTTGCAAAACAGCCCATAAATGTTTTAGGGGGCTTATTTGCAAAAGGGCAGCGAATTTAGGGCTGACATCCAATGAGTTTTGACCACGAAGTCATGATCAAAATTTTGATAAGGCATGTGGAGCCCAAACCAAGATTTCGTAGAGGGGCTTTTATGCAAAATTGGCGAAATTCTGCAAAAGGGCTCATTTGCAAACTTTAACCAAAATTGTGGGGTACCGGGGTGTTATATGATCGAATGTGACGATCAGTGGGACCCGGGTCGACGCGTGTCCTATGACCCTGAATCTTGGCCCTTGAAACACGAAGGGTATTATGGGTATGTTGTCACCAAAAATTCACCTGTGAAAAGATGACAATCAATCATTTCGCATAGCGTCGAAAATTTGTATGGTTAACTAGACTCAATTAATGAAATCCTATTATTGTATAGGATTTTAATTATAAGTTCTTAATTTCCTTTTAAATTTCGGTGGTATGCATATTTTAAGACTTGTACCTGACTTGGTTGCTTTTTTTCGTTGCATTTGCACATCGTCTCCACGTCCGATCTCGACGCCCGTAGGATGTGCGTTCTCGATTCTCAGCATAGTGAGGGAAGAGGTTCCCTCAACATCTTCCCCTGCGGCCTCCTTTTCGGGGGTGAGAATTTATGCAGATTATTTGTTTTTTGGCATACGCCTGATTGACCTCTTTGGGCGGGTCCATGAAGGAAGAGAGCGGAATACCTCTCTCGGCGGAGGTAAAGGTTTTGAGACTTGTTTTGCCTTAGCCAAATCAAGTCTTTCCGGTATATTGGGGCGATTTTGTGGTGGTCTACACTTATAGGGTCGGTTATTGTTACCTACGTTATTCACGTGATGATGGCACACCGTTCTTTCCAGTGTAAGGACGCTGCAAAATCGTCACTGCCAATTATTCCGTGATAGCTTATCATTCTTCTTATGAATTTTCTGACTCACCCTTACGTGCTTGTATTAGCATGTGGAATTTCCCAGCGGGTACCTTCCTCTCATGCCACAACCTGGTATGTAGTCGGGAGTCTTCTCTTCAGCTTCCCTTAGGACAGGCTGTTAGCACCACTTCGCGTCGATCGATAGAGATCGCTCAGTACGACTCTTGCCGGGCTGATTACGGGGAAAAGGAGGGCCCATTGCTTGCGCCAGCTTATACACCTGACGCCACCGTTTAACCGGCTGATTCTACTTTCCACTCAAGGCTTTAACGGAAAGCGAGCATTCTTGTTCGGGGATCATGTGAGGCGCCCGCTATACTGGTACTTCCTGGAGAGGAGCACTGGTTGAACTTTTGATGGTTGGAGCTTGTTTGTAGCATCCCTTCGAGTTCACGCCAAAATATTACCTTTAGTGCATTGAAGGGGCAAGGCCGTGACAGGCAGATGTCTTGGCCTGCTTGTTAACTGAAGATGCTGAGCGAGTTCAGTGGCGGATATGTCACTCACCACAGGGAGACCCGCTCTAACGGGTATGCATGACGTTCGTGGTCTTTGACACCGGGATTAATGGGTCTTTGACACTGCACCCCCCAGGCGAGGTGTGGCAGCTGCCTCTACTGTGAGTAACCGTCTAGGCTCTTTTGGGGAAGACGGTTACTTCCACGCAGAACACCCAGATGCTATGGCTGGGCTTCCTCACTAGCCGAAAGGTGTGGCCTCGCACTCCCCGACTGATTTCGTCTTAGCGCGCTGGAGAGGGATCTGAAGAGTCAGTGGGGTTTGTACTGCGCCCATAACGAGCTACTATGTACGGAATACCAGTCAGCTGTCGCGCAATTTTCTTGCATTTGGCTGGAGAACGTGTAACATGCTGACAGCAACACTTGTGTTTTTTTTATCTGACGCAGTGGTGGTGAGGCTTACGGGCTAGCCTTGGCATGAGATCATTAATGTTCGGGTCTTCCGATGGAAGATTGGTCCGTGATCAGGAGTAGTTTCCGCCTCTGAACCAGACAAGCTGGAGTGTGATGAAGAAAAGATACTCCGACATTGTATGACACTCACTCTGGGATCTTTACTGTCATTATCAGAAACACCTCCTTGGTCATACTTCTGCCTTCAAGCGAAGAGGAAGAGGCAGGTCAAAGTTTGAAGCAGTTTGCCTGCTATTTGTTTCAAACTTGGAGGGTAACTCCGACAGGAGTCCGTATTCATGATTAGATATATTGCCCCCGCATTCTGCGGTTAATGAGTTGCTGGAGAAAGTACTGAGGCTCAATCTTTAACTATTGCCGAGTGCTGAGGAACTGGTTTCCCGCGGGGAACCAAAGTTGTCGGCATATTTCTCCGCCGTGCGCACAGAAGTCCCATTGGGCCCCGGACGTCTATTAGCAGTACTATCTCGCCTTTGGTTGAAGAAGTGTATTGTCCGGCACCAGCCTTCAGATCTCTACCCATCGAGGTCGCTCTCCCTGCAGTTCAGCTGGCCTACACGAGAGAGAGCCTTTCCTGCTCCCAGCAATGGCTGTAGCATCCATTGGCCGGGCCTCAGGGGTCTGGTCAGAGTTTACAGCATATGGGCTCTGGGCACATCAGCTGAGGCTTGTTTGTCCGAAGGTTGAGCTCCTTAACGGCATATCTGGATGGCGTGGCTAGTTCTTCACCGTCCTGCACTTGATGTCAGCCGGCCCAGTGTTCTGTTCGACATCTCGCCGTGCCCCTTCATGCAGCTGTTGGAGAAAGAGCAAGAATGGCTCCGGGAACAAGTTTAGTGATGTGCAGTCAAGAGCTTCGAGTCCGCAGAGCTGGGAATTCTTAAAGTTTTCCACTCGATTTTTCAGGTCGCTATGGCGACGCGCTGATATGATAAGGAGGAACCTAGAAGCGATCGGACTAATACTCGACGGCTGGTTGTTTCCGGTGGCTAGTGAATATCGCGTGTTGGGTATCTGCACTCCGGGTGAGAACCAGTGGCCACATAGAGCCTTATCGTCCTTACCGCTTTGCTCGCGCCAGTTCGGCTATGACTAACTGTATTTGGGAATAGCCGAGGCCGTAGCCTACAGGTTGAGGGAGGACTGATTGAGCGTGTCCGAGCGTGGCTATGGACGATGGGGCCTGCATCTGGAGCTCATGTTCGGCTCTTCCCTTGTATAGGCCGCAAGCCGATGACGACTTTCCGTCAGCTGCAGTGGTTGCCTTTCTGCCTTAACGAGTCCTATCAGTGTGAGGAGCCTCTCAGAGTTAGCCAGTCCAGAGTATGCGGTCGCAGGGCTGCTATGATGGCTGGTCGCAAGGCTGAAAGCTTGACGCTACAGAAGCGAGAAAAAAGGGCATGCCGAAATCTCTTCTCCACAGAACGAGAAGAGCTCCTCCCTACGGATGATGATGATGAGACCTCCGAGGAAGAGTATGCTGGATGCAGATACCCCGGCAGAGAGGGGATCATCGATACCGTTTGTCTGTCTCTTTTAATTTCTTCCTTTCCATAAAAATGAAGCCATCTTTTTCAATGAATGGCTATTGTCCACTTTAGTAGGAGCCAAAAGGCCGCTGATCATGAGCCCCCAGCTCCTACAACGTTCGAAACGTGTGACTAGGCCTGCGCATGTTTGAAAACCCGTTCGCCCTCGGAGGGTGGGGTGCCCCGAAGAAGGAAGAAGACGGCCCATAAGCCCATTGGCATTGAAAAAAAAATTTGAAGTAATTATGTGAGTGGTGATATGACGGTCAGACGTCCCCAATGGAGTGGACTTAGGAAAGGCGACCGCCGATGGAAGGGGGAGGGTAACATTCTAGTGCTCTGCTTCAAAGGTTTTACCTTTTGGGGATTTGTGACGCAATGTTTTGTGCTCGGCAGGTTCTTCGAAGAGGGCGAACTCCCCCAGGTTTCGGCGTCCCCTGGTGTTGACAACATGGATTCTTTTGTGGCAACAAATGTCGAGCGCTCTTTCACGACGGGTCTTTTGGGCATTGATCATAAATATCGATCTCGAACAGAATGAATAATTTGAGCCGCGCAGTCCCCTTATTCAGGTATATCCACATTCAATGTCATTTTCGCTGCCAGCATGGGGAAGGAAGACTTCCTGTTTTTTGGCTGAAAGTATCTTCTCGGAGCTTTCTCATACCTTCAACATTCAGGTTACGACCTGCAGGATGTTGCGATGGAGGGGCCAAAGCCTTCTCGAAGCCCGGATGCCGGCCTTATTAGCTGACATGTTTGGCTGAGCAGCGACTTCCAGAGGGACGAGAAGACCATTCTTTGGGGAATGATTATCTACCGTACATATCTGATTCTCCTTCTTTTGCCTGATCTTTTTATTGACTAATGAATGACTTATTACCGCACGTGTCAACCATTGGAGTTAGCCCACGGTATCCTATCCCTGTCATCATCCAGTTTGCCTCAGAGATGACGGCTTACAGGTATGCATACGATTCAGGATATTGTACTTTTCTAAATGTTCATCTGTTTTGACTAATATATGAGTGCAATCATAGGACCAGCCACTAGACTGGCGATTCTCATATGACTCCTGGCATCCCTCAAATGCCTAACGGATGAGGATCTGCAGGTATGCGAGATGACTGTACTATCCCATCCCTCTTGTTTCGGTCTAATTTCTTGTTTTTTTTTGACTAATAAGGAAGAAATGCCATCAATAGGACCACCGCTTTTGGGCGCGATACTCTCATGACTGCTTGGCATCCCGGCTGCATCTGAGGACGGGGGGATTGCAGGTAATGCATACGATTTTTCTTATCCACTGATTCCTCCTTACTTATAAGATTTGCCAGTTGGTTAACATAGGAGTGTCACTGTAGGACAGGCGTTGGCCTGATACTACGTACAGTTCGGCCGGGGCTAAAGTCCTTCAATAGCAGTGTGCCTCCTCGTCTTTTGCCGGAGTGGTGGCGAGCAATCCGCCTGTAGGGTGCTGAATATACCTCCTTCTGCTGGCTGTCCTCAGGCCGCGTCCGGACCTCAAGCCCGAGGGGACGTCCGTTGCGTCGTGTATGTTCAGAACTGCCTTTTGACTTTCCTTTTCATTACTTCGATAATCCACTGAGGCTTTCTATGTTCTGCTTGTAGGATCTTCTCGATCTTAAGCCCTATATGAGGCGTGTCCGTAGCCTTTGGTCGATATCGATCACTTGACATGAGCAGGCTTTCCGTATCGGACCTTAGTTTACTTCACCGCCTCGTATAATGGCCCTGATTCCGAGAAGCTTCTCCACCGAGGAGGTGGTTTGATCAGTTCGGCGTTCCTTCTGCCTGCCACATTGACGAGATGAGGGAAGAAGGAAATCCGGATTGGCTTGATTCCTTCAGCCGTGGACTGATTCGCCGCCACTGGAAGTCAGAGATAATCGAGAGTTTTGAAGGAACTAAGAGGTTAAACGCGGGGCTTCTTCTTTCGTGGTCCTCTGAGTGGAGCATAGGATGGCGTAGTGGCGTGACGCTGAGATCTTCCATCGGCGTTGAGCTTCAGTCACGTGAGAGCTCCATTTGCGCATCTAATGGCCAACAATGGCGAGGAAGGATAGGGAGATAAGCTGAGATACTCCGCTCCTTGGACTCGATGCGCGAGGAAGCCGACTAGGGTTGAAGGAAGCTTTGAAGCGCGCCGGAGGAATCCGCTGTTCTTATAGCAGATGACCTGATTGGACTAGAAGCGTTCTCGTGACCAGGTACTTCGAGGAGCTCGGATCTACTCAGGAGGAACTGAATGAAATGAAGAGTGAAGCTGGCGGAGATTTTGAGCTGTTCCGAATAGAACTCCCGTTCGAGCTGATCTGCAGCGCAGAACTCGAGCGAGTTATGTAGATAAGGACTCTTTAGCTTAAAGTCTCATCACATATCTCGAGCCGTCAGAATGCCTTCGGGCTTAACAGAGCTTTTTTGTTGTAATGCTTTAATAGTACAGTCTTATCAATGAAACTCGGCATTTGAACCTTCTTTGTGATTTCCTCTGTATATCATATAATATTTTTTTCGAAAGTGAACAGATTTATGGGATTTTTGGCAAAACCCCCAGCCATGCAAACGGGTTTGATGTGCACTTTAACCGATTACTGTTTGAATCGGGCTAACAATGCGGATTGTCGAAATCCGTTCCGAGTAACGTTGCGCTTAAGAGAGTAACTCTCTGAGGCTTTTGTGCTATGATTTTGGAATACATGCGCTTCGTCTTTTTCAGCGGGAATATGAAGACTACCCGGCAAACGCGTGTTAGGCGTTGACTTATCCCTACTTAGGCTTGGGATGAAATTCCCCAAGGGTTTAGATGCCCTGGTGTCTTTTCAATCGTGCAAGAGACTAAACGCAGCAACGGCAATGTTAGACGTTGACTTTGGTTTTTGCAAAACCCCCAAGCCTTCCAATCGGGGTTTGGATGGCACCTTTACCAGATTACCGTTTGAAATCGGGGCTAGCATGCGGATTGTCGAAATCCGTTCCGCCATGTAAAACGTTGTGGCTAAAGGAGTGACGTTTCCCTTTAGACTTAAAATGCTACGACTTTGAATACGAGTACTTTGCCGCATTGTCACGGGGAATAGGCTACCCGGCAAACGCGTGTTAGATTTGAACTTATCCCTACTTAGGATTTGGGATAAAATTCCCCAATGCACCAGTGCGCGGATGGAAGTTGAAAGTTGTGTCAAATAGGAAGGAAGAATTTTTATCATTCTATCTCCCGCTGGAGAAGGAAACTGCCGAGGTACGGATTCCACCCCAGAATCCGGAAGATGAACTGGGGAGTGGGATCTCCAACTCCGAGCATCCGAAACGATGAACTGGGATGGATTTCCACTCCGAGCATCCGGAATGATGAACTGGGATTGGGATTTCGCACTCCGAGCATCGGAAAGGTCCCGAGAGAGGAAGAATATTCTAATATTCCTATCTCCCGGTGCTGAGAGGAAGATTTATATCTATCTGAGCAGCTGGAAAGGAAACTCGAGGTGCGGATCCTGCCACCCGCAGAATCCGTGAAGGATGAACTGGGAGTGGGATCCCAGCTCCGAGCATCCGGAATGATTGAGAGCTGGGAGTGGGATCTCCAACTCCGAGCATCGAAAGGTCCGAGAGAGGAAAGAATTTTATATTCTATCTCCGTCGGTGCTGGAGAGGAAGAATTTTATATTCTATCTACAAAGCGTGGAAAGGAAACTCGAGGTGTGGGATCCGGCCGCCGCACCCAGAATCCGGAAGATGAACTGGGAGTGGATTTCCAACCTCCGAACATCCGAATTGATGAGCTGGGAGTGGGATCTGCCCACTACGGAGCATCGGAAAGGGTCCGACGAGAAAGGGGGAAGAATTGTTATTATTGGGCTTATCTCCCGGCTGCTGAAGAGGAAGAATTCTTATATTCTATCTAGCAGCTGGAAAAGGACATCAGGAGAGGAAGAATTTTATATTCTTATCTCCCGGGTGCCTGAAGAGGAAGAATTTTATATTCTATCTTCAGGGCGGGAGAAAAGGAAGACTCGAGGTGGATCTCCACCCCAGAATCCTACAGGATGAGGAGGATAAGAGTGGGAGTCTCCAACTCCGAGAATCGGAAAAGGCCTGAATGACACTACTTTTATAGGATTGGGTCATTGAACCCAAAGAACCCCTCATTCATGTGATGTGAAGACCCAATTTCAACCCTTAACATTTTTATAGGTTGGTGGAAAAAGGGACAATAGGTGGATTTTTCGTTTATCGAAAAGTGAGGCGACTTGACAATTAGTCTTGACTAAGCGAGATCCGGACAAGCGAGTCCCTAACTTTTATAGGTTTGACTGTTCCAAGTGGACCTCTCGTTCCATCGGAAGGAATCGAGAGGGGATTTTGGCTTTGGCCCTTAACTTTTAATAGGTTTTGACCAAAGCAAAGAAAAGTGGAATACGGGTACAAAGAGAGTGCCAACTCGTATTACCACTCAAGGGATTTTTTCTTCAATGCTAGGTTGATTCTGACCTATACATGCTGAGTCTGAGAATGGCCAATGACTGGCATTGAAATGTTGGTGAATCCACTGTCGTTTGATTGATCAGGCGGAATGGTTTGGTGAGGAAAGATTAACCTATCGAGAGGATTGGAATCTCATCTCACGAAGATAACTCATAAGAAGTTGGAGAATTTTTGATGAGAATAAGAAGAGACATTCCTGAACTTTGCAGAAGTTCGAATGCAGAATCGCTTATCCGTCGGATTCCACAACGACCGGGTTAATCCCTAAAGAAACCCATGTGGTATTCTTCCGCGGAACTTCCGATCATTGGTCATGCCTGAGATACTATAAGGAATAGTATCTTTCAGGAAACTTGCCGTTTATCGGCATCATGAGCCGGTCGCGCGTCTTTGGGTGACAAGGCGATAGGTCGCCCACTCGAGTAGACCTGTCTCCATTAGAATGGTCCTTACCATTTGGGTTCAAATTTACCCTTCTTCTTGGAGTTAAGGATCATCGGTCAGCGAGTTATGAGGACCAAGATCTTCTTCCTTGAAGCTTCTCTCTTGTCGAACGCTTTTTGTCGAAGAGCTCGAGAGATTCTAGCTTGGTAAAACTCAATAGCTGTTGAGCTTCCAGGCGGCTGCTTCATCAGCCTCCTCGAGTTCTTCGAGGCGTTTCTGAGTTGTTCTTCGTAGACATCATGGGTTGAAAGAGCGACTCCGAAGAGATGGTATTTGGATTCTCCAATGAAGAAAAGCTTCACATGCCGTATACCAGTGAAATACGGGGTCGCTCGCCGTTGGTGTGCGCACGCGTGGTCCGATAGGGCCCACTAAGAGCTCGCCAAGCTTGTTCATTCCAGCTCGTTTGTTTAGTTTTTACGAATCTTTGACAAGAGTTGATGATAGGTCCTTGTTGAAGGGTTCAGCTAATGACATTCGCTGTAGATTATATAAAGCCGTCGACTGAGATGTCCTGAATTTTAAAACTTTTCGCAGAACGCTTTATGAAGCGCAGTTGCTGAAAACTGAGGACCCGTTGTCCTGTAGATTCGGTCTTGGAACAGCCAATACCTATAGATTGATGTGGTGCTTGATGAATCCAAATGAGTTCTGCCTGCGGTTTTAACTTATCTTCGAGTGGAATTGCTTCAGCCATTTGGAGAAAGTAAATCGGTAATTGCCAAGGATGAACCGTCCGGCCTTTAACTGACGGAGATTTATAGGACCACAATGTCCAATTCCGCCAAGTCTCCGAACGGCCATGACGAACCTGACGGATGCAGTGCTCCGAGTTGGTGTACATATTCCCGGTGTCACTTGCAATGCATTACATTTTCGGGCATATCAATCGCATCATTCATCATGAAGGCCAAAATACCCCATTCCTTCTGAATCGGTCATAAGCTGTTAGGACAAGGTGGTGTGCGCCGCACTCGTCACTTCGTTCGCCTCCCTAAGGACCTCTTCAGCTTCTTTGGTTGATAGCAACGTAATAGCAACCCATCGTATCCCCTGCGGTACAGCGTTCGATTCTCCAGTATTGTAGTAGAATCTGGGGTGCTTCTCAATACGATTGATCTCTTCCTTTACATCTTTTGGCAAGTTCCATGCAAGGACGGTAGTCGATGATGGGGATAGACCCAATCTCGTGGTTCGAAACTTCGACTTGAGTAGCATGTACGCTCTTGAAACTTCTCTTCCTCCGGCATCTTCACTGTAAAGCCGGCACTAGGAAGTTGGTGAGTTCTTACAAGTGACAAAAGCCTTTCATGTCATCGGGAGGTTGAGCCAGAGACGCGGCCAAAGAACCTCAAAGCACGCGTCTGGCGTAGGTATTCTGATAGCCGTGGAATATGTTCGATAAAGAATGCCCTTCAATGATTCCGCTATTTCCATGGCCCATCTTATGGTAATGAAATTAAATCGCTAACTTCGGACTTCATATTCTCGCTTGGACTTATGCTTGACTATTAGCGTGAGAAATCGCCGAGGCTCCGAGATACTCCACTCCCCAGCTCCTTAGCGAAGTTTGAGTCCTATGATCAGTGCGTTATACTCTGCTCAGTTAGTTCGACATGGCTCGGTTAGCGAGGTAGGGCGCGAGGCGATCACATGTTTTCCTGGGGAAAACTAAGAACTACTCCAACCTCCGGAGGAGATTAGAACTTCCAGAGCACTTGCAACATTCAGTTGCTCGGGAAGCGGCCATCGAAGTATAAGCGCCAGTATTTGTTGTGAGAAGTTGCGTTGACTTCGTGCGCCTCAGGTCGGGTGAGATCGTCATAATTACTTCGGCGGTGTCCGTCTGTTGATTGTCTGCCAGGAGATACAGATGGCCTGTCCTTTCCACTTGACTTTCTGCTGTTTAAAGTGTAAGTCTATTGGGACAGGAGAGCAAGGCCCATTTTGCTAATCGCCAGCTCATGGAAAGGGGGGTTGAGTCATGAATACTCGAACCGGAATTAAGCTTTAGAGATGACGTAAATGGTCTGCCCGACCAAATAATCGCATCTTCTGAATGGCGAAACCAAGGCGAGGCATTCTTCTCAATCATAGGAATATCGAGACTCGGCGCCACACCACATGGTTCGGCTCAGTAATACACTGCCTGCTCGTGACCGTTATCGTCATCTTGTGGCAAGTAATGCACTTAAATGAGTGGCTCGTCGCCTTGACATAAAATCAAGAACTGGTTTGCCCCGATTTTCGTGCAACGAGTAAGGAAGGTTTTCGAGAGATAAGTTCTTTAATACTCTCGAATGCCTTTGACAAGCGTCATGCCTATAAAAGGACACGCCCCTTCTTTGAAAGCCTCGGAGAATGTGTTGGCATTTCCTGAGAGGTCGAATGGGAACGAGCGGAATGTAAGCCCAATCAGGG
>NC_033800.1:128052035-128055577 GCF_001876935.1 Asparagus officinalis
CTGTCATAGGCCTTTTACAACCAAGTACACGATGTGTCGACATAGGCGTGGGCTCCTCGGCTTGTAGAGAAAGCTTGAGGCTTTGGCCAAAGGAGAGGGCTTTCTTTGGCATCTCAACAGTAATTAAGACCTCTTTAGAGCTCTTGCAAGCACCTCGCCTAGCTTTAGGGCTAAGCGATCCGGAAGAGAGGGCCTCTTCATATTTCACTTGGTCAAACTCCACGACCAAGGTTTCTACGGTTGTTCCAGTGAGGTGAACGTCGGATTGCGCCACCACCTCTTCGTCAGAGAAGCTAGTCCCCAGCGGAGTCGCCATCTTTTGTTTGTGGAAAAATTTGCAGTAAAAGAAATAAAAGAAAAATTGATTTGTATTCCTTTAATCTCAGTTACAATTGAATTCCGATTACAAAAGAGAGGAGAATGAATTTGATTCTCCCCTTTGTTTAAAACTGGGTTCTTCTTGGTAGCGGTGAGATGCCTCCCTCGATTGTTTGCATCGAGTTTGCTTCTCGTTGACGATCCGAATATCTATACTCACTGGAACAACTGTCTTGTCTGGTTGATAACTCTTGACGAGTTTTGTGATTCAGAACAAGTAACAAACTCTAATGATAGAGTTGTTGGAACCGAAAATAATTCGGTTAATAAGCCAAATATCGACGGTTTAGAGTTCCTCCGTCTGTTGATTTCCCAGACTGTGTAAGGAGTCAATCCTCCTTTTTCTGATTCTGGAAGATCTGATCGAAAGGTCTTCTCCACGAAAATCCACCCCTTGATCTGATTATCAAAAATCCGATCCTTAACTCTGTTGAGTTTGTTGCTATTTATAGGGGGATTAGGGGTGTAACTGCCCCCATAATCCGCGCCTAAATGGGGGTTTAGTTACCCCATTAGTCGGGTGTAACAACCCACTAAAGCCACTCCTCAAATCGTGGGTGAAGAACAGCTTCGAAGTTGTTACGATCGCGTTTGAATGAGTCAGAACCTTGACCTGCGTTCTGGCGGTGATTGAGCTGCGTTTGGCAGTGATGGATGAGCTGCGTTGGCAACGGTTGATAAGCTGCGTTGGGCAGCGATGGTTGATAAGCTGCGTTCGAGCTGTGCTTGGCAGCGATTGGAGCTGCGTTCGAGATGTGCTTGGCAGCGATTGGAGCTGCGTTCGAGCTGTTGATTGTTGTAGTATTTAGATTTCTCTGTCTTTATATATGGATGACACCAAAGACCAGTAAAGAAGGTCTTATTCAGGCCATTTGTGACAATTGAGGCATCTCAATAACGCTCTATCAACTGCAGGTCATGATCTCCACTAAGATTTCTTTGCATGATTTAACCATGTGCTCCTCGGTGTGTCGAATATCATTACACTGCTCATCAACACCTCTAATAGTTGCTAATATAATATTAGTTATGTTGTTGTCGCAGCCATCAAGATCAATCATCTCACATAAGCAGCTGTATCTTTGTTTGCGACGGTTGAAGCTGCGTAGGTAATCAAATTGGTGTTGTGTCTTGAAGATGGTACGTAGGGAGGACTTCCACGTCTTGATTTGAAGAGATCGTCGATTTGTAATCTCTTTCTGTCAGAGTGTTGCTAAAGATAGCCTTCTGGAAGTCGTCAGATTGTAACTTCCATCATCAGTGTTTGATGGGGAATCAGCTATCTTTTTTAGAAAGCCTACAAAGTCCCCTATGATCGGATCTTGGCAGCTCATCGCCTTATTCCGGAAGCACTTGATGAAGTCGTCGACTGTCTCATCGTCTTCTTGTTTCTCATCGAAGAGTGTCCTAATTGACACATCGGTGTCATCATCAAAGAAGTGAGTGAGGAACAGGCTCTTTAGGTCTTCCCACTTGTTGATACTTCCGGACTTGAGATGGCGGTACCAATCAAAGGCATGTCCGTGAAGGGTACCAACAAATGATCGAATCATCAAGGCTTTATTACCGAAGATCATACCCAAGTGGGACTTAAAATAAATCAGATGCTGAGTGGGCAAGCCCTTCCTGTCGAATGGCGTGAAATTGATAAGGTTGAACTTCACCGGATACGTGATCGAATCCTACTTTTTTGGGTAAGGACACAGAATACCGATCTTCTGCACCTCTTGCGTAGACATCAAAGCGTTGATTTTTCTCTCGAGATTTTTCATCTTCTCGTCCTCGTATGTATCATGCTTTGGACGATTTCTAAGAAGAGCAATGTGGCCAACCCCAGTATTATCATCTTCGATGGGATCACCCCCATCGTCGTTACCTTTAGTGGGGCCACCCCTAATATTTTGATCAACGGGAGGGTTATCCGCATCAAGGTGTTCGACCATATCTGAATCATCACCTATTCGGTAGGCATTATTATGATGACTAGATTCACCAATTTGATTAGACAATGCCTAAATCTATTGGTCATGCTCTTCCCTTATCTGGTGCATAGCCATTTTCATTTCGATTTTGAATGCTTCTTTCTGCTTAGCTAGAGCATTCTCAACCATTTTGTCTATTTCCTTGGTGTTAATCATAAACACTTCGGCAGATTGTCCTGGACTGGATACCATTTTATCAGAAGCGACTGCAGAGTTGGCATCTGACGCTTCATCATCCGAGAATAATCCCCTCTGCATTCTCTGATAATCCCTATATCTAGTAGTCCCTGCGCGTAGTCGAGTTAGACATTACGTTACGAGTGGGTCAGAACTAGAAGGTCGAGCCGACTTTTCCTTATTAGCCATGTTAATTGTGACTTCTGAAAGTTTGTCATCTTGAACAGCTGATCCTTTCTTACGATGACACTTTGGTTTGGACTTAGCCTTTCTGCTAGAGATTCTTTCAAATACCTAGACCCTCTGTGGAGCGGTCTTAGGATAGATACACAATGATAATACTGCCCTAACAATTTTGGCACACGGACAATAAGAGTCCGCTTCTCGGTTACTCCTTTTCTGAGACTTGTTCGTACCCCCAGCCCGATAGTATAACTCATCAGTCTGATGACCAGAGTAACTCATCGTATGTTGGCACGACCCCCCAAGTATAACGTCGTTGTGAGACGAGTATGCTTTCCTCTGGGAATTCAATGCTTTGTTAGCGTCTTCAGGAGTCACATGTTTGAGGCTACATTTTCGTGAGCATAGGATCTCTACATGCTCCTAGACTTCGACACACAATCCAACACGGTCAATTATAGGGATTTTCCCATCATGCGATCTCCTCCACTTCTTAGGAGGACGATTACGACCCCCAGCCTGATAAACCGCTCGAGATTCGTTCAATGAGCCCAAGCGCTCATTAACTGGAGCTTTACCTCGATCATCATGTGAAGGACCAAGGCGATCTGTGATCTCTATCTTAAATTGGGACAAATCCATGCTGTCACGAAGCTTTACTGGAGGCGTGGGATCAATTGAAGTAGGGGCAAAACTCGATAGAATTGGAAAAACAGGTGCATAATGTCTCTTGTCTTGGCCCTGGCGCGGGTCAGACCTTGGTGACCTGCGATTGGGCAGACCAGACTTGAGTGACCCGCGGCTTGGAGGGCCAGACTTAAG
>NC_033800.1:128055587-128080113 GCF_001876935.1 Asparagus officinalis
TGACTCGCAGCTTGGAGGGTCAGGCTTGAGTGACCCGCAGCTAGGAGGGTCAGACTTGAGTGACGCATGGCTTGGAGGGTCAGACTTGAGTGATCCGCGGCTTGGAGGGTCAGACTTGAGTGACCCACGGCTAGGAGGGTCAGACTTGAGGGACCCGCATTTTTTGTTCTTTTTGGCCGCTGTTTAGTACTTTGGCCTCCAAGTTTAATGCAGTCTTGGTTGTTTCTTAGCTATGTCCTTCTTCTGCATTTTTTGTTCCTTTTGCACAAGAATTCGCACATGCGCAAGCAGTATGCAGTGCTTCTAGATTCGCTCCTCAAGAGTTGAACGGATCCTTTTGACTTGGATCCATTCACTAGTGTTTGTGGGAAAATTTGTAGTAAAAAGACAGTGAAAGAAAATTGACTTGTATTCTCTCAAAATCGATTACAATTTGGATTTCCTGATTACAAAAGAGAGGAGAATGATCTGGATTCTCCCCTTTGTTTAATTCTGGGTTCTTCACGGTGGCAATGAAGTGCCTCCCTCGAATGCTCGCATCGAGTTTGCTCTCCGTTGACGATCCGACGTTTTGCTTCACTGGAACGATGTCTTCTCGTCACGATTTGACGTTGTGGAGGACTTGCGTGGCAAGTTAGAAACTCTGTACGAGTTGATTGATCTTAACCGTAATTGGTTAGACAAGCCAATGATTTCTTCTTTGCTGCCAAGGAGCAGAATCTGAGCTCCAGGTCCTCTCTGATTCAGCCAAGAAGTTCCAACAGACCGAACCCCTGAACTGAATTGATTTTCAGTTATTTATAAGGGATTAAGAGGTGTAACCGCCTCCTTAATTTGCTCCTAAGTGGGGCTAATGGGATGTAACTGCCCCCTTAAATCACTCCTGAGTGGAGTTGTGATCCCCTCAGATCGTGGGAAACGGTTTTGAAATCGTTCAGCTCGTGTTTGAACGAGTCAAACGTAAATCCTGCATTCTGGAATGAAATCTGCGTTTGAACGTAGCGTCTGGAGGCTTAGACGCAGCGTCTTGTTGGAAGCTGCGTTGGCAGCCGAACATGAGCTGCGTTGGCGGCCGAATCTGAGCTGCGTTTGCAGCTTTTGGAGCTGGGTTTGCGGCGTTGGAAGCTGCATCTGAGCTGCGTTTGCAACTTTTGGAGCTACATTTGCAGCGTTGGAAGCTGCATCTGAGCTGCATTTGTAGCGATTTTGAAGCTGCGTTGGCAGCGTTGGAAGCTGCGTCTGAGCTACGTTTGCAGTGATTTGGAAGCTGCGTTGGTAGCATTGGGAGCTGCGTTTAAGATGCATTTGTAGCGATTTGGAAGCTGTGTTGGCAGCATTGGAAGCTGCGTTTGAGCTACGTTCGTGGCTATGAACGCGGTGCGTCTTGATGCTGGTACGCGGGGAGGACTTCTACGTCTTGGTTTGAAAAGATCGTTGATTTGTAGTCTTTTTTTGTCAGAGCGTTGCAAAGATCGTCGTTTTATAATCTTTGCTTTAGCTCTTTGATATGTGAGAGTCGTCAGCAAAGATCGTCGTTTTATAATCTTTGCTTTAGCTCTTTGATATGTGAGAGTCGTCAGATTGTAACTCTCGATGTTGATTGTGAAGGCGATTGTGAAGGTTGTTGATTAGAGCTTTCATCAGTTGTTGTGAAGGTCGTCAGATTGTAACCTTCATTAGTCTACGTGAAAGTCTTCAAATTGTAACCTTCTAGAAGTCATCAGAGTGTAACTTCCATCATTGGTGTTTTGATGGGGATCAGCTATCTATTGTGATTTTTTGACAGCCTACAGAACCCCCTCCAAAGTTTTCGAAAGTTCGCGGTTGACTGGGATGAATTTTCGGAATACTTTGGATCTCAACTCTGACCTTGGAGCTGTTGATTCCTTATGGTAAAGGATTTGTTCTCTGCACTTACTTCGAAGGCATCTTGGTTGAAGGGATTTGCCACGTAGGACCTGTGTGAAGGTATGCGCCATAATCCTGCTTCTGGAATGTGGGGGTGGACCCTGCATTTTAAACTTGAGATGTGGGTCTCACCCTTGCATGTTGAATTTGGAGCACGGGTGTGACCTCGGCGTTCGGTTTTTGCATCGTGGGTCTGACCTCAACGTTTTGACTTAAGACATGGAAGTGGCTTCCGTGCATTTTTGACTAAGTCTTTGAGACTTGTCTTTGGCTCATCTGTTTTAAGTCTCGGCTCACATCCATTAAGCTGATAGGCCTGCAAACGTGCATAGAATTTTTGGCAAACCCTCAGCCATCAACGGATTTGATAAGCCTTTACCGACTACCGTTTGAGTCGGGCTAGCATGTGGATTGTCTAAGTCCGTTCCACATGTAACGTTGTGCTAAGAGAATGAACCCTCTTAGACTTGATGCTATGATTTTGAATACATAGACTTTATCATTTTTTTCTTCCTGTGTTATATTTTCACTTGAAACACTGAAAGAAAATTAGAAATGCCAGAGGTGTAGCATCAACTTGGCGTGAATTTTCACTTAGAGTGAAATTCAGAAGCTTTCTTTATTATCACTGGGATAATTTCAGAAAATCTTTAATCCACTGGGGATTCTATAATGAAAACTTGCTATTCTTATTGAAAAAGGATTAACAAGTTCATTAGGGGGGTTTGACTGTTAGAGGTGTGATGTTAACCTAACAATACTTTATGGACCTATCGCTCTATTGAAGAGAGTCGATAAGTTGATTTTGTCGTCAGAGGTGTGATATTAACTTAACGGGTTTGTGGACCTATCGCTCTATTGAAGAGAGTCGATAAGTTGATTTTGTTGTCAGAGGTGTGATGTTAACTTAACATGTTTGTGGACCTATCGCTCTATTAAAGAGAGTCGATAAGTTGATTGTCAGAGGATTGATATTAACATGACGGGAATTTGCTGCGATCGGAGCAGCTTTATGGACTTATTATCCTATTAAAAAAGATTGATAAGTAGATTTTGTCAGATATGTGATATTAACGTGACAGGAATGTGTTGCGATCGGAGCAACTTTGTGGACTTATCATCCTATTGATGAGGATTGATAAGTGAATTGTCAGAGGTATGGTGTTAACATGACAAGAGAATGTGTTGCGATCGGAGCAATTTTGTGGACCTATCATCCTATTGAAGAGGATTGATAAGTGAATTTGTCAGAGGTATGGTGTTAACGTGACAAGAGAATGTGTTACGATTGGAGCAACTTTGTGGACTTATCATCCTATTGACGAGGATTGATAAGTGGATTGTCAGAGGTATGGTGTTAACATGACAAGAGGATGTGTTGCGATTGGAGCAACTTTGTGGGCTTATCATCCTATTGACGAGGATTGATAAGTGAATTGTCAGAGGTATGGTGTTAACATGACAAGAGAATATGTTGCGATCGGAGCAACTTTGTGGACCTATCATCTTATTGAAGAGGATTGATAAGTGAATTTGTCAGAGGTATGGTGTTAATGTGCAAGAGAATGTGTTGCGATTGGAGCAACTTTGTGGACTTATCATCCTATTGATGAGGATTGATAAGTTGATTGTCAGAGGTATGGTGTTAACATGACAAGAGGATGTGTTGCGATTGGAGCAACTTTGTGGGCTTATCATCCTATTGACGAGGATTGATAAGTGAATTGTCAGAGGTATGGTGTTAACATGACAAGAGAAT
The DNA here is from genome assembly GCF_001876935.1 of Asparagus officinalis. Lineage (NCBI taxonomy): Eukaryota > Viridiplantae > Streptophyta > Magnoliopsida > Asparagales > Asparagaceae > Asparagus > Asparagus officinalis. The sequence continues at coordinate 128,059,255 of NC_033800.1, forward strand.
ATGTTGTGATCGGAGCAATTTTGTGGACCTATCATCCTATTGAAGAGGATTGATAAGTGAATTTGTCAAAGGTATGGTGTTAACATGACAAGAGGATGTGTTGCGATTGGAGCAACTTTATGGGCTTATCATCCTATTGACGAGGATTGATAAGTGAATTGTCAGAGGTATGGTGTTAACATGACAAGAGGATGTGTTGCGATTGAAGCAACTTTGTGGGCTTATCATCCTATTAAAGAGGATTGATAAGTGAATTTGTCAGAGGTATGGTGTTAACGTGACAAGAGAATGTGTACTTGTGACTTGCACAAGATTTTAGGAATTAACGTCTCGCTGGGAAAACTTGCTAGGTGAGTTTATCATCAGGAACAATGAGTTCTGATACCTGTGATTTGAACAAGATTTTGAAGACTTAGTGTCTTGCTGGGGAAGATTGCGATTTGAGTAATTTTGAGGACCTATCATCTATTGACAAGGATTGATAAGTTAATTGTCAGAGGTGTATTGTTAACGTGACAAATTGGGAGTGATGCAAGCTGCATTCATACTTTGTGGGGTGATGATCGTCAGAAGTGTAATGTTAACTTGACGATGTGAAAGATTTATTACTCTTAATCCAATGGATTCCAAGTAACCAACCCCCAGTCTTGATTAAGACTTAGCAGGGGAATAAAAAGAGGTAGACAAGGCACATCACCTAGGGGGGCACTATCCATGAAGTCGGAATAGAGGCACATCACCTGGTAGGCCATTATCTGATGAGTTTGACTATCAGAGGTAACTGTTAACGTGATAGTTTTGTGGTTCCGCCATCCTACTTGAAGAGGATTGGTGGAGGAATTTGGAGGAAAAAGACTATCAGAGGTAACGGTTAACGTGATAGTTTTGGTGGACCCGCCATCCTACTTGAAGAGGATTGGTAGGTGACGGTTAACGTGATAGTTTTGGTGGACCCGCCATCCTACTTGAAGAGGATTGGTGGGCGAATTTGGAGGAAAATGGCTATCAGAGGTGACGGTTAACGTGATAGTTTTGGTGGACCCGTCATCCTACTTGAAGATGATTGGTGGGGGAATTTGAAGGAAAAGGACTATCAGAGGTGACGGTTAACGTGATAGTTTTGGTGGACCCGCCATCCTACTTGAAGAGGATTGGTGGGGGAATTTGGAAAAAAAGGACTATCAGAGGTGACGGTTAACGTGATAGTTTTGGTGGACCCGCCATCCTACTTGAAGAGGATTGGTGGGAAAATTTAGAGGAAAAGGGCTATCAGAGGTGACGGTTAACATGATAGTTTTGGTGGACCCACCATCCTACTTGAAGAGGATTGGTGGGGGAATTTGGAAGAAAAGGACTATCAGAGGTGACGGTTAACGTGATAGTTTTGGTGGACCCGCCATCCTACTTAAAGAGGATTAGTGGGGAAATTTGGAGGAAAAGGACTATCAGAGGTGACGGTTAACATGATAGTTTTGGTGGACCCGCCATCCTACTTGAAGAGGATTGGTGGGGGAATTTGGAAGAAATGGACTATCAGAGGTAACTGTTAACGTGATAGTTTTAGGGGATCTCATGGTTGACAGAGGTGTTGTATTGAACCTGACAACCCAGAAAATTTATTACTCATAATCCAATGAACTACAAATAAACCAACCCCCGGTCTTGAACAAGTACAGGGAAAAAAAGGGTAGACGTGACACATCGCCTAGTAGGACACTATCTAACAAGTTTGACTATCAGAGGTAACGGTTAACGTGATAGTTGTTGAGCTTACCATCCTACTGAAGAGGATTGGCTTCAGTGGCCGGAGGATCTTCCCCTTCTGACTGAGAAGATTGAGCTTGGTCCGATTGCTCAGGTGGATCCTGCCTACTTTGTTCTTCAGTTTTGATCCTGACAATAATCTTTTGAGCCTGTTCGCCTTGAGAGATTAGTTGTCTTCAAGAAAGACATTCTACAACCCCTATTCGGGCTAGGAGGTCGGTTTGCAAATTGTACCGACAGGTCTCCACTAGGGTAGACTGTGTCATACCTGTCGGACATTGCAGAGCCATGTTTCGAAACCTTTTGACGAAGGCTTTGACAGGCTCCCTCTTCTTCTGCTTAGTGGCGAGAAGGGTATGAATGGAGACTTCTGTATCATCTTCAAAGAATCTTGATAGGAAAAGTCTCTCTAGATCCGTCCACTTTTGGATACATCCGACAGGTAATTTTCTAAACCATTCAAAGGCAACTCCCTTGAGGGTGCTAATGAATAATCGAGCCAGTATGGCATCGTTTGATATCACATTCCCAGTCTGTGACTTGAAATGATAGATATGTTGGTTCGGTAATCCCGTGCCATTAAAAGTTTGTAGCGTCGGGACCTCAAACTTTGGAGGATAAGGGGCTGTGTCCCATTCGGCAGGATAGAGCCTGACAACTCCCTCGTCTTGGAGCTCGCTTCTGTTAGCAATGACATTGAGACGGGCTTCCAATTCTTCCATTTTGACAGACTGGAGATTCTGCTCATTCTCCGTCTCTCTTTCTTCATCAGAGGAAGATTCTAGGTTGTGGGCTTCTTGGTCAAAAGCCGTGTCATCAACCACTTTTCCCTTCCCTTTGCTTGTGTGAGGTCGGGATGATGACGTTTTTCCTCTCCGGGAGGATTCTTGCCTAGGTAGCGAATCTGTCTTCTGAGATTTAGCCTTGTCTACGACGAGTTGAGTCAACAGGTCTAGGAGTTCATTGAGGGACTTCTGCTGTGATTTGAGCATGGCGTCTTGCTCAGCAACCCTCTTTGAAAGATCTTCAGAATGTTCTGCCATGTGGGTGAAACTCTCATGCCCAATGAAAGAGCTTGATGATTGAGACTCCGCAATGGCTGAATGTTCATCATCGGAATTAGTTCCTCTGGCTAACCTCCGATAGTTGACAGGGAGACTGGCTCTTGTTCGTGTCCGAGTGCGTTGGTAGACTCCTTCAAACTCGTTAGCGATTTCTCTGACGGTCGATGAACGACTTGTCTTGGTAGACTCCTTCAAACTCGTTAGCGATTTCTCTGACGGTCGATGAACGACTTGTCTCAGAGTCATCTGAACAAGGACTTAAGGCTTTCCCTCTGCCGATCACATTGATAGTGACCCCAGGATATTCGGTCTCTGGAGACTTCTTCCTGTGAGAACGTCGTTGTTGGTTGGGCAAGGTAACATGCGTTAATCGGTCGAACACCAATTGTTTGGTCGCATATGAACAACATTGACATCCCGAGAGGACCGTAGGAATCAGCCGTTCACATTGGAATGAACGAATGACTTGTTGCATCAGTCTTTCTCTCGATATAAACTCTCTCAAATCTGTTGTAAAGATTCGAAGAGAATTACTCACTGATTGTGAGGTTTGAATTGGAACCCCCTGTCCATGATTAGACAGGACTGACTCTTGGTGAACATGGATCTGGTTGAGATACTTTGAATCCATGGACTTTTTATATCCGCCCCTCAATCTAGTTGCGCTACGTAGAGTATTCGGTGAACATGGATCTAGTATTTAGCTTGGCTTATGCAGAGCTCGTGTTGAGGCTCACAAACGCGGAGCTCGCATTGATAGGAAGATCGGCTGTTTTGGAGTTGTGCCGAAGCTAAGTCCTCTCCTTCAGAGAGGGGACTGTATGAACAGTGCAACCCCCAAGGGAGATAGTCCTTCGGCGAGTCGGCCACATCTGGAGTTTTAGTCTCCTTGAAAACTTTGCTGATCTTGCGCATAGCCTTGGGGCTAAGGGATCCGGATGAGAGAGCCTCCTCAAACTTGGCTTGATCAAACTCAACAATAAGAGTTTCGACGGTTGTTCCAATAAGATGAACGTTGGATTGCGCCACCACTTCTTCGTCAGAGAAGCTTGTCCCCAGCGGAGTCGCCATCTTTTGTTTGTGGGAAAATTTGTAGTAAAAAGACAGTGAAAGAAAATTGACTTGTATTCTCTCAAAATCGATTACAATTTGGATTTCCTGATTACAAAAGAGAGGAGAATGATCTGGATTCTCCCCTTTGTTTAATTCTGGGTTCTTCACGGTGACGATGAAGTGCCTCCCTCGAATGCTCGCGTTGAGTTTGCTCTCCGTTGACGATCCTACATTTTGCTTCACTGGAACGATGTCTTCTTCTCACGATTTGACGCTGTGGAGGACTTGCGTGGCAAGTTAGAAACTTTGTACGAGTTGATTGATCTTAACCGTAATTGGTTAGACAAGCCAATGATTTCTTCTTTGCTGCCAAGGAGCAGAATCTGAGCTCCAGGTCCTCTCTGATTCAGCCAAGAAGTTCCAACAGACCGAACCCCTGAACTGAATTGATTTTTAGTTATTTATAAGGGATTAAGAGGTGTAACCGCTTCCTTAATTCGCTCCTAAGTGGGGCTAATGGGATGTAATCGCCCCCTTAAATCACTCCTGAGTGGAGTTGTGATCCCCTCAGATCGTGGGAAACGGTTTTGAAACCGTTCAGCTCGTGTTTGAACGAGTCAAACGCAAATCCTGCATTCTGGAATGAAATCTGCGTTTGAACGCAGCGTCTGGAGGCTCAGACGCAGCGTCTTGTTGGAAGCTGCGTTAGCAGCCGAACATGAGCTGCGTTGGCGGTCGAATCTGAGCTGCGTTTACAGCTTTTGGAGCTGCGTTTGTGGCATTGGAAGCTGCATCTGAGCTCCGTTTGCAGATTTTGGAGCTGCGTTTGCAGCGTTGGAAGCTGCATCTGAGCTGCGTTTGCAGCGATTTGGAAGCTGCGTTGGCAGCGTTGGAAGTTGCGTCTAAGCTGCGTTTGCAGCGATTTGGAAGCTACGTTGGCAGCATTGGGAGCTTCGTTTGAGCTGTGTTTGCAGCGATTTGGAAGCTGCGTTAGCAGCATTGGAAGCTTCGTCTGAGCTGTGTTCGTGGCTATGAACGCGGTGCGTCTTGATGCTGGTATGCAGGGAGGACTTCCACGTCTTGGTTTGAAGAGATCGTCGATTTGTAGTCTTTTTTTGTCAGAACGTTGCAAAGATTGTCGTTTTGTAATCTTTGCTTTAGCTCTTTGATATGTGAGAGTCGTCAAATTGTAACTCTCGATATTGATTGTTAAGGCTGTTGATTAGAGCTTTCATCAGTTGTTGCGAAGGTCGTCAGATTGTAACCTTCATTAGTCTACGTGAAAATATTCAAATTGTAACCTTCTGGAAGTCATTAGAGTGTAACTTCCATCATTGGTGTTTTGATGGGGATCAGCTATCTATTGTGATTTTTTGACAGCCTACAACTAGTTGATGATTTTAAGGAGGGGGCGTTTGCTCACTGTTGGGGCACTTGGTATTCCCTGAATTTCAGATCCGTTCTGTAACAGATCCTATCCATTAGCTCCAAAGCCTTAGCGAGTTGGCGCGCGAGGCGTTGATGTTGCCTTTGACATTCCCTCTTTGATAGAATTAGCATAGCTTCAGCGACTATCTCCTTGATTGAGGAGGAGTCCAAATTAAAAGATCCGACCTCGTTAGAGGCCGGAGGGGGCATTGCAAGGCGTGATTGCAGCAGCAACGGGGGTGTTGATCTTCCTGCGCTTGCAAGAGGCGGAGGATCTGGAGGAGGAGGACAACATATATTTCTCGAACTTCTATTGGTCGAACTCGTACTCGATGTCTTCTTCAACCAGGATCCAGATTCGTTGTTACGACACAATAGTTTTGGCAGCAAAGCTGTTGGCTCCCATTGTGGTCGCCAACATGTTTGAGTCAAAGTTGATCTTTTTATAAGATCTCCGTACATAATAAAAATAAAAATTACAAGTTTCTCAAACAACACACAACAGATGTTTATTGCCTGTTGTTTATGTAGGATCATTGCCTGTGCCAGGGATGATGATATCCATGGACCGCCACAGATCAGATCTTATTGTCAAAAAATTAATAGAGCTCCTACTTTACAAGGAAAGTATTCGCTTGAAGCACTGAAATCGACCAAACAAAATTAATACTCTTCTCGAGATTAAGATCAAGCCTAATCTCAAGGAACGGACGAGGGAAATACGGGTTCAGATGCTTCGAAAGCCTTCCTCTTTATGCTGAAGTTTGCCGGGATCTGACTTGCCTTCACTGTAAATTCGTGCTCCTTTGACACCTCAATCCAGTAGTACCTCGCCCTCTTGATAAAATTCAAGCCCTCGTGAAATGAGCCCCTAGACCTATATTCATAGGCTTCGGTTGGGGGGTTTTTTGGATAAGAACAATCGATTTGGCCTTATCCTCAGTTAACAACCATGTAACCACGTTTGGAGATGATATTTAGGCAGTTTAGATGCTTTGGAATGAAAAAATCCTGAGAAAATAGCACAAAAAAAACACGTTTTCGGAACTTCTGGGTATGAAACAGCTCGTGCTGACCCGCAGGGGTGCAGGTCAACCGAGTCTGACCCGCGCTGGCACGGGTATGAAACATGGGTCGGCCAGCTCCGTCCCATGCTGGCACGGGTCGGCCAGCTCCGTCCCATGCTGGCACGGGTCGGCCAGCTCCGTCCCATGCTGGCACGGGTCGCCGCCTCAACTGAACTCCTTTTTTGGCACTTTACTTTCCGGGTCTTGTACTTTCTGCCATTTTGCGTATTTGATCGCGTCATTAACTTGCTTCATGCATTCGTTAGCTTCTTTATGGTACTTGGAGCAGATCGATACGCGCGAGCTGACTGACGAGTGCGTTCGGTCACTTGGAGCTGACCAATGCGCGCGGGCTGATTGACGAGTGTGTTCGGTCACTTGGAGCTGACCGACGCACGCGAGCTGACTGATGAGCACGTATGGCCACTTGTAGTTGACCGACGCGTGCGGGCTGATTGACGAGTGCGTGGGCTACTTGGAGGTGGCCGGTGAACACGCGGGCTACTCAGATAAATCTTCTCGACTTGGATGATGACGCTTATCGTCTGCATTTTGTCTCGAGCTGTGTGTAGGAACCTATAGGTATTTTAGACGCCTACACCTACTCACAACTCCCACTACATGAGCGATGTCCGGTTTCATGCAAACCATCACGTCATGAGACTCCCAATGACTGAAGAATATGACACTCTACTTATATGCTCTCTATCTGCATCTGTCTTAGGCGATTGATCCCCAGATAGCTTGAACTGACTTCCAAGGGGTGTGCTAACAACTTTAGCATTCTGCATGTTGAACCTCTAAAGTATCTTCTTAATGTATTCAACTTGGCTCAATCTCAACATCCATTCAGCTTCATCCCTACTGATTCGCATCCCTAGAATCCGCTTTGCTGCACCTAGATCTTTCATTGCAAACTCCTTTGCTAGCTGCTTCTTCAAACTGTTTATATCTTCTAAACACGGTCCTGCTACCAACATATCATCAACATATAATAACAAGATATTGAAGCTGGACTCGAACCTCTTGAAATAACAGCAATGATCTGAATTGCATCTTCTGTAGCCATTGTTTTACATGAAGTTATCAAACTTCTTATACCACTATCTCGGAGCCTGTTTCAAACCATATAAGCTCTTCTTGAGCTTGCGCACCATCTCTATCTTTCCTTCTTTAATGAAGCCAACAGGCTACTTCATGTAGATTTTTTCATCCAAGTCACCATGAAGAAAGACACTCTTTACATCTAACTGCTCAAGAAAGAGGTCTTCTGCAGCTACCAAACTCAACACCACTCTGATAGTTATGAGCTTCAAAACAGGAAAAAATATCTCTGTGTAGTCCACTCCTTCTCACTGTTAAAACCCCTTCACTACTAATATGGCCTTGAATCTCTTGCTTCCATCACTCTCCTGCTTGACCCGGTAGACCTATTTGTTATGTAAGGCCTTCTTCTGTACAGATAGCTGGGCTAACTCTCATATCTTATTAGTGAGTAGAGAATCAATCTTCTTCTACATCGTATGCTCCCACTACTGAGATTCACTCACTTGCATTGTCTCCTCATAGCATTCTGATTCACCGCTATCTGTCAATAATAAGTAATCAAGAGATGAAAGATATTTGGGATTTGGTTTGGGTACCCTGGATGACCTCCTAAGCTCCACGCCCTGAGTAGTTGCTTCTGCACCTGGACCCTTCTCCGTTCTGTGGTCAGAACAAACATCATCATCCTTATCTGGAAGTTCCTCTAAATCCATGTACTCGGATCCACCTGTATCCGAAGTGCTGCTCCCACTGCTTTGGCTATCCTTGGCATTTTTCCTGTTCTTGTACATTACCTCCTCATTAAATATCATGTCTCTGCTTCTGATAATCTTCCTATTCTTCTCATTCTAAAGATGATATCTGAACTCATCAATGTCGTATCTAATGAATGTGCACTTCTGTGACTTAGCCTCTAGCTTGTCTCTGACATGATCACTGATATTGACATAAGCCACGCAACCAAATACCAGCAAGTGTGAGAGATTTATCTTCTTTCTATTCCAAACCTTCCCTGGAATCCCAAAATCCAATAGAACTAATGACCCGTAATAAATAAGGTAAGCTGTCGTATGCACCGCATCCGCCTAAAATGTCTTAGGCAAACCTGCATGTAATCGCATGCTCCTGGCACGCTCTGTCAAGGTTATGTTCATCCTCTCTGCAATGCCATTCTGCTGCGGCGTCCCTAGAGTAGTCCTCTCTAAACGAATACTATATGTAGCACAGAACCTCTTGAACTCCTCCAGCTCGTATTCTCCACCATTGTCTGATCTCAGACACTTCACCTTCAGATCTGTCTCATTCTCCACCATGACCTTTCACTTCTTGAAGACTCCGAACACCTCTGACTTGTGCTTCATGAAGTAAACCCACACTTTCTCGAGTGATCATCGATAAAGGTGACATAATATCTCAAACCGTCAAAAGAAGACACACTGCCTGGACCTCATACATCTGTATGAATCAACTCTAGCTTCTGAGCCTTAAGTGTCCTTCCATTCTTTTGGAAACTAACCCTCTTTTGCTTTCCAAAGATGCAATCTTCACAAACCCCAACTTCCACGGAGTCGATCTCGGTTAGCTTTCCCTGTGAATGTAAGATCTTCATCCCCTTTCTCGCTCACGTGCCCTAGCCTGTTGTGCCACAAATCTGTACTCTCTTTGCAAGCTACAATTGCGAGGGTATCACTTGCATGTAAGGTAAGATAGAGAGTCCCTAGTTTGTTGCCTCGAGCAACTATCATTGTACCGTTAGAGATTCTCCATGAATCCCCTGTGAATATCGAAACATAGCCTTCTTCTCCAAGCTGTCTCACCGAAACAAGATTCCTCTTTAGCTTCGGCACGTGTCTCACGTTCTTCAAGGTCCACTTAGAGCCCTTCATCTGAATCTATACTTTACCCTTTCCAACAATATTACAAGGCTCGTTATTCCCCAAATAAACTTTTCAAAAGTCTTCTGCTACATAATTCTGGAGATGCTTCCTATTAGCAGTGGTGTGGAAAGAGGCTTCTGAGTTGATGATTCAAGAATCCGAATCGCTATCCATAGCAAGGATTAAGACATCCTGCACGATATGAGCCTCCTACTTACTAGCATCCTTCTTTGAACTCGTGCAGACTAAAGACATATGACACTCCTGACCGTAGTTCCAACACTTTCCTTTAATAGGCCTAACCTTCGTGCAGACTGAAGACATATGGCACTCATGCAAACTGCATTGATTTCGATCGATTCCTGTTCTGGTTTCCTTTCTTCTGGATTCTACATCTCTGCTTGAAACTTAGAGCTGAACTTGAACCTTCTGATTCAGATGATTTTCTTCTAACCTCCTCAGATAGAATCATGCTAATAACCTCATTCAACTTTAACTTCTCTTTTCTCGCTAAATTGCTGATTGCCGTCACACAACCTGCCTAACTATCCAACAACTACAATAGAATCAATAGTGCTTGCACTTCATCATCGAACGTGATGTCTACGGAGATAAGCTAATCAACAATCATTTGAACTTGCTGGGGTGCATCGTGAATGACCGTCCTTCTGTCATCTTGAGGTTGAAAAGAGTCTTGACGAGATAGACCTTGTTTGCTGCCGACGGTTGGTCGTACATCTTCGCGAGCGCTTCCATAAGCCCTACCATCGTGTTCTCCTTCAATATGTTGTAGGCTACTGATTTGGCGAGCGACAACCGGATTTGCCCTAAAGTCTTCCTATCTAGTATCTCCCAATCATCATCTGACTCCTCTTTCTGCTGTCCCTTATCCTTGCCCATCAACAAGCGTTACAAGTCCTTCTGGTACAGATAGTCCTTCATCTACGACTTCCAGTAGGCGAAGTCTGAGCCGTTAAACTTGTCAATCTTAGATTTGATTTCCTCTGCCATGGCTTTCACACAAATTACTGAATGAAGCTCTGATACCAGTTGTTAGGGATTCGAAACAATCAATCGAACCCTTGCCCTTCAAGATATTGTGTTGAAAGTAGGAAAGTAGAAAAATTCACCACAAATAAAGATCAAAACTTACAGGAATAATAAATAAGACGAACACACAGATTTAATGAGGTTCGACAACGTGCCTACGTCCTTGGGAGCCGCACCACACAATTCTTTTGATTAGTTGAAGAAGAAATACAAGCTCTCAAACTAGGGTTTTATCTCTCTGAGATTCTCTCTCTTTTTTTGCTGTCAAAAGCTCTTTTTTCATGTACTACAAAGCCCTAAAAACGTTTAGGTATATATAGAGTGCTGAAAGAAACAGAATCTAAAACAGTTTAGGAAACGGGCTGACTGGGTCACTGTCGACCGTGGCGATCGACCGCACAGGTATCGCGGTCGACTGCGACGGTCAACTGCGGCGGTCAACCGAACCAAATTACCAAGAGCAAAAAACATTACAGTGTTGGCGCAGTCGACCGCCACGGTCGACCAAACTGATTCCCGAGACCAAAAATCCTTACAAGGTCCTCGCGGTCGACCGCTTTCAGCTCCAGCCTCTTCTCAGCTCTGTGCACGTTCACGGTCAACCGCCGCGATCGACCGTGCATGCCTTCTAATGTTTTTCTCAATTTTCTCCCTCGTTTTGATTCCAAGATCGGCTTCAACTTTGGATCGTTTTGAGAAGATATTTCATTATATCCTATTGATCCTGTTGAATTAGTGGTTTATCGTTTTTTTTGGGTTGAAAAAACAAGTTTAATTGCGGATAGGGCCCTTTTGTATCGTTGCCTCAAATTTTCAATTTCTCCATTTCTATTGTAGATAGACTATCTTGATTAAAATTTTTTCAATCTTTTTTCCTTAAAACAGTATTATTTTTAATAAATAGACCTTCTAAAAATAAAAGAGTCCTAAATATCGTATCTATCAGTTTGTTCAATATTTCAAAGTTCGTATCTATCAGCTTGTTCAATATTTCAAAGTATTTTGGTCATTTTGATAGTTTATAATTTATAATATATTTTTTATAGTTGAATGTTTGATAAATATGTGGTTTATAACTTGTTAGTACTGTCAAAATAAACTAAAAAAATACATGGCTCTGAATTTAAGGTGTCCTTTGGATTTTTATGAAATCATGAGGGATATATTAATTTTTTACTTAGTCAAACTTAATACACTTAAATTATAATCATGTAAACATAGATTATAATCTAGAAAGTAAATTATAATCTACTTTGATCAAGTTGCCAAATATACTTTAAGGTCTATCTTGGTTGATATCCTCATTTAGACTAAAAAGAGGGTTAACTTTACATAACCCTCACAAATTTTTGGGAGATTTCTCACATATCTCTCTTGAACTTTTACTTCAAAAAACTCTGTTGAACTTTATTTATTTAACATGATCCCTTTGAACTTTGGGTTATCTCACAAAACACCCCGAAACTTTAACCATTTTTGACTAGTCCGTTACATATAATTTGCATATAAATAAAATTTCTTTTAGAAGAAAAACACAAAATTTAGAGGAGAAGCGAGTACAGTCTCTATAAATAACAAATGACAAATTTTAAGATTTTTCTCTCAAGAATATTTTAGTTATTTGCAAGTTACATATATAGTTCACATGAGAAAAATATTAAAGTTTAGGAAACTTATGTCAGACATTCCAAGTTCGAGGTTAAATGAGATAAGCAAAGTTTATGGTTACGGTGAAACACCACCAAAGCTGAGGTCGTATGTGAAATTAAAAAAAAAAAAAAACAATGAACCGTCACTTCCTGTTCAGCTCTTGGCAGTTGCCTGCCATCTGAAACGGCGGGAACTGCAACTCTCGCTACGAATTCCATGCACCACTCACAATCAACTCCCTCACGCTAATCAACAACGCAGATTAATAGAGCATCCAACTTTTCCACTACACTCCAAACACTGACAAATTACCAACAAGTGTCAAAACACACCAAAACCCAATACCAAACAAAAGTAAAACAACGCAAACACTAACGCATTGTCTTGGATTTATACCCCCCCAGTTTTAGCGGTGCCCCGTGCTTACTCTCTGTTCTTGCTCAAATGGGCAAGCCCAAGCTGTTATCAATGGCGACCCCTTCCTTCTTCAAGGTCATGTTCGGCGATTTCAGAACCAGCCTGGTAATTAAGCCCCTCTTTATCGTACCCTGATCGTTTCGTCCTCTTTGATTTCGTTTGTTTATGTATTTATTCATTTTTGTTTCAGCGGATACCGACTTGCTTCGAAAAGCATTTTGGAGAGAAACCTATGCGCAGGTCAGTGCTTCGGAGCTCGGCAGGCCGGAAATGGGAGATCAAGATGGGAACTGTTGGCGATCAGGTTTTCTTTCAAGATGGATGGGGGCGATTTATATCGGATAATTCGATTAATTTCGGAGATTTCTTGGTTTTCTTTTACGACGGTGATGTGGGTTTTGATGTTAAGATCTACGGGGCGACATGCTGCGAGAAAGCAGTGGAATTTGAAGTGAAGATAGAAGCAGAATCAGAATCAGAATGTTCTGATTATAAAAGCCCAGTGAACCCAGGAAGTGATCCCCTGAAAGTTGGTAGGAATAAGAAGGCAAGAAAGAGCAAAGAAATCACGGCCGAAAAGAGCAGTAAGTGATTTGTGATGACTGCTACGTTTTACAAATTGGGTAGACTGCAAATAATATCCGTCATTGAATCTCGAGTAGTAGTTGTCAAACCTTCAACCCGTTTATTAGCACTTATCGCCTTCGGGTCGACATTTCGAGTAGCATAATAGAGGGGGCGATAAGTGGTACTAAACGAGTTGAGGGGTGATAAAGTGAAACCATGGGTAAAGATAAGGGTGTTATCTGCAAACTATCCTTGGAATTTGTCGGAAGTTTTATTTGGTGATGATGTTGGTTTTTCATCGTGTTGCTTGTAGAAATGTGCTATAAGGTCATTCGAGGGGCGAAGGTGAGTGACAAGGCTATCAAAGCTGCATGTTCCTTCAGGAGTCCTCATCCTCATTTTGTTACCAGTTGCAGGAGCTCGCCCACCTTTTACATGGTCTGTGGACTTACTCCTTAGCTTCTGTTATTACACTTGCTATATTGTTGAACTTCTTTTTGTTTGCGTTTCATGTTATTGGGAGATTTAGAAGATTCCTTGCCTTAATTATAAGATGTTATTTCCTAATTTGGGATTGTTCTTCATTATACGCATCCTAGCTACAAAGTGCATAGCTCCTTCTTCATAAGCAATGAGAGTATAGAACTTCTTCTTTCTTTCTTTTATTTCAACGCATGTCTTAAATTGCTAGTTACATTAGACTCGAAGGCACACGTGATACACCAAAATTCCAAGATCTTGATGAGGGTTGAGGGTTATAAAGTCATAGCCAGTAAAACTTGAACCTGGGTTGATTTGATATCATGTCAATGGTCGCTGCAACTACACCGAAACACTTCTTAATCTCAGGGTGATCGAGGGGAGATTTGTCGCAAGTACCATCATTGTGCTTCGCCTCATGAAGCATCTTTTTCTCGTTGTCACTTGTGAATCTTCTTTTCTTGATTTCACTCGTGACGCTTCTTTTTCTAGGAGTTGTCTTCACCACTGCAACTTTGTCACTGGTTGTCGATATGACAGGGATACAATGATATTCAACTCTGTTCGGGACAAGTTGGGCTTCATTGATCTGTTTGCCCAATGCTAGCTTTTGGGGGAGCATTAGAAGATGTTCTATGATTTTGTTGTCTTTAATAAAGGAGTCCAGATTTGATGTATAAATTAAATACAAATGTCTTCTCCTTTAGAAGTATCCTTTATTAGATGTTTTCTTTTCGTATATATTCTACGAAGTGTATAAACACGAGGTACTACTCTCTTCTTCATAACAATAATATAAAATCTGTTTATCTTTCCTTGATTTATCAACACTTACTAGACTTTCACTCAGATCAACTGTCACAGTGATTTTTAGTTTCATGGGGTGCCTACTATTTTCATCTGTTCTCTGTTGTTTTTTGGCTTTCAGAGAATTCCTGCAGAACTGGTTAAGAAATGTAATCTTGATGTGAAGAACTCAATAGTCCTTCAGGATCCTCGTGGTACTTCATGGTCCATAAAATTATCTACCTGGGGCGATGGGCACCTACGTTTGACATCTGGTTGGTCCCGTTTCTACAACAAAAACCACTTGAAGGAAGGAGATGCTTGTGTTTTGGAGTTAGTCCAAGGAGGCGCAACGATAAATGTTCACATTTTTAGATCTGCCGAATATAGAACAAAATCAATTCCACAATCAGGTAAGGAGCCATCCAACGTTAATTTTTCATTTCAGTGAGCGTGGTATTTATCTTGCATAATATTATGTCAGATAGGTTTATATTGTTTTGCCTTCTTGAAAACATGTTTAGTCTTTTATTACACCATTTTATCATTTACTTCCACTGCCCATGGATAATGTGGAATCATTTAATTGGTTTCTTATTGGTTATTATACAACGTTGCCGATGCTTTATATGCCACGTGTGATTTTGTTGCTCTTGTTAGAATAGAAAATAATAACCTTCAACCCTCACCATGACTTTGGTGCAGTGACAGTGACTTTTGACATACATGTCACAGGAGTAACCCAAATTGAATTCCCCATGTTGTGGGTCCAGCCCAAGATAAGACCCACATGAGGTCCATATGAATTAAAATTCTATCTACAAGAGGATTTGAAGAATCTGGTTGTAATAGGAATAAGTTTGGAGGACATGAAAATAAAATTTCTTTATAAAGGAATTCTATTCATGAGAAACATGTAATTTTTTCGGTACTACAGTAAACCCAGAACAGTAATCCGAGAGAGAGAGAAAGTGGGGAGAGAGAAAAAAGAGGGGGAGAGAAAAAGTGAGATTCCGGATAACTCAGTTGTCCGATTATAGTGATTCAAAAGCCGTTGTCTTCAGAACGACGACGCCGTCGAGGGTATGGTGTTGGTTTCTCCGCGGGTGTTAGAGATTTTTTGGTGAGACGGGTTTTAGGATTTTGGTGTTCTAGAGATAAAACTGTATCTTTCTCTTGTGATTTAATCCTCAAGTTTAGATGTAACTTGGAGGGATTGTACTCTTAAGTCATAGTGAAATATTTCTCTGGATTGCTTCATGGATGTAGGCACGATTTTTCGAACCACGTTAAATCTTGGTGTTTGTTTGCCTATGATATTTTTATTGATATCGTTATTTGTTTAGTATTTAATTCCGTAGATTCATCTCCATAAAATCCCTAAAAAGTGGTATCAGAGCCCTAGTTCGAGACGTGCTTTGGGATGGAAAAATGGAGAGTTTTGGCATAATAATGAAAATAGATGGTTTCAATTGGTAAGTATGAAAGTCCAAGATGGAAGATATTCTGTATTGTAAAGATTTACATGACCCTATTAAGAGAGATAAAGCCAAGCTAAAAAAGATGGCTGATAAAGAATATGAGAATAACACAGGAAGGCGATTAGTTAGATTCGGATGTGGATCGATGTTAGTGTGTTTCATCATGTATTGGGTGAGACTAATGCGAAGTCTCTTTGGAAGAAGCTTAAGGATCTCTACGAGCAGAAGACCGCGGGAAACAAGGCGTTTAGTATGAGGCGGTTGGTGAACTTGAAATTCAAAGAATGAAGCAACATAGCGGGGCACTTGAATGAGTTCAAGAGTTTGATTAATCAGTTAGCTACCATGAAGATGACTATCGATGATGAGCTACAGACTTTATTGCTACTGTGTTCTTTGCCAGACAGTTGGAAGACACTGTTTGTGACAGTCAGTAACCCAGCTCCAGATAGTGTGTTATTGATGAATATGGTTACTAGTAGTTTATTCAATGTGTAGACTCGGAGGAAGTCTACCAGCACAGATAACTCACATGCACTTGTCACGGAGAACAGGGGTAGGAGCAGGTACATGAACCAGTCCAGAGGTCATGACAAAGGAGAGGTTGTTTTTATTATGGGAAGTCTGGTCATATCAAGAAGAATTGTTGGGCATTGAAGAAAGAGCAAGCTGTGAAGAAAGATGAAAAGAAGAAAGCTAACAGTGACACTACAACTACTTTGTTTGAGACCGAGTTATTCTCATTTGTAGGGAAGAAGACTATATGCATATTACAAGTCAGAATTCTGAGTGGATAGTGGATACAAGAGCTACATGTCATGCTACCTCCAATCGAGACATTTTCATATTATATAAAGCAGGTGACTTTGGCATTGTGAAGATGGGCAATATCAGCTACTCGAAGATTGTGGGACTTGGAGATATACACTTGCAGATAGATATCGGATGCACATTAATCTTAAAGAATGTGTGGCATGTTCTCAATTTGTGGCTCAACTTGATTTTGGGTCTTACTTTGGACCGAATGGGATATGAAATTCAATTTGGTGGAGAAAAATATAAAATTATCAAAGGCTCTCTTGTGGTGGCTAGAGAAAATATATGTTATAATTTATATAAGACTCAAGTAAAGCCTTCATATAATTCTTTGAGCAATATAATTCTTTGAGCATGGCTCAAGATGGTGACACTCTCAGTTTGTGGCATAGGAGGCTCTGGCACATGAGCGAGAAGAGGTTACAGATATTGGCAAAGAACTCTCTCATTCTTTTTGTCAAAGGTTCGTCACTCACCCCTTGTGATTATTGTTTATTTGGTAAATAACATAGAGTTTCTTTTAGTAAGCCTTCTAAAAGAAAAGATAATATCGTGGATTTGATTTATTCTGATGTTTGTGGTCCTATTGAGGTGGAGTCCTTGGGTGGCAATAAGTATTTTGTCATATTTATTGATGATGCATCACGGAGGATGTGTGTCTTCTTATTGAGGACAAAGGACCAGGTGTTTTTAGTCTTCTAGCAGTTTCATACCATGGTGGAGAGGCAGATAGAAAAGAAGTTGAATTGTTTATGCACCGATAATGGAGGAGAGTACACTTCTATTGAGTTTAGAGATTATTGCTCCAAGCATGTTATTCGGCATCAGAGGACATAACCTGACACACCACAATATAATGGACTTGCAGAGAGGTACAACAGGACCATTGTGGAGAAAGTTAGATACATGTTGAAGATGACGAATTCACTTAAGAGCTTCTGGGCTGAAGCTGTTCGCATTGCATGCTACATAATCAACATGTCTCCTTTAGTTCCTTTGAATTTTGATATTCTAGAGAGAGTTTGGTTCGAAAAATATATTTTCTATTCTCATCTGAAGGTATTTGGTTGCAAGGCGTTTGCACACATTCCGAAGAGAAGAGATAGAAGCTTGATAATAGAGTGGTTCCTTACATCTTCCTTAGTTATGGAGAAGATGAGTTCGGCTACAAATTTTGAAATTAAAAAAAGAGATGAATTATCAGACGAGCAGATGTGATTTTTTAGGAGGATCAGATTATTACAGATCTCGTAAGAGCAGAGCAGTCAGAGAGTGTTGCTAGTGAGATTCCAGATATGACACTTGTTTCGTCTCCAGTACAGTTGCATCCTACAGATATAAAGCAGGTGCATGATGATGATGTTGATGATGACGGTCAGATACCGAAGCAGGGAGACGGTGATCAGGATCACGAGAAGGAGGCTCCTTAGCAGAGGGAGCATCACCAGCAGTAGGAGTTTGCAGAGCCACAACTTAGGAGATCAGCTAGAGAGCATCGGCCATCTACGAGATATTCTCTTTCGGAGTATTCTTTGTTGACAGAAGAAGGGGAGCTAGAAAGCTTTTAGGAGGCACATACTCATAAAGACAAGGACAGATGATTCCAGGCTATGAAGAAAGAGATGAAGTCTCTTGAGAAAAACGATACTTATGAGTTCGTGGATTTGTTGAAGGATAGAAAAACTTTAAAGAACAAGTGAGTGTTTAAGTTAAAGAAGGATGGCTACAAAAAGATTCAGAAATACAAAGTCAGATTAGCGATGAAAGGCTTTGGTCAGAAAAAGAGCATTGATTTTGATGATATTTTTTCACCAGTTGTGAAGATGACGTCCATTAGAGTTATCTTGAGGTTAGCAGCTAGTTTAGACCTTGAGATTGAGCAGCTTGATGTGAAGACTATATTCTTTCATGGTGATTTGAAGGAGGAGATCTACATGAAGCAGCCAGAGGGTTTTGAAGTGAAGGGGAAAAAACATATGGTTTACAGGTTAAAGAAGAGCCTCTATGGTTTGAAATAGGCACCTAGGCAGTGGTACAAGAAATTTAATTCTTTCATGTTCATGGTTACCAGATGACAGTTGCAGATTCATGTGTATATTTCAGGAGAATTTTAGATTCTAGCTTTATTATCCTTTTGCTTTATATGGACGATATGTTGATTATTGGTCAGGATAGTCAGATAATCGGTGGGCTGAAGAAGGAGTTATTTAAATCTTTTGACATGAATGACTTAGGCTTGGCACAGCAGATTCTTGGTATGGATATTGCTCGTGAAAGGAAAACTAGGAAGTTGTGGTTGTCACAGGAGAATTATGTTGAATGGCTACTTGATAGATTCAACATAAAATATGTCAAGTCAGTCAGTAGTCCTCTTACATGTCATTTGAAGCTTAGTAAAAAGTTTTTCCCAACTATAAATGAGGAAAAGAGTGAGATGGAGAATATTCCTTATTCTTCAGCTATAGGAAATTTGATGTATGCCATGATTTACACTCGGCCAGATATAACTCATGTAGTTGGTGTTGTGAGCATGTTTCTTTCTAATCCCAAAAAAGTTTATTGGGAAGGTGTAAAGTGGATCTTAAAATATTTAAAAGGCAGTTCTAGATTGTGTTTGAGTTTTTGAGGTTTGAAGACAGTATTATATGATTTTATAGATGTAGATAGATATGACATGTGATCTCGATCACAGGAAGTCTAACTCAGGTTGGTTGTTCACTGTTGTAGGGGGAACAGTATCTTGTCAGTCTAGGTTACAGAAGTGTGTTGCTTTATCTACAACAGAGGCGGAATATATTACAGTTGTAGAAGCCGGTAAGGAGATGATTTGGTTGAGAAGAATTTTGCAGGAGTTAGGCATGCAGCAGGACAATTATCAAATCTTTATTGATTGTCAAATTGCTCTTGATTTGAGTACGAATTCTACATTCCGCTCTAGGACGAAATACATTTATGTGAGATATCATTGGCTTAGAGAAGCCGTTGAGAAAGAGGAGCTAAAGCTACTAAAGATTCACACAGATAAAAATCCAGCAGATTTTTTAACGAAGACCGTTTCTAGAGAGAAGACCGAGTTTGTCGGCGATTGACCGGCATGGACTCTTGTTGAGGAGTTATAGATTGGCATACCCATTCGTTGGGTTGGAGGGGGAGATTGTTGTGGGTCCATCCCAAGATAAGGCCCACATGAGGTCCACATGAATTAAAATTTTATCTAGAAGAGGATTTGGAGGATCTAGTTGTAATAAGAATATGTTTGGAGGACCTGAAAATAAAATTCCTTTATAAAGAAATTCTATTCATGAGAAACATGTAATTTTTTTGGTGCTACAGTAAATCGTAAATAGTAACCCGAGAGAGAAAAAGAGAGAGAGGGAGAGAGAGATTCCGGATAGCTCGGTTGTTCGATTGTAGTGATTCAAAAGCCGTTGTCTTCAGAATGACAACACCGTCGATGGTACGGTGTTGGTTTCTCCACGGTGTTGGTGATTTTTTTTGGTGAGATGGAGTTTAGGGTTTTGGTGCCTTAGAAGTAACACTATATATTTCTCTTGTGGTTTAATCCTCAAGTTCAGGTGTAACCTGGAGGGATTTTACTCTTGATTCATAGTAAAATATTTTTCTGGATTGCTCCGTGGACGTAAGCATGATTTGTCATACCACGTTAAATCTTGGTGTTAGCTTGCCTGTGATATTTTCATTGGTGTCGTTATTCATTTATAATTCCGCAGATTAATCTCCATAAAATCCCTAACACCCCACTGGCCATAAATTTCAAGTGGATTTAAAAAAAAGATATGATTGCGGAGCATGCTAGAATATAAAATAATATCCCTCAACTTTCACCACAAGTTTAGGGTTTTGGTGGAGGGGAGTGGAGTGTACGGACCTTTGATAATAGTTTAAAAACCAGCATTTTTGTGCATAAAATAACTTACCTTGTTCATAATCCTCAGCCTACAAATGCATTTGTTTCTGCTTATGATGTAGTCTGCTTAGCATTAGTGTGCTCTGAGATGAAGGCTGTCTAAACTTGGCACACTTGGCTAGATTATAAAATTTTATCTCAGTTAGGGACCCAACACCAAGGATAGTGGATATATAGCTTGATATGTCAATAAGAAGTTGAAATCTGTAAACTCACATGGATAACAACATTAACTCACTTGTTATAAGATTTTTTATTTTTTAATTTTGATTTTATGGATTCTTTTTCTCTAAATTGATATTAGTTCTTCATTGTTTACTTTAATTTAATCTCTGAAAATACTATCAATTCTTAAAATCTAATTAAGAATATCGGATCAAAGAT
>NC_033800.1:128080123-128146038 GCF_001876935.1 Asparagus officinalis
GCTAAAAGCACAAAGTATGCAGCAGAATATGTAAAATTAAAGCGATAAATGATATAAAGCAATATAATCAAACACCAAGATCAATCACGTAGATCACACAAAATTTTATAGTGGTTCAGATGACAATCTTACGTCCACTCTTCTTTCTCGTAAATGGACTTCCTCACTATGCAAAGAATTCACCTGAATCACAAACCCAATTCAGTAGGCTTACAAGACCGCACCTTAGAATCTACTTAAAACCAATTGTCTAACCTAGCTTCTACGATGAGTAACTTTTAGCCCTATCTAGCCCCAACCCTTAATTAATTCAATCGGCTTGAGTACGCCGTCAAAGCAGTTCAAAGCAAAACCAACACAAAAAATTAAAGCTCAGAATTCAAGAAAGATCTTATTGCATTTTTGTTAAACAAACTGTGCTTCAAAAAGCATAAGCATAGATTGATGAAGAATAGTGAAAAAAGATCAATCCAAGGGTAGCTCTCCTCGCTGAAACGATCTAACAATATTGTGTGCAACGAGTACGAGTTTAACAAGGCCCCAGGAGTCAAACTCTTTAACTTGATCTCTTATAAATCAGAACTCTAGAACTCTCCTTTTTTCAATCACTTTCAATGATATAAACTCCCCAATAGATTAAGAAAGAGAAATCCCAAACGTGGTAAAAGTTATAGAATATATAAACAACGAATGACTGAAATTAAATCTGAATGATCTGCAATCGGCTTGTTTGCCATCAATGGTGTCAAGGCCTCATGATGGTTGAGAGGCCCATCAATGATGTAAAAGTCGTTGGAGTAATAGTCATCAATGACGCATGTTGACCATCGATGAGCTCTTCTTACCATCAATAATCAATGCATATCATTGATGGTAGAAAGGTTGAGATCAACTTTTGAGCTGATTTTCGTGTTGTATCGCCTCATACACTTCTTATACATGTTTTATCTATACTATATCATCTCAAACCAATATTAATAACAAATGAGAGTTTGTCATTACTCAAACAAGAGATATTTGTAACGACTACATCCTAACAAAGAAAACATATACTTCCTTTTTAGCATTGGATTGGTTGAACGTTTATTATAAAGAATGCACAAGATATTTCTCATTTTCTTGTTCTATTTACTTGGAATTTATTATATACCAAAACTTATTAACTTCCTATTAAGCTTCTTAGTTGAATGTAGTCATGCATCCAATTGGATGATTGCCAACTTTCATGTGACTTTGATGCCTCATTGACTTGTAATTTCTATGTGCGAATCAGTTCAAGTCCTTATAATTTAGGGGGAGTTTTGCTAGGACAATCCAAGAAAGAAACATATGAAGATGTTAATTGGAAAAAAATGGATTTCATTACAGGGTAATTATGAGAAACCGCCTTCATCTACGGCCAGTTTTTCAAGAGACCCCCTTATCTACTTAGTCCAATAAGGAAACCCTTCATCTACACACAGTTTTTTCAAGAGGCAACCACCCAACCCACCTAGCAACATCAAATTGTCAGCATGTCGGAAAATCAAAGAATCTAGATAATATTAAGAAACTATTATGACAAATCCCTAGTAATAAACTAATATCAATCACATGAAAGCACAAAAACTATCTAGAACATGAAATACACAGATATACATGATTCAGCTTGTAGCCTATGTCCATAAGGAAGGAGGGGAACAGTTTTAGTAAATTATGAGGAATACAATGCAGAGATTTTTCAATAACTCAATCCCTAAACCACCCCAAAAGCCTAAAAAATCTCTTGTAAACAATAGGAACAAAAAGAGACCTAGAATGTCTAAAAAGGTTTCACAAAAAGAACTCCATGTTCTCTGTCTTTGGTGCTTAGATTGATGATGATAATTTTCGGATGACCCCTGTAGATATAGGCTTGAATACCTATTCTTGCCGCCATCGTAAACAAAATCCTAATGCCTCTTCAACTTGAGTAATAAATGAGTTCTTAATTGACAAGAACTCTTAGGGTCAGTTTGGCAAACAGAGCAAAACTGAGCCAGGACCAGTCTTGGCCCAGTTTTGTGCTAAGCTAGTTTTGTTTTGGACCAGACTCCCCTTGTCCATAATAAAACTAGTTTAGTAACACTTTTTGGGCACAAAAAATAGGGCCAGGTTTAGCGTAGAATTTTGAAAAATAAGAAACAATACAAAATTGGGCCAGGTTCAGTCCTAGCCCAATTTTACAAAGTTGCCAAACACCCCCTTAGATAATAAATTCAAATATGAAATATTATCCATCCGCTTTGTCATAATCCTCTAGCAATTAGGAAGTGAATACCCTATTACCAAACTAACCAATTTTAAAGTCCCTTATGCAACAGCTCTCGCCAACTCTATCCAACCAAAGAATTTTGAGTTTCAGTGTATTTTAAGTCCTAGAATTTGAGTCACACTAACATAAACTGATAGTCTCATCTCTTTCTAAAAATAGACCATTCTTTTATTTTATTGCCGTTCTTTACCTATATCAATGACTTTTTAGTATCATTGATGCAGGTGAAAGATTTCTGAACGTAGATGACATGAGAAAGGTTCAACATGCTAGAAAATCAATGGGTTCAGATAATATTAAGAGTAAGAAACTGCTACTTCCATTGTTTCCTTAAAAAATGACTATTCTTTTATTCTATTATTATTATTTTGTATAAATTGACATTGGTGACTTTTTTAGTATCATTGATGCAGGTGAAAGATTTCTGAGTATAGATGTCATGAAAAAGGTTCCAAAAGAAGCCGAATCCTTTAAATCAAGACACCCAACGTTAGTTATTGTCTGGAGGCCGTCTCTTTTTTATCGCGTGGTGTGTTACCTGTTCTTTACCCACTTCTAATTCAACCTCGCAAATGGTTTAGAAGCTTTGCTCTGGTCATACTAAATTCTGGAATTAATAATGAATCACATTGTTATCTAGGTTAAAAAACACATTTTGCATTTGAACTCAAAAAATTGAATAAATTTGACAAAACTCCCCTTAAGAGACAACCCCCTTAACTACGAAAGTCCCCTTAATTTTGAGGTACTTTTCACATTACCCCCTAAACTTGCTCTATTTTACTAACCCATCAAAGATTGTTCACTTTAATCCGCTCAATTAACACCTCAAATCTAACTTGTAGGTCATGTTGTAAGCACATGATTGAAGAAAGCAGATTTTTTATTCACCCCTAAAAACATAATGAAAATAATAAAAATAATAAAAGAGTAATTTTTTGAGTGATGAGGAGTGTTTTCTTCTTTTTCGATCACATGCTTGGCACGTGAAACATGAGCCTTCATGGCGTTATTTAGGGGAATTAAAGTGAAAAATCTTAAATAAGTTTAGTGGAATAGAAGAAGTTCAGGGGTTTTATGAAAAATCCTCTAAGTCGCCAGGGGATACATATTTAGACATTAAGCGGGCTTATCTTAAAAAAACCAAACTTAAGGGGGTTTCGTGAAGTCTAAAAAATAGAGTTATCCAGTTTATTGAATGATCGAAAGTACTTCAATTAAATAGTGTTCTATTTGCACTACCTATTATTCTAAAAAAATCTTGCTTAATTTTCTCTTAGTGGTTTCTTTATAATGACATAAATTTCAGAACATTCCAAAGAAACTGGCACAAGAACTTGGCTTGGTGAAAGATCAGGAAACAATTCTAATCGATTCTTCAGGGAAATCTTGGAGCGCAGACATCAGTGTTCGAACAACTGGGCTAGTGGAATTGGGGGTTGGATGGTCCCACTTCTCAAGAGGCAACAACTTGGCCTCGGGTGATGTATGCATATTTGAATTCTTCGGAGGAGCTGAGTACATAAAAGTGCACATTTTCCGCGCAGGAGAAACTAACACAGCTAATTAATCTCGACGGAAAAGCCTGCAGTTCTGTTTTCACATCTTGGCACAACCAGATGCCTGTAATTATGTAAATATCAGACTTGTTTACAGAAGTTTTGGAAGTGATAACTGATTACTCGCTAACTTATCGAACTTAAGCAAAAGAATTTTTGAGTTTATCTTGTTCTATGAAACCATGAAGGCAGTTTTATCACAATGATAGTTTGTGCATGTATTATTATGAGACAAAGCTCATCCAACAATGCCTTCAATGATATAGGTCCATATAAGACAATGCTGAACAAATTCAATTACTTATCAGAACTAGAAAGGTGCAGTTTCCTTCTTCCAGCGAAAGTTGATTGCTGAGATAAGCATGTTTATCTAACTTAAACATTACTACAATTTAAAAGAAGCCAGGTTTGTGATCATGTAATGATACAGGAGATCTACAAGACACGACGCGACGATTCGAAACAGACGAGTCGACAACAAACCAGACAAAACAAGCCTCGACGACTCGAACCAGACGAGTCGACAACAAACCAGACGAGATCCCGAGACTTCGAGACCCTATTCAAAAGGACCCGAGACTCCGAGACCCCAGTCGACAAGCTGAGACCCCAGTCGACAGCACGATATGACATGCCCTAGTCGACACGAAGGGTGGTGTTAGTTAACACCTGCCAGTCGACACGTCCCAGTCGACACAAAGTGAGCCAGTCGACACATGTTAGTCGACTCATGTCCAGTCGACACAAAAGGCGTTACTACTCGCTACGCCTCGTGTCGACTCGGATTTCAGATTAGGAAAGAGTTCCTTTTTTTGATTGTTTCCTTTTGGGATTTTGTATTTTCCTTTTAGACTTAGAGTTTCTTTTTTATTAGAGTTAGGATAGATTTAGTTGGCTATAAATATTAGCTCCTTTTGTAAATTGTAAAATTAACTTTTTAATTATTCAATCAAGAGAAATTTTCTCCTTGTTTTTGTTCTCAACTTTGAGAAACTTAAAGCTTGATGATATTGTCAGGGCTCGTCGACATCTAAACGATATCCGACCGGCCTCATTGTTTCTACGTTTGCGTCAAGTGGTATCAGAGCTTCGGCTTCAACATCCTCGACAATGGCAAGTGACAGTGAGAAGGAACTTTCTCTACAGGATCTTTCTGCGAGGATGAATTCTATGGATGGAAGATTTGACACGTTGGAGGCGTCTCTTCAGAACCTTCAACAAGCCATTGAAGGACTTACCCTTAACCTCAACAATGGGAATAAATTCGCCGACGGTCTTCACCTAAACGAACCCAGAGTTAGGCTACCCTAACATCCACCCCCGTACAATCCCCAACCCCCTCCAGTTCATCCCCCTCCATATCAACCATGTCCAAACCAAACCCCTCCATATCAGCCCCCTTTGCATCAGCCTCCTCCATATCAAACCCCTCCACATCAGCCTCCTCTATATCAAACCCCTCCATATCAACCCCCTCCACATCATAGACGACATTCCAACCAACCCCCTTTACATGATGAATCCAGTGACAAATGAGCAAACTATGGTGCCCAATTTAAGGGACCATAGTATAACAACATCTCGAGCGAAGAAGAAGGAGGGCAACCTTATGGCAGAGGTCGGGGAAGAGGCTTCAACCCTCATCGTAACTATCACCGACAGGGCGGACATCACCACGACCAAGAGTACCGGATGAAGGTGGAACTCCCCTCCTTTGGAGGAAATCTGGACATAGAAGCTTTCTTGGATTGGCTCTATGCAGTGGAGAAGTTATTTGAGATGGCTAATGTACCCAGAGCAAATCAAGTGAAGTTTGTCGCATATCGTCTCAAAGGAGGAGCCGTGGCATGGTGGGATCAGACTCAAAACACTAGGTGATGGCAAGGTAAGCAACCAGTTCGGGTTTGGTGATGCATGAAGCAATTACTCCAGGCTAGGTTCCTACCACCCGACTACCAACAGATCATTTACAACTAGTTCGAGCAATGCCATCAAAGCATCAGATCAGTAAGTGCTTATACCGACGAGTTCTTCCGTCTTACTTCTCGTTGTGATTTGTCTATGAGCGAGGAACAACTCGCAGCCAAATATATCGAAGTACTCAATTCAAGAGAAGGTGGCCATCCACAATGTATACTCCGTGGACGAAGCCCACAATATGGCTCTAAAGGCGGAAAGATTAGTCTCCAAGACACCACCTTTCAGGCGAACTGATCAGGGAAGTTGCCGAGAAGGCAAGAGGTGAGTCGGCAGGACTAAGGATGACTGATCGGTCTAATCCTCCACGATCAGCCGAGCGGTCGACAACTCAACCATCACCCTAGACGACTCAATCAAATCAGTATGCCAAGCTGACTGCAGGGAAGTGTTTCTGATGTCTCTCAACCAGGGCACAAGTCCAACGAGTGCCCACAGCAGTGAAAGGTTAATCTGGCGGATTATGAAGAGGTGGAGGATGGTGTTGGACCCTAGAGGGGGGGGGGGTGATTAGGGTCTTATGCTAATCTAATCCCAATTAAATGCCAATAAAACTAATTAACAAGTTATCCTAGCAAGTATGAAATACAACATGATATGTGAACTAGGATAAGCAATATGAACAATGAAATATATCCTAGCAAAGAGATATACTATGAGATATATATGCAAGGATATGTAAACTAATACAAGGGGTAAACAATATGAAACAAGATAGAGGATGATATGAATAATGAGACAATGGCGATATGAGCAATGAGCACAAATATAAATAAACGCCAAAGCACACTCAAACACAATCAAATGATCACGGAGTTCGGACCTTCCGTCCTACGTCTCCGCTCCCCACTCCCGGGGAGAAATCCACTATCACAACCGAGTTTTCTACGTTCACCCGAATAACGTTTACACCTCACACTCGGTTTTCTAGCTAACCGAAAACTTTACAATCAACACTCTTACAATCACACTCTACACCCTCACAAGTGTTGGACCTAGCCGTGTCTCCCTCAAGTGCTCGGTTACAACCTCTCCCTAGGCTCGTCAACCGACGCCACTCCTCTTGGGACGATCTCCGACTCTCACCACACACTCCTCTCGGTGTACAAGTGTATTACAAAGTGAATCTCACAATTAGGCTCAATAAATGTTTGTTCTCTACTATGGATGAGAACACAATGAAAGCTCACACTCAAAGTTATAACTCTCACCAACGTAAATATATTATGAATGCAAATACAATAAGCTCAAGTGAGTATGTGCAACAATGAGTAAAATCAAATCTAACTCAAATAGCAAACTAGCAATAAGAATATGAAAATCAATAATAAAATTGCTAGAGAAAAGAGTTAGAAAACTTCTCTAAAACACAAAGAAGATGATAAAGAAGATTGAGAAAGAATCCCTCAATCTGCAGTGAAGCTTCCTCCTTTGTAAACAAAACCCAAACTTAAAACAACCAGTAAAACCACACTTAAACCCTTGTTTAAAAACTTATTTAAAACCTTCTTAGCTATCTTAGAACTGAGATCAATGGGGGTATTTATAGCCTCCCAAAACCTCAGCCAAAAACCCCAAACAAAAGACAAGAAAAAAAACCCCAAAACAAAAGACAAGAAAAACCCAGCCAACGGTAACAAAAATAGCCGTTGGAAAGAATCTGATTGAGCGGCGGTCGACCGAAAAAATTCACGGTCGACAGCGATCCAGATCCCAATCTGAGAAAACGAGCAGAGACTTATTCGGTCGACCGGTGCGGTCGACCGATGGAAAATTTGAGCTCTCGGTCGACCGCGGTGGTCGACCGACAAACTCT
Source organism: Asparagus officinalis (assembly GCF_001876935.1). Taxonomy (NCBI): domain Eukaryota; kingdom Viridiplantae; phylum Streptophyta; class Magnoliopsida; order Asparagales; family Asparagaceae; genus Asparagus; species Asparagus officinalis. The sequence goes on from NC_033800.1 coordinate 128,087,769, forward strand.
CTGCTGCCCACTGACGGAAGAACATAGGTGCGGCGACCGGTGCGGTCGACCGAGAACTGATATATTCTAAAACTGATTTGCTGATTTTAAAACCCTTGTTTAAAAATATCCAAATAAATTCAAAAAAATGTAAAACTTTGGGAAATGATTGTAAACATGATAATAAACATGTACAATGACTGGTTTTCAAAAAGGACTTCCAAATAAAAAAATATATCATCATTTTACAAAATAGTCCAAAACACGAAATGTAAAACATATGAATTTTAACATTTAGGCTAAACCATGTTTTGAAACTTTTGCACAATAATTTCTGTAGACTTAATAGAAGATGTATATGATTGTTATTAAGTCCATAAACTAAGAAAAATAATATTTTCACAAAATTGTATATTCTATGCAATGTTTTCAAAAACACAATAGAAAATATGAAATATATAATTTCATATATATAATCATAAAAACTCAAAACACATGTATGTATATATATAACTATATATATGCATAGAAACCAAAACTTATGTATATATATAACTATATATATATATATATATATATATATATATATATATACACGAAGAAACCAATAAATGTGTGTGTATATGATATTGAGCTTAGAGTATCTAACACACATAATATAAAATCTAAACTAGATTACCCAAGCTAGATCTTGATCTTCAATAAGCTCGACTTGGTACACTTTGCGGATGAAGCTTGAACTTGATCTTTAACTTGAATTGTATGTTGCTTCACTCCACAATTCCGCCAACCTCCATTTGATATCGTCGTTAAAGCGTTATTCCATCCATCCTCCAACATGTTGTTTGCCTAGAATAAATACGAAAACACAAACACTAGACAAACAACATTAGAAGTAAATTATTTGTTAAACATCATTAAAACAAGAAGGCCAACAGACGGACACATGGCATCTGATGAAGATTATGAGGAAGAGGTTGCCGAGATTAAGGACGACAATGTGTCGTGTGTTGTTCAACAACTCCTATGCGCCCAGAAGACTCCAGATTCATCACAATGACATCAAATCTTCTTTTCTAGGTGTTCGGTCAATAACAAGGTGTGCACCCTCATCATTGACAATGGAAGCTGTGAAAATATAGTGTCAAAGGCCTTGGTAGACTACTTGAAACTGTCGACTGAAGCAAAACTCGTGCCTTATACCATCGGATGGATCAAGAAGGGTCCCTCAATGAAGGTGACCGAAGTATGTTGCGTCCACTATCACTAGGCAATATTTATAGTGATTCTGTTGCTTGTGATGTTATGGACATGGATGCATGCCATGTATTGTTGGGGCGACTGTGGCAGTATGACGTTGATGCTAAGCATAGTGGCAAGAAGAATGAATATTCTTTCGTATGAAATAATAAGAAGATCATCCTACCACCTATTCTACCTTCTCCAAAGCACCCCAAAGATCACAAGTCCAAATGAATATCTCTTTGCAACAAGGGTGAATTTCTGGCTGAGTCAAAGGAGTTAAAGCCGAGGTTTGCCTTAGTAGTAAAGGAAGAAGTGAAGACACTCATTGAGATCCCAGAGAAGATGAAGTCGCTGCTTAAGGAATTTGAAGATTTAGTTCCTAAAGAGTTACCAGAGGGACTCCCTCCCATGAGGGATATACAGCACCACATCGATTTCATTCCAGGTTCAATACTTCCTAATCTCCCTCACTATCGCATGAATCCACAGGAGAAAAAGATCCTACAAGATACCATTAAGGACCTCATTAAGAAAGGTCACGTTCGAGAGAGTATGAGTCCATGTGCAGTGCCGGCCCTGTTGACACCAAAGAAAGATGGGAGTTGGCGGATGTGTGTGGACAGTCGAGCCATTAACAAGATCAAAATTAGCTACAAATTTCTAATTCCTCGGTTAGATGATATGCTAGACCAGTTGGGAGGTGCGAGTATCTTTTTGAAGATCGACTTGAGGAGTGGCTATCATCAGATCCGAATCTAACCCGACAACGAGTGGAAGACTGCTTTCAAAAGCAGTGAGGGTCTCTACGAATGGTTAGTGATGCCTTTTGGGTTATCGAACACTCCAAGCACCTTTATGCATTTGGTGAACCAAATTCTGAAGTCTTTCTTGGGATGATTTGTAGTCATCTACTTTGATGACATTCTCATCTATAGCCGAGATGAACATGAGCATATATTACATCTCCGAGAAGTTTTTCGAGTGCCAAAGAAGAACGAGCTTTACATCAACCTTAAGAAGTGCATGTTCTTGATGACTCAGCTAGTGTTCTTGGGGTTTGTGGTAAGCTCACAAGGGATCCAGGTTGACGAAGATAAAGTCAAAGCAATCAAGGATTGGCCGACTCTGAAAAGTGTTACTGAAGTAAGGAGCTTTCATGGGTTAGCATCTTTTTATCAGTGTTTCATTCGCAACTTCAGTTCTATAGTTACTCCCATGACATTAGCTTGAAGAAGAAGGGTGTTTTCGAGTGGACCGATGAAGCAAATGCAACTTTTGCCCTTATCAAGGAGAAGATTACTACTGCACCTATATTGGCGTTTCCAGATTTCGACAAGCTCTTTGAGCTTGAGTGCGACGCTACTGCACCTATATTGGCGTTTCCAGATTTCGACAAGCTCTTTGAGCTTGAGTGCGACGCGTGTGGTGTAGGTATTGGAGCAGTCTTCTCTCAAGAGAAGCGTCCCATTGCTTTTTTGAGTGAGAAGTTGAATGAAGTTCGGCAGAAGTGGATTACTTATGAGCATGAATTATATGCTATTTATCATTCTTTGAAGACTTGGGAAAATTACCTCATTGCTAATGACTTCGTAATTTACTTCGATCATCAGTCTCTTCAACACTTCAAGAATCAAATGCATATCAACAAAATGCATGGACGTTGGGCTTCGTATTTTGAGCAGTTTAATTTTACTTTGCGACATAAATCAGGAGTCGATAATAAGATACCCGATGCTTTGAGTCAGCAGGTATCCTTGTTGAGCGTGTTGCGAGGTGAAGTTGTTGCTTTTGACTATTTAAAAGAGATTTATGTTGATGATGAAGACTTCCAGGAAGTTTGGGAAAAATGTTTGACAAGACAACCCGCAGAAGATTATGTTATCATGGACGGCTTTCTATTTAAGGGGAATCAGCTTTGTATTCTGAGAATGTCTTTGAGGGAAAAGATAGTTCAAGACTTACATGGTGGTGGACTTGGTGGACACTTTAGGCGAGACAAGACTATCTTGAGTCTTGAGGAGAGATACTATTGGCCGAGTTTGAGGAAGGATGTGGTGACACTTGTGAGGAGTTGTCAAGTGTGCCAAGTTGCCAAGGGACAAGTGCAGAATACTGGTTTGTATACTCCTCTACCCGTGCCTAAGGATATATGGGAAGATTTGAGTATGGACTTTGTGTTGGGACTTCTCCGAACACAAAGAGGCATAGATTCAGTCTTCGTGGTAGTGAATCGTTTTTCTAAGATGGATCACTTCATCCCGTGCCGCAAGACTTCAGATGCACCACATGTTGCACGGCTATTCTTTCAAGAAGTGGTTCAGCAACATGGAGTTACTAGTTCGATTGTTTCGGATAGGGATACTAGGTTCTTGGTGAGTTTTTGGACTACTTTATGGTGATGATTTGACACTTCATTGAAGTATGCTAGTACAACACACCCTCAAACGGATGAAAAACAGAAGTGGTCAATCGAACCTTGGGAAATTTGATTCGATGCATATGTGGAGAGAAGCCAAAGATGTGGGATCAAGCTATCACTCAAGCTGAATTCGCCTACAACTTGACTGTTTATAGTTCCACAGGTATGTCTCCTTTTTCCATTATTTATAGGAAGACACCTCGACATCTCCAAGATTTGTTGAAGTTGCCGACAAGTAGCAAGGTTAGCGAGGCAGCAAGTTCGTTGGCCGAGAATGCTATCAATATTCAGGAAGAAGTGCGTACAAAACTCGAGAAAGCCCACTGCTAAAAATTAGGTAGAATTTCGTCTAGGATGCGTATCCTAGACGGAATTCCGTCTAGAATACCCGTCTAGAAAATTTCCATCTAGGATGTAGTATTCTAGATGAAAATTCCATCTAGAATATATCCTAGACGGAATATTCTAGATGAAATTCAAAACCGTGTAGAATACATCCTAGACGGATTATTCTAGACGGAATTTCCATCTAGAATAATTCATCCTAGATGGAAAAAATTTCCATCTAGAATGAGTATTCTAGACGGAAATTTTCGTCTAGAATACTCATTCTAGACGGAAATTGATGTTTTTATTTTTATTTTTAAAAGGCATCTTAGACGGAATTTTCGTCTAGGATACTATGCTACAATATTTTTTTTACAGAATCTACTTTGGGTGCATGTACACAATATTGAACAACAAAAAATTATATTCATATCCAACACAATCTAATTATATTCCAATATCAAATCCCATTATATTCAAATAATACATTCACCAAAATCGTAGAGAGATACATAAATTGTTTACAAACTTTTACATAAATTATTTACAATGGCTATGACACTGCAGAAGCTTCTTCAACTCCTTTCCTATACATTTACTCAAGCCCTCTTCTTCTCCTTCTTCACCTTCTTGAAAGTACCCTAGAGGAGGGTGAATAGGTTATTGCAAATCTTAATAGATATTAATACCGATTAAAACTTATTAACAAATATATCCTAACAATGTTGATATTAAAATTGATATATGCAAGGATATATAAACAAGAGTAAATAAACACGTGATAGTGCGAAAATGACAAACACAAACACAAGATATGATCACGGAGTTCGGACCTTCCGTCCTACGTCTCCGTTCCCCACTCTCGGGGAGAAATCCACTATCACAACCAGGTTTTTTACGCTCATCCGAATAATGTATATACCTCATAATACGGTTTTCTAGTTCACCGAAAACTTTGCAACTACACACTTGCAATCACACTCTACACCCTCTAAGTGTTGGCCTAGCCCGTGTCCTCTTCCTTAAGTGCTCGGATTTATAACCTCTCTCTAGACTTTACAACCAACGCCACTCCTCTTGGAATTGACCCCGTCTCTCATCAACCACTCCTCTCGGTGTACAAGTGTAATACAATGTGTATCTCACAATGATGCTCAATTACAATAAACTGTTCTTTAATAGGATGAGAACTCAATGAAATCTCAACTCACAAATCACAATCCCACAACCCAATATAAAATGTATGGAATGCTACAAGCTCAAATAGGGTGTGTGTAATGATATGAGTATAAACAAATTCTAACTCAATTAACAAACTAGCAATAAATGATAATATGAAAATCAGCAACAAATTGCTAGAGAAAAGAGTTAGGAAAACTTCTCTATAAATATACTAGAGGATGAAGATGATTGAGGATGAATTCCTCAAATGAAAGAGCAAGCCACCTCTTTGAAAACTCAACTTAGAAACTTAAACAAACTTTTAAACTTCTTTTTAAACTTTTGTTAAAACCCTCTTTTATGGTTATTCAGATGAAAACAATAGGGGTTTACATAGGATGAAAAACCAAGGCACAAAACCCAAGAAAAAAACAACAAAAACAACAAAATATCAAAGACTGGAAATATAGCCGTTGGAGCTTATCAGTCGACTGACAGAATGCATCAATCGACTGATAAGCTGATCGTTACATACATTTTCCAGATCATCAGTCGACTGACGATCTTATTAGTCAACTGATGATCTCATCAGTCTACTGGTCAGTCGACCAAAACACAACAGAAATCAAAATAACATTTGCAGGCACTTTCGTCAGTCGACTGATCGGTCGACTGATGTCATCAGTCGACTGATCAGTCGACTGATAACCAGTTATTAGCCTGAATTGATTTTTGAATGTGAATTTCAAGGCTCTATTAAAAATAGTAAATAAATTCTAAAAAATGTAAAACTTTGGAAAAAGTTTATAATCATAGATATGAGCATGTTGGAAAAAGAAATTTTCAAATTGCTCTTATCATTTGTGAAAACTCAGAAATATTCAAAAGAGTAAAAATACATGTTTTTCAAATATGTTGATTTTGACATTTTGGCTCAAATCAAGTTCTGAAAACTTGTGTAATAGTTTTATGGACATATTAAAAGATGTAAACAAGGTTTGTGAAGTCCAAAACATATTTGAATGTATTTTGCATAAAAACACTTATTTTCATGAAAATTCACAAATGTAATGTGTGTGTATATTTGAGCTTATAGAATTAACACACATAATATAGTCCTATACTAAGTATACCAAGAATGATTCTCTGAAGCTTGGACTTGAATAGATTGACTTGGTAAGCATGGCTTCAATATATCAGTTTTTGCTCAAATTCTTGAATATACCTATATATACTAAACAACACAAAACAAAATACTAAAACCAATATTAGTCGTAAATTGTTTGTTAAATCATTATCAAAACAAGAGGACCCAACACTTCTTCCTCATCATCCTGAGTGTAACATAAGGACACAAGCAATGCATTAATATATGTACAAACTGATCCATAAGGACACAAGCAATGCATATATATAACAGAATCATTAAATCAGCATAGTCGCTGCAGAATTCCCTATCTCGGATGCACAGAAGAGGATAACATTACAGCATAAAAGTTCAAGCACCTTACTTGCACCATTTCTCTGACAAAATTAAAACCTCCTGGTCCAATAACAGATCCAACTAGTAAATAACCAGTGATCACCTACATAATTTTAAAGTATGTTACCCACAATTTTTGCAGAAGAAAATTGGTTATTTTAAAGTTGGTTTTCTTTTTTTATAATAAAGTAAATACCAAAAAGATGCATTTCTAACTATTTTCAACGAAATTCATTTAATTGGGAAATTAATTATCTAGTCCAAGACAGACCGGTTGTCCAGTACAGGTGAAGGCAATGCCGCCACAAGTTGCAGAGACAATGACTGCCACGAGATCGGATATCAACCTGCAAAAAAGGAAAAAAAAAAGATATATATACATCATTCAAAGTTTCAAACAATCAAATACCTTAATGGTAATAGCACGTCCAAAAGATATACCTAAGATCCAACTTTAGTACATGATATTTTGATTTGATATGATGAACACATTATCCTGGAAAAACAAAATTTTGATCAATATGTTAGCTGAGATCTTACAAAATAACAACTAGGTGTGGATTCACATAGCTGCAATAACCTAATATATTAAAGACCACATGTAAGAACCTGAAACAAACTCTTTGCTATCATTTAATTTTTCACTAGTGTGTGTGTAGGAGGAAACTGAAACAAACTCTGATTGACGTAGCATTTCTCCACTTATTCCACTGCGAATAGCAAAACCAAATAAAGGTCAAAGAACAAGAAAACACCAAATTCTTATGTGCCGATTGTATTCAAATTTAATTGTTAGTCACTTAGCTGACTACTTTGAATTCTTTAGACATCTGAGCTCTTATTACGATACTCCTCATCTAATTCCTTTGGGTGAGCGATTGTATTCAAATTCTCATTCTTTTTCTTCCTTCACCAGAAAACAAAAATTCGTAGCTTACATTAAAAGAAAGAAGAAGAGAAGCATCTCAAAGAGACGAAAGAGTAAGTCTTCATGTAGGATTTTTGTTTAAGCCAAGTTAATAGGTAAACAACCTTACTGAAGAAAAGAAATTGTCTTTCAATTCTAATGGACCCCTAGCTACATGATGCACATATTTGCCCCTTTTTTTGACTAAAAAACAAGGGTTAAACCCTGTTCATTAAAACCAAAAGTATGTTTACAAAAAACAAGATACGAATTGTATCCATAGAGATTAGAAATACTTTTGCCCCTAAAATTATAATAACACAAAACTTACAATTGTACAGAAGAAGACAATGTCATACACTTAAATTGACGAGAATCATGTCACCAACCAAGCCACAGGCACAAATACAAGCCCCTGATTCGAAAATTCACATGAGCTTCACAAAATCAAAAAATAGTTTCCCACATAAAATTTCATAATAATAATAATAATCCTTTAAAAATACGTCCAAAGCTTTAATTTAAGTAACTGACTCGAGCCTGAGCTACTAGACCTCTTAAGCCCAACATCGTAAGTCATGGAAAGATCAGGATGAAACAACCCAAATGACCTCTCCGACACCGGCCCTGGCTTCAAATCCTCGTTGTAAAACGCGAAAATGTAAGTATCCACCGATTTCCCGGCATCAGCGGCGTCCCCACCATCGACCGCAAATGCTGCACTAAGTTCCCATTGAATGCCTTCGTGTTGTCGACGCTCACCCCGTTCTCATTGGGGTCGCCTTTGTACGGCCATTACGGGTACGGGCCTCGGATCGTCTCGGTAGGCGAAGTACGGGTATGGGTTTATCATGAACGGCGACCCGGTTTTCTGAAGGAATCCGAAGATTCCTTGAAGAGAAGGGAGCAGCTCCGCGTGGAAAGCGCCGGCGAAGGGCGGCTCCGATGCCGCGAGCACCGCCATCGTGTTGACGGTGGAGGCTTTCACCGGAAGCGAGGCGGAGAGGGCATTTTGGAGATTTTGCATGGCAGGAAGGAGCTGGGAGGAGAGGGAGGGGTCATTGGATTCTAAAACCTCGTTGCCGACGGTTTGGAATGTCTCCGTAAGCGGCGCCGATGACGACGGAGATGTTGGTGCCGGCGAGGGATTTGAGGATGGCGGGGTCGGCGCCGTAGAGGCGGAGCTTTGAGATCGAGGTCGAGAGGAGGAGCTTCGCGGTCGCCTCCGGTGGCGGGAGATTGTCGGCGACCTGGCCTTGGAGGGAGAGGGAGTAGAGGGGGAGGGAGGGGCCGGGGTGTGAGGTTGAGGATTTGGGGGGATGAGGCTGGTTTTGGGATAAAAAATTTCATTTTGGGGGGAAAGGAGGGCGGTTAATTTTTTGACGGGTTAATTTTTTTTAAAATGACCAGTTATTCTAGATGGAAATTTCCGTCTAGAATGATTATCCTAGACTAAAATTTCCGTCTAGAATACCTGGTTATTTTTAAAAAAATAAAAAATAAAGGAACCGTCTGGGATACTATTCTAGACGGAATTTTTCGTCTAGAATGTTTTATTCTAGACGGAAAATTTCTATCTAGTTTAATACATTCTAGACGGAAAAAATTCCGTCTAGAATATTCCGTCTAGAATACATGATTTTCTACTAGTGGCCAATGCAAAATTCAAGGCGCGAGCAGACAAGAAGAGGTGATTCAAGGTGTTCAATGAAGGAGACATGGTGATGGTTTACTTGCGAAAAGAACGGATGTCGGCTGGAACTTATAGCAAGCTTAAGCCGAAATGATATGGTCCCTTCAAGATTCTTAAGAAGATCAATGATAATGCATATGTAGTGGATCTTCTGAAGGAATGGCTATATCGGCGACATTCAACATGGTGGATATTTCTGACTATCATCCTTCAATCGAGTTGTATTCAAGTGATGCAAACTCAGAGACGAGTTCTTTCGAAGAAGGATGGACTGATACAGGAGATCTATAAGACGCGACGCGACGACTCGAAACAGATGAGTCGATAACAAACCAGACAAGACAAGACTCGACGACTTAAACCAGACGAGTTGACGACAAACCAGATGAGACGAGACCCCGAGACTTCAAGACCCAGTCGAAAGGACCCGAGACCCCGAGACTCTGAGACCCCAGTCGACAGGACGAGATCCCAGCCGAGACCCCAGTCGACAGGACGATACGACACGCCCCAGTCGACACGAAGGGCGGTGTTAGTCAACACCTGCTAGTCGATACATCCCAGTCGACACATATGGAGCCAGTCGACACATGTTAGTCGGCTCATGTCCACTCGACACGAAAGGCGTTACTACTCGCTACGCCTCGTGTCAACTCGGATTTCAGATTAGGAAAGAGTTCCTTTTTTTGATTGTTTCCTTTTGGGATTTGGTGTTTTCCTTTAGACTTAGAGTTTCTTTTTTATTAGAGTTAGGATAGATTTAGTTGGCTATAAATATTAATTCCTTTTGTAAATTGTAAAATCAACTTTTTAATTATTCAATCAAGAGAATTTTTCTTCTTGTTTTCGTTCTCAATTTTGAGAAACTTAGAGCTTGTGGATTCAAGCTTGTTAATTACCTGCTATTATCAGCGCTCGTCGGCATCGGAACGATATCCGACCGGCCTCCTCGTTTCTACGTCTACGCCATGTAACCTCATTTTGAAGATCCAAAAATGCCCTAAAAGGTTATAATACTTCAGAATCATTGTGAAGAGAAAACATGGAAATAAATATATAAATAAACAACCCCTACAAACTCCCTCAAGATTTCCACTTCCTCCCCACGTTCACGCAACTTGATCCTTTACAACCTTCGACTCCCTTAACAACGTTCAGTTAAATTTCCGGACATTTTGTTCTCATGCATCGTGTGCACAGGAGTACCAGTAGGGGTTGATGGTTAAACTGTATAATATAGTAAATTTTTTTGGACGTATGCACGTATCGTGTGTACGGGAGTACCAGCACCTGTTGATGGTTAAACAGTATGATATAGTAAAGGACAAATTTTCAAATTCGACCTATTTAGAAAAATAATTGCAAAAATTAATCCGTTTTGAATTTAATTACCAAATTCGATCTAGTTTTAGCCAACTGGCTGAAACTGGGTCGAATTTGAAAAAAAAACTTACGAAACTTCACGGGACATCAAGTCCAGTGAAGTTTAAGCGGGTTGTTATTTATGAAATTAAGGTGATTCAGAGGACCAAAACATTACGGGACTTCAAGTCTCGTAAAGTTTCGTAAGTTTTTTTTTTCAAATTCGACCCAGTTTCAACCAGTTGGCTGAAACTGAGTCGAATTTGGTAATTAAATTCAAAACAGGTCGATTTTTGCAATTATTTTTCTAAATAGGTCGAATTTGAAATTTTGTCCTATAGTAAAAATTGGATAAAACTTAAGATATTTCAGAGTCTAATTTAGAAATATGATGGTTTGGGTCTAATAGAAATATGATGGTTTGGGTCTAACGTACAAGAAAGTGCCTAACTACAATCACAAAATTAAACACTTGCCCAAAATGAACACGGGAACGGTTGGGTTAGGTTTGGGTTTAGGATTGGGTTAGTTGTTTGGGTAAGTGACGCTCCGAAGACCGACAAGCTAACAAAGCGTCCGACAACAAAACCCGAGACTAAACAAAAGTAAAACAATGCCAACGCAAATGCACTGTCTTGACTCTTGAGCTTATACCCCCAATTTCGGAAGTGCCCTTTGCTTCTCTACGTTCTTGCTGAAATGGGCAAGCCCAAGCTCATATCAATGGCGACCCCTTCTTTCTTCAAGGTCATGCTCGCCGATTTCAGAACCAAATTGGTACGACCCCATCTCCTCATCAAATTTATTTCTCTCTGATTCTCTTTTTTTAAAACTGTTTCTGATTTTTGTTCCAGCGGATTCCACCTTGTTTCAAGAGACACCTTGGAGACTCAATCGTGCAGAGGTCAGTGCTTCGGAACTCGATGGGTCGGAAGTGGGAGATAAAAGTGGGCATTGTTGATGATCAGGTTTTGCTCCAAGATGGATGGGGGCGTTTCATATCGGATAATTCGATTAATTCAGGAGATTTCTTGGTTTTCTTTTATGACGGCGATATGGGTTTTGATGTTAAGATCTATGGGGCGACATGCTGCGAGAAAAGAGAGGGCAGTGAAGTGAAGATTGAAGCAGAATCAGAAGAAGGTTCTATCGATAAGAGCTCAACGATGAAAGCTAGTAGGAAGAAGGAAAGAGAGAGCAGAAGAAGCAGGCCGAAAAAGAGAAGTGAGTGATTTGTGATGATTGTTATGGTTATGAACTGCGTATATTGCAGATAACTCGTTTGTTAGCAGTTATACCTCTTATGTCTGGAATTTTGGGAAGAGTAAGTAAAACACAACTCATCTCTTTCCCATGAATAGAGCTTATAAGTGCTAATAAACGAGTTGATGGGAGCGATACGTGCTATTGAAGGTATAGATGAAGGGGTTATCTGAAATTTACACTTAAACAATTTGTGGAAAGTGTTCATTTGGTGATGATATGGGTTCTCTTATTGTGTTGGTTGCAGATATGTGCTTTAAGATTCTTAGAGGGGTGAAGGCATGTGAAAAGGCTTTGGAAGCTGCTTGTGCCTTCAAGAGCTCTCATCCTCACTTTGTTACTACTTGCAGGAGGTCGCCTAGCTTGGGCATGGTCTGTGGACTTATTCCTTAATTTCTTTTGTCCGTATTTGCTAAATTGTTTAACTTCTTTCTGTTTGTGAGTTTCATCTCTTGTTGATAGCTGCATTAGACTCGAAGGTTCTTGTCACTACACCAAAATTCTAAAGTTCTAGTGAGGATTGAGTGTGATGAAATTTTTTGACATGCACCCCCTGGCAAGTTAATCACTCTTTTATGGGCCAAAATTTGGACTCACAGAGTGATATCCTTTTCTTAATCCGCTTTAAATTCATGGTTAGTAAGAATCAAACCTAGATTACGCTGTTACCATGTCAATGGTTCCTTCCTTTCCGCCTAAACTCTCGGTACCAGAGAAATATTATTGATCCTAAGAGATCTTCTTCTTTCTTAACCTCGTTTTTACCGAGGAGAGATTGGCTACAAAAGTCATCATTCTGCTTCCACTTGGAGGCTTTGACATCAAAGACGATTTCACTTTCTCTTCTAGCTTCAATGTAGTGCAACCATTTTCAAGCAACCATTTTCATCTCTCGCGTGCGGCATGGCCTTGTCGACATTATCAGTGTTGGAGTTGTAACTTCAATAGATATGAATAAAGAAGTCCTAGTGCAGCCGTGGACGTAATCATATTGCCAAACCACATAAATCCCTGCCTTCTGTGATTGCTTGTTCTGCTTTTAATATTCTCTCTCATGCTTGCTGGTAGATCCCATTCCTAAAAACTGACGTCTCCTCTGATCAACCTTGGTTTTCTTCAATTTCGACACCTTTTTGGTACAACTCAAGTTTTTAAAATTGCACAACATGATCTTGTATCTCTCAAGCACAACTTCTTTTCTCTTGACATCACTTGTGAAGCCCCTTTTTCTTGTTATCGCTTGTGAAGTTTTTTTCAAAGTCAATAATGAAATTTCGTTTGTTCTTGATATTGCTAATGAACTTTCTTTTTTTTCTTGGTGCCACTTGTGAAGCTCCCTTTTCTCGTTGTCGCCTGTAATGTTTCTTTTTCCTTTTTCTTGTTGTTGCTAGTGATGTTTCTTTTTCTCAGACTTGTTCTCGCCACTACAATTTCGTCACTGGTTTTTGATATGATAGTAATACAATGATATTCAACTCTTTTCGGGACAAGCTGGGTTCGCTAATCTTTTCGGTCGATGCACAGATAGAAGGGGAGAATTAGAAGATGTTCTATCACCTTGTTTTTTATTGATAGAAGAGTGCACATTCAACTCTCTATCATATGTTTCCTTTTTGTGTTAGAGTTTCATAAATATTATATAAGGTGTACAAGTATGAGCTACTACCGTCTTCTTCATAAAAAAAGAGAAAAGATCAAATTCTTTTTCTTTCTTTGATTTTCAACACTTACCAGATACTTCACTCAGATCAACTGTCACAGTAGTGACCTATAGTTTCAGCCAATTTTATACATCTACCCTATATAGTTGATTCATGGAGTGATATTGTTTCATCTATTACTAGTGAAATAAATATCGTTAGTAACTTACTATAAGATACTCGTTGTTTTTGGCTGTCAGCGAATTCCTGCAGAACTAGCTAAGATATATAATCTTAAGGTGAAGAACTCAATAGTCCTCGTGGATCCTCGTGGTACTTCATGGTCCGTAAAAATATCTACCTGGGGTAGTGGGCGTCAATGTCTGACATCGGGTTGGAACAGTTTATACAAGAAAAACCGATTAAAAGAAGGAGATGCTTGTGTATTTGAGTTTGTCCACGGAGGCGCAGTGGTAAACGTTCACATCTTTCGAGCTCCAGAATATAGAGCAAAATTAATTTCAAAATCAGGTTAGCAGCTCTTCTAACTTTAACTTTCCGTTGCAGTGAGACTGGTTTTTTATATTATTTTTTGCTCCTTTGGACATTTTAGCTAAAGCATTGTCGGGGTTATGTCCGTTGATGATGGAATACAGCTACTTATTTGTTATACTATACAAAGTTGCCAATGCTTTATGTGCACATACTTATGTGATTTGTTTGCTGACACGCCTGCATTTATGGATATGATAACTTATCTTGTTTAGAAGCCTCAGCATATAAATGCATTTATTTTTGCTTAGAGTGGGCTGCTTAGCATTAGTGCCAAACAGACGAGAGCTGTTAAAAATTGGTTAAGGACCAAATACTTAGGGTGGGTAGCTTAATGTCTCATAAGTATTCGACAACAGTGGTGTTGTGCCAAAAGCTGTGTCGAGAAACCAAACCAAACGCCAATCCAAGAGAGCCAAACGAACTAAATAGTCGAGAAACCAAACCAAACGCCAATCCAAGAGAGCCAAACGAACTAAATATCAATGCACAAACAAAACACCAATTTAGCCAAACGAACTAAATATCAATGCACAAACAAAACACCAATTTTAACGTGGTTCGGCAAGTTGCCTACATCCACGGGGCAAAAAAGGGGATGGGATTTTCACTAATAGAGAAAGAGTACAAACTGAGATTACAACTCACTCGAAGGAACAAACTAATCTCACCAACAAGTTCTTAATCTCTCCAAACAAAACCCTAAACAAATAGCTCAGAAAATACATCTTTTCTGTGCTCCAAATATCCCCAATTTGCTTCTCTAAATTCTCTCTTCCAATTGTTCCATATATATAGAAATCCTAAAATCATAAACATACTAGGAATTCTAAACCAAAAGCCAAATCAAATTAGGAATCCTAATAATCTATTATCAAAATAGATTAGGAATCCTAATAACCTCATGTTACCAAAATAGATTAGGAATCCGCTATCCAACAAGTGACTGGAGCCTCATTCTTTGGGGTTCCATCTTTGTTCTCTAAAATAAAAAAAAGAGAGAATTCGACAACAGTGTACTTACACGGGGACAATATGAAATCTCCTGTTATATGATCTATCAAAAAAAGCATTATGATTTATTTAGATTGTGTGATGCACTATTGGGTGTGAAATATTAGTTTAATATCAATGCCTCCTATTGGAACAATCTAAGGTTTTTCTCCTCAAAGTCTATTGGTATCATCTAAATCCAAATATACATGATATGTGTTTCTCCATTCGAAATATTATTCTCTGTTTGCTTATGAATACACATATGCATATGAACACAATGAACGGTTATTGTTGGCAATCTTGATGGCCTCCTACATATTTGTCCATTTTGGATCTCAGTAGTCATTTCGTTTCTCATACTTCATAATTTTTTTAGCAGATCAGAGTACTTTTGGAGTCCTGAAGTGCCAAGAAACATCAAACTGTTGGCATGCTGCAAAATCAATGGATTCATATAATATTAAGAGCAAGAAACTGCTACTTTCATCTTTTTCCAAAAATATTGACCATTCTTTTATTTTTACTTTTTTTTTTGCATATATCAATGACCTTTTTACTATCATTGATGCAGGCGAAATATTTCTGAGAGTAGATGATATGAAAAAGGTTCAGCATGCTGAAAATTCAATGGATTCAGATAACAATAAGAGTAAGGAATTGCTATTCCCATATTTCCCTAAAAAATGACTATTCTTTTATTTTTATTTTTATTTTTATCTTTTCTATATGTTGGTGACTTTCTTAGCATCATTGATGCAGGCGAAAGATTTCTTAGTGTAGATGATACGAAAAAGGCTCCAAATGAAGCCAAATCCTTTAAATCAACCCACCCAACTTTTGTTACTGTTTGGAGGCCGTCTCGTTTACATCGTGTGGTTGGTTACTTTTTCTTTACCTGCTTCTATTTCAATCTTGGAAAATACTTAAAATGCATTGCTCTGGTCATACTAAACTCTGGAAGCAATGATGAAATACAGATTTATCTAGGTTAAGAAACACCTCTTGCATTTGAAGGGAAAAAATTGGGTAAATTTCACAAAACTACCCTTAAGTTTGGATTTTTTCCAGATAACCCCCTTGGCTATTCTAATAGGCACAAACGGAAACCCCCATTAACTTCTAGGTTTTTTTTCTCATCACCCCTTGAACTTGTTCTATGCCACTAAACTCTCAAAGATCGTTCACTTTAACCCCCTAAATTAACACCCACAAATTTAACTTGTGATGTCCCAGCACATGACAGAAGAAGGGCAAAAATATCGCTCAGACCTAAAAGAATTTGAAAAAAAATAAAAAAGAATAACAGAGTGTTTTTTTTTTTTGAGCGCTTATAGGTATTTTATCTTAGTTGGTCATGTGCTTGACACATGACATGTTAGACTTCATGATGTTATTTTGGGCAATTAAAGAGAAAAATCTTTAATGAGTTTAGTGCAATAGAAGAAGTTCAGCGATTTATATGAAAAACCCTCAGAGCTAAGGAGATTTTTTTACTTATTAAAATAGTTAAGGAGGTTGTCTAAAAAATAGCCAACCTTAAGTTGGTTTTATTAAATTTACCCAAAACAATTATCCAGTTTATTAAATGATTGAAAAGTACTTCAATTAAACTGCATTTTATTTATCAATACCTATTATTTTAACATTTCTTGCTTAATTTCTCCTAATTTCTGCACAATGACATTAATTCCAGTACATTCCAAAGAAAGTAACGCAAGAACTTGGCTTGGTGAAAGATCAACAAACAACTCTAATCGATCCTTCAGGGAAATCTTGGCGCGCATACATCAGAGTTCGAAGTTACGGGCATGTAGAATTGAGGGGTGGATGGTGCCGCTTCTCAAGAGGAAACAACTTGGCCTTGGGCGATGTATGCATATTTGAGTTCTTTGGAGGAGCTGAGTACATAAAAGTACACATTTTTCGTACATGAGAAATACACACCTCTAATTAGTCTCGATCTGGTCTGCAATTATGTCAATATTGGTCTTGTTTTGTAGAAGTTTGGGAAGTGATAAACTCACTAGCTTATCAAGTTTAAGCCAAGAACTTTGGTGTTTATCTTGTTCTATGAAACCATGAAGGCAGTTTTATCATAATGATGGTTGTGCATATGTATTGCTATGAGAGAGAGCTAATATGACAATACCTTCAGTGATATAGTTCCATACAGTATTATATGTCGAACTAACTCGATAACTTATCAGAACTTGAAACGTAAAGTTCCCTTCTTGCATGGAGAGATATCGATGCCTACTGGGGGTACACATTTATCTTTCTTTCTTTTCTTTTGCTTTTTTTTTTGAGTAAAAAAAGGGGAATAGAGCCCTGTTCGTATTCATATATAAAAAGAAGTTGCAGAGAGTATATACATCAAAAGGAGTTATCTCAAAGAATAGGAAGTCAAAATGCAAGAAAAAGCCACCATACATGATTTAAGAAAACAAATTTAGACGGAATTTAGACTTCAATGAGAGAACTCAAAATGCAAGAAAAAGCCGCCATACATAATTTACAAAGACGCATTTATCTAACTTATACGTTACTATTATTTAAAAACTTATCTGTTACTATTATTTAAAGGAAAAGCCTTATTTGTAGCAGCAGAGGAAAATACTTAGATCATTAAAACATATGCGCCCATCATCGAATCAACATGCTTCATTCTTGTAACTTTCTTTTTAAAGATATGTCAGTTGTAGTTGGTTTTCCATAATCACAAACTGCAAATTACATTTTTGGCAATTGACAATAAAATGTAAAAAAATATCATTAGACTTATTTTAAATAATAATATTAGACTTATTTTAAATAATAAGAAGAAGAAATGAAACAAGTTTCAACTATCACATTTATAAAATAATCGCAGAAGTACATGAACAAATTAAGAAAACAAATTTCACATATTTAGTTCTTAGCATAAAACTTCATGAAATTTGGTAGAAACCATATTTCATAATTCCATCCAAATTATAAGAACACATGAAATATAAACATCATTTCATAATTCTACCATCAAACGTAAAACTACATGAAAATTTGGGGTGCTAGTTTCAAGTAAAACTACATGAAAAATCCATATATCTTTAAGGCAATTTGATAAAAAGCTGGACGAGGCCATGATCATCTCTGCCCCTGGCTTCACTAATGCTTATTTTGTTCCTAGGGCATAACTAAGTTATCTCCACTTGGTAAAAATGTGTATTATGCAATGAAAATCATGTACGTTGGGGATATATTACACATGCTAGGAATCACGACATATAACATAGGTAGAAATATGAATATCATTTTTTTAATCAAAATTACATAATAATAGAAGAACACTTGAAATGTTTTCCTAATCCTTTATGAACATTTTCTAAAGATCTTCAGAAGATAGCTTTCTTAAGTGAAAAAAACCCCAGTGTGATCTACCCATCATGGAGAGGATGCACTACTAGATTGATAGGACCTCTAAATTATAGTTTTCTATGTTTTTTGTGTTTTTCTATGTATCCATATGACCACATGGATCTTTCTTATATAGGTTTAGGTCATCTATCATGTTAACAATTTTAAGTGATTTAGAACTCTTTCAAAAATTCAATCCATAATAGTTATAGTTAAGATAGAATTGCATTGTAGCTAAACCTCTCTCAAAATTATTTTAGTGAGATTGGGTCCCATATCGAGAACCAATTAGTAATCAAATTAATTCTTAATTAAAATTTATTAATAATTATAATTGAACAATTAAATTCCTATCCGAACAAATGTTCATCAAAGCTCTTTTATACTATGAGATTAAAATTTTAATTATACTATTTCTTACATTCAGTCTCTGGCAGTATCAATTAATTTTTCTTTTAGACAAATTAATGAGTAGAGCAATTCACATATTTTCTTGTATAACTCCCATGAACAAAGAATCATTTAAAAAATATTAATAATATTATAATAAATAGGTTTTAATAAATAGATTTTAAATAAATATTATAACTTCATGGGACTGCTTAGTAAATTATTCTCTTCATAATTAGAATATTGGATCCTATCTAAATATCTATTATTTCTCTAAATAAAATGTAGTAACCCGATATTTTTGGTTTTGTGGCACTTGTTATATATATATATAAGTTTAATCATCACATCAAAGTATATTAGATTGTCAAAATTAAAAATGACAATATCATTAAGTCAGAGGGACCACATAACAAATTGAATTCTCCATCTCCTAGGTGATAGTTCTAGAGAATTCAAATATGGTCTAGTACTACATACATTACAATGTGTGGTCATGACATTCACGCGGAGAGTCTCCAATCCTCATGGCTGAGAACAATGAATACATCACTTGTCTTGCAAGATAGCATGTAATAACATAGTATCTGATAGTAGTTATAGATTACGTACAATTTTAAGAAATCTCTAAATTAGATCTTATCTCTGTGCAAGTAACCCATCACAGTGCATGATCTAATCAAATAATTTCTAAGAATAACATAATCTTTATGTATGTAATACCTAAATAGTATGCGCAATAATAAAATCTACATTAATATCATATAATGTTACATAAATTGTATCGGATATGTATGGACATATTATACTACTTTAGCAACAGATTCAACAAGTGATCACAAAATTTAATAGTTTCCTCGCAATACGACAAAAGAGGCTCTTTATGCATGAGTTAGACTATTCCCAATAGATGATGCACTATGTTTGATCACAATCTATGTATTTAAACATATAAAACCAAAAATCATGATATTTCTATAATTGTGTTCATCATCTCTTTAGTCGTATTGTTGTAAAATCGTTAATTTTACAAGCAATTGATGCATATAACTCAATGTTGTTCGATCTGAGTTGCATGCCTAGGGGGTGAATAGAATTGCTATCATTTTTTACTAAAAATATAGAATATGCAGTGGAATATATAAAATGAAAATGATAAATGATATAAAGCAAAACAACTATCACCAAAAATAACTAGCTAAAAACACATGCGATTTTATAGTGGTTCGGATAACAATCTTATGTTCACTCTTTCTTCTCATAAAGAGGCTTTCTTACTATGCAAAGAGTTCACCATATTATAAAATTGATTTAGTAGGCTTAAAGACTGAAACCCTAGGTCTTCCATATCAGACATTTAACCTAACTTTCTACCATGACCCTAGCTAGTCTCAACCCTTAATTCAACCAACTTGAGTACACTGTAAAAAAAATTCAAAGTAAAACCAGACACAAAAAAATTAAGCTCAGAATAAAAGAACAATCTTATAGTCCTTTCAATAAAATAAAATGTTCCTTGAAGGATATAAGTGAAGCTTGATGAAGGACAGTGAAGAGGATTAATCCAAGGACAACTCTCCTCGATGAAATGATCCGAAGATGTTTTGCGTGTCGATTAAGAGTTGACGAGACTCCAGGGAATCAAAACTTTCAACTTGATCTCTCAAATATCAAACCCCAGAACTTCTCCTCCTCCTCTCTCTCTCTCTCTCTCTCTATGTGTGTGTGTGTGTGTGTGTGTGTGTGTATCTCCCCCTCCTCTCTCTATGTTATAATCATCCAATTAGGTTAGGAAAGAGACATCCTAAGCATGGTAGAAGTTGGAGATATTCTGAATAATGAATGGTTGTGATTAGATCTAAAAATCAGCAATCAGCTGACTTTACCATCAATGATGCCTCTTAACCATCGATGCATGGTGTCGTGAAACTAATTATGATTGACAAGCTAATTGATTATATTCATGTCTCTAGACTTTTGCACCATCGATATGTTATAGTACCATCAACAGTCACTACTCACCATCTATTGTCAATGACCTACCATCGATGGTAGTTATGCTAAATCAGCTTTTGCGCTGATTTTTGCATTATTTCGCCTCATACACATCCCATATCTATATTCACCTGTATTATAAAATCTCAAACCAATATTAGTGCCAAATGAAAGTTTGTTATTACTTAAATAAGAGATGTTGTACAGATTATGTCCTAACAATCTTCCCCTTTTTATAATAATAAACTTGAAATTAAAATACCAAAATACATGCATATTTGGGATATATATATAGCAAAAATAATCACAAATGATATGCATTTCTCCCCCTATATTCCTGCATTTATGACAAGTGTAAACAAGCACAGATATTGTAAAGCTCTCCTTAAGACAATGCATTGCATATTAAAAAAAAAAAAAATCAAAACATGATACCACTTGGTCAAAAATTTCACTCATGCAAAAACTCATCAAATTTCACCAAATTCTACCCCTTTTATTATCAACAAAAGTGAAAACTACACCAATGGATATACTTGATACAAGATAAATTTAGATAAAAATCATCTAAAAGGTGTGAAAGTACCCTAGGGGGTGAATAGAGTATTTGCTAATCTAATCCGATATTGATGCCAAATTAAAACTTATTAAATAATTATCCTAACAATATGATATGTCAAGTAATATATGCAAGGATGTATAAATAAACAAAGGACGGTATAAACGTGAGACAAAAGGTATTATGAAAGTATAAAAGAGAAAGAGGCACCAATGCGAAACTCAAATACAAACAAATGATCACAGAGTTCGGCTGACCCACGACCTACGTCTCCACTCCTTACCCTCGAGGAGAATCTCCGCTATATCACAAAAATACTACACAATCAGTTTTCAACACTCATTGATAAATATTTACAATTCACACGATTGCAATCACACAAAACACCCTCTAAGTGTTGGCCTAGCTCGTGTCACCTTCCTCAAGTGCTCAGAATTACGACATCTCTCTAGAATTTATAACCGACACCACTCCTCTTGGAATTGATGCCGTCTCTCACCAACTACTTCTCTCGGTGTCCTTGTATATTACAACGCGTTCTTAACAATGAAAGCGTAAATACAAGATTTGTTCTCTAACACAAAGATGAGAACTCAATTAAGCCCACTCTCAATGTTACAACCTCACAACCCAATAATTATACTATATGTGAAAATACTTAAGCTCAAGGGATGTGTGTGTAAACAATGAGTATAAATAAAATCAAACTCAAAGTAATCTAGCAAGAATGTATGATAATAATAGTTTTCTAGAAGAAATGAGTTTAGAAAACTTTTCCAATAAACAAGAGAGGTAGAAATTTGAGGTAGAGATCCCCAAATACATTGTAGCAATTCTTCTCTTGTAAAACACAAAAGAAACACTTTTAATTTTCTTTGAAACTCTTAAAAACTTGTAAAGCTTGTTCTAAACTTCTATAATAAAATCTAAGTGTTGAGAACTATATATAGTCTTTCAACACATCAGCCCAAACCAAAGAAACACATAAAAATTGAGGCAAACCAATAAAAATAAAATCTGAAAACTAGTCGTTATTGTGCAACTGACACATTTTCGGTCGACCGATGGTCAAGGTCTGGTCGACCGAAGGATGTTCATCGGTCGACTGATGACCTTGAGAACAAAATGCTAGAAAACCTTTCTCTGGTCGGTCGACCGATGCCATGTGTTTGGTCGACCAGAACTGATACATGCGATTCTCCAGGAGTTGTTTGCAGAAATTTTAATTTTGAAAAATCAATTAAACATAACAAATTGACTCCAAAAATAGTAAAATTTTGGGAAACGTTTATAACCATAAAGATGAACATGTCAATGAAGAAATTTTTGACAACGCAATTCACATTTGTAAAAACTTATTATTTTGCAAAAGTGTTAGAAATACGAGTTCGTAATTGCTTGCTTTTGACACAATGACCATATGAAAGTTTGGAAAATTATTTGAGTGGATTAATGGACTTGCTAAGAGATATGAAACATTGTTATTAAGCCAATAATCCAAAAACTTAGTATATTATCAACAACGTGCATGTGTATGAATTTGAGCTTATAAGTATAATGCACAATTTATAAACCTAAGCTATCTTACCCAAGCTAATGGTCTTCGTTAGAGCTCGATCTTGGTGACGGATGAAGCGATGTTGAATCTTGAGTTGTCACGGCTTCATTACAAAATTGTTCAACCTCCAAGAATATCTTCATTATGCTCAAATATGTCCCGAATGCATATAATATAAAAACACAAACACTAGAAACAAGATTAGAAATTGTTTGTTATTCATCAAAACAAGATTAGAGAAGTAGGCTCACACACATGAGTCCTAACAAGGTGTACGGGAGAGAAAGGCGCACTAGTTCACACAAAAATTTATTAAGAAATAGTACAAAAGATAAAAATTAATCACAAAATACATGAACATGAGAGAAAACCTAACAAAATGGAGAGACTTATACTAGTTCATAAGATAAATTCTGCTATATCACATTGATAAACGAGCAATAATAAGACTTCAACTATGTCAAGCTTAAATACTAAGGGCCAAAGTGTCGCATTTTCACCTCAGCAATACAGGACTTAGGCAAAATAACGATATTGTTTGGTATGCGATTCATACAATCTCTAAATATAGAATACATTTAGTACATGATGGTTACCCTCTGAGATATGCATAAACATGAATCCCACGATTGTGGATTTTTGACCATTTTTTATCAAACACGCTCAATTTTATGTTGATTTCATAAGAGTGTGGATCTATAATCATGTTTTAACAAATATACTCTTTTTTTTGAATAAGTTTGGTACAAATGCGCTTAAGTACATATAATGACAAGTTTGTGCACTAGCCAAGTCAAAAATGCTCAAAAACACATGATATAACCCAAAATATTTATGAACAAAGTATAAGACTCCTCTACCACTATTTCACAATGTTAAATATGATAAATATAAAAATAGGTGTGTAAAATTGCTTTATGTGATATCTCATGTAAATAACATGTCATGTAATCATATTTTGATTATTGTCTACAGAAATACATACATATAGATTAGAAAGTATTTGTGAACATGTGTGCATAATCAAGCCTATATACCAAAAGAATAATATTATCTGAATCAATCATGTGAAAGCATATACATGGACATGTCCAAGTTTGTCTTTTTAAGAACAAAAAAGGAAGAAAAATAAATTTTTATTTGATTTTCATATTTAAAAAATGAAAAAAAAAATCTTAAAAAGCTAGAAAAAACAGAAAAGAATAAAAATCAAAGAAAAATATGTACATACAACATGAATGAGAAGCATGGGTATCTAAAGAATTACTAACCTAAGCACCAACCATCCTAAGTACAGATAAAAAGTTACTATAGACCGAGTAACACATGCATCTAAAAAAATACAAGTTCAAAAAATAAAGATGTAACAAGATAAAAGAAAAAAAATATGACTGCAAACTCAATCTGATGCAAAGCTCTTCTACTACTCCTCATCAGAGCCCTCCCTCTATGTCTCGATGTCCTGATCATCTAATGTTAGTTGCATGGGAGGTAGATGGATGAGGAGTTTCCATAGGCTATGATGGTCCTGTATAGTAGTCTTAATATACATGTTGTCTCCTCAGTTTAGGATTCATCTGGTGCAGAACTCCCATAATAAATTGTAGAGAGGCATCATAATTTGTATGTTGAATAGTCATGTCTCTCCGAAGTGCATCAATCCTCTCTCCAAGTGCTTGTAAGATCCATGTCATAGAAGAAGAACCTTGTGCCTGAGCTACAGATGGCTGAGATCCAAAGGATTATCCTGCAGTTATCTCTCCCTTCCCTCTTGCTGCTATACTCATCATGGCAATCTCAGCAGAGAGTGAAGCTCTTCCCACCTCATATTGATCAACAGAGTGGAAGGTAATCTTCTGATCCTGGTACATATGGATGATGAGAAAGAGATATACAAGCCAAGTCTTCTGCTTAGTCTTCTTCTCAATCACCTTCGGAGCAGTAGTGGCAACCATACAAATGGATACAAAGATCAAAATAATAGTATCAAAAGCTTTTCCCTTAGCTATCTAATAAATAAGAATAGCATTCTGGAAGCTAAGGGTGATGTAAGCAGTGCTGGGATAGAGATCACGGTTGAGGAAGAGATTAAGTAAGATGAACTCAGGCTTGAGGTGTTCTGAGTTGAAGACACCATGATATACCTTTCCACAAAGATAGTTCATCATCTTATTATAGCTTTCATACCCGACAACTACACTGGTAGAAATTGAAAAAAACATCCAGGCCTTTTGTAGGGTGCTTAGGAAGATTCAGGATTTTTTGGATGTAAGCTGGTGTAATCTTAATCTCCTTTCCCCTAACAATAGTTGTAGCTATTTTCTTCTCTCTCTTTTGCAAAGTTGGGATAAAACTCCCTCACAAGAGTGACATTAGCTCTTTCAAGCTATTTGTCCACCACTGATTTAAGTACAGTTCTCTCAAGTATCCCCACGGTATTAACATACTCATTTAGACGTGCACATCAACACCTCACTCAAACACAATGAGAAGTTCTTCAAACTTCTTTTGAACGCATCTAGATGCAAAAAGTTCAACTCTAGGGCATTGTGAGGTTGACATTTCTCTACAAATACTAATAAACATGATTTAATATAGATAATGCACACATAAGAGGTTTAGAATAAAAAAGAATGGAGAAAACAAAATAATTTTTTTTAGAAAAATGCAATTTTGTTCATTGACCATCGATGGTTGACAACATATATACCATTTATTGTCGAAAGTCATTGATTGATGGTGTTCATCGATCATTGATAGTTGATAAACTGAACCGATCAGTTTCATTTCAAATTAGTCCAAAATCATGTATTTTTAACAACTAGTATACAACACTTGCGCTGCATGGGGCATACTTGGTTTAGGACATTATTGGTAAATAATATATTCTACATTATTGATTCTAAAATATGTACTTACGATATAATATTTACTTAACGGTATGTATTGATTCTTAATATATCATGTATGAAAGTTGCAAATGCTAGTAAAATAAAAAAATTTGATATTTAATGTCTAGTATATTTTTGGAATAGCAAAAACTGTTATTAGATTTAAAATTACAAAAGCTATAATAAGAAGATGGAATCAAAACCAACATAAAGATATTATTTAAATAACTTGGTTCATAGGAATTTTTTAAGTCAAAAATTTTAATCCAAATTAGAGAATATCAATCAAAAGACTGATTACTCTAGGTTTCATATAAGAAATCAAAATTTTGTTTGCAATTCAATCAAATATATCACATATAAGTTTGTGTATTTTGATTTACTCAATGGATAAAAGATAGATAGCCAATTTGTTTTATTGATTAATCTTTATAGCCTAAAGTTGATAGTGTTGGCCTTTTTGTTTTGATAATATTTTAACAAATAATTTACAACTAATATTATTTGTCTAGTATTTGTATTTTCTTATTTATTCTAGACAAACAATATGTTGGAGGATGGATAGAAGATTGTTTATACAAGTTTACAAATGTTTATCAAGGGTTTAAGTTTGTTTTTAGTGTTTGTTTCAAGGTTTTTTGTGAAGAGGTTTTCACAAGAGCAAGATGAGATAATCTTTGGTGTTTGAGCTTCATTCCATTCTCTCTCTCACTCTTGATCTATAGAGAAGTTTCCCTAAACTCTTTCTAGCTTTATGTTTATTTGTTTGTTAATCGTTTTTTAAATCTAGATTTATATTGAGTTTAGATTTATTTTACTCATTGCTTACATACACAACCATTAAGCTTTAATATTTTCATACATAGTATATTTGGGTTGTGGGGTTGTGGGGTTGTGCCTTGAGAGTGAGCTTATTTGTGTTCTCATCCATATTAGAGAACAAATTATTGTATTAAGCTTTCATTGTGAGGATACACTTTGTAATACACTTGTACACGAAGAGGAGTGTGTGGTGAGAGACGAGGTCATCCCAAGAGAAGTGGCGTCGGTAGTAAAGCCTAAGGAGAGGATGTAAATCTGAGTACTTGAAGGAGACACGTGCTAGAGACTAACACTTAAAGGGTATAGAGTGGGATTGTAAGAGTGTTGATTGTGAAGTTTTCGGTGAGCTAGAAAATCGAGTGTGAGGTGTAAACGTTTTCAGGTGAGCGTTAAAAACCCGGTGTGATAGTGTATTTCTCCCCGAGAGTAGGAAGCGGAGACGTAGGACGGAAGATCCAAACTCCGTGATCATTTCTTGTGTGTTTGAGTTTGCTTGTGCACTTATATTTTGTTTATCTCTATCGTCATTCTCTCATTGTCTAATTTATCACTATATTATTTGTATTTGTTTATAGTTTACTTAACCTTGTTTGTATATCCTTGCATATATATCTTGTTGCATATTTAATTTGCTAGGATATTTGTTAATTAGCTTTTATTGATATTAAATCGGATTAGATTAGCATAAAACCATATTCATCCCCTCTAGGGTTCTTTCCTAGTGGCATTAGAGTCTAACAATTGGTATTAGAGCTTGGTTCTCTTTGATTTGTGGCTTAACCGCCTTGAGTTAAATATTACTTGTTCTTATATTTTTGCTAATCTAGTTTTTGAGATTATTTGTATCTTGTTTGCCTTTTTTTATAATTATGGATATGCATGTTGCACCTTGCTTAGGCTATGATCTTAATATTGCTCCTAAATTCAATGCTTTCCCCTATGCTCAATGGTATTTTAGATTTAAAAAATTTATTAGATCTAAACATTTTAATTTGTGAAAAATTATCGAGTGTGCTTATATTGTGCCCATGTTGAAGAAATTCAAGTGGAACAAAAATGATAAAAGGTTGTTTACAATGAACAAGATTTTGTTAGAATACTTGCTAAATGCTTTTGACTCATCTTTTTCTAACAAGTTTGTTCATTTTATAGTGCTTACAAATTATGGACATTTATTAAAGCACATCAATGTAATTTGGAGGAGATTCAACGTGCTTTGGCAGAATCGACTTCAAGTAAGATTAGACCACCACCACCATCATCATCATCATCTTGCACATGGCCACTAGGGGATAACCCTAGTGTGGTAAGTGATTCGGAATCCGATAGTGAATTATCCATTAATGAACTCGCTTGTGCATATGATAAATTAATGCATGCCTATACTAAGTTGCATAAAAATTTTATTGATTTAAAAAGCAAGTATGTAACTTTAAAATTCGATCATGAATTGCTAGCATCTAAATTTTATACTATTGTTAAAGAGAATGTGATCCTTAAAGAAAATAATAAAAAATTAAAATTGGATCATATTACCTTGAGTCCTAATGTTGCTAGCTTAGTTCATAAGAAGAATGATGCCATGTTAGAAGTAGAGTCCATCAGAAATAAATTTATATCATTTAAAATGATTATACTTGCTCTACTTCTATTGACAATGCTACTATGCCTAATGTTGAGTTGAACAATATTAAAATCGTATTTCATCTTTAGATTCAACTCTTAACACATGCATTGTTAATAACAATAAACTTATGGGCTTATGTACAAAGTCTCATGCTAACTCTTCAAAACCAAGCACTCACTATGCACATATGTATGACAAAATTTATAAGTGTTCTATTTGTGGCCGAAAAGGCCATATTGCTAAATTTTGCTATGAAGCACACAAATCCTCTAAGTCTAATACTTCTTGTGCATCTCATAAGACTTCTTCATCACACACACATACACATACTCATAAAGTTTATCATAAGCATGATAGTGTGTTTAAATATGATTATTGTGGTCGCTTTGGTCATTTGGCCAAGTATTGCTTTTATTTGAAAAAAAATTCACTTTTGCCAAATGCATCTAAAAGACCAAATGTGTATAAATGTAATGTTTGTGGTAGATTTGGCCACGTAGCAAAGTTTTGTTTTAATTTACAAAAGTTTTATATTTGCAAAATCTTTTTAAAAGATCATCTTTATTTGCAAATGTTCCACATGCACATCTATATAGTCCACAAAAACAAATGGGTCTTTTTCATAAGCATGATAGTGTGTTTAAATGTGATTACTATGGTCTAATACTTCTTTTGCATCTCATAAGACTTCTTCATCACACACACATGCCCATATTCATAAAGTTTATCATAAGTATGATAGTGTGTTTAAATGTGATTATTGTGGTCGCTTTGGTCATTTGACCAAGTATTGTTTTTATTTGAAAAAAATTCACTTTTGCCAAATGCATCTAAAAGACCAAATGTGTATAAATGTAATGTTTGTGGTAGATTTGGCCACGTAGCAAAGTTTTGTTTTAATTTACAAAAGTTTTATATTTGCAAAATCTTTTTAAAAGACCATCTTTATTTGCAAATGTTCCACGTGCACATCTATATAGTCTTTATTTGCAAATGTTTCACGTGCACATCTATATAGTCCACAAAAACAAATGGGTCTTTTTCATTGCACATGTTGCAATCAAAAGGGCTATTTGAGTGATTATTGTTATGACCGGATTAGTGCACTATATGCTCCCAAAAAGGATCATAACCCTAGGGCTTTGAGCTTAAATGATAGGGGTCATGTTCCTAAGTCTTTTGGCACCAAGAATTCTTATGTGCCAAAATCTTTTTAAAACCAAGATCTTTAGTGTTTTTATTTTTCATTTTTTGGTTTTGAAAAACATGTTTTTAAATTTTTAAAAAATAAAACAAATTTTAAGTCAAGACTTTTGTTTTTCAATATATTGGTTTTGATTTTGATGAGAGGTATGTGTTTAAGCAACCCCTTGGGTTTAGTGATTATTTATTTCTAAATTATATTTATCGGGTGCCAAAAGTTTTTATATGGATTGAAATAAGCTCAAAGAGCTGGATATGGTTGCCTATTATGCTTTCTTGTTGAAATATGATAATTGTTTTTGGTTTGTTTTATCCTAATCATACTTCATTTTGATCTTTTTGGATGAAATATATAAATTCTCGGCATTTTTTAATGCATTTATGATTCTTGGATTTCACGGACTCATGAATTTTCATGATTTTTATTCATGGAGTTTTTTAAATATTTTCACAAATATTTTTATATACTTTCATGATTGCTCTTTTGGATATTCATGATTCTCTTTCATGAACAAAATTTTTCTTGGTTTTTATGAGTTCTCATGATTTTCATGTTTCTTTATAAAAATCCATATATTGTTTTTATGTTTGTGTATTGAGACACTATTTTCATAATGACATATCAATATGTGTTCTCATGGCCTTTTTATATGTGAGTAATGATTAGCATGTTTTTCATCTATGCTTGCTCACATATGTTTGTGTTGGTCATCATTGGATATATTTCATTAAGATTTTTTGATAGGGTGAGCTATTCCCTATTATTTGTTTGTATACTCACCATGCTTATAGGTAGGGGGAGCTTTTGCTTTCCTATTTCTTTTATATCCCCATTTTTTATGTTGTCAAATGGGGAGAAATATATGAGTATATTTATGTTTATGAGTATTGTGCTTTAATATATATTTTATATACTATTTGTGTAAATTGTTTATCATCATAAAAAAGGGGGAGATTATTGGCGTTTTTGTTTTGATGATGTTTTAACAAACAATATACAACTAATATTGTTTGTCTAGTATTTGTGTTTTCTTATTTATTCTAGGCAAATAATATGTTGGAGAATGGATGAACTAGAGCTTTCACGATCATATCCTTTGGAGGATGAAAGGAATACCGGTATGAAGCCATATACAATTCAAGTTCAACCGCAAAGTTTACCAAGACGAGCTCAAATTGAAGATCAAGATTGCTTGGGTAAATTAGTTTATGTGTTATATTATGTGTGTTTAATACTTCAAGCTCAATATTATACACACATACATTTTATGAGTTTATCCATTTTGGGTTTTATCCACAAACAAAGTTTTTTTTCAAACAAATAAATTTATGTTTATATAAATGTATATTTGTTTTCATGTGGATAAGTTATTTTATTTTAGTTATATAGATATAAAACAAGAATACATTCATATACATACTCATATGTTTCATATTCTATTGTATTTTAAAGAATATTGTGTTTTTGGTTTATAGACTTAACAACTATAGTTTATATCTTTTATCAAGTCTATAAAATTATTTTACAAAGTTTTAAAAGTTTGTTTAAAACATTTTGTCAAAAACATGTCTTATTTAGCTTTCATGTTTTGGAGATTTCTCATTTGGGAGGTGCAATTCCAAAAATATTTTTTTGTAACATATTTATTATCATGTTTACAATCATTTTCTAAAGTTTTATATTTTTTAGAATTTATTTGTTATTTTTAAAAACACTTAAAAATTAAATTTACTGTATTAATCAGGCTGATAACTTGTTATCAGTCGACTGATAAAGTTTATCAGTCGATTGATGAACTCTTCTGGAATTATCAAAAATTTCTGTTTTTGCGACTGGTGAACAATCAGTGGACTGATGAGGTCTTCAGTCGACCGATGAGCTGTGAACTGCCTGTAACGATCAGCTCATCAGTCGACTAATACTTTTCATTAGCCGACTGAGTATCAGTCGACTCACGGCCTCTAACGGCTATATTTTTCAGATTGTACTATTTTTAGTTTTTTGGTCTTTTTGCCTTGTTTTCTTGGTTTTTTGGGGTTTCCCTTGTGATCCTATATATATCCCATACCTCATAACTGTTGGCCTTCTTTTTTTGATGGTGATTTAGCAAATAGTTTACATCTAATATTGTTTATCTAGTGTTTGTGTCTTCGTATTTATTCTAGACAAACAACGAGTTAGAGGATGGATGGAATTGCGCTTCAGCGATCATATCCAATGGAGGTTGGCGGAATAGTGCAGTGAAACCTTGCTATCAAGTTAAAGATTCAATTACTAGCTTCATCCAAGTTTACCAAGTTGAGCTACAATGAAGATCAAGATCAAGCTTGGGTAATAGTTAGTTTAGGTTTATATTATGTGTGTTAATACCTTAAGCTCAATATAATATACACACACACATTTATTGGTTTCCATGTATATATATAGTTATATATATACATATATTTTTTGGTTTGATAGTTTTCAAGTTTTACTATGAAATAATTAAATATAATTAGAAAACATATTTTAGTTTCATACTTATATACATAAATATGATTTCATCAATATCAATTTTATTTAGTTCAATGAAATCATGTTTTAGTGCATTATATGTGTATTTTGATAAAATACTACATTCATTGTTTATAGACTTCATAACAATAGTTTACATCTTTTCTCAAGTCTATAAAATTATTTTGTAAAGTTTCAAAACATGGTTTAGCCTAAATATCAAAATTCATATGTTTACATTTTTTGTGTTTTGGACTATTTTGCAAAATAATGTTATATTTTATTTGGAAAGTCTTTTTTGCAAACTAGTCATTGTAGCATGTTTATTATCATGTTTACAATCATTCCCTAAAGTTTTATATTTTTCTGAATTTATTTGATATTTTTAAACAGGGTTTCAAAATCAGAATAACAGCTTTCAAAACCTGTTTTTAGCCTGTGTCAGTTCGCGGTCGACCGCCACGGTCGACCACCATGAGTTCAAGACTCAGGTTATGTTTTGTTGGCGCGCGGTCGACCGTGGCGATATACCGTAGAAAGTCTAGAGACTTTCGCGGTCGACCGTCGCTTGTCCAGAGCCATAGTTCTGTTTTTTGTTGCTCGCGGTCGACCGCCGCACTGTCATATCAGTTCTAACGGCTAGTTTCCAGAGCCGTTGATGAGTTGCTCGCGGTCGCCCGCCGCACTGTCATATCAGTTCTAACGGCTAGTTTCCAGAGCCGTTGCTAAGTTGATTTTTTGGTCTTTTCTTGGTTTTCTCTTAGCTTTGGGGTTTCATATAAATACCCCCTTATACCTTAATTCTTATAGTAATCCAAGAAGTTTTTAAATAAGAGTTTAACAAGGGTTTAAGTTTGTTTAAAGTGTGTTTATAAGCTTTTAAGCATTTGAGTGTTTCGGTTTTGTGAATCAATTCTACAAGAGATTGAGGAGATCATCTATTGAAGTTTGAGCTTCTAACTATTCTCCCTCCACCTCTTGATCTATTGAGAAGATTTCTAAACTCTTATCTAGCTTTACATTTGCATAGTTATTTGATTAACTTTCTTTAAAGCTAGTTTTTATATTGAGTTTAGATTTGATTTTATTTACTCTCATTGTTACACACACCCACATGAGCTTATCGTATTTACATACATAGTACATTTGGGTTGGTGAGAGTTGTAACAATTGAGTGTAAGATTTTATTGTGTTCTCATCCATATTAGAGAACAATCATTCTTTGTATTGTGCTTAATCGTGAGATCACTTTGTAATATACTTGTACACCGAGAGGAGTGTGTGGTGAGAGTCGGGGATCGTCCCAAGAGGAGTGGCGTCGGTTGACGAACCTAGGGAGAGGTTGTAACCGAGCACTTGAGGGAGACACGGCTAGGTCCAACACTTGTGAGGGTGTAGAGTGGGTTTGCAAGAGTGTGAATTGTAGAGTTTTCGGTTAGGTAGAAAACCGAATGTGTAGAAGTTTTTGCTTTCAAACCGGATTGTGATAGTGGATTTCTCCCTGAGAGTAGGGAGCGGAGACGTAGGACGGAAGGTCCGAACTCCGTGATCATTTGATTGTGTTTGAGTGTGCTTTGACGTTTATTCTTATTTGTGCTTATTGCTCATATCACCATTGTCTCATTATTTACTTTGCCCATTATCTTGTTTATGTTTATTTCACCTATGTGTTAATTTGTATATCCTTGTATATATCTCATAGTATATCTCATTGGTAGGATATATCTCATTGTTCATATTGCTTATCCTAGATCATATATCTTGTTGTATTTCATACTTGCTAGGATAACTTGTTAATTAGTTTTAATTAACATAAAATCGGATTAGATTAGCATAAGACTCTAATCACCCCCCCCCTCTCTAGGGTCTAACAATTGGTATCAGAGCTTGGTACTCTTTGATTTAAGGTCTAATCGCCTTGAGTTAAAGATCCAAGTTATCTTTTTGTGCTAATCTTAATTTGATTGCATTTGTATATTGCTTGCATATTTTTACAAATTATGGATATGAATGATGCATCTTGTTTAGGCTATGATTCTAGTGTTGCTCCTAAATTCAATGTTTTGCCCTATGCTCAATGGTGTTTTAGATTCAAAATATTTGTTCGATCTAAAAATATCGATTTATGGGAAATCATTAATTGTGCTTATATTGTGCCCACGTTAAAGAAATTCAAGTGGAGCAAACATGATAAAAAGATGTTTATTATGAACAAGCTTATGTTAGAATTTTTACTAAATGCATTTGATTCATTTATGTTTAACAAGCTTGATTCTTTTGATAGCACTTATACATTATGGAAATTCATAGAAGCACATCAAGGAGATTTGGAGGCGATCCGACAAGCTTTGGAGGATCCCGCTTCAAGTTCTAAAGGAGCTTCATGTACACGAGCACTAGACGATAGCCCTAGTGAGGTTTGCGAGTTCGAATCTATTAATGATTTACCTAATGATGAACTTATTTGTGCTAGTGAAAAATTATTGCATGCCTTTAACAAATTGCAAAATGATTTTATTGATTTAAAAAGCAAGCGTGAAGATTTAAAATCCGATCATGAGAAGTTAGCTTCCAAATTTGATATCATTTCTTAAGAAAGTATTGCTCTTCTAGAAAACAATGATATGTTAAATTAGAAAAATAAAAATTTGAAATTGGATATTGCTAACTTAACTCATGATAAAAATAATATCATGTTAGAAGTAGAGAACATACAAAATGATACTGCTTTCTTTATAAATGACTATTTATGTTCTACTTCTAAAAATACATATGTGCCTAAAAATGAAGATTTGAATCTTATGAATAATCGTATTTCATCTTTAGATTCAAATTTGAAAATATGCTTTGATAATCATAAGAGGCTTATGGATATGTGTGCCAAGTCTAAGAAATCATCCACTCATCATGCACACATATATAGCAAAGTTTACAAGTGCTCTATTTGCGGCCGTAAAGACCATCTAGCTAAATTTTGCTATGATGCACACAAACATAAAAATATCAATGCTCCTTGTGTATCTCATGTAGCTTCTTCATCACATGTACACACACATGCACCCATTGTTCATCATAAGCATGCTCATGTATATAAATGTGATCATTGTGGTCGTTTTGGTCATTTGGCTGAATTTTGTTTTGATTTGAAAAATAAATCTCATTTGCCAAATGTTTCTAGTAGACTATATGTTTATAAATGTAATGTTTGTGGTAGATTTGGCCACTTAGAAAAGTTTTGTTTTGATAATATTTTACATTTGTAAAAAGCTTCAAATAATTTACCTTTGTTTGCAAATGTTCCACGTGCACATTTTAATGGTCAACATAAGCAAATGCTTCCTTTCCATTGTACATATTATAATCGGAATGGTCATTTGAGTGATTATTACTATGACCAATCCCATGCACCACATATGCCCAAAAGGGTTCATAACCCTAGGGCTTTGAGCTTAAATGATAGGGGTCATGTCCTTAACTAATCCGGCACCAAGAATGCTTGGGTGCCAAAATAATTTTTCTTAAACCAAAAATTTTAGTGTTTTTATTTTTTTTTGTTTTGAAAAATTATACTTTAAACTTTTGAACATGAAACCAATTTTTTTTTTCATTGATTAAATTCTTTTGTTTTCATGATTATTAGTTTTGTTTTGATGAGAGGTTTGTATTTATATAACCCTCCGGATTTATTGGGTGTTTATTCTCAAATCTTGTTTATCGGGTGTTAAAATGTTTATATGGGTTGATACTAGCTCAAGAGAGATATAGTTGCCTCTCTTGATTTTTGAATCAATGATGATTTGATTTTACGCTTTTGGATTTAAACTTTGATTTATGATTTCTTTTGGTTGATTTGTTTTCATTTAAAA
The DNA here is from genome assembly GCF_001876935.1 of Asparagus officinalis. Classification (NCBI taxonomy): domain Eukaryota; kingdom Viridiplantae; phylum Streptophyta; class Magnoliopsida; order Asparagales; family Asparagaceae; genus Asparagus; species Asparagus officinalis. The sequence goes on from NC_033800.1 coordinate 128,123,594, forward strand.
ACTTTTTGCATGATTCTCATGTTCCTCTTCTTTTGATTTCATAAATCTATTCATTTATATGGTTTTTATATTTTTTGTGTTAATGAGACACTTCTTTCATATTAACATATTTATATGTGTTCTCATTATCTTTTTTATGTGAGTTATGTTTAGCATGTTTTTAATCTATGCTTTCTCACATATGTATACCTTAGCATTCATTTCATACATTCATGAGGTATTTTGATAGGGGGAGCAATCCCTATACTTGTTTTATACTCACCCATGCTTATTTGTAGGGGGAGCTTTCGCTCTCTTAATTCTTTTGTACCCCTTTTTGATGTTGTCAAAGGGGGAGAAATATTATGAGTATACAATTCCTTGTTTATATGCATGTATATGTTTATTTCTTTCATGCATATATTCCTTTTTGTAAATTGTTTGTCATCATCAAAAATGGGAGATTGTTGACCTTCTTGTTTTGATGGTGATTTAGCAAAATAATTTATGTCTAATGTTGTTTGTCTAGTATTTATGTTTTTGTATTTATTCTAGGCAAACAACGAGTTAGAGGATGGATGGAATTGCGCTTCAACAATCATATCCAATGGAGATTGGCGGAATAGTGGAGTGAAGCCTTGCTATCAAGTTAAAGATCCAATTACTAGCTTCATCCAAGTTTACCAAGTTGAGCTATAATGAAGATCAAGATCAAGCTTGGGTAATAGTTAGTTTAGGTTTATATTATGTGTGTTAATACCTTAAGCTCAATATAATATATATACGCACACACATTTATTGGTTTCCATGTATATATATAGTTATTTATATACATATATGTTTTGGTTTGATAGTTTTTAAGTTTTACTATGAAATAATTAAATATAATTAGAAAATATATTTTAGTTTCATACTTATATACATAAATATGATTTCATCAATATCAATTTTATTTAGTTTAATGAAATTATGTTTTAGTGCATTATATATGTATTTTGATAAAATACTACATTCATTGTTTATAGACTTCATAACAATACTTTACATCTTTCCTCAAGTCTATAAAATCATTTTGTAAAGTTTCAAAACATGGTTTAGCCTAAATGTCAAAATTCATATGTTAAGTCTATAAAATCATTTTGTAAAGTTTCAAAACATGGTTTAGCCTAAATGTCAAAATTCATATGTTTATATTTTCGTGTTTTGGACTATTTGGTTTAGCCTAAATGTCAAAATTCATATGTTTATATTTTCGTGTTTTGGACTATTTTGCAAAATAATGTTATTTTTTATTTGGGAAGTCCTTTTTGCAAACCAGTCATTGTAGCATGTTTATTATCATGTTTACAATCATTCCCTAAAGTTTTATATTTTTCTGAATTTATTTGATATTTTAAATAGAGTTTCAAAATTAGAATAACAGCTTTCAAAACCTGTTTTTAGCCTATGTCAGTTCGCGGTCGACCGCCACGGTCGACCGCCATGAGTTCAAGACTCAGATTATGTTTTGTTGGCTCATGGTCGACCGTGGTGGTCGATCATAGCAAGTCCAGAAACTTTCGCGGTCGACCGACACTGTCGATCGTCGCTTGTCCAGCGCCCGCCGCACTGTCATATCAGTTCTAACGGCTAGTTTCCAGAGCCGTTGTTGAGTTGGTTTTTTAGTATTTTCTTGGTTTTCTCTTGGCTTTGGGGTTTCATATAAATACCCCCTTATACCTTAGTTCTTATAGTAATCCAAGAAGTTTTTAAACAAGAGTTTAACAAGGGTTTAAGTTTGTTTAAAGTGTGTTTATAACCTTTTAAGCATTTGAGTGTTTCGATTTTGTGAATCAATTCCACAAGAGCTTGAGGAGATCATCTATTGAAGTTTGAGCTTCCAACTATTCACCCTCTACCTCTTGATCTATTGAGAAGATTTCTAAACTCTTATCTAGCTTTACATTTGCATAGTTATTTGATTAACTTTCTTTAAAGCTCATTTTTATATTGAGTTTAGATTTGATTTTATTTACTCTCATTGTTACACACACCCACATGAGCTTATTGTATTTACATACATAGTACATTTGGGTTGGTGAGAGTTGTAACAATTGAGTGTGAGCTTTTATTGTGTTCTCATCCATATTAGAGAACAATCATTCTTTGTATTGTGCTTAATCGTGAGATCACTTTGTAATACACTTGTACACTGAGAGGAGTGTGTGATGAGAGTCGGGGATCGTCCCAAGAGGAGTGACGTCGGTTGACGAACCTAGGGAGAGGTTGTAACCGAGCACTTGAGGGAGACACGGCTAGGTCCAACACTTGTGAGGGTGTAGAGTGGGTTTGTAAGAGTGTGAGTTGTAGAGTTTTCAGTTAGCTAGAAAACCGAGTGTGTAGAAGTTCCGGCTTCCAAACCGGATTGTGAATGTGGATTTCTCCCCGAGAGTGGGGAGCGGAGATGTAGGACGGAAGGTCCGAACTCCGTGATCAATTGATTGTGTTTGAGTATGCTTTGGCGTTTATTCTTATTTGTGCTCATTGCTCATATCACCATTATCTCATTATTTACTTTGCCCACTATCTTGTTTATATTTATTTCACTCATGTGTTAATTTGTATATCCTTGCATATATCTCATAGTATATCTCATTGCTAGGATATATCTCATTGTTCATATTACTTATCCTAGCTCATATATCTTGTTGTATTTCATACTTGCTAGGATAACTTGTTAATTAGTTTTAATTGGTATAAAATCGGTTTAGATTAGCATAAGACTCTAATCACCCCTCCTCTAGGGTCTAGCAATAACTTCTGAGCTACTAAAGAAAATTGTTTATACAAGTTTACAAAAGTTTATCAATGGTTTAAGTTTGTTTTTAGTGTTTGTTTCAAGTTTTTTGTGAATAAAAAAGAGGAGATAATCTTTGTGTTTGAGCTTCATTCTATTCTCTCTCTCACTCTTGATCTATAGAGAAGTTTCTCTAAACTCTTTCTATCTTTATATTTATTTATTTGTTAATCATATTTTTAAAAGCTAGATTTATATTGAGTTTAGATTTATTTTACTCATTGCTTACACACACAACCATTTAGCTTTAGTATTTTCATACATAGTATATTTGGGTTGTGAGGTTGTGTCTTGAGAGTGAGCTTATTTGTGCTCTCATCCATATTAGAGAACAAATTATTGTATTGAGCTTTCAATGTGAGGATACACTTTGTAATACACTTGTACACGAAGAGGAGTGTGTGGTGAGAGACGGGGTCGTTCCAAGAGGAATGACATCGGTAGTAAAGCCTAGGGAGAGGTTGTAAATCCGAGTACTTGAGGGAGACACGGGCTAGAGACCAACACTTAGAGGGTGTAGAGTGAGATTGCAAGAGTGTTGATTGTAAAGTTTTCGTCGAGCTAGAAAACCGAATGTGATGTATTAACATTTTCGGGTAAGCGTTGAAAACCCAGTGTGATAGTAGATTTCTCCCCGAGAGTGGGAGCGGAGATGTAGGACGGAAGGTCCAAACCCCGTGATCATTCTTGTGTGTTTGAGTTTGGCTTATGCACTTATATTTTGTTTATCTCTATCGTCATTCTCTCATTGTCTAATTTATCCACTATATTGTTTGTATTTGTTTATAGTTTACTTACCCTTGTTTGTATATCCTTGCATATATATCTTGTTGCATATCTAAATTGCTATGATATGTTAATTAGTTTTTATTGATACTAAATCGGATTATATTAGCATAAACCCTATTCAACCCCCCTAGGGTTCTTTCCTAGTGGTATTAGAGTCTAATAGATAAGAACAAAAAATTTATTGGTGATTAATAAAAAACTAGATAAACAAAGTTTTATGATTCAACAAGATTTTAACAAAAGAACATAAATGATGCCCAATAGAAGTAAGGAAATCAAAAGGGCAAGAAACATTGAAAGTGTTGGATAAGTCGATAGCACCTCTGAACTTAAAGCGCATATTGAACCAAGTAATTAGTTAAGCATTAAACTATAAATATATTTAATGAACAAGAAAACACAGCTTAATAATTATATTAATAAGAAAAAGCACAACTTATGATAAATAACATAAAAAACTGTTTACAACATAATGCGAGGGGGAAAATAAATCTTTAAATAGCATTGCATAAACACCAAAAAATAAGATCATGTATTCTTTCTAAGTATTAACAGATCAATAAGAGTTCTACCCAATGCACAATGAAAAAAGGTACACACTGAAAATAATCTTTGGCTGCCAAATCAAATTGATACATACTCTTAAATATCAAGGATTCAAGAGAGAAAACACAAAATTAAGAGCTACAAATTGAACATAGGACATAGTCTTCAACTCTATAAGAAATAAATCTTTAAGTCTACAAACATTTGACAAACATAATCCGTTGTATGCCCGTGCACATACATATACAAGCTACATATGCTATAAACAATTCGACAAACTTTCCATATAATATAGTTCATAAATTATTATGTTAGTGCAGGAATTTAGCTTAGTAGGTGATGTGGTGGATTGAAGAGAATGGATGATCGTAATTTATAGTGTAGAGATGAAACGAGGTTATGTAAAGGAAAAATAAAAGAGTGATTAGTTAATTGGATCCATAACAAATACATTTAATTAAAAAAACTATGGAATCTGTAAGAGCCTAAGAAACTAATTAAATTCTATTATTACTGATGATTTGCAATTAAATTAAATTAATTTAAAACTCATTGAATGAGACATTGAGATAAATTAAATAAATAAAATTATTAAAGTAAAGTTAAAATTATTAAATTTGAGAGGGGTAAAAAGGATAATTAAAAGTTTAGCATCCCAATCCTCCTCTTTTATATGTAGTATAGATAGATAGATTTCAACTTCAATTACCATACCAACCACATAACAGAGATATTCAAAAAGATTCACAACAAACTTTGCAGAAAATTGATCAATAAAAAATAATAATAATAAAGAATTAGGATTTTGAATGTATCCTGATGCTGATTCACAAGAGATTTGATCTCGAAATGAAGAAAAGATCCCTACAAAATCCCTTAACATTTTGGCTTCCTCCCTACGTTCAAAATTCTGCAGCTCATTTAACAACTTTTAGTTAAACTTCCCAATTTTATGTTTCATGCACTCATCGCATCCACGAGACTTACTATAGTATAATCCATGATGGTTCAAAGGTATGGCATGATAAAATTTTTGATGCAACGCGAAAGTAGTAGCCTCGGAATCCACCAAGGGTGTTCTCTGAATCCACGAAGAACGATCTTCGAATCCACGAAGAACTTCGAATCCATGAAAAAAATGTTGAAAAGAGAAATTTTATTGATAAAAAATTATTCTCCTTTGGGGTTATATGACTCTTCTTAAATAGAAAAACAAATAAGAGTCCTAGTAAGACTAGAATTATAAAAATAGAAAGTATCAAATAAGACTCATAGTAAGACTAGAATTACAAAAAAAAAAAGTGTTAAATTCTATCCTAAAAAGACTCCTTATAATAGAGGAAACAAATCATGAATCAAAATTGATTTTGTTTCCTAATCTAATTTGACTCTAAAATTGAATTTATTTCCTAATCTATATTTCCTAATCTAAATACTCTAAAATTGAATTTATTTCCTAATCTATATTTCCTAATCTAAATAGACTCCAACTCAGATTAAGTGTCCTATATCAGTCCCCCTGCTTGAAAAGAGCTCGACCCCGAGCTTACACTTGCATGAATAGGTGTTTCTTCTGATAAATATTTTTCTTCTTTTGCAACGATTAACATCTGCCTTGTATTTAGTATTGATTTTCTCCGCTTGTTCTTTTACCTCCTCTGCTAGGACTTCTTTTGTATCAAACTTGTGTATTAATCTTTTTCATGACATGTGTATGTAACTGGCAGCATATGTCTCTGTAGTCAACATGAAAAACTCCTCCAAATATTTTCCTTTTTTGCTTCTCATATTCTAGTGTCGGCGATATCATCTCATCGTTGTTAAAATTATTGATGATCATTGCTTCCAAATAAGAATTTTCTCCCTCATACTCCATACATAATTCTTTCAACTTCTTTGCCTTGAGCTCTCCACCAAACAATTCACACATACCATCAATTGCCTCGCTCTCTATTTTATCTTTCTCCTCCACCGGGAGAATATCAATATGTGTAACATCACTCATGATATTATGTAGAATATTCGTCTTCATTAAAATATCATCATCAGGAACCTCAGAATGAATCTTGATGGTGACAAAAGCTTCCTTTCCGGGGGTGAACGTCTTATTGTTAGCCACTAGAGAAGTCTTCTCCTTAGCAATCTTTGTCTTAAATGCCTTCGGTTTTACGATTGACATAATTGATGAAGTCTTTATTAGTTCTGTGAGAAGATAAAACGTGAGGGTGATTTCTTTTGTTCCCTGGACAAAGCCCAAGACGTGTGGGAGGCTAGCATGAGCTAGTGGATTTTGGAGGTAAACGCATGAAGGCTTGTGTGTGGGGACCACGAGAAGCATGTGAATGCAAAACCACGTGAAGTGATGAGTGAGGAGTGCAAAGGGGCAGAGAGCAGAAGAGCATTGGCGGCCGAGCAGGTGTTCGAAAGGGTTCTCGGCTGTGGTTTTTTTTTTCTGCTGTAGCAAAGAATTTCAAGAGGAGTTTTCTTTGTAATCCTTTTGTGCTTTTGTGAGAGATTAGAGAGTTAGTTTGAGGGTTTAGTTCGTGGGATTGTAAACCTTTTGTATTCTCTATCTAATAGTAGATCCCCCCTCCTTGCCCCGTGGACGTAGGCAGTTTGCCGAACCACGTAAATTTGGTTTGTTTGAGTTTGTGGCCATTGTAATAGTTTTTAGGATCTCTCGACAGGTCAGTCCTAGAACTGATGAGAGGAAGAGCCGATATCCCACTTTGTTGAGATATCCGCTTCAGATTCTTGTTTCCTTAGTGAGACAAGAATTCTTTTTGATCTTTCTCTCTTATTGTGCACCAGAAACTCTGCCGAAATTTTTGCTGCGCACAACAAGTGGTATCAGAGCCCAGATTCCAGATCTAGGGTTTGGTTGGAGGAGTAGATCAATTTGGAGGCCCGTTTAGGACATCGTTGGTGATAAAAGTAGGATCTTTTTGGTAAAGACTCTATCTTTCAGTTTTGGATCTATTCTTTGTTCGTTGGTGCGTAAGATGTCGGGGAAAGAAGGTGCTTCGGGTGTCGAGGGTGGTGCTTCTGGGGCGAAGACCATTCAGAGTTTGAATATCCACTCTACGAAGATAGATGTGGAGAACTTTAATGACTGGAGATGCGAGGTTTTGGATGCGCTGAACGCGCAGAATTTGGAGGATACTTTGGAGTTAGATGGCAAGCCAGATGAGATTGAAGAGAAGGTTTGGAAAAAGATGAATCGAACGGCGTGTGGTGTGATTAGGTCTTGTTTGACTCAAGATCTAAAATATGATGTGATGAATAAGACTTCTGCAAAGAAGATTTGGGAGATTCTCGAAGGCAAGTATTTGACCAAGAGAGTGGAAAATCGCTTGCATTTGAAGAGGAGACTTTATCGTTTCCAGTTGAAGAAGGGAACCTCCATTAGAGATCACATGAACCACTACACAAAGCTTCTTGCGGATTTGGCGAATGTGGATGTCAAGATTGAAGATGAGGACAAGACGTTGCTGTTATTGAGTTCCTTGCCCGACGAGGAATATGAGACCTTCGTTCTTACTCTGATTAATGGGAAGGCATTACTTTCGTATAGTGAGGTCACCGCTGCACTTGTGAATTATCAGCTTCGAAAGAAGGATAAGGAGGCTTCAGTTGAGCCGGTAGCGGAGGCGTTGGTCGCAAGAGGGAAGGGTCCAAACCGAAAGAATTGGAAGTCACAGTCTAGAGTAGGAAAAGATCAGTGTGCTTGGTGCAAGGAGACTGGTCATTGGAAGAAAGACTGCCCAAAGCTCGACGAATGGATGAAGAATAAGCAGAAGGGAAAAGGGAAGCAACCATCATCAGAAGCAAACATCGTATCGGATGGTAATAATTCTGACTCTTCTATTTATTCACTTTCTATCAGTCCTACAGATAGCTATTCGGAGGAATCTGAATGGATGTTGGATAGTGGTGCGACCTATCATGTGTGCCCTAGAAGGGAATGGTTCTCCAGTTTTGAGAAGCTGGATAGTGGTGTGGTGTACATGGCTGATAACCGTGCATGCCAGATCCTTGGGATAGGAAGAATTCGCATAAAAATGTTTGACGGGACTGTTAGAGAGTTAAACGGTGTGAGATATGTTCCTTCTTTGAGAAAAAACTTGATCTCGATTGGAGCTTTGGTTGGAGAGGGTCTGAAGGTTCGTGTTAAGGACATGGTTCTCGAGATTGCGAGAGACTCTCGTATTTTGATGAAGGGCGTCAGGAGAAATAACCTGTATTACTTGACTGGAGGTATAGTGGCAGGTGGAGAGCTGACGACTTCTGTTGATTCGACTAGACTGCGGCATTTAGGGCTTGACCATTCCAGTATTGATTCCTCACATAGATTGAAAGAGGGTGCGAAGACCTGCAATTTGAAGTCCAGTGAACATGTTGATGTGAGCAACAAGACCGAGGTGAAGTGTGGCACCTCTATTCACCGTGCTAAGGGTCGTTCTGGAGGAGTTCACGTGGATGTTTGGGGGCCTTCCAAGGGAGCATCATTGGGAGGTAATAGGCGTTTGGTTTCCTTTGTTGGTGGCTATTCTTTGGAGAAAGTCCTAGTAGTATCCAACAGATTGAAGAAGTGTGTGATAGACAGAAAGGTGAAGGTACTCCATTCTGGTGGGAGGTACAAGATGGACCTATTTCTGTATTGGAGCCGAGCTCACGGTATTTCGAGATACTTCGTTGGAAAGGAAATCTTGAAACAACTAGATAAGATGACAAATTTGGAGAACCATGCCTTGCTGGAGGAGGATCGGTGTTTGTGGTCGAGCAATGGTTTGCAGAAGAGTTTCTGGACAGAGGCTTCGACATATTTGGGTCATCCTATTAAAGAGTTGTCAACTGCTGTGATTGAAGGTAAAACTTCATTAGAAGATAGGTCTGGTAGTGTCACCTTGGTTTAAGCTTCGATAAGGGAGCTATTTGACTCTCAGCAGGTGGAGAGTTTTGAACAGAACTTAGAGGTATCGCAGCGGGTGGAGAATGATACTACTCCACATTGGGTGAAGATTACTCCAGATCATTCTGCATTGGTTGGGATTCCAGCTGAGGTGACACGGCGCGGAAGTCATTTGGATTCGGATGCAGATGATGAGTTGGGTTTTGACTCGAGTGCAGCTGATAGATGCAGTTTGGATATGACCATTGGTTCACCTCAGGTGGAGGTGTTTGAGACCATTGGAGGTGCTATCAGCCGCAGAGTTGATGATATTGGAGAAGGGTTGCGAACTCTTCTATTGGATTGAGGTCATTAGCGGACATTTGGGTGAACTACGTTCGGCTTGATTCCTTGGGCAAGAGGATACGTAGGCAATCTTTATGATGCAGCCGAGTTTTGGATTTTGATGGGGGTGAGATCGATTTGGTGAGTTGATACTGACATTTGGAGAGTGTTTGCATTCTCATTTGGGTTCTCAGAAGATAAAACGTGAGGGTGATTTCTTTTGTTCCCTGGACAAAGCCCAAGACGTGTGGGAGGCTAGCATGAGCTAGTGGATTTTGGAGGTAAACGCATGAAGGCTTGTGTGTGGGGACCACGAGAAGCATGTGAATGCAAAACCCACGTGAAGAGATGGAGAGCTGGGACAAACCGCGTGGGAGGCTATTGCCCAGCGGGTTTAGGAGTGCTTCGTGAAGAGATTGCCACAAACCGCTTAAAAGTTGTTGGTCCAGCGGATACAAAGAAGGCCCACCCGAAATAATTGTTTAGCTGCTATAAATACCCATGCTAGGGTCCTAGGTTTCGGAGTGCAGGAGCTAGGAGTTAATTGACGGCTGTCTTCATTGGCGGTGCAAAAGAGGAGTGCAAAGGGGCAGAGAGCAGAAGAGCATTGGCGGCCGAGCAGGTGTTCGAAAGGGTTCTCGGCTGTGGGTTTTTTTTTCTGCTGTAGCAAAGAATTTCAAGAGGAGTTTTCTTTGTAATCCTTTTGTGCTTTTGTGAGAGATTAGAGAGTTAGTTTGAGGGTTTAGTTCGTGGGATTGTAAACCTTTTGTATTCTCTCTCTAATAGTAGATCCCCCCTCCTTGCCCCGTGGACGTAGGCAGTTTGCCGAACCACGTAAATTTGGTTTGTTTGAGTTTGTGGCCATTGTAATAGTTTTTAGGATCCCTCGACAGGTCAGTCCTAGAACTGATGAGAGGAAGAGCCGATATCCTACTTTGTTGAGATATCCGCATCAGATTCTTGTTTCCTTGGTGAGACGAGAATTCTTTTTGATCTTTCTCTCTTATTGTGCACCAGAAACTCTGCCGAAATTTCCGCTGCGCACAACAAGTTCTTCCTCGGTGCTCTTCACAAATCTAGACTCTTTCTCAGAGATGAATTGAGGTTTCTTAATTTTCTTATAATCATAACTAGTTTGATGACTCTCTAAAAACATCCATGATAAAGGTCGTATGTCGTTCTGTTCAAGTTCTCGCTCCACCTTCTTCGCTAGACGAACCATAGCGGCTAAGGTGAAAGAATCTTTTAAAGACACTTGATAGTGCTTGTAGTTAGAAGGTAAGAAACAATCCCTCAATAATTTCTTCATCTTTTCCCACCTTTCGACCTTCGGCTTTCCTTGACGAGATCGATTCAGACAAACATATTCCCACCAAGCTGAAGCTCCACCTTTGAGTAGGTAGGCCACCAATTTTAACTTACGCTCTTCTCGGATCCCTATATACTCAAAGAATATCTCTACTTCTGCAATCCATTCGAGGAAATTTTCGATATGAAGTTGCCCGTTGAAAGATGGCAAATCCATCTTCATCTTGAAACATCCAGCGTCGTAATTATCCCTTCGTCGTCGGTCTCTACGATAAACACCGCGGCATGGGGGTGCATAGGGATCTTCCTTGCTGTCGGATTCATCATAAGGAGTCAGATCACGTCGTTGGCGACCATCAACGCGATTTTGAACTCCCATCGGGTTCAGACGCTCCACTGCCATCATAAGTCGCTCTATGACAGCCCTCATCTGATCACCATTGGTCTTCAGTTGATCTACGTCGAACCTCAGCACATCGAACTCAGTTCGAGGAATAGGGGCTTCATCACCTGCCATCAGGTCAGAGGAACAAGGTTCTGATACCAATTGACGCAGCGCGGAAGTAGTAGCCTCGGAATCCACCAAAGGTGTTCTCTGAATCCACAAAGAACGATCTTCGAATCCATGAAGAACTTCGAATCCACGAAGAAAATGTTGAAAAGAGAAATTTTATTGATGAAAAATTATTCTCCTTTGGGGTTACATGACTCTTCTTAAATAGAAAAATAAATAAAAGTCCTACTAAGACTAGAATTATAAAAATAGAAAGTATCAAATAAGACTCCTAGTAAGACTAGAATTATAAAAAAAAGTGTTAAATTCTATCCAAAAAAGACTCCTTGTAATAGAGAAAACAAATCATGAATCAAAATTGATTTTGTTTTCTAATCTAATTTGACTCTAAAATTAAATTTATTTCCTAATCTAAATAAACCTCAACTCAGATTATGTGTCCTACATCAATTTTGGAGACGTCCACCGAGAGGATGTTTTTTTTTAAACTTAAAGAGGCGTGGGAGTCTAATTTAGAAAAGCTATGATTAGAATCTTATATAATACAATTAAAGAAGCTTTAGGGTCTAATAGGGGAAAAAAAAAGCGTACCGCCACTTTTTGTTCAGCTCGCTTGGCTTTTGCCTGCCATCTGAAATGGCGCGAAGCGCAAGTCCCTCACGAGTCACCACTGGCTCTGTCGTCAAACTAGTTGACAAAACAAATTAACAAAGCATCCAACTTTTCCACTAAATTCCAAACACTGACAAACCAACAGGTGTCAAACAACAAAACCCAAAAAACTAAAACAAAAGTAAAACAACGCGAGCACAAATGCATCGTCTAGGATTTATACCCCCATTACTTCCCCAGCACCCTCTCTCTCTCTCTCTCTCTCTCTGTGTGTGTGTGTTATTTGCTCAAATGGGCAAGCCCAAGCTCATGTCAATGGCAGCCCCTTCTTTTTTCAAGGTCATGTTCGGCGATTTCAGAACCAAATTGGTAAAACCCACCTCACCGTTGCGTTATCTTTCCCCCCGATTTATTTATCTCTATTTTTTATTTTATTTTTGATTTTTGATTCAGAAGATCCCGCCGTGTTTCAAGAAACATCTTGGAAAGTCAATCATGCAGAGGTCGGTGCTTCGGAGCTCGGCAGGCCGAGAATGGGAGATCAAGATGGGGACTGTCGATGAGCAGATTTTCTTTCAGGATGGATGGGACCGCTTTATATCGAATAATTCGATTAATTTGGGAGATTTCTTGGTTTTCTTTTATGATGGTGATGTGGGTTTTGATGTTAAGATCTACGGGACGAGTTGCTGCGAGAAAAGAGATGAATTTGATGTGAAGATCGAAGCAGAGTCAGAAGAAGATTATGACGCTAAGAGACCAACGAAAGTCATTAGAAGAAAGGCCAAAAAGATCACAGTAGACAAGCCGGAAGGGAGCGGTGAGTGATTTGTGATGGTTGTTATGTTTTACAAATTGGACACTTCGCAAATAATCATCTACATCTTCTTCAGTAGCACTTATCACCCCTCGACTAGTTCATTTATTGGCACTTCGCCTTGGGGTCGAACATTTGAGAAGTGCAAATCGAAGATAACCTCATTCTCCCCAACAAGTTTAAAAGGGTTAAATTGTTGATAGACCCCTGTACTATCGGGGTCCTGTTGTTGCTCTGTAGTTCTATTGTTGCAAATAGCCTTCCTTGGTGAAAATTTTCTTCTCTTTTTACCCTCAAAATTATTATTTTTGGACTAATAGATCTCTTGAGGGTTGAAGTGTAAAAAAAAGAGTTCACTCCAGGCTCTATCTACATTTGGATAATATCATAGGCAGCGACGGAGCCATAAACTTTATCTTGGGGGCCAATATACATAAGTGTCTCTTATTTATTTCATATAAAAAAACAATACTGATGTCCCACCATTTTTCTTTTCCATACAAAGATATTCATGATAGAATCCACACGTAATAAGTCACACCGTATATAAAACAATAAAACAAATAGAAGTATGTAAGAAACCACTTTCAAGTCTGAATAATGTCACACACATCATCACTTGTTTTGATAACTAGCTAAAAGCTTGTTAAACTCTTAAATAACAAGAAAATAAAATTAATTAAGAAGTGAGTCATCCATAGAGGTCATGGGAAGTCCAAAATTGAGGGAGGCCAAGCTCCTGCCCACGCCACAACCCCACCCAACCCCCAAAAGAAAGGGGGGAAGTGTATGTAGCTCCTCAAAAATAGAAATATAGCAATAGTATAAGCGGTCTATCTGCAGTTAACCCAAATTGAAAATTGAGGGAATTACAACTGTTAGTAAATTACTTGAGGAGTCATGAAGCGCTACTGAAGGTATAAATAAGGGTGTTATCTGCAATTTACGCTTACAAATTTGTTGATAGCGTTTATTTCGTGATGGTATTTATTTTTTGACTTTGTTGTTTGTAGAAACGTGCTATAAGATTTTTAGAGGGGCGAAGGTGAGTGACAAGGCTATGAAAGCTGCATGTGCCTTCAAGAGTCCTCATCCTCACTTCGTTACTACTTGCAAGAGCACACCCAGCTGTTACATGGTTGGTTGACTTATTCCTTAATATCTGTAATTGTATTTGTTAAATAGTCAAAGTTCTTTCTATTTGTGCCTTTCATTCTTTTTGATAGCTACGTTAGACCAAAAGGCCCTTGCCACTACACACAAACTCTAAAATTTTAGTGAGGTTCAGTTTTATAATTTTGTACTTTAACATGTTTCCGGAGGTTGAGCACTCTTTTAGGGGACGAAACTTGGACTCATGGAGTAGTATCTTTTCTTTAATCCACTTCAAATTCATGCCCAATAAGACTTGTATATGGGTTGCTCTGATACCATGTCAGAGGTTCATTCCATTGCACCAAACCTCTTCGTATGGGAGAATCTTTCTTGATCCTAGAGATCTCTTCTTCTTAACCCCATTGAAGAATTACAGGAAATCAACAAAGGAATCAGCAGGTAGAAGCCAGACAGATCAGCGGTCGACCGCCGCGATCGACCGCCAACGTGCACAAAGCCTACTGGGAATCGGAGCTGGTGGCGGTCGACCGCGAGACCTGTGAGGTCGAGCGCCGCGGTCGACCGTCGATGATCTGGGCTGGACCTTTCGGTTTTTGACCCGTTTCGTTTCTGAGTTGTATATAACTCAGAACCTGATTGTTTAGGGTTATGCAAGAACGAATTTGAGCAGCCTTGAAGAGAGAATAGTTGCATCCAATTGTGGGAAAGTTGAGAGAGATCAAGAGCTTTGTTTTAGGGTTTGATCTGAGAGATTTGTAACTCTACTTGTATTCTTTGATTTCTAATAGTAAGAACTCCCCCCCTCATTGCCTCGTGGACGTAGGCAACTTGCCGAACCATGTAAAATTACTTATTCTTGTTTTTGGTTGTGTTTGCATATTAGTTGTGATTAGTTCGAGTTATTGTTCGTGTTGCTCAGAAAGCTTCCGCCGCGCACAACAATTGGTATCAGAGCTAGATCGATAACATGGGAGATGCAAGCACGTCAGGTTCGTCTCTTACAAAGGCGATACAGAGTCTGAGCATCAATAACACAAAGATTGATGTTCCGAAGTTCGACGGCAAGATCAATTTTGGATTGTGGAGGTGTCAGGTGATGGATGCCTTGGATGCACAGAATTTGGAGGAGACTCTTGAGTTAAAAGAGAAACCCACAGAGTTGGAGGATAAGGTTTGGAGAAAGATGAACAGTAGAGCTTGTGGTGTTATTAGGTCATGCTTGACGCCGGATCTTATTTACGATGTTATGAACGAGACGTCGGCGAAGAAGATGTGGGAAACACTCAATGAGAAATATCTTACGAAGAGCATTGAGAATCAGCTTCACTTGAAGAAGAGATTTTATCAGTTCAAGATGAAGAGGGGAGTTTCCATCAGGGAGCATGTCAACAACTTTACTAAGATACTTTCAGATATGGCCAATGTTGATATTATAGTTGAGGATGAAGACAAGGCGATGCTACTTCTGTGTTCGTTGCTCGAAGATGATTATGGTACGTTCGTTCTCATTATGATCAATGGAAGAACTACAATCAGCTACAAGGAGGTGACCTCAGTTTTGATGAATTATGAGTTGAGGAAGAATGATGGTGAACCCTCCGAGAAGGTATCGGGAGATGCATTAGCAGTTCGAGGCCGAAATCCAAACCGTCACCAGTTCAACCGCTCAAAGTTAAAGAATAGGAGTACCTATAAGAGTGTTGGTAGAAATCAATGTCGGTATTGTAAAGAAAAAGGATATTGGAAGATTGACTGCCCAAAGTGGAAAGAAAAAGCCGGGAAGAATAAGAAGAAAGCTGCACAAGCTTCAGAAGTGAATGTTGCAAAAGCTATTGGTGAGCATTCAGATTCAGATTCTTCAGGCTATTCATGCCCTGCGTTACCGTCAGTTTGCTATGCGGATTTCACGGAGTGGATGATGGATTCGGGAGCTACATATCACATCTGTCCTAAGAGGGAGTGATTTTCTAACTTTGAGGAGCTGGAAAGAGGGGATGTCGTGCTTATGGGTAATGACCACGTATGTCCTATTGGTGGTATTGGTTCAGTCCGGATTAGGATGCATGATGGTTTAGTGAGGAAATTGAAGGAAGTGAGGTTCGTGCCACAGTTGACGAAGAACATCATTTTTCTTGGGACTTTGAAGGCAGCAGGATATCGAGTGATCTTAGAGGATGCTGCAGTGAAGGTCACAAAGGGTTCTATGATGGTGATACGAGGTGTAAGGAAAAACAACCTATACTACTTGAAGGGCAAGACAATTACAGGGGGTCTGGCAGCTTCTATTACTACAGAGGAGGACACTACCACCTTATGGCACATGAGACTTGGACACACAGGTGATAAGTCCCTACAGTCATTGGCAAAACATGGGCTATTGAAAGGTGCTAAGACCTGCAAGATGGAGCTGTGTGAGCACTGTGTACTGGGAAAGAAGACTAGAGTGAAGTTTGGCACCGCTGTTCATAACACCCGAGGTACTTTGGATTACATTCACACAGATATTTGGGGTCCTTCTAAGAACACATCTCTTGGGAGGGCCAACTATTTTATCACTTTCATTGATGACTATTACAGGAGGAATTGGGTATACCCGATAAAGCATAAACATCAGGTTCTGGATATTTTTATGGAGTGGAAGAAGAAAATGGAGCTGCAGACAGGTAGAAAGGTGAAGACTCTACGTTCAGATAACGATGGAGAGTACAAGAGTGATCTGTTTCTGCAGTTTTACCGGGATCACGGTATTAGAAGACACTTCACAGTTCGAGAGACACCGCAACAGAATGGGGTGGCTGAGAGATTGAACCGTACCTTGTTGGAGAAGGTGCGGTGTATGATGACACAGAGTGGATTGCCTAGATCCTTTTGGGCCGAGGCGGTAGTTTATGTGAGCCATCTCGTGAACAGGTTGCCGTGCACTGCGATAAACGGGAAGACTCTTTTGGAGCGTTGGTTTGGTTCGGTGGCTAGTGACTATGAGTCGCTTCGGATATTCGGGTGTCCAGCTTATTATCATGTCAGTGATGGTAAATTAAATCCGAGAACGAGGAAAGCAGTCTTTGTGGGATTTAGAGATGGAGTCAAAGACTTCAAGTTATGGGATCCGCAGGACAAGAAGATAGTTATTAGCAGAGATGTCATGGTCGCATATGTATTATCAGTGGAGATCGTTGACGATATGGTTTCAGTCACATTCAGGGAGGCAGAGTCTAGTCCCGATTCGATCAGGTGGAGGAAAGCTATGGAGGAGGAGATGCGGTCTCTTCAGAAGAACGATATTTGGACATTTGCACATCTACCTAAGGGTAAGAAGGCTATAGGTTGCAAGTGGGTATATGCGAAGAAGGTGGGATCTTCTATTGGGGACATAAGGTTCAAAGCCAGATTGGTTGCCAAGGGATATGCACAGCTTGAGGGCATTGATTACAACGAGGTATTTTCACCCGTTGTGAAGCATTCGTCTATACGGATTTTATTGGCGTTGGTGACACAGTTACAGTTAGATTTGGATTTGGTCCAGATGGATGTGAAGACAGCCTTTCTACACGGTGATTTAGATGAGGAGATCTACATGACACAACCACAGGGTTTCAAAGCTGCAGGAAAGGAAAATTTGGTTTGTAAGCTGAAGAAGTCTCTTTATGGTTTGAAGCAGTCACCAAGACAGTGGTATAAGAGATTCGACGGCTTTATGATTGGCCGAGGGTACACGAGGAGCCCATATGACCCATGTGTTTATATGCACAAGCTACAGGATGGTGAGCTCATATATTTGCTTTTATATGTTGATGATATGCTTATTGCTTCCAGGAATTCTTCAGCTATTCGAAAGCTGAAAAAGGAGTTATCATCCGAGTTTGAGATGAAGGATCTTGGAGAGGCAAAGAAGATATTGGGTATGGAGATCGAGCGAGACAGGGTGAAGGGGAAATTGAAGCTTACACAGAAGAGCTACTTGCAGAAGATGTTGAAGAAATTCAGCTTTGATGGCAATGCAAAAGCAGTTAGCACACCATTGGCTCCCCACTTCAAGCTTTCAGCGTTGATGTCACCTGTTTCAGTTGAGGACAGAGATTATATGTCGAAGGTCCCATATGCTAGTGCAGTAGGTAGCTTGATGTATGCGATGGTGTGTACGAGGCCAGATTTGTCACAGGCCGTGAGCATGGTATCGAGATACATGCATGACCCCGGGAAGGGTCACTGGGAGGCCGTGAAGTGGATTCTACGGTATGTTCGAGGCACCGTGGATGTTGGTTTAGTGTTTCAGAAGGATGAGAAGGACGGGCAGGCTTGTATTGGTTATGTGGATTCAGATTATGCTGGAGATCTTGACAAACGCCGGTCTACGTCAGGTTATGCTTTTACATTGGCAGGTGCACCTGTATGTTGGCGTTGCACGCTTCAGTCCACAGTGGCTCTCTCTACTACAGAGGCAGAGTATATGGCAGTTACTGAAGCTATTAAGGAGGCTTTATGGTTGCGTGGATTATTGGAGGACTTGGGGATTGCACAGGAGACTATTCATAAACGGGAAGACTCTTTTGGAGCGTTGGTTTGGTTCGGTGGCTAGTGACTATGAGTCGCTTCGGATATTCGGGTGTCCAGCTTATTATCATGTCAGTGATGGTAAATTAAATCCGAGAACGAGGAAAGCAGTCTTTGTGGGATTTAGAGATGGAGTCAAAGACTTCAAGTTATGGGATCCGCAGGACAAGAAGATAGTTATTAGCAGAGATGTCATGGTCGCATATGTATTATCAGTGGAGATCGTTGACGATATGGTTTCAGTCACATTCAGGGAGGCAGAGTCTAGTCCCGATTCGATCAGGTGGAGGAAAGCTATGGAGGAGGAGATGCGGTCTCTTCAGAAGAACGATATTTGGACATTTGCACATCTACCTAAGGGTAAGAAGGCTATAGGTTGCAAGTGGGTATATGCGAAGAAGGTGGGATCTTCTATTGGGGACATAAGGTTCAAAGCCAGATTGGTTGCCAAGGGATATGCACAGCTTGAGGGCATTGATTACAACGAGGTATTTTCACCCGTTGTGAAGCATTCGTCTATACGGATTTTATTGGCGTTGGTGACACAGTTACAGTTAGATTTGGATTTGGTCCAGATGGATGTGAAGACAGCCTTTCTACACGGTGATTTAGATGAGGAGATCTACATGACACAACCCCAGGGTTTCAAAGCTACAAGAAAGGAAGATTTGGTTTGTAAGCTGAAGAAGTCTCTTTATGCTTTAAAGCAGTCACCAAGACAGTGGTATAAGAGATTCGACGGCTTTATGATTGGCCGAGGGTACACGAGGAGCCCATATGACCCATGTGTTTATATGCACAAGTGTTCGCGGGAAAAACCGTTGCTTTCTTCATTAATGATTCCATTGTACACTCTTGTAATAGTCTATCGATTACAAAGATCCGGTCTTTTTATAAGATCCGGTTACAACGAAAATCAAATTGAAAAGAAATGAAAATTACAACTTTGTTTCCTTGTTTGTCGAACTAATCGCGAGCTCCTGTTTTTCGGTCGCTCGCTTTTGTGGGTTCTTTGCCTGCGCCGGGGTTGTTTACCGTGGACCACCGCGCGATCTAGATCCGGTCGGATCTACGCAGTACAACGGGTATTATTTCACCAAGGAAATAATAGCCGGGGAGGATTGTTTCACTAAGGAAACAATCGTCCAAGTCTCGGGATCTAAGACCAATCTTAGATCCGGAGTGTAGCAACGTAGATCTGAGATCCGGTCCTCTCGAACTCCTGCCTTATTTGGCGTTGATGATCGTCGAGCACCAGATCTGGATGTGCAAGTCCTCGAAGTCCCAAAGCTTGAATCTTGTTAAGTTCTGAGTCTTGAGTTTAGCAGGGCTTCGCCTCTCCAAAATTTCCAACCCTTCAACAAATGAACCAAGGGGGCCTATTTATAGGCTCCCTTTACTATGCCCGCGAAATGACTATAGTTCTCCACAACCGGTTCAGTGTTAACGAGCGACGATGTGATTAGGCAGTAAATCTGATTCCTGATTTGGCAGTAAATCTGGATCCTGATTAGGCAGTAAATCTGATTCCTGTTTTAGCAGTAAATCTGGATCCTGATTAGGCAGTAAATCTGGATCCTGATTAGGCAGTAAATCTGATTCCTGATTTGACAACTGTCGGCCACCTCTGGGTGTTGTGGTTTTTGCCGTTTTTTCCGGTCTCGTGATTCGGTTGATTTAGATCCCGATTTGGCAGTAAATCTGATTCCTGATTTGGCAGTAAATCTGGATCCTGATTAGGCAGTAAATCTGATTCCTGATTTGGCAGTAAATCTGGATCCTGATTAAGCAGTAAATCTGTTTCCTGTTTTAGCAGTAAATCTGGATCCTGATTAGGTAGTAAATCTGGATCCTGATTAGGCAGTAAATCTGGATCCTGATTAGGCAGTAAATCTGATTCCTGATTTGGCAGTAAATCTGGATCCTGATTAGGCAGTAAATCTGATTCCTGATTTGGCAGTAAATCTGGATCCTGATTAGGCAGTAAATCCGATTCCTGATTTGGCAGTAAATCTGGATCCTGATTAGGCAGTAAATCTGATTCCTGATTTGGCAGTAAATCTGGATCCTGATTAGGCAGTAAATCTGGATCCTGATTAGGCAGTAAATCTGGATCCTGATTAGGCAGTAAATCCGATTCCTGATTTGGCAGTAAATCTGGATCCTGATTAGGCAGTAAATCCGATTCCTGATTTGGCAGTAAATCTGGATCCTGATTAGGCAGTAAATCCGATTCCTGATTTGGCAGTAAATCTGGATCCTGATTAGGCAGTAAATCCGCTTCTGAGTTCGAGTCCGAAACTGATCTTGATTCGATCGTGATTCGTCCGAGTTTGTCCTTGGTTGGATCACTCGTTGACTCTTTAACACTTGGCTTGATTCCAAATGCGAACGGATGTATTCCGTTGCTTGCGTGCGATTCGTCGATCTCGTCGCCTCGTTGGTTCGTCGGTTTGTGCCGAGCTGTGCTAAGGGACCTATAAGCAATTTTATATGCCTACAGATACCCCCTCCAAAGTATTTCAGTCTCGTTCTTTTATAGAAGAGTCTGGAATACTTTGGATATGATTGTCCCCACCTTCAGTCGGTGTAACGGGACCTTGGAATGGCTTCTGTTCTTGATTCCTTCAATCCTTCAGGCTATTCGGTGCTTTGTCGAATGTCTGTAAGGGTTCCGGTGCTGCATTTATTGTCTGACCGTTGTCGGAAATTCGAACTTGAAGTCAATTCCTGGTTTTCTGATTTTTAGCTCGTGCTTGTTGGTTGAACACAGAACTGACCCTCGACTGTCGGCGTTGAGTCTTTATTTGCGACGCGTTGTCCGGCGTAGTGTTGTTGAGTTATCCTTAAGAATGAAAATATTCTCCAGGAACTTCTCAACCAACAATAGGGAATAGTTTATACTCGTATACCTTATTGGAGTATTAAGAAGCAGTTTAACCTCATGCACTGTTGGAGGATTGAGGAGCAGTTTATACTCATATACTCTTCGGAGTGTTAGTTCTTTCATTGCAACGCATTGATAGGCGTTGACCTAGGGTTACGCGTTGTCCGGCGTTGACCTAGGGTTTTGAACGTCGTACGTTGATTTTTTGATCGCAACGCATTGACTGGCGTTGACCTAGGGTTACGCGTTGACCGGCGTTGACCCTAGGGTTTCGAACGTCGTACGTTGAATTTTTGCTCGCAACGCGTTGACTGGCGTTGACCTAAGGTTACGCGTTGTCCGGCGTTGACCCTGGGGTTTTGACCGTCGTACGTTGACCTTTTGATCGCAACGCGTTGACTGGCGTTGACCTAAGGTTACGCGTTGTCCGGCGTAGACCTTAGGGTTTTGAACGTCGTATGTTGCTCAGGTCACGAGACCAACTAAAGAAGCTGATGCGTCAGTGACTTTCGTATTTATAGGATTTTTGGCAAACCCTCAGCCATTAACGGGTTTGATGAGCCTTTACCGACTACCGTTTGAGTCGGGCTAGCATGCGGATTGTTTAAGTCCGTTCCGCATGTGACGTTACGCTAAAAGAGTTAACCCTTTTAGTGCTACGATATTGAATACGTAGACTTCGTCTTTCTTACGGGAATAGACTACCCGGCGACGCGTGTTAGGCGTTGACTTTAGGATTTTTGGCTAATCCCCAGCCTTCAACGGATTTGATTAGCCTTTACCGACTACCGTTTGAGTCGGGCTAGCATGCGGATTGACGAAATCCGTTCCGCATGTAACGTTGTGCTAAGAGAGTGAATTCTCTTAGACTTTGTGCTATGATGTTGAATACATAGGCTTCGCCATTGTTACGGGAATAGGCTACCCGGCAACGTGTATTAGACGTTGACTTATCCCTACTTAGGCTTCGGGATGAGATACCCCAGAATCGAACTCTGGTGTCTTTTTCAATCGGTAAAAGACTAAACCGGCGACACGTGTTAGGTGTCGACATATCCTTTCTTAGGATTCAGGATGACATTCCCCATGCGTGTAAGGCATGGATTTTGGTGTTATTAATAACAACCTGTCACAATGTTGAATATGTGAACGGGTGTTCTTTTCAACGGTTTAAGAACTAACCGGCAGCGCGTGTTAGGCGCAGACTTATCCCTGCTTAGGATTCGGGATAAACTTCCATACCTGTGAGGCACA
>NC_033800.1:128148636-128176390 GCF_001876935.1 Asparagus officinalis
AACAAATGAACCAAGGGGGCCTATTTATAGGCTCCCTTTACTGTGCCCGCGAAATGACAACTGTCGGCCACCTCTGGGTGGCCGCGAAATGACAACTGTCGGCCACCTCTGGGTGGCCGCGAAATGACAACTGTCGGCCACCTCTGGGTGGCCGCGAAATGACAACTGTCGGCCACCTCTGGGTGGCCGCGAAATGACAACTGTCGGCCACCTCTGGGTGGCCGCGAAATGACAACTGTCGGCCACCTCTGGGTGGCCGCGAAATGACAACTGTCGGCCACCTCTGGGTGGCCGCGAAATGACAACTGTCGGCCACCTCTGGGTGGCCGCGAAATGACAACTGTCGGCCACCTCTGGGTGGCCGCGAAATGACAACTGTCGGCCACCTCTGGGTGGCCGCGAAATGACAACTGTCGGCCACCTCTGGGTGGCCGCGAAATGACAACTGTCGGCCACCTCTGGGTGGCCGCGAAATGACAACTGTCGGCCACCTCTGGGTGGCCGCGAAATGACAACTGTCGGCCACCTCTGGGTGGCCGCGAAATGACAACTGTCGGCCACCTCTGGGTGGCCGCGAAATGACAACTGTCGGCCACCTCTGGGTGGCCGCGAAATGACAACTGTCGGCCACCTCTGGGTGGCCGCGAAATGACAACTGTCGGCCACCTCTGGGTGGCCGCGAAATGACAACTGTCGGCCACCTCTGGGTGGCCGCAAAATGACAACTGTCGGCCACCTCTGGGTGTTGTGGTTTTTGCTGTTTTTTCCGGTCTCGTGATTCGGTTGATTTAGATCCCGATTTGGCAGTAAATCTGATTCCTGATTTGGCAGTAAATCTGGATCCTGATTAGGCAGTAAATCTGATTCCTGATTTGGCAGTAAATCTGGATCCTGATTAGGCAGTAAATCTGATTCCTGATTTGGCAGTAAATCTGGATCCTGATTAGGCAGTAAATCTGATTCCTGTTTTAGCAGTAAATCTGGATCCTGATTAGGCAGTAAATCCGATTCCTGATTTGGCAGTAAATCTGGATCCTGATTAGGCAGTAAATCCGATTCCTGATTTGGCAGTAAATCTGGATCCTGATTAGGCAGTAAATCCGATTCCTGATTTGGCAGTAAAAGTATGCCTTTGGTTGGATGACTCGTTGACTCTTCGAACACTTGGCTTGATCCCGCACGCGAATGGACGTATTCCGTTGTTTGCGTGCAATTAGTCAATCTCGTCGCCTCGTTGGTTTGTCGGTTCGTGCCGAGCTGAGCAAAAGGGACCTATAAGCAATTTTATATGCCTACAACAAGCTACATGATGGTGAACACATATATTTGCTTTTATATGTTAACGATATGCTTATTGCTTCCAGGAATTCTTCGGCTATTCGAAAGTTGAAAGATGAGCTGTCATCCGAGTTTGAGATGAAGGATCTTGGAGAGGCAAAGAAAATATTAGGTATGGAGATCGAGAGAGACAGGGTGAAAGGGAGTTTGAAACTTACACAGAAGAGCTACTTGCAGAAGATGTTGAAGAAATTCAGCTTTGATGGCAATGCAAAAACAGTTAGCATACCATTGGCTCCCCACTTCAAGCTTTCAGCGTTGATGTTACCTGTTTCAGTTAAGGACAGAGATTATATGTCGAAGGTCCCATATGCCAGTACAGTAGGTAGCTTGATGTACGCGATGGTGTGTACGAGGCCAGATTTGTCACAGGCCGTGAGCATGATATCGAGATACATGCACGACCCCGGGAAGGGTCATTGGGAGGCCGTGAAGTGGATTCTACGGTATGTTCGAGGCACCGTGGATGTTGGTTTAGTATTCCATAAGGATGAGAAGGATGGACAGGATTGTATTAGATATGTGGATTTTGATTATGCTGGAGATCTTGACAAACGCCGGTCTACTTCAGGTTATGCTTTTACATTAGCAGGTGCACCTATATGTTGGCGTTGCACGCTTCAGTTCACAGTGGCTCTCTCTACTACAGAGGCAGAGTATATGGCAGTTACTGAAGCTATTAAGGAGGCTTTATGGTTGCATGGATTATTGGAGAACTTAGGGATCGCTCAGGAGACTATTCGGATATATTGTGATAGCATGTCGGCTATCTATTTGGCGAAGAACCAGGTTTATCATGCGCGCACGAAGCACATCGACGTCAGATTCCACTTTATACGTGACGTATTGGATGATGGAAACGTCATATTAGAGAAGGTCCACACGAATGACAACCCTACAGATATTTTGACCAAAGTTGTTTCAGGAGTAAAATTTGGTCATTGTATGAAGCTTTTGAACATCCTTCAGTGCTGAGGCCTTTGGAGGTCATTTGGGTGAACTACGTTCGGCTTGATTCCTTGGGCAAGAGGATACGTAGGCAATCTTTCAGATGCAGCCGGTATGATCAGTTGATTCAGATGGGGGGAGAGATCGCGTTTCAGCTCTAGATTGGTTCCCTGACTTGTTAAGGGACTATTGGATGATTTGGTGTCGGCTCAGTTTTTTGGTGGAAACATTTGCCGAGGTGGAGAATTGAAGAATTATAGGAAATCAGCAAAGGAATCAGCAGGTAGAAGCCAGACAGATCAGCGGTCGACCGACGCGGTCATCCGCCAACGTGCACAAAGCCTACTGGGAATCGAATAGTTGCATCCAATTGTGGGAGAGTTGAGAGAGATCAAGAGCTTTGTTTTAGGGTTTGATCTGAGAAATTTGTAACTCTACTTATATTCTCTGATTTCTAATAGTAAGAACTTCCCCCCCCCCTCCTTGCCCCGTGGACGTAGGCAACTTGCCGAACCACGTAAAATTACTTGTTCTTGTTTTTGGTTGTGTTTGCATATTAGTTGTGATTAGTTCGAGTTATTGTTCGTGTTGCTCAGAAAGCTTCCGCCGCGCACAACACCCATAGCTCCCGAGGGGAGATTTGCCACAAGCGCCACCATCGTGCTTCCCCTTGGAGCAATATCACAAACAATCTCGTTTTCTCTTCGAATATGAATGCACCACCACTGTTTTGATCTCTCGCATGCATCGTGCTCTCGTTGAAATTATAAGTGCCTCAGCTAATCATCCTTGGTTTTCTTTGTTCTCTATATCTTATGGGAACAACTCAACTTTGTATTGCTTCATAGCACAATCTTTTATTCGTATACAAAGCTTGTTTTTTTTTTCTTGATGTTGCTTGTGAAGCCTGTGTTCTCATTACTGCTTGCAATTTCTTGTTTTTTTTTTCATATGCCTTGCAAAACTTTTTTTTCTTGGATCTACGAATTTTTTTTTCTTGGGGTTGCTTGTGAAGCTTCTTTTTCTTGTTGTCGCTTGTGATGCTTTTTTTTTCTCAGAGTTGTCCTTGACATTAAAACTTTGTCAACAGTTGTTGAAATAACGGGGATACCATGATATTCAAGTCTTTTACAAGCTGGGCTTTACTAAGCATTTCGGTCAATGCTCAGCTTGATGGGGAGTATTAGAAGATCTTCTATGATTTTGTCATCTTTAAAGAGGAGTCCGGATTTGACGTATAAGTTAGTTAAACTTAGTGCCTTCTGCTTTAGAATTAGCCTTTATTAATTTATTTTCATATCAGAGTTCTCCTTTCATAATAATTCTACAAGGTGTATAAGTATGATGAACCACCCTCTTCTTAGTAACAAATGAAAAATATAAAATTATTTTCTTTGTTGTTTTTGGCTTTCAGAGAATTCCAGCAGGACTGGCTAAGAAATATAATCTCAATATGAAGAACTCAATAGACCTTCGAGATCCTCGGGGTACTTCATGGTCTGTAAAATTATCCACCTGGTGCGATGGGCGCCTATGTTTATCATCTGGTTGGTCAGATTTATACAAGGAAAACTGCTTGAAGGAGAGAGATGCTTGTGTATTGGAGTTTGTCCAAGGAGGCACTCTAGTAAATGTTCACATTTTTCGAGCTGCAGATCATATAGCAAAATCAATTCCTGGATCAGGTAAGGAGCTCTTCCAACTTTAATTTTCTATTTCAGTGAGAGTGGTATTTATCTTGCATAACATTATAACAAATAGCTTGCCGTTATTGATGTATTTCAAAATTGTATTTTAACTTCTAGTCCCACATTAGATATGGATCAAGGGTGATGCAGAATAGGACGATGGAGGGCGCACTAGAGGACAAAATAAGTGGGTCTAGTAGAAATCAAAAGTCACTATGTCAGTATAAGGCGAAATTCGCGCTGTCACTCGGAAATGGGCAAACGAGTAGGGCTCATAGCTTTGCCATGAGCACCACCATCTCCAGAGATCATGTACCCTAAGAAGGTTACCTGGTCAGCCAGAAAGTGACACTTCTTTGCATTTGCATACAACTTCTGTCCGCGTAGCAGTTCAAAGACCTATTTTAGATGAATCAGATGTTGCTCTACAGTGTACTGTGTGCGGATAGTGGGGGCCACCCACGTGCATGTGAACGTGGAGGGACCCACGTCCATGTGAGCACGAGAAACATTTGTGAGAGTTGAGTCGCGTGAAATATCGGGTCGGGTGAATTGTTTATTCGGACTGGATTTTTTCTAGGGCTGCAGCTATATATATATAGCTTGGCTTTAACCTAGTTTGGTGAGCCAAAAAGGTGCGGGTGCTTTTGGGCGGCTACGAAGACAGCAAAGAGGCTGGGTCTTGAAGGCGGTGGCAGAGAGTTGGAGGCGTGTGAGGAGATATTGGCGGCTGTGAATTTTTGCTGCGGGCGTGAAAAGCAAAGGCAGTCCCTTTTTTTGTTTCTTTTGAGAGAGAATTTGTAAGAGGGATTTGAGAGTTTGTTTGAGAGGGTTTAGAGTTTGTGAGATTGTAAACCCCAATTGTATCTCTCCCTCTAATAGTAGATCTCCCCCTCCCTGCCCCGTGGACGTAGGCTATTTGCCGAACCACGTAAAATTTGTGTTCTTGCCGTGAGACGCGCAGTCCTAGAGCTGACGAGAGGAAGAGCTGATATCTCACTTTGATGAGATATCTGGCTTTTTGGTTCTTGTTCCCTTTGAGAAACAAGAATTCCATTGTGATCTAATCTCTTGTTGTGCACGTTGCGCACCGGAGGTGCTGCCGAGATTTCCGCTGCGCACAACAAGTGGTATCAGAGCTCCGGGTTGGACTTGGGAGCTTGTTCGAAGGATTCGCTGAAGGATTCCTATTTGAAGATTAGATCGACAACATGGGAGAAACAAGCACATCGGGATCGTCTCTTTCAAAGGCGATACAAAGTCTGAGCATCAATAATACAAAAATTGATGTTCCGAAGTTCGACGGCAAGATCAATTTCGGTTTGTGGAGGTGTCAGGTGATGGACGCATTGGATGCACAAAATTTGGAGGAGACTCTTGAGTTACAAGAGAAACCCGCTGATATGGAGGATAAGGTTTGGAAGAAAATGAATAGTAGAGCTTGTGGAGTTATTCGGTCATGCTTGACACCGGATCTTATTTATGACGTAATGAACGAGACGTCGGCGAAGAGAATGTGGGAAACACTCAATGAGAAGTATCTGACGAAGGGCATTGAAAATCGGCTTCACTTGAAGAAGAGGTTTTACCAATTCAAGATGAAAAGGGGAGTTTCCATTCGGGAGCATGTTAATAACTTCACGAAGCTAATTTCGGATATGGCCAATGTAGATATCATGGTTGAGGATGAAGACAAGGCGATGCTACTATTGTGTTCGTTGCCGGAGGATGATTTTGGAACGTTTGTTCTCACTATGATAAATGGAAGAACTACGGTTAGCTACAAGGAGGTGACCTCAGCTTTGGTGAATTATGAGTTGAGGAAGAGTGATGGCGAACCCTCCGAGAAGGCATCGGGAGATGCATTAGCAGTTCGAGGCCGTGGTCCAAACCGTCGTCCAGGTGATCGCTCAAGATCGAAGTCAAGAGGTGGCCATAGAAATATTGGTAGGAATCAATGTCGCTTTTGCAAAGAAGAAGGACATTGGAAGAACGACTGCCCAAAGTTGAAAGACAAAGCTGGGAAGAATAAAGGGAAAGCTGTACAAGCTTCGGAAGTGAATGTTGTCAAGGCTAGTGACGACAATTCAGATACGGATTCTTCAGGCTATTCTTGCTCTGCATTACCGTCAGTTTGTTACGCTGACTCTACGGAGTGGATGATGGATTCTGGTGCTACATACCATATTTGCCCTAGGAGGGATTGGTTCTCCAGCTTTGAGGAGTTGGAAAGAGGGGATGTCGTGCTCATGGGTAATGATCACGTATGCCCTATTGGTGGTATTGGTACAGTACGGATCCGGATGTGTGACGGGGTGACTCGGGAGCTGAAAGAAGTGAGATTCGTTCCTCAATTGACGAAGAATATCATTTCGCTTGGAACTTTGGAGGCAGTTGGCTATAAGGTGATCTTGGAGAATGCAACTCTGAAGGTCACAAAGGGGTCCATGGTGGTGATGCGAGGTGTCAGGGAAAACAAACTTTACTACTTGAAGGGCAAGACAGTAAAAGGGGGTTTGGCAGCTTCGATTACCGCAGAGGAAGATACTACCAGATTATGGCACATGAGATTGGGACACACTGGTGATAAGTTCCTGCAGGTATTGGCGAAGCAGGGGCTATTGAAGGGTGCGAAGACCTGCAAGATGGAGCTGTACGAACATTGCATACTTGGGAAGAAGACAAGAGTGAAATTCGGCACCGATATTCACAATACCCAAGGTATATTGGACTATATTCACACAGATGTTTGGGGTCCTTCCAAGCACACATCACTTGGTGGGGCCAACTATTTTGTCACTTTCATTGATGACTATTCCAGGAGAAATTGGGTATACCCGATGAAGCATAAACATCAGGTCCTGGATATTTTTGTGGAGTGGAAGAAGAAAGTGGAGCTGCAGACAGGTAGAAAGGTAAAAACTCTTCGTTCAGACAATGGAGGAGAGTATAAGAGTGATCCGTTTCTGCAGTTTTGCCGGGATCACGGCATTAGACGACACTTCACAGTACGTGAGACACCGCAACAGAACGGGGTGGCTGAGAGATTGAACCGTACCTTGCTGGAGAAGGTGCGATGTATGATGACACAGAGTGGATTGTCAAGATCCTTTTGGGCCGAAGCGTTGGTTTATGCGAGCCATCTCGTGAATAGGTTGCCGTGCACTGCGATACAGGGGAAGACTCCATTGGAGCGTTGGTCTGGTTCGGTAGCTAGTGACTATGAGTCGCTTCGGATATTTGGGTGTCCAGCTTATTACCATGTCAGTGATGGTAAATTGAATCCGAGGGCGAGGAAAGCAGTCTTTGTGGGATTTAAAGATGGAGTTAAAGGCTTCAAGTTATGGGATCCACAAGACAAGAAGATAGTTATTAGCAGGGATGTCATATTTGACGATGTCATATTTGACGAGGCGTACATGATGAAGCTTCAAGTTCCTCAGCAGGTGGAGGAAGACCAGACAGGAGAGATATCACAGCAGGTGGAGGATGATGTGACTCCACCCACTCCAGAGAACACTGTATCCATTGAGGCTCCTACAGAGGTGACACTGGGAGGAGATGAGAAGACAGATGGGCAGATACAGGATACAGTAGATCATGGGACTCAGGAACAGGGTCATGTTCAGAGGACCATTGCAGCAGATAGACCGAGAAGAGAGATTCGTCGGCCAGCTAGATATAACGATGTCATGGTTGCATATGCTTTATCAGCAGAAGTCGT
This sequence comes from Asparagus officinalis, assembly GCF_001876935.1. NCBI lineage: Eukaryota > Viridiplantae > Streptophyta > Magnoliopsida > Asparagales > Asparagaceae > Asparagus > Asparagus officinalis. The sequence goes on from NC_033800.1 coordinate 128,156,335, forward strand.
TGATAATTTGGTTCCTTTTACATTCAAGGAAGCAGAGTCAAGCTCTGATTCGATTAGGTGGAGGGAAGCCATGGAGGAGGAGATGCAGTCTCTTCATAAGAACGACACTTGGGAACTTGCAAAGCTACCGAAAGGTAAGAAGGCTATTGGATGCAAGTGGGTGTATGCAAAGAAAGAGGGATCTTCTATTGGGGAAATTAGATTCAAAGCCAGATTGGTTGCCAAGGGATATGCACAGCTAGAGGGCGTTGATTACAACGAGGTATTTTCACCTGTTGTAAAGCATTCGTCGATTCGTATTTTATTGGCATTGGTGGCACAGCTGGATTTGGATTTGGTCCAGATGGATGTGAAAACAGCCTTTCTACATGGAGATTTAGAAGAGGAGATCTACATGACACAACCTATGGGGTTCAAAGCTGCAGGAAAGGAAGAATTGGTATGCAAGCTGAAGAAGTCTCTTTACGGATTGAAGCAATCACCGCGACAATGGTACAAGAGATTCGACGGCTTTATGATTGGCCGAGGGTACACGAGGAGCCCATATGACCCGTGTGTTTACATGCACAAGCTACAGAATGGTGAGTGTATCTATTTGCTGTTATATGTTGACGATATGCTCATAGCTTCCAGGAATACTTCAGCTATTAGAAAGTTGAAAAAGGAACTGTCATCCGAATTTGAGATGAAGGATCTTGGAGAAGCAAAGAAGATATTGGGTATGGAGATTGAGAGAGACAGGGTGAAGGGGAGGTTTAAGTTGACACAGAGGAGTTACTTGCAGAAGATACTGAAGAAATTCAGTTATGATGGCAATGCCAAGGCGGTGAGTACTCGATTAGCTCCCCACTTTAAGCTATCAGCTAAGATGTCACCTGTTTCAGTTGAGGACCGTGAATACATGTCCAAAGTTTCATATGCCAATGCTGTGGGTAGCTTGATGTATGCGATGGTGTGTACAAGGCCAGATTTGTCACAGGCCGTGAGCATGGTATCTAGGATACATGCACAACCCGGGAAGGGTCATTGGGAGGCCGTGAAGTGGATTCTACGGTATATCAAAGGTACCGTGGATGTTGGTTTGGTATTTCAGAAGAATGAGAAGAACAGGCAGGATTGTATTGGTTATGTGGATTCTGATTATGCTGGGGATCAGGACAAACGCCGGTCTACTAGCGGATATGTGTTTACACTAGCAGGAGCACCGGTATGTTGGAGATGCACACTTCAATCTACAGTGGCTCTCTCTACTACGGAGGCAGAGTATATGGCGTTGATTGAAGCTGTGAAGGAAGCTTTGTGGTTGCAGGGATTATTGGAGAACTTGGGGATCGCACAGGAGACCCTTCGGGTATATTGTGATAGCATGTCAGCTATCTATTTGGCGAAGAACCAGGTTTATCATGCGCGTACGAAACACATCGATGTCAGATTCCATTTTGTTCGTGACGTTTTGGATGAAGGAGACGTCATATTGGAGAAGATCCACACGAAGGACAACCCTGCAGATATGTTGACCAAAGTTGTTTCCGGAGTGAAGTTTGGTCATTGTTTGGAACTTTTGAACATTCTTCGGTGTTGAGGCATTTGGAGGCCATTTGGTTGAACTACGGACGGCTTGATTCCTTAGGCAAGAGGATACGTAGGCAATCTTTATGATGCAGCCGGTTTGGTGAGTTGATTTTGATGGGGGTGAGACTGTTTGGACTCTCGTTCGGGTTCTCGACTTGTTGTGGATTGAGTTTGTACTGGACACAACAAGTGGGACTTTTGGTTGCTTAGGTGTCGGTTCAGTTTTGAGAAAACTTCGCCGAGGTGGAGAATTGTGAACGTGGAGGGACCCACGTCCATGTGAGCACGAGAAACATTTGTGAGAGTTGAGTCGCGTGAAATATCGGGTTGGGTGAATTGTTTATTCGGACTGGATTTTTTCTAGGGCTGCAGCTATATATATATAGCTTGGCTTTAACCTAGTTTGGTGAGCCAAAAAGGTGCGGGTGCTTTTGGGCGGCTACGAAGACAGCAAAGAGGCTGGGTCTTGAAGGCGGTGGCAGAGAGTTGGAGGCGTGTGAGGAGATATTGGCGGCTGTGAATTTTTGCTGCGGGCGTGAAAAGCAAAGGCAGTCCCTTTTTTTGTTTCTTTTGAGAGAGAATTTGTAAGAGGGATTTGAGAGTTTGTTTGAGAGGGTTTAGATTGTGAGATTGTAAACCCTAGTTGTATCTCTCCCTCTAATAGTAGATCTCCCCCCTCCTTGCCCCGTGAACGTAGGCTATTTGTCGAATCACATAAAATTTGTGATTTGTAATAGCTTGTAGGATCCCTCGACGCGCAGTCCTAGAGCTGACGAGAGGAAGAGCTGATATCTCACTTTGATGAGATATCTGGCTTTTTGGTTCTTGTTCCCTTTGAGAAACAAGAATTCCATTGTGATCTAATCTCTTGTTGTGCACGTTGCGCATCGGAGGTGCTGCCGAGATTTCCGCTGCGCACAACAGTGCAAGCTGTGAAGAAAAAAAAAGTGTGAACGCGGTTTCAATTTGTTTCCGCGTGAAGCCGGCCCACGAACCAAAGCCTCCCTATATAAACAATATTTTATTAGGGTTTTAGGTGAGGCATTGAGGGCTTGAGTGCGGGAGAACAAAAAGCAAGTGCAGGAGGAATTTGCGGCTGCGGCTTCGTGCAAACAAGAAAAGTTGACGAAGCAGGCACGGGGCTTTGGTGAAAACGCAGAGCAAAGAGGAGTTTTATGTGCAGGCTTTTGGTTTCTTTTGTAGAGAGATATTGTGAGGGATTTGAGAGTTTGTGTGAGGGTTTAGATTGAGGGATTGTAAACCCTAGTTGTATTCTCTCCCTCTATTAGTAGATCTCCCCCCTCCTTGCCCCGTGGACGTAGGCAATTTGCCGAACCACGTAAAAATTGGTTGTACTGCTTTTGTGTGATTTGTAATAGCTTTTAGGATCCCTCGACAGGTCAGTCCTAGAACTGATGAGAGGAAGAGCCGATATCTCACTTGGTTGAGATATCCGCTTCAGATTCTTGTCTCCTTGGTGAGACGAGAATTCTTATTGCGATCTGACTCTCTTGTTGTGCTGCTGAAGTGCTGCCGAAATTTTCGCTGCGCGCAACAAGTGGTATCAGAGCCCAGATTTCAGATCTAGGGTTTTTTAGTGGAGGAAGATTCTTGTGTGAAGCTTAGTTCTTGGAGTTCTCGGCTTCGGTGGAGATAGCATTAGGAGTTGCCGTTGGAGATTTCGCTTTCCTCGTGTGGATAGGAGATCTATTTGGAATCCGATCTAGGGTTCAGTTGGGTGGTTCCTAATTCTATCAAATTGAGTTGTCGTTGGAGATTTCGCTTTCCTCGTGTGGATAGGAGATCTATTTGGAATCCGATCTAGGGTTCAGTTGGGTGGTTCCTAATTCTATCAAATTTGTTCTTTCTCTACAATTTGAAGTTAGTTTGCAATGGGAGAAGAAGGTGAAAGCAGCAAGTCGATGGCGAGTACAATACAAGTTGGTTTTCAGAATACTAAAATTAGTGTGGTGAAGTATGACGGCAAAATCAACTTTGGTTTGTGGATGAGCGACGTACAGGATGCGCTCAATGCTCAGAATTTGGAAGAGACCATTATGGTCCACGAGAGGCCACCTAAATATGATGAGCCGGTATGGGAGAAAATGAATAGGAACGCTTGTGGGGTGATCAGGTCCTGTTTGGAACAGGAGCTGAAATATGATGTGATTGGGGTGACGTCTGCAATGAAGATGTGGGAAATTCTCAACAACAAGTATCTCACAAAGAGTGTTGAGAACAGGTTGCACTTGCTGCGAAGACTCTTCAGATTTCAGATGTCCAGAGGCACCTCGCTAGCGGCTCATGTGAACAACTATACGAAGTTGTTGTCGGACTTGGCGAATGTTGATGAGAAGATATCGGATGAGTACAAGGCGATTATTTTATTAGGCTCCTTACCGGATGAGGAGTATGATACCTCCGTGCTCACTTTGTTGAACGGGAGATCTTCTATCAGCTATAGTGAAGTGACTAACGCTTTGACGAACTACGATTTGAGGAGGAAGGATAAGGAGACTTCCCGCGCTAGTACTTCAGGAGAGGCCTTGTCGACGAGAGGTAGAAGCCCATATCCGAAAGGTGGTAATAGAGGAAGGTCAAAGTCTAGAGGCCGCCACCAATTAACAAAGAACCAATGTGCATTCTGCAAGGAGCAGGGACATTGGAAGAGAGACTGCCCGAAGCTCAAGGAGAAGGAGAATGGCAAGAAAAAGGGCCCGAAGGCCAATGAGGTGAATATTGCGAAAGGCGATGATTCCGATGATTCGTGCTTTTCTCTACTGATTACTCCGGAGGTGAACCATGTGGATGCATCAGATTGGATGCTTGATTCCGGCGCTACTTTTCATGTGACCCCTAGGCGAGACTGGTTTACATCTTTTGAGAAAGTCGACGGGGGCGTTGTTGTCATGGGAAATGATCAATCCTGTGGCGTTTGTGGGATAGGTACCGTACGGATTAGGATGCACGATGGAGTAGTCCGTGAGTTGAAGGAGGTGAGATTTGTTCCTCAACTGAAGAAAAATCTTATCTCAGTTGGAGCTTTGGAGGCGAAGGGATTCAAGGTGACTTTCGAAAACGCTGTAGCGAAGGTTACTAAGGGATCATTGGTGGTGATGAGGGGAGTCCGCAATCGGAATTTGTATTATCTGAAGGGAAGCACCGAGATTGGCCAGGTTGCTTCGGCTATTTCAGAAGCGGACATGAGCAGACTTTGGCACTATAGATTGGGGCACACAGGTGAAAAGTCACTGCAGGCATTGTGCAAGCAGGGGCTATTGAAGGGAGCCAAGAGTGGGAAGATTGAGTTCTGTGAGCACTGTGTTCTTGGCAAGAAGACGAAGGTGAAGTTCGGGACTGCCATTCATCAGACGAGGGGCATCCTGGATTACGTGCACACAGACGTTTGGGGTCCCACCAAGACTGCATCACTTGGTGGTCGACATTGGTTCGTCACTTTTGTAGATGACTATTCTAGGCGTTGTTGGGTGTACACCATGACGAAGAAGAGTGAAGTCCTAGATTTGTTTGTGGAGTGGAAGAAGAGATTGGAACTGCAGACTGGGAGAAAGATCAAGACGTTGCGATCCGACAACGGTGGTGAGTATACTTCTGACCCCTTTCAGCAGCTATGTCGAGACGAGGGCATAGAGAGACACTTCACAGTTAGTCATACACCGCAGCAAAATGGGGTGGCAGAGAGGTTGAATCGGTCTTTACTGGAGAAGATCCGATGCTTATTGTCGCAGAGTGGTTTGGAGAAGATCTTTTGGGCTGAGGCACTTACATATGCGAGCCACCTCATTAATAGGCTGCCTTCATCTGCGATTGAGGGGAAAACCCCTATGGAGATGTGGTCGGGAAAGCCAGCACATGACTATGACCAGCTCAAGGTATTCGGGTGCCCTGCATATTATCATGTTAGAACTGATAAATTGGAACCTCGAGCTAGGAAGGCCATATTTGTAGGATTCAAGCGTGGTGTCAAGGGATACAAGCTTTGGGATCCAGTTGATAAGAAGATTGTGCTGAGTAGGGACGTCACGTTTGATGAAGCTTCTATCTTGAAGCTTCCCAGCTCTCATCAGGTGGAGAGCGACCCGACGGAGGAGATATCGCAGGTGGTGGAGATCGATGCAGCTCCACATTGTCCAGATGGTACAGTATCCATGCAGGTGCCGACTGAGGTGACGCCAGGCGAGCACGACGATGACACGGAGGATACGAGTACAAATGTGCAGGATCAGGAACCGACGGCTCAGGTTCAGGATTCTATTGCGGCTAGGAGACAGAGGAGAAACATACAGATGCCAGCACGGTATGCCGACACAGTTGCGTATGCACTTCCGGTGGAGAGTATCGATGAGTTAGTGCCTACTACATTCAGAGAGGCCGAGCAGAGTTCGGAGGCTGATTCGTGGCAGGTGGCTATGCAGGAGGAGATGGAATCTCTTCATAAGAACGATACATGGGAGCTTGTTGAGCTTCCAAAGGGGCGGAAGGCAATTGGTTGCAAGTGGGTATACACGAAGAAGGAGGGCATTGAAGGCACTCCGTTGAGATTCAAGGCTAGGTTGGTTGCGAAGGGCTATGCACAGGAGGAAGGTATTGACTATAATGAGGTTTTCTCTCCGGTGGTGAAGCATTCTTCGATTCGGATTTTGCTAGCTTTGGTGGCACAGTATGGTTTGGAATTAGATCAGTTGGATGTGAAAACGGCATTTCTTCATGGTGATCTTGATGAAGAAATATATATGACTCAGCCATTGGGATTCCGAGCTGCAGGGAAAGAAAAATTAGTTTGCAAACTGAAGAAATCGCTATACGGTTTGAAGCAGTCTCCTCGACAGTGGTATAGGCGATTCGATGGTTTTATGCTTGGTCATTCGTACACTCGGAGCCAGTTTGATCCTTGCGTATATTTTCGCAAGTTGAAAGGAGGTGCGTATATTTATTTGTTGCTCTATGTCGATGACATGTTGGTTGCCTCTATTTCCAGGTCGGCTATAGATGAGTTGAAAGTTCAGCTTTCAAATGAGTTTGAGATGAAGGAATTGGGCGAGGCGAAGCGCATTTTAGGGATGGAGATCGGCAGAGACAAGAAAAATGGCAGAATTTGTTTGACACAGGTGGCTTATTTGAAGAAAGTTCTACAGCGATTCCATGTTAGCATGGATACGAAGCCAGTTAGTGTACCATTGGGAGCCCATTTGAAGCTTTCAGCTGGTCTCTCACCGAAGTCAGTTGAAGATCGTGAGTTGATGTCGAAGACTCCATATGCGAGCGCGGTTGGGAGCTTGATGTACGCGATGGTATGTACGAGGCCAGATTTGTCACAGGCGGTAAGTATTGTTGAATATCATTTCTCCATGATAATGTTTTGATGATAACAATTTATATTTTGTGTGCACTAACTTTCATATGCAGATTTCAATATCAGAATATGTACAAGTGCAAGTGAATATCAAGGCATTTTGAAGTGAAGAAAATGAAGAACAAAAGATAATGTATTTGAATTTTTCTTTGCTTAGAATATTTGTACAAGCCTTGATCACACACACGCACACACACACATTTTTAGAATACACTAACACAGGCTTAGTGTGTTGGTTAACTATAGAAATCCCCTATGTTAACCATTAGAATAATAGTTAAAACTTAATTATAAAAACTCATTATTTCTGAATTTTTGATCTTAATAGTCGACTAATTAGGATAGTAGTCGATTACTCATGTATATAACTCAAATACAAGTTTCTGTCTTTTTACAGTATAGTCGACTAATAGAGATTATAGTCGACTACTGAGATGTTTGACAGAAACATAAGTTTCTGTCTTTTTACAGTGTAGTCGACTAATGACTACAGTAGTCGACTACTGAAGAAAAATATAAATTTTCAAGTTTCTGTCTGAACTCAGTGTAGTCGACTAATTATCATTATAGTCGACTACTGAGAACATTTTCCGAAAACACAGAGTCTGTCTGAACTCAGTGTAGTCGACTAATGACTACAGTAGTCGACTACAAGAGACAGTTTTTCAGTTTTCAGAATTTGAATATCTGACAGTTTTTGGCCGTTTTTAAACGTTTTCAAACTTTAAAAACTTGTCTTTTCAAGGGGTATATATAGGTTATTTGTTCAGAAAAATTGGAAAAATATACATACCCATAAGCTTTGATTCTTGAGCAATTTCCTAAGTGAAAAACATTCTGATTTTCTGAAAAAGAAGAGTTTCTGAAATTGCCTATATACTTTCATCAAAAACAAATCAATTAGGCAATTTTACAAAGATTAAAAGAATCCTAAGCCACTGCTGCACATTATTACACATTCAAGGCTTATAGGATCATTGTGTTCTTCTTCAACAAGTTTTCTCTCGGTTGTGAGAGGGTTAGTCTCTTGGGTTAGAGATTGGTGTTCAAATTGACAAGGAGTTTGTCAATTGGTGTTGCAATTTGCAGGAACTTGCAAATTGGTCAGGTTTGCATTTGATTTTGTAAGTTTATTCAAAATCATAGTGAAAACTCTCAAGCGGGATTTGCTTGGGGACTGGATGTACACCAGTTTGGTGGAACCAGTATAAAATCCTTGTGTTTGTGTTTGCAAATTTCTGAGATTGCCATTTTTTCTTTGCAATTTATTATCTACTTTGCAATAATTTTAAAAGAACACTATTCACCCCCCCTCTAGTGTTCAAGTGTATCTATTTCAGATCCTACATTTGGTATCAGAGCAAGGTGAAAGATGGCATTGTCAAATACATCACAATTCAAGGAAGGTCACTCTACAAATCGTCCTCCAATGTTCGATGGCACGAACTACAACTACTGGAAGTGTAGGATGAAGATCTATCTCCAATCTCTTGGCTACGAACTTTGGAACGTCGTTGAAACAAAATATGAGAAACCAACAACTCCTTTCGCGGAATGGACTACATCTCAAAGGAACAATGCGAATTTGGATTCTAAAGCAATGAATGCCTTATTTTGTGCACTTGACAAGAATGAGTTCAATAGGGTGTCAACGGCCACATCCGCATATGATATTTGGCACACACTCGAGGTAACTCATGAAGGTACTACTAAAGTTAAAGAATCTAAAATTTCTGTTCTTGTGCACAGATTTGAATTATTCAAGATGAAGGAAAATGAGACTATTGGAGAAATGTTCACAAGATTCACCGACATCACAAATTCTCTTATTGGTCTTGGAAAAACATATACTCAAGTGGAGATGGTAAGAAAGATACTTCGTTCACTTACTCCACAATGGGAAAAGAAAGTTACCGCTATTGAAGAAGCCAATGATTTGTCAACTCTTACGGTTGAAAATCTTATTGGTAATCTTATGGCATATGAAGTACAACTTGAAGATAGGAAGAATGATGAAGAATCTAAGAACAAGAAAGTTCTTGCATTTAATACTACTTCAGATAAAGAAGATTCAGATGATAATGATGAAGAAATGGGCATGTTTGCACGAAAATTTCGAAAATTCATCAAAAGAGGTAATTTTAAATTTAAGAATTCAAATTCAACTAACCCTCTTTGTTTTAAGTGTAATAAACCAGGGCATATGAAGAAAGATTGTCCAATGTTGAAGAATAAACAAAAATCAAGTTATTTCAACAACTTCAACAATATTCAAAATAACAAGAAGAGGAAAGCAATGGCGGTCACTTGGGATGATAGTGATGAATCATCCTCAGATGAAGAAATTGAAGAAAAGGAAAGTGCTCACATGTGTTTCATGGCACAAGATGATGTAAGTGAAAATGAAGAGCTTTTAGATGCTTTTAATGAATTATATGAAACTTTTATAAGATTAAAAATTTCACATAATTTTCTTAAAGGTGAGAATAAAAGGTTACGTGAAGAAATTTCAGATTTAAATTCCTCTACTTATACTAATTCTCAATTAGTTGAATTAAAAGAAGAAAATTTTTCTTTACTAAAAGAAAATGATAATTTATCTAATGAAAATAAATATTTAAAATCAGAATGTAATAAGTTAAATATTCGAATTAATAGTTTAGATAAAGATATTTCTTCTTTTAAATCAAGATATGAAGATATATGTTTAAATGTAAGCAAATTTAATAAAGGAAAAGAAAATCTTAATAATATTCTTTCTTTTCAAAGAGAATCACAAAAGACAAAAGGATTAGGTTTTCAAATTAATAAAAACAAATCAAAGAATACAATTTTTGTAAAACCTTCTTGTGATTTGCATGATTATAAATATGAAAATTTGTATAAAAAGAAATCAAAATTCTTTTCTATTTGGGTTCCAAAAGAATTATCTTCTTTTAATAAGAATTTTTATATTTCTGATTTTATTAAAAATATTTGTTTATCATCTAATTATTTAAGTAAATCAAACTCTTCATGGGTTTGGTTTCCTAAAGGCTAATTTAAAGGACCCAACATAGTATGGGTACCAAAATGTAAATGTTTATTTTTTCAGGTACCCAAGAAAGATAGGTGGATTTTAGATAGTGGTTGCTCTAAACATATGACTGGAAATATTCAATTGTTGTCATCTTTTCAAAACAAGGATGGAGGTACCGTTACTTTTGGAGATAACAACAAAGGAAAAGTCATCGGTATTGGTTCCGTAGGTAATCCAAACAAACCTATCATTGATAATGTTTTATTAGTTAATGGTCTTAAACATAATTTACTAAGTATTAGTCAACTTTGTGATAAAGGTTATAAAATTGTTTTTGAAAAAGAATCATGCTTAATTTATGATATTGATTTAATAACCATTATTTTTAAAGGTTATAGAAAAAATAACATATATGTGTTATCAATGAATAATATTTCAAATGAACATTGTCTTATTGCATCATCTAATGATTCTATTTTATGGCATAAACGTTTTGGACATGTTAACTTTAAACATATGTCTAAGATTTCTAAAAATGATTCAGTAAATGGTTTGCCTAAGATGTCATTTAAAAATAATTTTTGTGATGCATGTCAACAAGGAAAAATGCACAAATCTTCTTTTAAATCTAAAAATATAATATCTACAAATAGACCATTAGAATTAATTCATATAGATCTTTTTGGTCCATCTAGAGTAGCATCTTTAAATGGAAGTAGATATGCATTTGTTCTTGTTGATGATTTTTCTAGATTCACTTGGGTAATTTTTCTTAAACATAAAAATGATGCTTTTAATGAGTTTTCTATATTTTGCAAGAAAATTCAAAATCAAAAATCAACTTCTATTATCTCTATACGTAGTGATCATGGAGGTGAATTTGAAAATGAATTATTTGCAAATTATTGTGATCAACATGGTATATCACACACATTCTCTTTTCCTCGAGCTGCTCCACAAAATGGAGTTGTAGAAAGGAAAAATAGAACCTTACAAGAATGTGCTAGAACCATGTTATGTGATAGTAATTTACCTAAATATTTTTGGGCAGAAGTCGTATCAACAGCTTGTTATGTATTAAATAGAGTTTTATTACGACCTATTTTAAAGAAAACATCTTATGAATTATTTTATAACAAAATTCCTAAAGTATCTTACTTTAAAGTTTTTGGTTGTAAATGTTTTATCTTAAATACAAAGGATAACTTAGATAAATTTGATTCAAAATCCGATGAAGGAATTTTTGTTGGATATTCTAATCACAGTAAAGCATATAGAATTTATAACAAAAGAACACAAGTTATTGAAGAATCTTTACATGTTTCTTTTAATGAAAGTTTTTCAAAAATACCTATTATACTAAATAATGATGATGATGTAATTGATACCATACAAGATACTCCTATGATAGATATTACAAAAGATGATAATCTACAAAATGATTTACCTAAAGATTTTGTAGAAGTTAAAAATCATCCACATGATTTAGTTATAGGAAATATATCTGACAAAGTAACTACTAGATCACATTTTAATTTGATTGCTCATAATGCTTTTATTTCAACTATTGAACCTAAAAATATAAAAGAAGCACTTCTTGATGATTCATGGATAATAGCTATGCAAGATGAACTTAATCAATTTACTAGAAATAATGTTTGGGATCTTATACCTAGACCTCAAAATAAATCCATTATTGGAACAAAATGGATTTTTAGAAACAAATTAGATGAATTTGGTCAAGTTGTTAGAAACAAAGCTAGATTAGTTGCTCAAGGTTATAATCAAGAAGAAGGAATTGATTATGATGAAACTTATGCACCAGTTGCACGATTAGAATCAATTAGGATTTTACTTGCATTTGCATGTTTTATGAATTTTAAATTATTTCAAATGGATGTTAAAAGTGCTTTTTTAAATGGTTTTATAAATGAAGAAGTTTTTGTAGAACAACCTCCAGGTTTTGAACATGAAAGTTTTCCAAATCATGTTTTTAAACTTAAGAAAGCATTATATGGTCTTAAACAAGCACCTCGTGCATGGTATGATAGATTAAAGAAATTTCTTTTAACTTCAGGTTTTGATATTGGAAAAGTTGATTCAACATTGTTTATTAAGAAAATAAATAAAGATATTTTACTAATTCAAATATATGTAGATGATATTATTTTTGGTTCTACTAACAATAATCTTTGTCAAGAATTTGCTAAGAATATGCAGGATGAATTTGAAATGAGTCACATGGGTGAACTAAATTTCTTTCTTGGACTTCAAATTAAACAATTGAAAGAAGGAATTTTCATCAATCAAAGCAAGTACGCAAAAGATTTACTTAAAAGATTCGGATTGGAAAATTCAACAAGCAAACCAACACCTATGAGCACTACAACATCTCTTGACAAAGATGAAAATGGTAAGAATGTTGATCAAAAGCTCTATCGAGGTATGATTGGATCACTTCTTTACATTACTGCTAGTAGACCTGATATTATGTTTAGTGTATGTTTATGTGCAAGATTTCAATCAAATCCTAAAGTTTCACATCTTAAAGCAGTAAAAAGAATATTTAGATATATTAAAGATACTACAAATTATGGTTTATTTTATCCAAAAATAAGAATACTAAAAATTCTTGGTTTAAAAATCAAGTTTGTTTTGGTACCCAAGAACTCTTGGTACCAAAAGATTTAGGGACATGACCCCTATCATTAAAGCTCAAAGTCCTAGGGTTATGAACCCTCTTGGACATATATGGTGCACGGGATCGGTCATAGCAATAATTACTCAAATGACCCTTCCGATTGCAATGTGTACAATGGAAAGGAAGCATTTGCTTATGTTGACCATTAAAAGGTGCACGTGGAACATTTGCAAATAAAGATGGTCTTTTAAGATTATTTTGCAAATGAGAAACATTTTGAAATAATGTTGGTCTACTTGAAATATTTTGCGATTTAGAAACTTTTCGCAAATCAAAACAAAACTTAGCTAAGTGACCAACTCTACCACAAAAATCACAATGATACACGTGAGCATGCTTATGATGAATAATGGGTGCATGTGTGTGTTCATGTGATGAAGAAGTTACATGAGATGCACAAGAATGATTAATATTCTTATGTTTTTGTACATCATAACAAAACTTAGCTAAATGACTTTGACGGCCGCAAATAGAACACTTGTAAGTTTTGCTATACATGTGTGGATAATGAGTGGATGATTTTGATTTGGTCTTGGCACAAATGTTCATAAGCTTCTTATGGTTATTAATGCATATTTTCAAAGTTGAATCTAAAGATGAAATACTATTTTTCATAAGATTCAAATCTTCATTTTTAGGCACATATGCATTTTTAGAAGTAGAACATAAATAGTCATTTATAAAAGAAGCTGTATTATTTTGTATGTTCTTTACTTCTAACATGGCATTATCTCTTTCATGAGTTAAACTAGCAACGTTTGAAGTTAAAGAAACATGATCCAATTTTAATTTTTCATTGTTTTCTTTAAGGATCACATTTTCATTAGAAATAGTTTCAAACTTAGATGCTAACAACTCATGATCGGATTTCAAAATTTCATGCTTGCTTTGTAAATTAATGAAATCATTTTGCAATTTGTTAAAGGCATGTAATAATTTTTCACTAGCACAAGCAAGTTCATCATTAGGTAAATCATTTATGGTTTCGAACTCGCAAACCTCACTAGGGCTATCGCCTAGTGGCCGTGTGCATGATGCTCCACATGAACTTGAAGCGGGATCCTCCAAAGCTTGTCGGATCGCCTCCAAGTCTCCTTGATGTGCTTCTATAAATATCCATAAGGTGTAAGCACTATCAAAATGAACAAACTTGTTAGACATAGATGAGTTAAAAGCATTTAACAAATATTCTAACAAAATGTTGTTCATAGTAAACATGCGATGATCATTTTTATTCCACTTGGATTTCTCCAAAATGGGCACAATATAAGCATCATCTATAATTTCCCATAAATCAAAATGTTTAGATCTAACAAATAGTTTAAATCTAACACACCATTGGGCATAGGGGAAATTGTCTAATCTAGGAGCAACACTAGAATCATAGCCTAAACAAGATGCATCATTCATATCCATAATTTGTAAAAATATGCAAGCAAGATACAAATGCAATCAAAACAAGATTAGCACAAAAAGATAACTTGGATCTTTAACTCAAGGCGATTAGACCTTAAATCAAAGAGCACCAAGCTCTGATACCAATTGTTAGACCCTAGAGGGGGGGTGATTAGGGTCTTATGCTAATCTAATCCGATTAAATGCCAATTAAAATTAATTAACAAGTATATTCTTGCAAGATAGATATACAAGAGTTATGTGCAAGAATAAGCAATATGAACAAAGGTAAATATCCTAGCAATGATATATACTATGAGATATATGCAAGGATATATGAGCTAACACAAGATGATATATCCTATCAAAGAGATATACAATATGATATATGTATAGGATATGTAAACTAACACAAGGGGTAAACAATCTAAACAAGATAGTGGATGATATAGATAATGAGCTAATGACAATGGCGATATAAGATATGAACATAAATATGAATGAACGCCAAAGCACACTCAAACAAGCAATATGATCACGGAGTTCGGACCTTCCGTCCTACGTCTCCGCTCCCCACTCCCGGGGAGAAATCCACTATCAACCGGGTTTTCTACGTTCACCCGAATAACGTTTACACCTCACAGTATCGGTTTTCAACGCTCACCGATCAACGTCACTCCTCACACTCGGTTTCTAGCTCACCGAAAACCTCACTACACACTCACAATGTAACAAATATAAATTTGTTCTCTACAATAGATGAGAACACAATGAAAGCACAACTCAAAGTTACAATCTCTCACCACCCAACTATACTATGTATGAAAGATACAATAAGCTCAATGTGGGTGTGTGTAACAATGAGTAAAATGAAATCTAACTTAAATAGCAAACTAGCAATAATAAGTATATGAAAATCAATAATGAAATTGCTAGAGAAAAGAGTTAGAAAACTTCTCTATAAACACAAAGAAGAGGATGAAGAGGATTGAGAATGAATCCCTCAATCTGCAGTGAAAACTTCCCTCAACTGGTGATGCAAACTCCTCTTTGTAACAACAAACCCCAAAAACAAACTAAACAAACTCAAACCCTTGTTTAAAACTTTCTTAAACTTGTTTTTAAAACTCTCTTAATCAGTTTGAAAAGACATCAGCAATGGGGTATATATACCCACTAGAAATCTCAGCAAAAAATCCCAAACAAATGACAAAACAGCCCCCAGAGAAACAGCTCAGAAATAGCCGTTAGAAGTCCAACGGTCATATTGTCGGTCGACCGAAAATCCCGTGGTCGACCGGGTGGAAATTTCGGTCGACCGGTGGTAAATTTCGGTCGACCGGCGGAAATTTCGGTCGACCGACGGTACTGAAGCAGGTATATCTGATTTTATAAAATCGGTTAAAAATAGTAAAACAGCTCCAAAAATTATGAAATTTTGAAAGAAGGTTCTAGACATGTATAAAAACATATTAGAGAAAGAATTTATGAAAAAGAATTTCCCAGTTGAGAGAAATAAATGTTTTAACACAGAAATACAGTTTCTGAAAATCTGCTGTGATACACGATTTTGTAAAATCAATTAGGCACAGTAAATCAACTCCAAAAATAGTAAAATTTTGTGGGAAGTTTCTAAATATGTAGATAAACATGTCAGAGAAAGATTTTTTCAAATATCACTTCTCATTTGTAAAAACTCATCAGTTTTGTAAAACATGCACGAACATGTGCACGAACGAAAACGTGAATTTGTAAATTCCTTTAAACATAACAAATCAATTCCAAACTTGATGAAACTTTGAGAAATGTTTGCAAATGATATTTTGAACATGTTACAAAAAGAATTTTCCAATTTGCATTTCCCAATTATGAAATCTCATTATTTTGCAAAAGTGTTCAAAACATGAAAAAAGTGATATACATGAAGTTTGATGTTTTGACATAAACAATGTTTTGAAACTTTGCACAATGATTATATAGACTTGATAATTATGGCGCAATCCATCCATCCTCCAACTACGTTGTTTGTCTATAATAAATAAGAAAACACAAATACTAGACAAACAACATTAGTGGTAAATTGTTTGTTAAACATCATCAAAACAAGAAGGCCAACAGGATATACTCACTAAGGTGGTTCCGAACAACAAGTTTGATCATTGTCGAAACTTGTTGCACATCCGTAATTGTTGAGGCCGTTGATGGCCATTTGGATGAATTACGTTCGGCTTGATTCCTTGGGCAAGAGGATACGTAGGCAGTCTTTCAGATGCAGCCGGTTTGGATTAGTTGATTTTTGATGGGGGTTGAGATTGTTTGGACTCTCGTTCGGATTCTCGCCTTGTTGTGGATTCACTTCGTACTGGACACAACAAGTGGGACATTTGGTTGCTTTGGTGTCGGCTCAGTTTTGAGAAAACTTCACCGAGGTGGAGAATTGTGCGGATAGTGGGGGCCACCCACGTGCAAGGCTGTGAGAAAAAAAAAAGAAAAAGAAAAAATGAACGCGGTTTCAATTTGTTTCCGCGTGAAGCCGGCCCACGAACCAAAGCCTCCCTATATAAACAATATTTTATTAGTGTTTTAGGTGAGGCATTGAGGGCTTGAGTGCGGGAGAACAAAAAGCAAGTGCAGGAGGAATTTTGCGGCTGCGGCTTCGTGAACCAAAGCCTCCCTATATAAACAATATTTTATTAGGGTTTTAGGGTAGGCATTGAGGACTGGAGTGCAGGAGAACAAAGAGCAAGTGCAGGAGGAATTTTTTGTTGGCGGCGGCTTCGTGCAAACAAGAAAAGCTGACAGAGCAGGCTGTGCACAAGAGGGGAACGCAGAAGCAAAGAGGACGTGCAAGGAGCTTTTTGCGGCTGCGAGCAAAGAGGAGTTTTATGTGCAGGCTTTTGGTTTCTTTTGTAGAGAGATATTGTGAGGGATTTGAGAGGTTGTGTGAGGGTTTAGATTGAGGGATTGTAAACCCTAGTTGTATTCTCTTCCTCTATTAGTAGATCTCCCCCCTCCTTGCCCCGTGGACGTAGGCAATTTGCCGAACCACGTAAAAATTGGTTGTACTGCTTTTGTGTGATTTGTAATAGCTTTTAGGATCCCTCGACAGGTCAGTCCTAGAACTGATGAGAGGAAGAGCCGATATCTCACTTGGTTGAGATATCCGCTTCAGATTCTTGTCTCCTTGGTGAGACGAGAATTCTTATTGCGATCTGACTCTCTTGTTGTGCTGCTGAAGTGCTGCCGAAATTTCCGCTGCGCGCAACATACTGTAGATCAGGATATCATCAAAGTAAACCATAAAGAATTTCCTATGAATACCTTAAAAACTTGGTTCATCAGCCTCATGAAAGTACTCGGAGTGTTGGACAACCCAAATGGCATTACCATCCACACATACAACCCGTCTCTTGTCTCGAAGGCGGTCTTCCACTCATCACCTGGCCTCACCCTAACCTAATGATATCCACTCCGCATATATATCTTTAAAATCACAGTCGCACCATGTAGTTGATCAGGTAGATCATCAAATCAAGGGATAGGAAACCTGTATTTGATGATGATCTTGTTCACTGCCCTACTATCACTGCACTCACACCAATAACCATCATGTTTCAGCACCAACAAGGCTAGAACAGCACATGGACTCATGCTCTCTCTGATCAACCCCTTCTCCATCAACTTGACGACTTGCCTCTGCAACTCTTCGTACTCCTTCGGGCTCATCCGCTATGCAGCTTTGTTCAAAATAGAAGCACCTGAAACAAGATCAATACAGTGTTGAATGCCCCTCATAATAGGTAATCCTCGTAGAATCTCCTCTGGAGTCACATCAGCAAAATCTTTTAGCACGGATTGCACCTGGTATGGGATAACCGCTTTCTCCCCGTTCTCCTTTATGATCACTAGGGCAAAGGATACTGGAGTTTCTTTGGCAGACTCATTGAAATTTGCTCTCGAGAGTAGACTACTGCTTACATCTTTAGTTTGTCAAATGTCTGTTAGGCTCAATGTAATAGTCAATCCTTCCTTCTTGAAGGTGTATGTGTTCCTGAATTCGTCATGCCTTGTCTTGAGATCAAGCTGCCACGGTCTACCCAAGAGTATATGGCAAGCATCCATCGGTACTACATCACACCACACTTCATCCTTATATTTCTTCCCGATGGAAAATTGCACGAGACATTGCTTTCTAATTTTCATGTCATTCACTTTCTTCAACCATGACAACTTATATGGTTGAGGATGATCTTTTGTCTTCAGAGCCAGTGTCGCCACCATAGTTGTAGAGACCACGTTCTCACAACTTCCTCCATCAATGATCATATTACAGGCCTTTCCCTTCGTCATGCACTTTGTGTGGAAAATGTTATTCTTTAGCGACTGTTCATCTTCTGTTGCAGTCATGTTTAGTAATTGACAAACCACAAGGGCCTCGCCATGATTAGCATAAACAATCTCAGTTTCCTCTTCCCCTTCAACCTGCTCAGCATCCGACTCATCAAATGTCAGATTAATGTCTTCTTCCACTAGCATAACCAATTGTCTATTCGGGCAATCTGAGGCATACTGTCCGAGTCCTTGACACTTGAAATACCACACCTTCTTGGTTTTACTAGACCTTGCTGCTTGGTCTGGTATAGTTTTGTAGGACCCTTGCTATTGTTGGGGTGGTTGCTTTGATAAGAGTTGTGTATCTTCAACTGCTGGTCTTCCCCTTACCCTTGAGTTATTTTTCAACTTTCAGAGGAAGTCTACAGACATCCTCATAAGTTCAGTATTGCTGCAAATAGACCACATTAGAAATCTCCAGGCGGAGACCTCCCAGAAATCGAGCAATGGTTTGTTCATCCTCCTCCACAACATCACACTGCATCCTCAAATGGTCAAACTCATTCATGTATTTCCCTATTGACGTGCCACATTGTGAGAGGCCGTGATAGTCAATAAAAGCTTCCTGCCT
The DNA here is from genome assembly GCF_001876935.1 of Asparagus officinalis. NCBI lineage: Eukaryota > Viridiplantae > Streptophyta > Magnoliopsida > Asparagales > Asparagaceae > Asparagus > Asparagus officinalis. The sequence goes on from NC_033800.1 coordinate 128,175,359, forward strand.
ATAATGGTCAGGGAGAAACTTCCGCTGCAACAGCTTCTTCATCTTCTCCTACATCTCCACCTTCGCTTTTCCTTCCCTTGATTGCTGTTTCTTAACATGTTCCCACCAGATGGATGCATGTTTTCTCAATTTAATGGCAACCAATTTCACTTTATTACTCTCTGACAGGTCTTTAAGATCAAAAATCCGTTCTACTGTGTTCAACCAATCAATGGACTCATCGGGATTAGCCTTACCTGCAAACTCTGTAATCTCAATCTTCATTTTGATGCCCCGCAAGGGATCATATCGGAATTCTCATTGCACTCCATGGCTATGCCTCCTGTCCGTGAAAGTTGCCCTCTTCTTCACTTTCCTCCCTCGAAATTCAGAATCAGACCCCTCTTCTGTCTGCAACTTGAACAGCGTCAGATGCTGTTGGAGTTTTTGAACCTGCCTTCTGAGATCGTCGTTCTCCACATTGCATAGATCTCGCTGCCATTGGTTCTCGTTGTCCGCCAAATTCCCTCTTCCCTACGCACCACGATGTCCACCACGACCCACCACGATGTCCACCACGACCATGTCCATGAACTTGTTTGGCCATTGGGAAACCAGATGCTCTAGTACCAAATAACGCCAAATCTATATGGAAGAAGACTGCACTAAGAGAACAAGAACAATTGATACAAAAACCACCTCTAAATTGTATCAAGTCGGATACTGGAAGGAACCCTAATTCTAGGCTGCAAAATTTTATTCAATGATGAAAACTGCCTACATAATATTGTCTAGCAACTATTTATACTAGATCCACTTATCAACCCTAAACAAGAGTTAATCTCGACTATACAACTTATTAGATCTGAGATAAAACACTAAAACATCAAATCAAACATAGAAATGACGATTTCACCCTGCAGACAGTCCTGAAATGCACCGAGAGGGTGGTGCTCATGGCAAAGCAATGAGCCCTGCTCGTTTGCCCGTTCCCGGTTGACATCGCAAATTTCGCTTTATTCTGACACAATGACTTTTGATTTCTACTAGACC
>NC_033800.1:128176400-128218980 GCF_001876935.1 Asparagus officinalis
CCTCCTTGACGCTGTTAGGGGGGCACACGGGTCGGGTCCGAAGCACCAACCGAGTCTACCGGTCCAAACACATAGTAACGATATTGTCCCCAACTTAAACACCTTTGGCCATAGGTGTGGGGTTTTAACTTAAAAGGCCTCGTTACTATGTGGAGACAATCCCTCACTTATATACCCATGTTGAGTTCTACAATTTTTCCACGTGGAATTAATGGTTTGGACCAACCATTCTCAACAATCTCCACATTAGTTCAAACCAGTTCACCTTGGTTCCACCTTAAACTAACACCGATCCACCCGGCTCCATCTGGACCTATACCTTAGTCCACCATGAATCCACCTTTGAACTGTCCATGTAGATCACCACTCAACATTTTCTGCAAGATCGTCCACCTTTGGTCAATGCACATCTCGAGGTACACCCTACTTCACCTTACTCGAGGAACCTACACAACCACCTTGACAGCTCGTGGGTGTACATAGGACTATAGCGACTCCACCTCCGGCTTCTCCGAGTCTAACTCCACCATAGGTTCCATCGAGTCCAGCTACCAGGACGTTTTTTGTAGCGATTCATCACCTTAGGTTCTACCGAGTTCTTCCTGACTCCACCAAGTCCAGCTACCGGTACTGCTTCACAAGTGCGTGGATTCACTATCAAGCTCTGATACCAATTGTTAGAGGGGGCACACGGGTCGGGTCCGAAGCACCAATCGGGTCTACCGGTCCAAACACATAGTAACGATATTGTCCCCAACTTAAACACCTTTGGGCCACAGGTGTAGGGTTTTAACTTAAAAGGCATCGTTACTATGTGGAGACAATCCCCCACTTATATACCCATGTTGAGTTCTACAATTTTTCCATGTGAGATTAATGGTTTGGACCAACCATTCTCAACAGACGCCTATGTGGCACAATTCCCACCATCCTTATAAAGTAGGAGAGAGAGTGAGTGAGTCGGTGGGGATTTGTATATATATATATATATATATATATATAGAGCAAGACTCCTATCAACTTAAGTTGATGTCCACCAAAGTTATATTAGTGGGTTCTGTAGGCCTAGGAATAGAGTGGTCCTCTCCCACACCCAACCCCATTGTGCCAAATGATAGGATTTTTGGCTGTCTAGATCTAGAAAACCTCAATGAACATATGTGCCCGCATAGTGTTAATTCTTTAAACTAGACTAAAAAAACAAATACTTCTTTGCATAGAAGAAATATGAAATGAATTCATTACCAGATAGCTGGTGAATGAAGGAGGTATTCGCATAGAATGCACAAAGGTATGTAACATTTTGCAATATGTTAGCTTGGGATCTGCTACGTATCAAAACTTAGCGATAAGCCTCCTATTGAAACAATCTTAGGTTTACTCTCAAAGTTCTATTGTTATCATCTAAATCAAAATTTGATATATGTTTCTCAATTAGAAAATTCTAAATATTATTTTTCCAACCACTTGTGAGAACACACATGCATATGAACACGGATGGATTATTGTTGGTTGTTCTTGATGCCCTCCCAATATTGTTATATTCTTATAATGTCTATTTTGGATCTCTGTTGTCATTTTGATTTTCTCATACTTCATTTCTTAGCAGATTGGAGTACTTCTAGAGTCACAAAATGTGAGGAAACATCAACCTGTCAGCACCCTGAAAAATCAAGGCATTCAGATAATAATAAGAGTAAGAGACTGCTACTCTCATATTTAGATACATATATAAGGTTACAATACACCTAGGGTGTAATTAACTTAGTTACACCCACCTGTGAAAGCACATGTTTGAGCGTCGATATTAACGATCAACACCGTTCATTATGATCTAGATGTTAGCAAATGAGTGTAGATCAAGTATTATGTTTCTTGAGATTTTCTATCCTATATTTCAAACAACTCAAAATAACGGGCATTTTTGACCATTACAGACCGTTCATTTCTAGGCCACTAGATGTGTAAACTAGATGTAAAGAATAGAGAAAACCCTAATAGTATATTGATAATAACAAGAGAGATATATATAGCCATACAAATAGGGTTAAGCTTAACGGGTAACAGCACATTAACCTAATACCCAATATTTAACTTAACACTCCCCCTCAAGCTGGAGCATAGATGTCTACCATGCCCAGCTTGTCACATATAGTAGAGAACACCTTTGAAGAAGTAGCCTTGGTAAGAATATCAGCAAGTTGTTGTGAGGACGGAGTGAATATGAGAGATACTATCTTCTTCTCCCAAGCATCTCTAACAAAATTGCAGTCAACTTTAATATGTTTTGTCCTCTCATGAAACACAGGATTCTGTGCAATATAAATGACAGACTGGTTGTCACAATGCATTGGCATGGGTCCAGGCTGAACAAAACCAAGCTCTGTCATAAACTTTCTTAGCTACACCATCTCACAAGCAGTGTGAGCCATTGCTCTATATTCGGCCTCTGCACTAGATCGTGATACTACATCTTGTTTCTTGCTTCTCCAAGTCACAAGATTACCTCCAACAAAAGTACAAAATCCTGAGGTTGACTTCCGGTCTCCCATGTCTCTTGCGTAGCCAGCATCAGAGAAAGCCGAAATGTGAGTATGCCCATGCTTCTTATATAACAATCCTTTGCCTGGGCAACTCTTTGACATATGCCAAAATCTTCAGAGCTGCTGTCCAATGAACCTCTCTAGGTTTGTGCATAAATCTGCTCAATACACCTACTGTAAAAGTAATATCAGGTCTGGTAACTGTCAAATATATTAGCTTCCCAATTAGTCTCCTATATCGTCCAGCATCATCTAAGAGAGAGGTATTATCACGCCACAAATCAACATTTGCCTCCATTGGAGTGCTTGCAAGTTTGCATTCCAAGAGACCTGCTTCTTCTAGTAAATCTAGCACATACTTCCTTTGGGACAACAACATGCCATGTTTTTGATATGCAACTTCAATCCCAAGAAAATACTTTGGCTTTCCCATGTCCTTAGTGATAAAATGACGGTTTAGATACTCCTTAGTCTCAGTTAAGGCAATAGAGTCACTCCCAGTCAGCAGAATATCATCAACATATACGGCTAAAATAACCAAACCAGTTGTTGTGCGTCGAAGAAAGACAGAGTGATCAGACTGACAACGTTGGAAACCAACATTAGAAATAACATTGCTGAACTTATCAAACCAAGCTCGAGGACTCTGTTTTAACCCATAGATGGCCTTTCTCAGCCTGCAGATAATATTCTTCCCCTGAGCAACATACCCAGGAGGTTGCTCCATATAAACCTTTTCGTCCAAATCACCATAAAGAAAAGCATTCTTCACATCTAGTTGGTGCATCGCCCAATCCATATTAACAGCCAGAAAGAAAAGAATTCTGATGGAGTTGAGACGAGCAACGGGAGAAAATGTTTCAAAATAGTCGACGCTATATGTCTGGGTATAGCCTTTCGTAACCAAGCTCGAGGACTCTGCTTTAACCCATAGATGGTCTTTCTCAGCCTGCAGATAATATTCTCCCCCTGAGCAACATACCCAGGAGGTTGCTCCATATTAACCTCCTCGTCCAAATCACCATAAAGAAAAGCATTCTTCACATCTAGAGAGATATATATAGCCATACAAATAGGGTTAAGGTTAACGGGTAACAGCCCATTAACCCAATACCCAATATTTAACTTAACACTAGAAATATCTTAATATTTTTTATCTCCATGGAATTCTGGACGCATTGATCATAATGAATAGTGTTGATTATTAATATCGACGCTCAAACATGTGTTTTTACAGGTGAGTTTAACCAAGTTAGTTACACCCTAGATGTATTGTAACCCTACCTTAGGGGCTCACATGTCATACACTTGCAGCTCACGGGGAGAGGTGAGCTGCCAGCTCACCTCCATTATTCTCATATATATATACATATATACACAAATACACATATATATAAGTGATGTTATCTGCATCATTGGTCCAAGCGAAAGATTTGTGAGTGTAGATGATATGAAAAAGGTTCGGCACGCCAGGAAATCAATGGATTCATATAATGTTAAGAGTAAGAAACTGCTAGTACTCTTATCTTCTCCCAAGAAATTGACTATTCTTTTATTTTTTGTTTTTATTTTTATTTTTATTTTTATTTTTAATCTTATTTTTGTGTATATCTATAACTCTCTTAGTATGATTGATGCAGTCAAAAGATTTCTAAGTGCAGATGATATGACAAAGATTCCAAACGAAGCCAAATCCTTTAAATCACTCCATCCAACGTTTGTTATTGTTTGGAGGCTGTCTCGTTTATATCATGTGGTCTGTTACTTTTCTTTCCCTGCTTGTATTTCAATTGCAAATGTTTTAGAAACGTTTGCCATGGTCATTGCTAAACTCTTGAAGGCAATAATGAATATCATTGCTATTCTAGGTTAAAAAAACCCTTTTGCATTTCAAAAACAAAAGGTCATCCAGTTTATTGAGTGATGAAAATATTTCAGTTAAGGGGTTGTTTGGCTGGTATGAAATAGACCTATAGTAGAAAATTATTGCAACCAAAATTTTATTTCCAACATTTGGTTTGCAACAAGGTTGTTGAGGATGGTAATTGGATTTCCATCTTGTAGAAAAAAGCATGGATTTCCATCTTGTAGAAAAAATCATCAACAGTTGTTGTAGACAATTTGGCTGAGCAAATGTTGGAAGTATTTGCAATAATAATAATAATAAAACTAAAAACTAATGTTATGTCACCAAATTACTGATTCTAACTGAAAGATGTAAATATTTTTACATTTGTAGAGAAATAACACTTGATTGTAATGGATATGCATTTCATACAACGAAAAATGTAAATCGAACAACTTTTGCAACTAATACATTTGTCACCATATAGATGTAGATATATATTCATATACATATTCGGGTTTTATTTCTTGCAAAAAATGGTGCATGTAACATTTGCTACAATTACAATTGCAGTGTACCAAACAACCTCTGAACAACGTTCTATTTACTCGCACCTATTATTTTCATATTTCTTGCTTAATTTCTCCTTACTTCTTTATAATGACATGAACTCCAGCCGATTCCAAAGAAAGTGTCGAGACAAGTTAGCCTGGTGGAAAATCAAAAAACAACTCTAATCGATCCTTCAGGAAAATCATGGAGCACAAACATCAGTGTTCGAACTAGTGGGAAAGTAGAATTGGGGGTTGGATGGTCCCACTTCTCGAGAGGAAACAAGTTGGCTTTCGGTGATGTATGCATATTTGAATTCTTCGGAGGAGCTGAGTACATAAAAGTGCACATTTTTCGTGCAGAAAAAACCAACACCTCTGCTGCTAGTGGCATTCCAGTGATCCCTCCATGCTGATCATTTTCATCTAATTATGTAAATATGTACATAACAGTCTTGTTTTGGTGTAGAAGTCTTGGTAGTTGATATATTTCCTACTCCAAGTTATCAACTTAAGCCAAGAAATAAAGAGTTTATCTAGTTCTATGAAACCATTGGAAGGTTTGTGTATATATTTCTCATAAGAAGTGGCCCGCTCGTTTGGTAATCATTTGACGGTGTACTTGTAAGAAGCAGTTTCTTCTGTTTCAGTGAAATCTGATTGAGTATGCAATTTTTTTTCCAATGAGTGAATAAACTACTGAGGTAAATGCATTGATTCTTAGATATTTTTGTCAAGCTTTTTAAACAAAGAGAGCAATTTCATTATATTACAGAATTTGTAGATTACATTATGCAATACTTACATGATATGTATATATGTGTGTGTGTCATATATGGGATGGAGAGAGAGAGAGAGAGAGAGAGAGAGAGAGAGAGAGAGAGAGAGAGAGAGAGGGTGAGAGAGAGAGAGAGAGAGAGAGAGAGAGAGAGAGGATGGAGATATCAGGATGGTAGAATGGTGATGTGCCATGTGACATCGCTTAACATGATGGAGTGAGAATGGACAGAGGATGGGGATGTAAGGATGGTAGGGCGCGCAGTGTTGTGGTATTATTATACATGATTATATCTTACACCCCCGTGCAAACTCACGGTGGATCAAAACCGAGAGTTTGGTTATGAAGAACCTGATTTGCAAAGATATTTGAGCCTTGATGAAGGAGTCTGAGTGTGGCAACGAAATCAATAATGTAGGATGGAATCCAAGAGTGCCTATAAAGAAAAGCCCAATAGTTGTATTATCGATGACGTAGGATAGGAACCGAGGGGAATTGATTAAGGAGAACTCAACGCCTATGAGAACAATAGCGAGAAATAAAAATCCTTGAACATCAACAAAGAAACTATTCGATGTTGAGGCCATGAAGAGGAGAAGCTCAACGCAAGGAAAGTCTCAATGGTTGATGTTGATGCCGTAAAGAATACTATCTAGTATTATGAAAGGGATACTTAGTCAAAGCCAAAATACCGGATGTGATGACAACAGGTTTTTAAGAGGCCACTATATGAAGAAGGAGCTTCACAGAATAGGCTAACATGCATGATGATTTTCAATGGAATGTGGAGGAGAAACTGCACATACGATGATAAAGCGTAAGGTTTAATAAAGGTAGAAAATCATCACACATGTAACCATGCTCATCAATGGTATCAAGCCTTCTTCTAAAGTTATCATGGTATTAGATCCATTTTCTTACTCCTAAACGCCTCTTTCTTTTCTTCCCCTCGATCTCGGGGCTGCCGAGTGGGTTTCGCTACAAACTTTGTCATGTTGCTTCCGTTTGGCAGCTTTGACACCGTCTCCAACCTCGGTGATGTCAACGCTCTCCTGACGACTTTAGTCTGTGAAAACCTACATCATCTCATTTCTCTATCCGCCTCTGCCGCCTACAACCCCATCACCACTGACCGTTAGCAACACCTCTAATCTCACCCATTGAAATCACCCTCACACCAGCAACCAAATCCCATCGGTCATCACTACCAACACCTGCTACAGCCAAGCTTCACCTCGGCAGCTAGCACCACTATGACCACCCACGACAATCCCCGCTACCGCCTCTACAACCTTACCCACCGCAATTGTTGTGACCAACCAAAAGCTCACTTGGGCTAGCCACCAGTAATTTTGCAACTCACCCTCGTATACCTTAGGTGTGACCTATATGCTGTCACCCACTGCTCAAACACTATCTCACAGTGCATGCCCTTATGACCTCGCCACGCATAATCTCAACCTGCCATCATCGTATTTCGTCACCACACCCTACTACCCCTAAGCTTCAATAACCTGACACTAGCCCACCACCGTAACCACTAGCCCCTCCTCTTGACCACCTCCTCGTGCAACCAGATCTGTTGCCATCGACAAAAGCTTTAGCATCAGACTCCACAACCATCATCCATGAATATAGACCTATGCATAGGCTTGCATGAAACACCATCCACACCTTGCCCAGGCAATGCCATTCTCTACAACCCCCCCATGCCCACCATCTATTCGACTAAATTCCCTATTAAAACATTTGACATTGACTCCGACATCTGCCTTACCATTGCCCTCACTGATAGGCTACGCCACTACAACAGCCCAAGCCTGCTCTCCACCCACCAATGGTCCAGATCTCATCACCGTGTCTCCTCTTGCAATCGTAGCTCCGCCCTCTTGCGACAACCATGCGTGGCCGCTGATCACCTGCTGCAACCTACCAACCCCCCCTCCCTTTCACAACCAAAGTTCTCCACAACCTACAGCCAGCTCAAACATGCGCTGCTTATCACCGGTGGTTACCACTGGCTCCTTCGTGACCCCATTTGATACGGGTGTATCTTCTCTTCGGAGCTTAGCGATCCTCATGGGAGCTTGAGGATAGATGATTCTCATGATAGCATGAGAATAGGAGTGTAAAACAGTATCAATGGAATGCAGGTGGAAGCGTGGAACGAGACGACGAGCAGCAGATTCAAAGAATCCAGTTTTCAGCTCGTGAGTCGACTCATACATGTACATGAGTCGACTCATCAGGTTGAGTCGACTCATGACTGTCATGAGTCGACTCACGAAATCAAGCCCTGTTCGCAAAAGTCTCTGACCAGTCGACTCATCAGTTATGAGTCGACTCATATGAGGTCATGAGTCGACTCATCGATAGTTTCCTGATTCGTTTGGGTTTCTGTTCACACGAATTCCTGTTGGTTTTGGGCTTGGTTATTTACCAGATTGCCATCCATGTTTGTACACATATATAAAGGGTTGTTTAGGGTTTCTAAACATCAGTTTTATGATCTTAGATCAGAGAGAGATTCTAATCTTTGTATTAGGGTTTAGAGAGGATTGAGAGGTTGTTCTCGATTCTAGTGAGATTGTGAGGGAGAGATTGTAATCTTTTGTTCTTCATAATCTAGAAGAAGGTATTTTCTTTCGCCAAACTGAATTGTCTTGTGTTTTAGTTGTCTTCTTCTCAACCCATCTTTTGGTAACTCCGTGATCAAAGGGTGCTTGCACAGCAACTCGTATCAAGTTAGTATCAGAGCAATCAGATCTGGTGAAGGGGCATCCTGTGTATGGTCTTGACTCGATCGCAATACAAGAAGCTTGGCGAGATCCTTATTTCATTGGAAGGAGTCCAGGTTTTAAGGAAGGATAAGATGGCTGAAGGAGACAATTCTACGAGGATTGATGCATTGGAGAAGCAGATCGAGACGATAGGTTCGACTCTCACACAACTCGTCAGTCTTATCCATGGAGGTGGCAAACAAGGTGAATCTTCTTTGGAGAAAATTGTTGAGTTCGATGTGGAGAGAGTAGATTCAGATTCCGACGAGGAGGAGGAGACCGTTAAGGCTGCATTGCATCAAGGGGGTAAGAATTCTTATCAGAACCTGGAGATTGACTTCAAGGTGGAGATTCCTATTTATGATAGGAGTGTTGACGTCGAGAGGCTTGATGACTGGATCGAGCGGATGGAGACGTATTTTACTCTTTATGGCTATTCGTCAAAAGAGAAGATTGTGTTCGTGACTTTGAAGCTTTCAGGGCATGCGTTGACGTGGTGGAAATCCTACTGCAAGCAGGAGAAGAAGGCGGTGTCGTGGAACAAGTTCAAGGAGTTACTGAGGAAGCAGTTCTACCCGGTGGGATTCCTTGAAGAGCGTTGGTACAAGTGGTACGGCTTACGCCAAAAGGGTTAATCAAACCGTTCAAGAATATACCACAGAGTTCCAGCAGCAGGCGATGGTCCTCAATATTTCGACAGAGGAATATTCCGTGTTTATGAAGTATATGGCGGGATTGAGCGATTACATCCGAAAGGAGATGAAGCTATTCATGGTGGAATAAATTACAGAGGTGAGCGTGACGGCTATTTCCCTCGAGGGCAAGTAAAAGAAGGGCAACGAGGCTAAGGGAGACTCCAAACAGACGGGAGGCGAGTCTAGTGGTTCTCAATCTAAGGAGGAGAAGACGAAGGGTGATCCAGGGAAAGCAGGGCTGATTTGTAGTCATTGCGAGAAGACAGGGCATACAGCTGATCGGTGCTGGGAGAAGTATCATCATCTCAAGCCAAGAGGGTTGAAGAAGAATGAGGAGAAAAAGGCATACATGATAGCTCAAGGTCCGAAAGAAGTCCCGGGGATGACAGAGCCCAACAGCACATGATAGCTCAAGGTCCGAAAGAAGTCCCGGGGATGACAGAGCCCAACAGCAGTCTCAACCTTATGATGAGGAAGCAGACCACGAAAGAGGACGACGACCCGAGGGAGAAACTCTTTGTTCTTAAGTTGCAAGTGAAGACCAGTTTGGTTGATGTCATTGTTGATTCGGGCAGCGAGAAGAATTTGATATCCGAGGCATTGGTTCAGAAGTTGGGTCTGAAGACGGTCAAGCATCTGAAGCCCTATCCATTGGGGTGGATTCAGAAGGAGGAGAAACTGAGTATAGTTGATCAATGCACTGTCAGATTTACGCTCCACGAGTTGTATATTGACGAGGTCACGTGCGACGTCATTCTATTGGATGTTTGTCAGATTATACTGGGCAATCCATACTTACGGGATAGATATACGATCTACGAGAGACGGGCTCAGAAGTACACCTTCACTAAGGATGGTGTAAAGTTCATATTTTGTTCAGTATCTCTTCCGAAGGAGACAAGCTTGGGGACGGTGACGCGAGCGAAGAGACTAGTGAATGCAAGCAAGAAGTTTGTCTCACTGTGCATTAGACTTCCAGAAAAGCCATAGACAAATGATTACAACTTAGAGCGAACGGTGACCACGACGAGACGCGAGACGAATGAGTTATTTCTGATCGGACGTCGAGACCGGATTCCTAGCAAGGCGAGGTGGTGCAAAAAAGATGGAGGAGCTCGAGAGTTTCCTCAGTAAAAGTTCTAACTTGAATGAGACTTCAAGTTCCTAAAGAGGGGACCCATGATACGGGTGTATCTTCTATTCGGAGCTTAGCGATCCTCATAGGAGCTTGAGGATAGATGATTCTCATGATAGTATGAGAATAGGGGTGTAAAACAGTATCAGTAGAACGCAGGTGAAAGCGTGGAACGAGACGATGAGCAGCAGATTCGAATAATTCAGTTTTTAGCTCGTGAGTCGACTCATACATGTACATGAGTCGACTCATCAGGTTGAGTCGACTCATGACTATCATGAGTCGACTCACGAAATCAAGCCATGTTCGTAAAAGTCTCTGACCAGTCGACTCATCAGTTATGAGTCGACTCATATGAGGTCATGAATCGACTCATCTCACTCATGAGTCGACTCATCGATAGTTTCCTGATTCGTTTGAGTTTCTGGTCACACGAATTCCTATTGGTTTTGGGCTTGGTTATTTACCAGATTGCCATCCACGTTTGTACACCTATATAAATGGTTGTTTAGGGTTTCTAAACATCAGTTTTATGATCTTAGATCAGAGAGAGATTCTAATCTTTGTATTAGGGTTTAGAGAGGATTGAGAGGTTGTTCTCGATTCTAGTGAGATTATGAGGGGGAGATTGTAATCTTTTGTTCTTCATAATCTAGAAGAAGGTATTTTCCTTCGCCATACTGAATTGTCTTGTGTTTTAGTTGTCTTCTTCTCAACCCATCTTTTGATAATTTCACGATCAAAGGGTGCTCGCACGGCAACTCGTATCACCATTGCCAGCAACGACAACCACAACCATTATCACCCTTGATGTACACAAGGTGTTTGATGGAATGCCTGATAGGCATCTCTTACGGTGACCCCTCCGCCATCCACTACATCCAGCTGCATAACCTCGTGTCCTCTATCTACACCTTCAACAGACAACCTTCACCTCACATCCTCTGTCCACACCCTTAACAGACAGCCTCCCCATCGTGTTCTCTATCCATACTATTAATGGACAGCTTCTATCTCGCCGCATGCAACTCCTACAACTGATATGCTCATATTCAATCACCTTGACCAAGCCACACCAACAACCATCTATGCAAATTTGGCTCATCTTATCCAAACATTCAATTTTCTATACATTGTGAGTTTGAAGGGTGGGGGAGGGGGGATGTTAAATACAACAATAAATATTATCTTGATATCCTATCCCCATTTTAGGTAGCATGCAATCATGTATTAGGTAGTATATCATTTGCTTATTTTCTCCTTTATCTTCTGCTTTCATTAATGCCTACCACATTAAGTCTCTAGCTAGTATAAATATATGTAAACATGCTCATCAGTGTGATATCAAGCCTGTGAGCGTGTGGGGTCCACAATCAAACAATGCTGAAGTTGTTCACGCGGTGCGGAGAGCGGAACAACAAGTTCACGAAGACACATGATGTGGGGGCCACCATGTGCAGGGAGTTCACGAAGACACGGTTTTGATTCCGAAACCCACCTGTTAATTGATTTATATAAACCCTTGTATAGGGTTTCGTGTTTGTGTGCAAGGAGTTTCTTTTATGAAGTTGTGCGGCTGCAGAAAGGAAAAGTGCAGGGAATATTTTGGTGGCTGCAGGGTGCGGATGCAGAGGCAAAAGTGGAGATTTGACAAGGCTTTTATTAGGGTTTTGAGCGTCCATTGGTGGAGATATTTGTGAGAGATTTGAGAGTTTGTGTGAGGGTTTAATTGTGTGATTGTAAACTTTATTTGTATTCTCTTTCTCTAGTAGTAGATCTTCCCCCTCATTGCCCCGTGGACGTAGGTAATTTACCGAACCACGTAAAATTGATTGTCTCGCTGGTTGTGTGATTTGTAATAGCTTATTTAGGTTCCCTCGACAGGTGAGTCCTAGAACTAATGAGAGGAAGAGTTGATATATCACTTTATTAAGATATTTTGCTTAAGGTTCTTATTTCCTTTGTGAAACAGGAATTCCTATTGTGATCTGACTCTCTTGTTGTGCTGCCGAGGTACTGTCAAAATTTTTACTGCGCGCAACAAGTGGTATCAGAGTCCAGATTTCAGATCTAGGATTTTGGAATTAGGTGGAGGAAGATTCTTGTGTGAAGCTTGGTTTTTGGAGTTCTAGGCTTCGGTGAAGATAGCATTAGGAGTTGTCGTTGGAGATTTCGTTTTTCTCGTGTGGACAGGAGATCTATTTGGAATCTGATCTATGGTTCAGTTGGGTAATTCTTAGTTTCTATCAAAGTTTGATTCTTTCTTAGTTTGCAATGAGAGAAGAAGGTAAAAGCAGCAAGTCGATGGCGAGTACAGTCCAAGTTGGTTTTCAGAACACCAAAATTAGTGTGGTGAAGTATGATGGTAAAATCAAAACTTTGGTTTGTGGATGGGCGACGTACAAGATGCGCTCAATGCTCAGAACTTGGAGGATACCATCATGGTCCACGAGAGACCACCAAAATATGAAGAGGCGATATGGAAAAAGATGAATAGGAATGCTTGTAGGGTGATCAGGTCCTATTTGGAACAGGAGCTGAAGTATGATGTGATTGGGGTGACGTCTGTGATGAAGATGTGGAAATTCTTAATAATAAGTATCTTACAAAGAGTGTTGAGAACAGGTTGCATTTGCTGTGTAGATTATTCAGATTCCAGATGTCCAGAGGTGCCTCGCTTACGGCTCATGTGAACAACTATACGAAGTTATTATCGGACTTGGCGAATATTGATGAGAAGATATCGGATGAGTACAAGGCTATTATCTTATTGGGCTCCTTATCGAATGAGGAGTATGACACCTTTGTGCTCATTTTGTTGAACGGGAGATCTTCTATCAGCTATAGTAAAGTTACTAATGCATTAACGAATTATGATTTGAGGAGGAAGGATAAGGAGACTTCTCATGTTAGTACTTTAGGCGAGGCCTTGTCGACGAGAGGTAGAAGCCCATATCCGAAATGTGGTAATAGAGGAAGGTCAAAGTCAAGAGGTCATCACCATCTAGGAAAGAACCAATGTACATTCTACAAGGAGCAGGGATATTGGAAAAGAGATTTTCCAAAGATCAAAGAGAAGGAGAATAGCAAGAAAAAGGGTCCGAAGGCCAATTAGGTGAATATTGCAAAAGATGATAATTCTGATGATTCGAGCTTTTCTCTATTGATTACTCCGGAGGTGAACCATGCAGATACATCAGATTGGATGCTTGATTACAATGCTACTTCATGTGACTCCTAGGCGAGATTGGTTTGCATCGTTCAAGAGACTCGATGGGGGAGTTGTAGTCATAGGAAATGATCAGTCCTGTAGCATTTATGTGATAGGTACTGTGCGGATCCGGATGCACGATGGAGTAGTTCGTGAATTGAAGGAGGTGAGATTTGTTCCTCAACTGAAGAAGAATCTTATCTCAGTTGGAGCTTTAGAGGCGAAGGGATTCAAGGCGACCTTTGATGATGCTGTAGCGAAGGTTACTAATGGATGTTTGGTGGTGATAAATGGAGTACACAGTCAAAACTTGTATTATCTGAAGGGGAGCACCGAGATTAGCCAGGTTGTTTCGGCTATTTCAGAGGCGAATATGAGTAGACTTTGGTATTATAGGTTGGGACACACAGGTGAGAAGTCACTGCAGGTGCTGTGCAAGTAGGGACTATTGAAAGGAGCCAAGAGTGAAAAAGTGGATTTTTGTGAGCACTATATTCTTGGCAAGAAGACGAAGGTGAAGTTCGGGACGACCATTCATAGGACGAGGGACATTCTGGGCTACGTGCACACAGATGTTTGGGGTCCCACCAAGACGACATCACTTGGTGGTCAATATTGATTCGTCATGTTCGTAGATGACTATTCTAGGTGTTGTTGGGTGTACACCATGAAGCATAAGAATGAAGTTCTAGATTTATTTGTGGAGTGGAAGAAGAGATTGGAACTGCAGACTGGGAGAAAGATCAAGACGTTATGATCCGACAACGGTGGTGAATATACTTTAGACCCCTTTCTGCATCTATGTCGAGATGAGGGTATAGAGAGGTACTTCACTGTTAGTCCTATACCACAGTAGAATGGGATAGCAGAGAGGTTGAATCGGTCTTTACTGGAGAAGGTCTAATGCTTATTGTCGTAGAGTAGTTTGGAGAAGATCTTTTGGGCTAAGGCACTTACATATGCGAGCCACCTCATTAGTAGGTTGTCTTCATCTGCGATTGAGGGGAAAACCCCTATGGAGAAGTGGTCGAGAGCCAGCACACGATTATGACCAGCTCAAGGTATTCGGGTGCCCTGTATTTTATCATGTGAGAATAGATAAATTGGGGTGATGCCAGATAAGTACAACGATGACACGGAGGATACGGGTACTGATGTGTAGGATAAGAGACCGACGACTCAGGTTCAGGATTCTATTACGGTTCGGAGACAGAGGAGAAACATACGGATGCTAACACAGTATGCCGACACAGCTGCGTATGCACTTTCAGTGGAGAGTATCGATGAGATGGTGCCTACTACATTCAGAGAGGCCGAGTAGAGTTTGGAGGTTGATTCGTGGTAGGTAGCTGTGCAGGAGGAGATGGAGTCTCTTCATAAGAACGATACATGGGAGCTGGTTGAGCTTCCAAAGGGGCGGAAGGTAATTGGTTGCAAGTGGATATACACAAAGAAGGAGGGCATTGAGGGCACTCCATTGAGGTTCAAGGCTAGGTTGGTTACGAAGGGTTATGCACAGGAGAAAGGAATTGACTATAATAAGGTTTTCTCTCTGGTGGTTAAGCACTATTCGATTCAGATTTTGCTAGCTTTGGTGGCACAGTATAGTTTGGAGTTAGATCAGTATGTGAAGACGACATTTCTTTATGACGATCTTGATGAAGAAATATATATGACTCAGTCATTGGGATTCCGAGATGCAGGGAAGGAAAAATTGGTTTGCAGATTGAAGAAATCGCTATACGGTTTAAAGTAGTCTCCTCGATAGTGGTATAGACGATTCGATGGTTTTATGATTGGTCATTCGTACACTCGGAGCCAATTTGATCATTGCGTATATTTTCACAAGTTGAAAGAAGGTGCGTGCATCTATTTGTTACTTTATGTTAATGATATGTTGGTTGCCTCTATTTCTAGATCTGTAATAGATGAGTTGAAGGCACAGCTTTCAAAGGAGTTTGAGATGAAGGATTTGGGTGAGGCGAAGCGTATTTTAGGGATGAAGATCGACAGAGATAAGGAGAAAGGCAGAATTTATTTGACATAGGTGGCTTATTTGAAGAAGGTACTATAGCGATTTCATGTTATAATGGATACAAAGCCATTTAGTGTACCATTGGGAGCCCATTTGAAGCTTTCAGCTGATCTTTCACCGAAGACTGTTGAAGATCAAGAGTTGATATCGAAGACTCCATATGCGAGCGCGATTGGGAGCTTGATGTATGCGATGGTATGTACGAGATCAGATTTATCACAGACGGTGAGCATGGTCTCGAGATACATGGACGATCTAGGAGTGGGTCATTGGGACGCCATGAAATGGATTTTGAGTTACATTCGAGGTACGCTTAATGTTGGTTTGATTTATGAGCGGGATACTACAGGTGGGCAGCTATGCATTGGTTATGTTGATTCAGAATTATGCCGGGGATTTGGATAAGTGCCGGTCTACAACAGGGTATGTGTTCACTTTGACCCATGCGTTGGTGTGTTGGAGATGCACTTTACAGTCTATGGTGGCTTTGTCTACGACGGAGGCAGAGTATATGACAGTTACGGAGGCTGTGAAGGAGGCTATTTTGCTTCAAGGACTTTTGGAAGAACTTGGTATATCGCAGCGGTCCGTCACTATTCATTGTGATAACATGAGTGTTATCTATTTGGTGAAGAATTAGGTTTTTCATGCGCGGATAAAGCACATTGACGTTCGTTATCACTTCGTTCGGGATGTTCTTGAAGATGGAGATGTGGAGATAGTAAAGGTCCACACAAAGGATAATCCAGCGGATATGCTCACAAAGATGGTTCCGAGTAACAAGTTTGATCATTATTGAAACTTATTGCATATTCGTGATTGTTGAGGCGGTTGACGGCCATTTGGGTGAACTACGTTCGGCTTGATTCCTTGGACAAGAGCATGCGTAGGCAGTCTTTCAGATGCAGCCAGTTTTTTTAGATTAGTTGATTTTGATGGTGGTGAGATTGTTTGGACTCTCGTTCGGGTTCCCGACTTATTGTGGATTGAGTCTGTTGTCGTGAATTAACTTCACGGCGTACTAGACACAACAAGTGGAACACTTGGTTTCTTTGGTGTCGGCCCAGTTTTGGAAAAACTTTGCCGAGGTGGAGAATTGTGAGCACGTGGGGGCCACAATCAAATAACACGGAAGTTGTTCACGCGGAGAGGAGAGCGGAACAGCAAGTTCACGAAGACACGTGATGTTGGGGCCACCATGTGCAGGGACTTCACGAAGACGCGGTTTCGATTCTGAAGCCCACCCGTTAATTGATTTATATAAACCCTTGTCTAGGGTTTTGTGTTTGTGTGCAAGGAGTTTCTTTTGTGAAGTTGTGCAGCTGCAGAAAGGAAAAGTGCAGGGAATATTTTGGTGGCTGCAGGGTGCGGACGCAGAGGCAAAAGTGGAGATTTGAGAAGGTTTTTGTTAGGGTTTTGAGCATCCATTAGTGGAGATATTTGTGAGAGATTTGAGAGTATGTGTGAGGGTTTAATTGTGTGATTGTAAATCCTATTTGTATTCTCTTTCTCTAGTAGTAGATCTCCCCCCTCCTTGCCCCGTGGACATAGGTAATTTGCCGAACCACGTAAAATTGATTGTCTCGCTGGTTGTGTGATTTGTAATAGCTTATTTAGGTTCCCTCGACAGGTCAGTCCTAGAACTGATGAGAGGAAGAGTTGATATCCCACCTTGTTGAGATATTTTTCTTAAGGTTCTTGTTTTCTTTGTGAAACAGGAATTCCTATTGCGACCTGACTCTATTGTTATGCTGCCGAAGTACTACCGAAATTTCCGCTGCGCGCAACAAAGCCTTCTTCTAAAGAATCAAGAACTCGGGGGCTACATTCGGAGGTACGTAGTCAACAAAGTTTGGAGTAGAAGTCATGGAGATGGGAGTCTTAAATGGAGGTATAGGACAAGTCTTGCAGATGAAGTTGACATGGATATAAAACATGCCATGGAAGATGTTGAGGAGGTAAGAAACCTGTGGAGTTGATGCTAGACTCGAAACCAGTGGAGTTGATGCTAGATTGCTTAGAGAACGAGACGATGGTAATGCAACAATGTTGTTAAAAGATGATGATATGTGATCGCAGAGCACAATGGCGAGATGTGATCAGAGGAAGATGATAGGATCTCAATGTTGGGGATTCGAAACAATCAAATCAAATCCGTACCCTTTCGGATCTTGTGTTTGAGAGTTGAGCAAGAAAAAAATTCACCACAAATCAAAGATAAAAACTTATAGGAAATAAGAACAAGAAAGAACACACCAGATTTAACAAGGTTCGGCAACGTGTCTACGTCCTCGGGAGCCACACCACACAATTCTTTGATTACTTGAAGAAGATTACAATGCTTGCAATTGGCCTCTCTTTTTCTAAGATTTCTAATCTCAAAGAGCCCTCAAAACCCTCTTTTTCGTGCTCTTTTTCTCTCCTAAACCCTTGAGGGAGGTGTTTCTATTTATAACAAATACAATCCTAAACAGATTAGAATTCTAAAATGAGTCTGCCATACCCTAGTGTGACAGACACCACACCCATGGCAGACAGGGCAGACTCTGCCACACCAGGGTGTGGCAGACACCACACCCATAGCAGATAGGACAGATTCTACCACACCAGGGTGTGACAGACATCACACCCATGACATATCTTGAATTTTCATGCAATTGTTGATTTTGATTCTAGGTTTGTGTCTCCACTCTCAAGACCAACAATCTCCTACTTGGAGATCAAACCACCATCAATGAACGCTCCCGAACTCCGCCTTCTTCGCAAGCATCTTCTCCTATTTAAAAAATTCATTCTTCAATCATCAACATCCCGGCGATCTCGTCGATCCTCGTAGTGTGGCTCCGCTTTCGTTTTCTACTCGTGAAGGCCAACTGAAGTTACGTACAACTCCAGTTTCTCAATGGTGACTATCTTCGTCAACATGTTCGCCGGATTTTTACTCCCCAAAATCTTTATTAAATGTAACTTTCCGTCTTCAACTAGCGAGCATATAAAATGGTATTTGATGTCGATGTGCTTCGTTCTGGCATGATATACTGGATTCTTGATAAGATGTATAGCTCTCTAGTTGTCACAATAAAGAACTCCTTTCTCATGCTTCAAATCCAACTCTTCCAAGCACTTGTTCAACCAGATCATCTCCTTGCTTGCTTCGGTCACCGCGACATACTCAGCCTCCGTTGTAGATAAAGTCACAATATTCTGCAAACGTGAGACCCATCTCACTGCTGTCGACGCTAAGGTATAAACATACCCTGTGGTGCTTCGTCTCGTATCATGATCACCGGCGAAGTCCACATCCACATATCCCTGCAGCACCAACTCCTTCCTCTTGAAACATAGTGGTTTATTTGTTGTTCCCCTCAAGTACTATAATATCCACTTCACGGCCTCCTAATGTTGCTTCCCTGGATTGCTAGCAAACCTGTTCACAACTCCCACTACATGGACGATGTCCGGCCTCGCGCAAACCATCGCATACATGAGACTCCCAATGGCCGAAGAATATGGCACTCTGCTCATATGCTCTCTATCTGCATCTGTCTTAGGCGATTGTACATGAGACTCCCAATGGCCGAAGAATATGGCACTCTGCTCATATGCTCTCTATCTGCATCTGTCTTAGGCGATTGCTCCTCAGATAGCTTGAACTGACTTCCAATGGGTGTGCTAACAATTTTAGCATTCTGCATGTTGAACCTATGAAGTACCTACTCAATGTATTCAGCTTGGCTCAATCTCAATGTCCCTTTAGCTTTATTCCTACTGATTTGCATCCCTAGAATCTGTTTCGCTACATCCAGATCCTTCATTACAAATTCCTTTGCTAGCTGCTTCTTCAAACTGTTTATCTCCTCTAAACATAGTCCTGCTATCAACATGTCATCAACATATAATAACAAAATAATAAAGCTGGACTCGAACTTTTTGAAATAACAGCAATGATCCGAATTGCATCTTCTGTAGTCATTGTTCTGCATGAATTTATTAAACTTCTTATACCACTGTCTCGGAGCCTGTTTCAAACCATATAAGCTCTTCTTAAGCTTGCACACCATCTCTTCCTTTCCTTCTTCAATGAAGCTAACAGGCTGCTTCATGTAGATTTTTTTATCAAAGTCACCATGAAGAAAGGTAGTCTTCACCTCTAACTGTTCAAGAAAGAGGTTTTCTGCAGCCACCAAACTCAACACCACTCTGATGGTTGTGAGCTTCACAACAGGGAAAAATATCTCTGTGTAGTCCACTCCTTCTCGCTGTTGAAACCCCTTCACTACTAATCTATCCTTGAATCTCTTGCTTTCATCACTCTCTTTCCTGACCCGGTAGACTCATTTATTATGTAAGGCCTTCTTCTGTGCAGGTAGCTGGACTAACTCCTATGTCTCATTAGTGAGTAGAGAATCCATCTCCTCCTGCATCGCATGCTCCCACTGCTGAGATTCACTCACTTGCATTGCTTCTTCATAGCACTTCGGCTCACCGCTATCTGTCAATAATAAGTAGTCAAAAGATGAAAGATATCTGGGATTTTGTTTGGGTAACCTTGATGACCTCTTAAGCTCCATGCCCTGGGTAGTTTCTTCTGCACCTGGAGCCTCCTCCATTCTCTGATCATAACAAACATCATCACCCATATCTGGAAGTTCCTCTATATCCATTTACTCAGATCTATCTGTATCTGAAATGTTGCTCCCACTGCTTTGGCTATCCTTAGCATCTTCCCTGTTCTTGTACATCACCTCCTCATTAAATATCATGTCCCTGCTTCTGATGATCTTCCTGTTCTTCTCATCCCAAAGGTGATACCCGAACTCATCAATGTCGTATCCAAGGAATGTGCACTTCTGTGACTTAGCTTCTAGCTTGTCTCTGACATGGTCACTGATATGAACATAAGCCACGTAACCAAATACCCGCAAGTGTGAGAGATTTATCTTCTTTCCACTCTAAACCTCATCTGGAATCCTAAAATCTAATGGAACTGATGGCCCGTGATTAATAAGGTAAGCTACCGTATGCACCGCATCCGCCCAAAATATATTAGGCAGACCTGCATGTAATCGCATGCTCCTGGCACGCTCTGTCAAGGTTTTGTTCATCCTCTTTGTAATGTCGTTCTGCTACGACATCCCTGGAGCAGTCCTCTCTAAGCGAATACCATTCGTAGCACATAACCTCTTGAACTCCTCCTGCTCGTATTCTCCACCATTGTCTGATCTCAGACATTTCACCTTCAGATCTGTCTCGTTCTCCACCATGGCCTTCCACTTCTTGAAGATTCCAAACACCTCCGACTTGTGCTTCATGAAGTAGATCCCACCTTCCTCGAGTGATCGTCGATGAAGGTGACATAATATATCGAACCGCCAAAAGATGATACACTGGCTGGGCCCTATACATCTGTATGAATCAACTCTAGCTTCTGAGCCTTAGGTGGCCTTCCACCCTTCTGGAAACTAACCCTCTTTTGCTTCCCAAAGATGCAGTCTTCACAAACCCCGACTTCCACAGAGTCGTTCCTGGTTAGCTTTCCCTGTGAATGTAAGATCTTCATCCCCTTATCGCTCATGTGCCCTAGTCTGTTGTGCCACAGATCTGTACTCTCTTTGCCAGCTGCAATTGCGAGGGTGTCACTCACATGTAAGGTGAGGTAGAGAGTTCCTAGTTTGTTGCCTCGAGCAACTATCATAGTACCGTTAGAGATTTTCCACGAATCTCCTATGAATGTAGAAACATAGCCTTCTGGTCTAAGTTGTCCCACCGAAACAAGATTCCTCTTTAGCTTCGGCACGTGTCTCATGTTCTTTAAGGTCCACTTAGAGCCCTTCATCTGAATCTGAACTTCACCCTTTCCAACAATATTACAGGGCTCGTTATTCCCCAAATACACTTTTCTAAAGTTCCCTGCTACATAGTTCTGGAGAAGCTTCCTGTTAGCAGTAGCGTGGACAGAGGCTCCTGAATCAATGACCCAAGAATCCGAGTCACTATCCATAGCAAGGATTAAGGCATCCTGCACGATATGAGCCTCCTGCTCACCAGCATCCTTCTTTGGACTCTTGCAGACTAAAGACATATAGCCCTCTTGATCGTAGTTTAACACTTCCCTTTGATAGGCCTAACATTCGAGTTCGACCTCTTCTTCACTGATTTCGACTGATTCCTGTTCTGGTTTCCTTTCTTCTGGCTTCTGCCTCTCTGCTCGAAACTTAAATCTGAACCTGAACCTTCTGATTCGAACGATTTCCTTCTAATCTCCTTAGATAAAATCATACTAACTACCTCACTCAGCTTCAACTTTTCCTTTCCCGTCGAATTGCTAATTGCCGTCACATAACCTGCCCAACTATCCGGCAATTGCGATAGTAGTAGAAGGGCCTGCACTTCGTCATCAAACGTGATGTCTACGGATACAAGCTGATCAACAATCGTGTTGAACTCGCTGATGTGCATCGTGAAGGACCGTCCTTCTGCCATCTTGAGGTTTTTGACGAGATGCACATTGTTTGCTGCCGACGGTTGCTCGTACATCTTCGTGAGCGCTTCCATAAGCCCCACCATCGTATTCTCCTTTAAAATATTATGGGCTACTGATTTGACGAGCGACAACCAGATTTACCCTAGAGCCTTCCTATCTAGTATCTAACAATCACCATCTCACTCCTCCTTCTTCTGTCCCTTTTCCTTGCCCATCAATGGACGATACAAGTCCTTCTGGTACAGATAGTCCTCCATTTGTGACTTCCAGTAGGCGAAGTCTGAACCGTCAAACTTCTCAATATTAGATTTGATTTCCTCTGTCATGGCTCTCTTTCTCACAAATTTGCTGAACGAAGCTCTGATACCAGTTGTTGGGGATTTGAAACAATCAAATTAAATCCGTACCCTTCCAGATCTTGTGTTTGAGAGTTGAGCAAGAAAAAAATTCACCACAAATCAAAGATAAAAACTTATAGGAAATAAGAACAAGAAAGAACACACCAGATTTAATGAGGTTCGGCAATGTGCCTACGTCCTCGGGAGCCACACCACATAATTATTTGATTACTTGAAGAAGATTACAATGCTTGCAATTGGCCTCTCTCTTTCTAAGATTTCTAATCTCAAAGAGCCCTCAAAACCCTCTTTTTTCGTGCTCTTTTTCTCTCTTAAATCCTTGAGGGACGTGTTTCTATTTATAACAAACACAATCCTAAACAGATTAGAATTCTAAAACGAGTCTGTCACACTCTGATGTGACAGATACCACACCCATGGCAGACAGGGCAGACTCTGCCACACCAGGGTGTGACAGACACCACACCCATGACAGACAGGGCAGATTCTGCCACACCAGGGTGTAGCAGACACCACACCCATAACCTGTCTTGAATTTTCATGTGATTATTGATTTTGATTCTAGGTTTGGGTCTCCATTCTCAAGACCAACACTCAAAGAGATCTAGCTGATTATCTCAGACAATGGTGAACAGTGACAAATAGAGACTAGAGACGAAGGCGTGTCGACAAGCAGAGGATGTGATGGCGCCATCAAACAATTAGCATCAAAGAAAGAGCTGAGGGTTCATCAGCAAGGGGAGACAAACTTCAGTTACACGAAAGCAAGGAGGTTGCCAACACAAGGGGCAACAAGGTCAGAGGAGATGTTGCTGGTCAGTAAAAAATGACAATAAGGGTGTTGGTTTGAAGTTGAAGACTATGAAGATAGATCTGATGGCGTAGAAGGCATTGAAGTAATCATCAAGCGACAATTGAAGGCAAAGTGAAGACTGAGGCAAGGACTAGTTGACTATCAAATATTTTAATAAATACTAGAACCATTTAGCATATTCACCTATCATGAAGCAACATGCTCCAATTTTCTAAAGTGTTTTTCATGTATTAATTGTAGCTGGTTTTCCCTTAATAGTAAATTTCAAATTCTAATATTTTTTTAGTACCTGATAGTTTGACAATACTCTATAGATTACTAAAGTTCACATATTATATCTTAATGTAAAACTTGATAAAATTATAAGAACCTCATTTCACAATTCCACCATAAAATGTAGAACCATATGAAAATATAACCTTATTTCACAATTCTATTATTAAATACAAAAAAAGGCCACATGAAAATATTGAATAGAAACCTATTATAGACTGCTACAACTCTAGATAATGAGAAACATAAAATAAATAACTTGTAAATAATAATCATGAGAATCCTGACATTTTTTTTACCAAAATGCAAATCCAAAGACCTATAAGTTAGCCACATAGTCATTCTCTTCCACATGGCTACAACTCTTTTTTCTTTATATAATACACAAGCTCTCAATCTAAGTATATTTCTTATACAATTACCTTTAGTTAAATAGTTTATTCTTCAATATTAGTACATTAAGTCTTTCATATTTTGAACAAATCTCTCAAATCATTGCAATTGATACTAAATTAGTTTGAAATTACTGCCTCCAATTAAAAGTAGTTGTAGTTATTAAGAGGATCAATTAGAAAGTACTTAACAATTGATCAGAGATCTAAGAACAATTTTAGTGAGTAGAGATACTAATCTCAAAATATGAAATACGCAACACTCAAATGCAATAATATATATGTTATAAGTAGCCAAAAGCAGGCCATGGCTACCCTTCACCTCCTGCCTCTGTCACTAAAAGTGTGGTGACGTAACATCATTGTACATTGTACATGATTATATATATATTATACCCTGAAAATCATTACATCTTTAAACTTTACATGTGGCGTAAGTAATGGGACTAAATAGATGATCGAAGCAAACTCGAGCTATCAGCTTAGTCGACTCGTCTACATGACCTGAGTTCAAGATGAAAGACATCCTTAAGTCAGCCTTTCAAGTAGCACCTGAGTCGAATCAAAGAGCATCTTCAAGGTAGGGACATACAATGACTGGTGGCCTCACCAAAAGTGCTCGTCTTTAATGGTGAACAGTTCAGCGCCCATACTTCACCACCTAGTCACCATTACATTTAATGCATGACCAAGAATCTTGATGGCTCACAAGCAACGACGCCCACCATCTCGCTATTCTGTCACCATCACATTAATACGGTGAGTACAGTTCTCTACCTCCGACCAATCCACTACGAACACATGTAAAGCGATGAGGTAGTGTCAGATCAGCAAACTGGTTAAATTACCAAAATATCCTCAATAACTTCCTATAAGTACATTATCTTTGCTATCCAAATGTGCGCACAAAAAACTCTAAAGACTACATTTCTACTTATCCCTTTAGATTAATAGACTAAGTCACCGACTTGAGCGTCGGAGGGCACGCCAGAGAAAATAGCATGCGGGCTCTAACCTCTGTTATTATGTGCAGGTCATTGTAGCATCATACAATCTTCAAGGCGATCAACCATCAGAGGAGATTAAAGGACCCCAAGATCATCATCGCCTCTCCTAAATCATCCACTAACTTTCTCACATAAACAGTTTGGCACCTACCGTGAGTTCGCTTCTTTTTTCTCTTGAGATAATGACTAATCCTAGTCACCTTCAGATTCTAGACTTCACTCAAGGGGAATCTTCCGGTTCTAGATATGTTACTCTGGCCCAACTAGACGAAACCTCACAGAGGATATCGATTTAGCAAGAGTTCACCTCCCTCGCAAACAAACTTCTTAGTCACTTCTAATCCCTTTCTCCACCCTATCATCCCACTTTTGGAGGAACAAATTTGGTGACATGCGAAGGAGGATCGGGTTAGGGAAATGACCTCTCAGCAGCTATGGCATCAAATCCATTTCGTAGTTAATCCGTAGTAGATTCCTCAGCACCAGATTCCCCAGCATCAAATTCCCACTATCAAGATATGCCATGTGAAAGCTCGAGCCAAGATCCTTATCATACTCCTCACTACCTGTCGCAAGGTATGTAATACACCTATGCGACCTAGATTCCTGTCAACTTAGTGGACCCTTTAGCAACCAACCGAACCTCTACATATGATAGAACTTTCAACTTAGTGGACGATGACCACCCCCTTATTTGATGAGGTCATGAGTGCTTCTTGCCTCAAATTTAAAATGCCTAGCATTGAGAAATACAAGGGAGAAAGCAACCCGGCCGAACATGCGCAAAATTTCTTTGACATACTGAGCATTTAGCATGTATTCGAACTAGTCATATGTAGAGATTTCCCAGTCATGTTGAGCAATGCGACAATGATGTGGAGGAACTCTTTACCGAAAAGATCCATCAACAATTATCAGGAGCTCACCAAAAAGTTCATCCACTATTTCCAAGCGGGCACAAAAAAAGCACCCTCATCTCTCTATGACAAATTCATCAGAAACCAAGTGAAACTCTCAGGGACTACTTCAAGAGGTTCCAGAACAAGCTGTTGAAGTAGAAGATATCAGCAAAATGGTAGCTATGGCCGTAGTTTTCATGGGACTACACGATGAGAAACAAGCGGACTTCCTCATCATCAACCTATTGCCAACTTCAACTAGCTCATTATTTCTAGTCTTTTGTATTGCAAGTGATACAGATTACAATAAAAAATTACAATGAAATAAAAAATTATATTTCTTAGAGTTCTTTTCTGTATGCTGATGAAGCATCGATCATATACTCCGTTGATGGTCCGACTAAGACGATAGGTCTTTCGGTGATTGATAATCTCTAATCTCTTGAAAGATAGCGCATGTTTCTCTAGATGAAGAGGTATTAATAGATACTTTCTCAAAAAAAAATTATTGATTAAGCTAGATGACTAGTTGATTAGAACGAATCTTTTTTCACAAGGATCGTTCATTGGGCCAAAATGATTACCCGATGATAATGATCTATGAAGATCAATGAGAATGGACGCAAGATGGGCTTTTTATTAGTGTAGCCTCTAAATCTCTTTCTCTCTCTTTTCTCATTGGCAAAGAGTCCAGCCAAAATAATATTATCCCCAAGACCTTTCTCCGCCAATGTGCCCCTTGCTTCATGTTTATCATGCATATATATAGACTTGGGAGTATTAAGTGGGTGAGTTATTATGCCTAAACTCTCCTTAAATGGGTGAGTTAGTGGTCATTAACTCCCTTTTAAAATGGGTGAGTTAGCGGTCATTAACTCCTATTAAATGGGTGAGTTAGTGGTTATTAATTGCTTCTTTAAAAGTAGCTTCTAAGAATGTTATGGGTGAGGTTCGCCAATAATGGCCATGTGCGATGTTCACCAATAATGATCACGGGAAAAGTTCATCAATAACAACCATAAACGAACTTCGCCACGGGTGACAAAGCCCATGTGGGCTACTAGGCGAAGCTCGCTGCTGCTTGGGTAAACTCCGCTACTTCTTTAGTAAGCTTCACTGTGGCTTTGACCTTGGTGAACTTCGCTATGTGTCCCACAAAGACTATTTAGGCGAACTTTGTTTTAGGTGAACTTCACTTGAAGCTTCACTCTGACTTGGTGTTAAGAGTCATTATGACTTGGGCAAGCTTTGATATGGCTTGGGTAAACTTTTCTGATAAGTTTAGAATTGACTCAGAATCCAACTTGAATTCATTTACTAACTCGGCCTACTTGAAGATGCCTTTCGACTTGGACTCGAAGTCTGGCTTGAGGATGCCTTTGACTCAGCCCTGAGTCTAACTTGAGGATTGACTCGGACTCATGTCCTCTTTGACTCAGATGCAGTCATGTTCGCATGTGATCCAAAAGAACTTTGTTGTAGCCTACCATATCATAATGCTTGAGCTCATCTGAAGTGTTTAGCCCATGGATGTTCATTTCATAGACTCGGACTGAGCATTGGTCCAAGAGAGAGAATATTTTAACTATATACAGTACCTCCTTAAGTTTGATCCTGCTTTTGGCTTGTAACAGGGTTCGAAGTACTTCAGGTAATAGCTAGAGGTGTATTGTTGAACGTAGCTTGAGTCATCTTACCTAGGTTAAAACTTGTCCTTATTTATCTACTTAGTTGCCAGAGGTATACTATTGAATGCGGCTTCCTTTACTGTAGATTTATCTTGTTGAATGCTAGGTTGCATTTTGAAGTGCTTGTTGTTGAGATTCCATCTAATTCTATGTTTGGAACCTATATTTGGAGCGAAGCTATTAGAGCATCTCTTGTTTGCGGTGAAAGTTGATTTTATTATTTAGAAACTCATTACAATCGTTTATCGCCTTACAACAAGTTCAAAAGAGTGAGCCTTAAAGATTATGATGTTAGTGAAAGTACCCTAGAGGGGAGTGAATAGGGTTATTGCTAATCTTATTAGATATTAATGTTAATTAAAACTTATTAACAAAATATTCTTGCAAGACAGATATACAATGCAATATGAGCAAGAATATAAACACAAGATAAAATAAATAAGAAACAATATAAATAATAGTAGACACAAAAAGCAATCTAAACATAATAATATGATCACGGAGTTCGGACCTTCCGTCCTACGTCTCCTCTCCCCACTCCCGGGGAGAACTCCACTATCGACACACCCGGTTTGGAAGGCGGAACTTCTCTACACACTCGGTTTTCTAGCTCACCGAAAACTCTACAAATCTCTCACAATGTACATACACAAACTACAACCTCAAGTGTTGGTCCTCACGTATCGTCTCCCTCAAGTGCACGACTTTACTACCTCTCTCTAGGCTTTACTACCGACGCCACTCCTCTTGGTATCGACTACGTCCTCACCACACACTCCTCTTGGTATAAATGTGTATTACAAGGTGAACTCTCACAATAAGGCTCAAATACAAGATTTGTTCTCTAACAATGAATAAGAACACTATGAAGCTCACTCTCACTAAGTCACTCACCATAACCCAACAATATATTGTATGAATAATATTAAAAGCTTAATTGTGGTGTGAGTGATAAATGAGAACAATAAAATACTAACTCAAATAAAACTAGCTAAGATATGAATATAAAAATTAAAAAATAAATAAGCTAGATAAAAGAGTTAGAAATCTTCTCTATAAACACAAGAAGCTATAGATAGATGATGAGGATGAATTCCTCAGTTGAAATCAAAAGCTTCCTCATTGTGAAAAACTCCTCTTTTGAAACAAACTTAAAAGATGAATTCCTCAGTTGAAATCAAAAGCTTCCTCATTGTGAAAAACTCCTCTTTTGAAACAAACTTAAAACAATGCTTAAACACAAACTAAACTCTTTCAAAACTTGATTAAAACAATTTTCTTGATTACCATAAGAGTTGAATATACTGGGGTATTTATAGGCACTCAAGACATCAGCCAAAACCCAGAGAAAAAGACAAAACAGCTCAAAAACCGAAAATCTAGAAACTGCACAAAACTAGCCGTTGGAAGGCTTATCAGTCGACTGACAGGTTTCATCAGTCGACTGATGAGCTGGCCGTTAGAGGCATTTTCTAGCTCATCAGTTGACTGACGATATTTATTAGTCGACTGATGGATCATCAGTCGACTGGTCAGTCGACCAAAATAAAACAGAGACTTTTGATGATTGCAGGCACTTTTATCACTCGACACATCAGTCGACTGATATCATCAGTCGACTTACCAGTCGACTGATAACAGGTTATCAGCATGAATCGATTTTAAAATTGAGTTTTAAGTTTTTGTTAAAAATAGTAAATAAATTCCAAAAAATGCGAAACTTTGAAAACAGTTCATAAACATTTTGACAAACATGTTTGAAAAGGAATTTTACAAAAAAAATCCTCATATTTGTGAAAACTCAACGTTTATAAAAAATATACATAGTACATGTTTTTGATGAACCTTAAAAATGAAGTTTGACATGTGAAAACTTTATGAATTGTTTTTATAAACATTATAAAACATGATTATAATGTAAACAAGATTAATAAACCATCATTGTATTGTTTTCTCAAATAAACTCATTTTGTAATAAAATCAAAATTGTGTGTGTGTGTATATATATATATATTGAGCTTGAAATATATTCACACAATATACACTACAAAATAACTAATATACCAAAGCT
Source organism: Asparagus officinalis (assembly GCF_001876935.1). Taxonomy (NCBI): domain Eukaryota; kingdom Viridiplantae; phylum Streptophyta; class Magnoliopsida; order Asparagales; family Asparagaceae; genus Asparagus; species Asparagus officinalis. The sequence continues at coordinate 128,205,962 of NC_033800.1, forward strand.
TGATATATCTTCAATATGCTCGTTTTGGTAAACATGGATGAAGCTTGAACTTGGATTTTGACTAGTGTGCATAGGCTTCATTCCACTATTTCCTTCCATCTTCCAATGGATATGATCGTGAAAGCTCTAGTCCATACATCCTCCAATGTATTATTTGTCTAGAATACCTAATAAGAAACATAAACACTAGACAAACAATATTAGAAATTGTTTGTAATCATCAAAACAAGATTAGAAGATGTAGGCTCAAAACATGAGACCTAACAGTTAGTATTAATTATCACCTAGGGAAAGCAAATGTAGTTGCTGACGCCTTTAATCGAAAGAGTAATATAGCTTGTCTCATTACTCGACAAAGGCATATATTAGAAGATTTGGATCGGTTGAGAATTGAGAACCGATGTCAACAACCATCAACCAAATTGAATAACATCCATGTACAGCCTGCTCTGGTTGATGAGATTAAGATTACCCAAAAAAGATGACTTGGATTTGAATGCCATCCGAAAAAGAGTGGAAGATGGTAAACAACTAGATTTTGTAATACACGGTGACAGATCCCTTAGGTTCAAAAATCGACTCTATGTTCCAAATAATCCAGAATTGAAGAAGAAGAATTTGAAGGAGGCTCATCGTTTTGGATATACAATGCATCCTGGTAGAATCAAAATGTACAAATATTTGAAGGAGATTTATTGGTGGAATAATACGAAGAGAGATATTAGCAAATATGTTTCAAAGTGTGAAATATGTCAGCCAGTAAAAGCAGAGCATCAGCGACCAGCCGGATTAACTCAAAATCTCGACATACCAATGTGGAAGTGGGAGAAAATTTCAATAGATTTTATCATAAGGGTTACCAATATCTGCAAGTGATAACAACGCTATATGGGCCATAGGTCTGACTAAGTCAGTTCACTTATTGTCAATCAATATGAAGTTCTCATTGGAAAAGCTTGCGAAGTTGTACATTACTGAAGTAGTTAGGCTTCATGGTGTTCCAGTGGAGATAGTATCTGATAGAGATCCTAGATTCGTATCTGAGTATTGGAAAGGTGTGCACAAAGTTCTTAAGAGTAAAGTCTGTTTTAGCTCAGCTTATCATCCACAAATAGATGGTCAATCAGAGAGAACAATTCAAACTCTCGAGGACATGTTAAGATGTTGTATCCTTGATTTGAAAGGATCATGGGGGAGCATTTACCATTTACAAAATTTGCATATAACAATAGTTATTAGTCAAACATTAAGATGGCACCATATGAGGCTCTATGCGGAAGGAAATGTCATTCACATATACATTAGGACGATATTGGAGAAAGAAAACTTCTTAGACCTGAGTTAGTGCAACAAGCTATAGACAATATTTACTTAGTAAGAGAGCATATCCCAAATGCACAAAGTTGCCTCATGTTCAACTCTTTTTGAGTAAAATTTTAAACTATTGTGATTGGTATAAATTTCACAATGCACTCCATAAAGATAATATCTCCAAATTTTAAGGCAAAAATAACAGCTGCTAACTCTAAATCATGTGTTGGATAATTTTGCTCATAAGGTTTCAATTGTCGAGAACCATAAACTACCACTTTTTCATTTTGTATGAGCACACATCCCAAACCTTTATGAGAGGCATCGTTATACAAAGTAAAATCTTCTCCTGCAATTGGTATAGTGAGAATTGGTGCAGATACTAATATGTTCTTTAACTCTTGCAAACTCATTTCACATCATTCAGACCAAACAAATTTGATTCCCTTTTGAGTCAAACGGGTCAAAGGTGAAGCAATACGAGAAAATCTTTCTACAAATCTCCGATAGTAACCCGTCATGCCAAGAAAGCTGCAAATTTTATAAACATTTGTAGGTCTTTTCGAGTTATGCTGATCGGAGGAAGAGAGACTTAGAACTTCAAGAAGGTGATCATGTATTTTTAAAGGTGTCCCCTAGAAGAGGTGTGAAAAGATTTGGAATCTGAGAAAAGCTGAGTCCAAGATTTGTGGGACCGTTTGAAATTCTCCAGCGTGTTGGTGAAGTCTCTTATAGGCTTGCTTTACCGCCTTTATTGGCTGGAGTCCACAATGTGTTTTATATATCTATGCTGAGGAAATTTATTCGAGATCCAAATCAAGTTATAGAACTAGAACCCATTGAGCTAAAGGAAGACTTAACATAGAGGAGCACCCGGAATGTATTGTAGATCGTAAGAATACGTGCTTAGGACACGTGTTATTCGATATGAGAAGGTTCAATGGAAGAATCACTCTGCAAGAGAAGCAACATTGGAGCTAAAAGATAAGATACGATAGAAGTATACTCAACTTTTTGAGAACTAAGGTATGTAACGTTTCGAGGACGAAACTTTATTTAAGGTGGAGAGGATGTAGAGAGCCATTTCTTTTCTCAATTAATAAAAAAGAGGAAAATCAAAGGTCTTCCAACTTAAATTATGTATCAGGATCACTAGTGGGCCTTTTAGTTTATTTAATTAGGAACACATGTTGTTTGGAGGTAATGTGAAAGCAGTTACAAATCTCAAGAGTCATTAGAAATCCTATATAAGATGGCAGAATCCCTTGCCAAAAAAAGGGTCTGGAGGTCAGAGATATAGGAATGAACGAGGTGTGTGCTTCATAAGGTTAGTGTTTTATTCATTTTGTTTTCTTAATTATCCTTAGTTATAGTTAAAATAAATATATTTTTCCGGCCACCGGTGTCATCTATGGCGACATCCAATGAACTCTGACCATCCATGGTCATGGGTTTCACCGGTAGTGGTCATTATGGTTGTCGAACCCAACAAATCCAATTGGGTTGTAGTGTAAACAAAATGAAAGAGATAAGAGGAAGAAGAAAAGAAAAATTATTGCTAGACCCCTAGAAATACAGAAATTAGCTTTGAGTATTGAATCTTTGAAAAGGTGATTTTGTACAAAACCTTATTAATGGAAAGATTTTCATTTTGACCCATTAAACTAGAAAAGTTGTTGTTACGCCCAAATTCTATTTATAAAGGATAGAAATAAATTTTAGAAAACCCCCTAGAAACTAGAAATATTAATTTTATATCCAAAATAGTTTGAGTATGGAATCTTTAGTTTTTATGCATATTGCATGATTATAGGTTTGACCGAGGAGTAGGTTCTTGGAGTACGGTTCTCCAAATTGTTATCAAATCTCTTGAAGTGAGTAGATTTCTTCTCATTAGTTATTTTCTATTATATATTATTTAAATGATAATTTATTTTTGTGTAGAAAAATTGTGGATCAGACATGTTATTATGTTCATTATTAGTAATTGTTAACAAATTTTAATTGTGATAGCTATTTATCTTAAATATTATTTTAGTATATGAGATTATTGAAAATATATCATTTCAAATTTACTGTTTAAATGCATTTATTAAATAGTTCTATTTGACAAAAAATAAATTATCTGTTCGTTTAGATTCATGAATATTCTACTTTCATGAAATTGACATGCAAAGAGTTTGTAAAAGTGTTTAAGCATTTATAATGCTTTTCATACTAGTGAAAATTATGAGTGATACTTTGATAAAAAAAGTGTTTTAATTGTTAAAAATCCTCAGAAGTCCGCTATGGAGTGAAGTGATTTGTTTAATCCTACCATATGATATTGAATGTACCGACCAGTGATAAAGTGGCCTTTTTGTCAAAAGTGAAGTGGCCCTCGGGCAACCTATGATAGCGTTAGGTAAATTCTGTCCCCGGATTGACTTATAATGATTTGATGTGCATTCTCATGTTACTAGTCTATAATTTTCGTAGTCTTAGTGTGATAACTGAGGAAGTTTTGCATGTATGGATTTAGATGGATAATTATGGTTTTAAAAGTATTTAGTGTTCATTCGCATTGTTTCATAATTTGTGAATATTCTTTTATGAAATATCACATCTATTCCTTGAAATTCCTCTTATTCGAAATAATATGTGTTTCTTAATTGTCTTTTTTTGACGATAGCTTATTTGAATTCTAGTATTGATAAATTCTTAAACTTTTCTGATCCGCTAATGATAAGTTTTCTGCTCACTGAGTGTAGACTCCCCCCATTGTTTTTTAATCTTTTTCAGATGAAAACTAGATAGCTCTATATGTATCTCAGAGCTTTAGAACATGAGAATGATCTTTTAGGGTGTTTGATGCTGAAAGTTAAAGTTATACGTGTCTTGCTACTATGCATATGTAATAAGAGTTTTTTTAACTCATTAGAGTGAACTTGCTATAATGTAGTTTTGCTCCGAGACTTCTCTATTTATCAATAAAGTTTCTTTTAAAATAAAATTTATTGTATTATGGAAGTGCACCGCATGCTTAACATGTGCTTTGTGCTCATGTTGCCATTGTCATGCATATCAAAATACGTTGTGCATTTAGGGGGCGTGACAAACTCCAAAACCTACCAAATATGTAAAACAAAAACATAATGAAACAAACATGATCATTAAAATAAATTTTTTTTTATAAACATTCTAAAACAATGTTAAATCTAATATTCCAAAATCTCATTCATCTAAAATAAAAAAGATCTCCAGAATTAAAAAATAACTTGAGATTTTTACATGGTTGTTATTCGTGTTACGTTCCTATTACTTCTGATCTGGCCACCACCTCCACGACTTGTTTTAGAAATAAACATGATCTAGGGAATATATAACAGAAAACAGTAACATTAACCTGTTCGTGTAACTGGAAAAAGGAAAAAAAAAAGAACATGTTCACCTTTCGTAGATCTATTTTAAAATAAACAAGATCAATATCAGAAAACTCCATTTTTTTTTCTTTTCTTTTTTTTTTTTTGATGAAACACTAGTCATAACTTAACGTGTGTAACAACGACGGTCATTACTTCGTCAACTTCTTAACCGAACAACTTGCAAACTTCTTTTTTTTCCTCTTTAAAAGCCAAAAACACTCGCGCTACCAATTTTCTCGGTCGATATTAAAAGATAGAATCCTCTATTCCAAAAAAGATAGATAATAACCCCAATAACAGCCAACCATCCTCCCCTCACCTTATCCAAACTCTCCCCTCGCCTCCCCCGTACAAAAACACAACGCCCTTTTTATTCTCTCGCCTCTCTCCTCTTCTATAACCTCAGCATATAGCGGCACTCGAAGGTAATAATAAGTGAAAGTTTTTATTCCCAAACTCATCACATTCTTTGATATTGTTTCGTTTTTCTTGCAGAGATGGCAACAATTTCTACAGCAGCACTCTCAGCGACAGCCCTGAGCTCCTCTATGAGGGGGAAGCCAGCTGGGGTCGTGTACGTTAATGGGCTCAACTCGTTTGGTGGGCTAAAGGCCCATAACAGTGTTGCTTCACTCGGAGTGAGTAAATGCACTGAGCAGTCTTTTGCTACGGTTGTGAATAATCTCAAGGGGAAGAGGGGGAGCAAAGGAGGTGCTCTGTCTTCAACTTGCAATGCTGCTGCTGAGATATTTCAGATTGCTGCGGTTATGAATGGGCTTGTTCTTGTTGGTGTTGCCGTTGGATTTGTGCTGCTAAGGATAGAAGCTACTTTGGAGGAAGCTGAGTAGATGCGCTCCGAAGTGTTTTGGTTCAGAAAATGTTTTGGATTTTTATGGAATTGTAATATTAAGTGAAGAAATTGGCTGAAACTTAAAATTTGTTTGAGGATGATCAGCAATGACGTATTTAACTTTTTTGTGCGATTGTGGAGATTTAAAAAGAGGACCTCGGGTGAAATAGTTCTACACCCAAAAACGTATGATGGTGTTTATCCTCCGTTTCTCTTAGAATTTATTGAACAATCGATGCTAGGGACCAGAGATATGGAGGAGGGGATAAAAGTAAAGAAAGTGTTGTTCATAGATCTGTTATCTGATTACAAATGTTCTACATAAACAAAGTTTTATGTGCGATATTTAGAAGAGAGAAACTAAACGAGTTTTACAGTGAGAATTTGGATAACTCTGCTGCTACTAATTAACATCAGCACCCCCTTTGCATTACAGCAATAATTCTCTGAAGCCAAGGACGGAGGGTAACCGAGAGAACCTCAAGGATATGATAACACACGGTTACACGTACTAATTCCCATATTCGCATTCACAAAGAATTGGAAGTTATTTGATGACTCCCATTGCAGAATGAAGTGAAATGAATAATCAAGTCAATTGATCATAATTTGTTGTGGTACGTACATGAGCACAATTTAAGCTGCAGAATCTCATTGCTTCCCAATGGCATAGAAAAATAGTTGTCAGCAACAAAGCCAAAAATGTAGAAATTACCATCAACGTGCTCTACCCTAGTGAATCCTTTTTGATAGACAATTTATTTCACTACCACAAAGCTCTCCGACCCTGGACCAAATCAAACAAAGAAAACTACTCTCTAAAGAGTTCCATTTGCTAACCATCTAATATAAATACTTGGACTAAAGTTTCGTTTTACTAAAATTACATTAATAGGTTGTCCAAAACCGTGAGAGTGCTATAGTAGAATCAGGGAGTAGCAAGTGGCAAATTGTCTAATGCACTAATCAGGCTGCATTAGTACATTATCACCAAATGAATGAGCCTGAAGAAGCGTGAACTGGGCAACATCTCTCGTTCCTGAATTAATTAACTCTGTAGTTTGCATCCTTCATGAAGATGGCCTCTGGCATGCAGAGAAGAGCTGCAAACTGATAAAGGCCATAATCAAGGAAGAGAATAGTTCGAAACCCACCACCTTGGGGGATTGCCACCCCATGGATCTTCTCAGGTAACTGCAGAACCAAAATATTTTAATAAATAACAAAAGAATTTATGTGGAAATAGAATTAGGAAGCAATTTAGGGACGACTATACGACTGGAATCTTTTAAAAACATGGCATGGTTGAGTAAACCGGGATAAGAAACCAAAACATAAAAAAGCAGATTATGTCAGATATCCTCCATAGTCCATGCAGGCGACACCATATCGAGCTACAGAAAAAGGCAACTTCATCAGACGAAATGTGAACTATAATAGATAGACATAAGTCTGTCTTATTGTGCATATTATCTATTATTATGTGGCAACACAATGCTCTCAGGTACAAGTGTTCATAATCAGTTTATGTATACATAGCAAAAAAGCAATAGGTCCATGTAACTATTAAGGTATAGAAATAAACGAGCATGTTGCAGATCCAAGAAAAACTTCTCCTTGGTTAATGCTTGATATGGTCCTAGTCTCAATTATTTTATGTGAAAGGGGCTTAGTGTTAAATTACTGGGTCACAACAATTTACTTTCAAAACTGCAGGTCTTGTCTGTAAAAAAACAAAACTGATATGGACCTGGCACAGTTGCAGTCTAACCTCAAGCTCAGTATTGTTGTTTTCTTCTGCTAGTTCTTCATCACATATAATCTGCAGCCATCACATAAACTCAACATTTATCTCTTTGGGTAATTAATACGAAACCCCCTTCAAGTTTGGTCACTTACTTATTAGGAAATCCCCGAACATTATCTTTACATTATCCAGCTGTTTAAAAAACTGTTGAAATATATTTATATTCCAAAACAACCCTCTTCTTCTCCCTCTCAACATATTTTTCTCTCATTTCAGATTTCTCTACAATAAAAAAATATAGATAGGAAAATTGAGAAATTCACCAAAAAAAGACTAGATTATTAAATCACAGGGTGTGAAAACATTACCTTGTTCTTCAACTGATTGTTCTTTGTCAAGGATCAAATTTTATTTTCTCTTAGATAAGGACAGATTTTTTTTCATAATCAATATATGAAATATAGGTGTTTGGGGGAGCTTATTTTTCAGTCAAAGAACCTTATAAGCTAGCTCTTCCATGTCTACGTGTTTGGTAAGATCCCATATAAGCTAGCTTTAAGCCTATTTAAAAAAGTTGGGGTTCCCCAACTTTTGAAAAAATTAACTTATAAGCTCATCTAAATAAGCTAGGTTTGACCAAGCACATGAAAATGAGACAAAATCCAGATTAGCCTATAAAACTTTTTATCATAAAAAGCCATACCCCACCAAAAGCTAGATTAGCTTATAAGCTTAAAAAAAAAAGCCTTTCTAGTTTCCAATCATCCACGTAAGTACAAATCCAAACATGTAAACACAACAAAACAGACCCCCAAAGAAACCTATACAAAACAGACAAAATCTTTAAAAAAACAGCTACAAGAACTTCACTATATCTCTTCACGATTGATGCTAAGGCTGGATGCAAGCCAAAGCTTTAAACTTTCACTATCATTTCCATGAGCAAATGAATATGAGGTGAACCCAACTCTATCAAGACTTGATGTTGGTTGGGAGAGGGGAGATGAGGTCTATCAATACTTTGAGGAAGAAGAGTAGCATTGTTGCTTGTTCCCCATCAATTGTTAAGGGCTACTTGAGAGAAAAAACGTAAAACATAAATGGGGTTTAACAGTTTCTTTAACATCAAGGGGTTTGATAATGAAAAAAATAGGTTTCATAATAAGTGACCAAACTTGAGGGAGGGGGGGGGGGGTTATAATAGTATAATAGTTACCCTACCATCCAGATATATATGCTAAAATTATGAGGGTACAAGAACACTTAGTTACTGCAGATCATGCTTTCACATTCGATTTATGTTTTTACTATATGCTAAGCATATGAGGGTACAAGAACATTTACTTACTCTAGATCATGCTTTCACAATTGGATACTCCATAGAAATCATATTCTCTTTAAAAGTCTGAGATTGAGTAAAATTTTTCCATGGTCAATATTACTCTTGACCCTTTACATATTATACACTCTAATATTATCCTGAGTAATATATTTAATAGAGTCATCCTAATTAGTAACTTTGAATATTGTTATCCTATCCCTGATCAATCACCCTATTTTTTAATGGTTAAAATTTAATATTTCCACAACAAAAAAGAGTTTGGTTTTAGATAACATTAAAACGATAAAACATTGGGGGAAATGCTATGAGCCCCCAAATCAAAAAGCAAATTCGGTCCCTCCCCCTTAAGATTAAGTCAACAAGACTTTTACCCCAAAATCAACTTTTTTATGTGTTTAACCCTCTCCAGTTCAGCCGTATACCCTTGAGATGCGGTAGTTTGTCTAAATCCCTATTTTACCCCCTATGGTTATCACACAAACCAAAAAATAAAATAAGGCGTGACCTAAAAATCTCTGTAGCTTCCTTCGTGGCATTTAACGCCGAAATAATGGATAGTTTGGAGGCGTAAAAGCCCCTATTTCCCTCCTTAAATCTTATGTAAATTATATTATTTTCAACCTCATTGAAAGCTTCCTATCTAGTCTCTTTCATGACAATTTATTTCTCCTCCTAAATCCTCTTTACTCCCTCACCTAGCCCTCCTTTAAAATGTCAGAATATTTCCTCCTTTGCATGCTTAAGAACACAAACAATGACGAGAGTGATGGCATATTCTTAGTAATTAATGGCTCTACCCAGTTTATTAGCTTGAAGAATGAAGTGTCAGAGTGACTGAAACTCCCCCTTCGAAAATTTGTCCCTAAAGTTTAAATCTAAAAGGCACAATATCTTGAGTTTTGAAGTTGATAATAACTTGACTTAGTCTTGGTGGCTCATAGCATTTTTCCCATTAATATTTTACGGTTCTCATTTTCAACTGCAAAACTCAAGCTATTTTGCCTTTCAGACTTAAACTTCAAGGACAAATATTCGAAAGGGAGTTTCAGTCTCTTTGACACTTCATGCTTCAAGCTAATAAATTGGATAGCGACATTAATTACTAAGAATATGTCCTCGCCCTTGTCATTACTTGTGTTGCAACCATGAAAAAGAGGGAATATTCTGACATTTTGAAGGAGTAGGTTAGAGATAAAGAGGATTTATGAAAAGTAAATTGCTATGAAAAGAGTAGATAAGAAGCTTCAATGAGGTTTAAGATGATATATTTTATGCATGATTTAAAGAGGAAAATAGGGGCTTTCCCCCCTCCAAATTACTCATCATTTCGACATTACATACCAGCCATAATGACGGAGGAAGCTGCAGAGATTTTTCGGCAGCATTTCCAAAATCTATGATAACCACCTAGCTAAATTGCACTTAAATGTCTTATAGTTTCACCAACCCTGCACTTAAGTGACCCCTATTTTAAAACCGAGCAAATAAATGCCCCGTAGTATTTAAATATTATAGATAAATGCCCCAAAGTTTCAAAATGTTGCACTTTGGTGCCCTCTTGTTTACCTAATGTTACATGTTGGTGCCCTCTTGTTTACCTAATGTTACATGTTGGTGCCCTGTTATTTACCTAATATTGCATATAAATACCATCAGTTTGTAAAAACCTCACTTTAATACTCTAAAGTTTGTAAAGTTACACTTTAGTACCGTGTTATATGATATTCTTCGATACATAGAGAAATGATAACACCATTTGGATTTTTTTAACTTCAGGGTATTGATCTGCAATATTTAAGTACCTTGGGGTATTTATTTGTTTGGTTTTAAAATAGGGGTCACTTAAGCGCAATGTTGGTGAAACTATATGGCATTTAAGTGCAATTTAGCCTAACCACCGGGGCTAAAATCGGGATTTAGGAAAAATATCGTATCTCAAGGGTATATTGCAGAGCTGGAGGGGGTTAAACACATAAAAAAGTTAATTTTGAGGGTAAAGGGCTTGTTGACTTAATCTTTGGAGGGGAGACGAATTTGGTTTTTGAATTTAGGGGCTCATAGCATTTTTCCTTTGATTAATTTGATGACCCCATGAGAAATATTATCATCTTGCTCCCCATACAACACACTACACACTATCATTATTTATCTTCTTATGGCTCTTAATTATAATCACTCAAACAATGCACTACCATTAGGTCCATCTACAATTGGGAAATCGTATGTAACTTGGACCTCAACTCCATTCCAAATTTCCCATAGGCAAACTGATCCATACACCAATTATCATACATCATCAGGCTGAATATAAGAAAACTCCCCTAAACTTTTGGACAGACATCAGATAACCCCCATAACTTTTAAAAAACTAGAAAATCTCTTACAAGAATAGGGATTATGAGAAAATAAGCTTTAATATTGTTTCACAAAACCTCTCTAAAAGTAGAAATCTTAATTTTTCATTGGCCAAATATCCTCATGCGTAATTTTACCCATCCATGTGAAAATTGCAATAATGCTGATTAGAGCGTTTCCTCGTAAATTCTTAGTGTTTTTCCCATAGCCCCTAAAATTAAGGGGGTTTTCTGATATTGTGAAAGTCTTGGATAGTTACATGACAATCACACCAAAGTTATGGGGGCTTTCTCATAATCATCCAAAGCTAAGGGTTTATCTGATATTTAGCCTTATTATTATGATAGACTTGTAATTATCTCAGATATTCTTTTCATCTAAAATGGTTGTTATAGATATCCTGATCAAAGAAAGAGATTTGTTTTCCTAATTTATTGATAATAGTGAAGAAGGTTGTGTCCCATAATAATGCATCTCAGCTAAAATAAAGAATCAAAGTATTTGACTACGTGCAGCGCAAGTGTATCCCACCTAGTCAGAGTAAAAAAGGATAGTGAGTGCCTGAGTATCAATCAGGGCGACATCAAATATTAGAAGACGCAAGGTAGAGAATTTTCAGAATTGGAATAACGATTGTCATTGATCTAAGCTTAAGTTGAGAGCTGACCTTACGTACATATTGAGTTCAGTCTAGGATGAAATCCCTATTATGTTTCTCTAAAATGACAAATTGTAGCCCACGTAACAAATCCTTGAATTACAACTTCTATGTCATGAATACAATGACAAGACTAGTTAGCATGGGAATACACACATGAAACACCAACTGCATTCAACAGTGTATAATCTATTGGGGAGGCTTGACATCTGTGTTTGAAGATGTTTAAGATTTAGCAATAAAAGAAGCCGAGGCATTTTTCGTCACCCTATAAACCGAGAGAAGACTGGCCAGAATGCTGACATCATCAAGAAAAAAATCAAAGATGCTATTTGTTCAGGTAATGTTTATGGAAAAACATGGGGAGAGATCTGGACCTAACGATTGACGGCATTGTTGCAAGAATCCCAGCACATGCGTAAATAATCGGAATCAAAGTCTTTGGCTTGTTCTTCCTTAGCCACATCAAGGATCCTAGTGCAGCAAGAGATAAATTAAACACCTGAAACCAGAAAAATAAGATCTTATCAATTTTATAAACATTACTAGCTTATTTTACAGACATATAACTTGTAGTTGATAACTAAATTAAAACAGCAACTGTCTCTACAATGGTACAATGTGAAGAATGGAGATCAAACCAGATTTGCATTTGCTTCAAGGCCTTGCAATATATATTCCCATGTAAATTCCAACCCTCTAGCTCCTATCCATAGAGGTGCCAGTCTATGCAGAACAGAATCTGCAAAAGCCCAACCTGCAAATGAATAACCAAGCAGTATAAGTTAAGGGAAAATGGAGGCTGTACTCCGCAAGAAAAATTGCAGAGCTTATTGGTTAGCTCCTTCAACATAAAAGGAGAGCACAAAATGCATTTCTCATCTCTACCAGCAAGTATTAGTAATGATGATGAAGAAATAAAAAGTGGGGTACAAACACTTAGCATTGCCTTCATTGTTTATATAAACAGCTGGGGGGAAAATAAAATCTTACCCTCCCAATTAGATGAAACGGTAAAAATTATCAATTTTCTAAACAATAGGGAGACAGGTTTTAACCTTACCATTGGCAACAGTAGTCCTTGTGTAGCAGATGATATCACCCGCATTGCATCGTTTGGTACGCGGGAATCGAGTGAAATGAGAATGGAATAAAACAAGAAATGGAATGGAATTAATGTGGGAATGGAATGCTCATTTCCATTCTCACGTTTGGGTGCAGTTAGAGAACGAAGAGAGATTGAGCATATTTGAAAGTTATGTATTTTTTAATTCGCGCTTAAGTGGGAATGCCCGTTCCCTAACATCTCATCGGGAATGACCATTCGATGGTCATTCACATACGAAGTGGGA
>NC_033800.1:128218990-128287132 GCF_001876935.1 Asparagus officinalis
TTTCTAGCTTCCAGAAACACGTTGTTCTTGGGGCCAAAGAATGAGACGTGGGAATTGGTGTTCCATCCCACGTACCAAACAAGGCGATAAAGCTAATGAAATTGCATAATCTTAAAGGAGTACTTATATAATTTCTTATGAAAGATTACTTCTCAGTTGCAACAATTATAACCACAATCTAATGGAGCCTTGTCCAAGCAAGTTAATCAGCCTCAAACTAAGTTTTTATCACATAATTTGAGCAATAATTCATTTAAGCAATCAATCTAAAGTAAAATCTTAAATCTTAAAATCCAGCTGCTAAGCGAGAGGAAAAAAGAATAAGGACAGAAATAATAATGACTTAATAAGACTAGTATAGTGCACGTGCTTTGCACGAGAGGGTACATGTTTTGTTTTATGTTTTTCAGATTTTTTTTGTTGGCTGCAAAATAATGAAATGACTTGTATAGCAATATAAATTCTAAACAATTATATTTTTGTTTAAATGAATAAATTGTATGATAAAACTGTGTAAATAGAATTGTATGATTAATTATTATAGTTTGGATAATTATTATAATTTATTCATAATTTGTTAACATAATTATAATATATTAAATAATTTCTTCTCTTTTAAATATAATAATATTATACATAGCATAATTATAATATTATTAGCAACTACATTTTAATTTCATAATTAGTTTATTACAGTATTAGTATATAATTTACTGAATTGTATATATTAAATTACAGTTTAATTTATTAATTTAAAAAGTACTATTAAAATCATTATACTATTAATACAATTATAATTACAATAAATACAAATTGTTTTTCATACTATTATCATACTCTTAAAAGGCTAACAAGATGAAAGGTTACAGGTAATCGTCCATAAGAAGTGAAACCCAAAGGCATAAAGCATAAACCTAATGAATTGTTATTATTTTAATTTTTCTAGAATTTTAAATAATGTGAAGATAACTTAGGGATAAATTTAAATTTTCTATTAAATAAGGTAACTAAATAATAAAATAATAGTGTGACCAAATATTTTGAAAAAATAAAGAAATGCATAATTAATAAGATGTTATATGTAATTAGTGAATGATTATTACAACTAATGACACATTCGATAATTATCAAACTTTAAAGGACAAAAATGAAAATCAAAAGTTCTGACAATGCAATCCTCTTTTATATATAGTATAGATGAGTGAGGAAAGAGTATTTCCTAAAGTTTAGACAACGCTAATATCACAATTACAAAAGGGAAGGTACATGCAAGCTTTCTTAATAAAAGAAGTTATAATTATAGAAATCTAACACATGGAAAAAACTTCTGTAAATTATAGGCAGGACTCGTATCTTAATTAAGTAGAAATAAAAGGACCCGAAAGACCTATATCTTACCGAGTCCAACAGCTTGGAATTTGTGATTCTGAGAGATGTTTCTGTGAGTCAACTGTGTCAATGCAAAATAAAGTCCAGCAACGTCTACAAACCCAATAAGCGCTCTCAACAATTCCTGAAAATGCAAGGAAAAAAATTGAAGTCAAGCCAAGCACCAAAGATCATATCATACTCTCTTTAAAAGTACGAGTTTAGGAAAATCTTTCTATGGTCAATATTACCCTCAGCTTTTTTTAAATATTACATTGTTATCCTAATCTATTCTAATTATCCTATTCATAATGAAACTTAACATGTTATTGGATAAAATAGATATGTTTCATATAATTCAAATCTTTTACTTATTTCAATTCGTAGAGAAATCTAAAAAAACATATGTTAGCCAGCATCTAAAAGTTTTTGGGCTTTGTAAAAAATATTCTCTAAGTTTTTTTAATTGTAAAAATATCCCTACAAATTCAAAATTTTATTAAAACATCGAAAAAATCTTTCTATGGTCAATATTACCCTCAGCTTTTTTTGAATATTACATTGTTATACTAATCTATTCTAATTATCCTATCTTCTTTGAATTGGTAACCAAATGATTTATTTTATGGTCAATATCCCTTTAAAAGTACGAGTTTGTGAAAATCTTTGTATGATCAATATTACCCTCAGCTTTTTTTAAATATTACATTGTTATCCTAATCTATTCTAATTATCCTATCTTCTTTGAATTGGTAACCAAATGATTTATTCTATTCATAATGAAACTTAATATGTTATTGGATAAAATAGATATGTTTCATATAAGTTAAATCTTTTACTTATTTCAATTTGTAGAGAAATCTAAAAAAACATATGCTAACCAGCATCTAAAAGTTTTTGGACTTTGTAAAAAATATTCTTCAAGTTTTTTAATTGTAAAAACGCCCCTATAAATTCAAAATTTTATTAAAACATCGAAAAAATCTTTCTATGGTCAATATTACCCTCAGTTTTTTTTTTTTTTGAATATTACATTGTTATACTAATCTATTCTAATTATCCTATCTTCTTTGAATTGGTAACCAAATGATTTATTTTATGGTCAATATCCCTTTAGAAGTACGAGTTCGTGAAAATCTTTCTATGATCAATATTACTCTCAGCTTTTTTTTAAATATTACATTGTTATCCTAATCTATTCTACTTATCCTAATCTAAAAAAACTTATGCTAGGCAGCACCTAAAAGTTTTTGGACATTGTAAAAAATATTCTCCAAGTTTTTTAAATTGTAAAAATGCCCCTACAAATTCAAAATTTTATTAAAGCATCTTGAAAATTATAAATTTTACTTATCTCAATTTAGTGAGAAATTTGAAAAATGTATGCTAACTAGAAACTGAAAGTTTTTTGACTTTGGAGAAAATATATCTTGTAAGTATTAAAAATTATAAAAACACAATTAAAAATTCAAAATATATAAAAAAACCTTGAAATTTTCAAACCTATAAACAACCTAAAAACCTACAAATAACACAAACAACTCCCAAAATTTTATGGAATTTACAATTCACACTGAACATTTTACAAATTGCAAAATAAAACCCTCAAAATTGTAAATTAAAAAATTCCTGATAATTTCTGACCTAATAGTACATTAAAAATATAAGAATTATAAATATCCCTTACATAATTTATAATTTATAAAAAACACCCTTAAAGTTTCAAAAATTACAAAGAAACATTTAAAATTCCAAATTTACAAAAAACACACTAAAATTTTCAAATTCATTAGTAAATTGAAAGCA
Organism: Asparagus officinalis; assembly: GCF_001876935.1. Taxonomy (NCBI): domain Eukaryota; kingdom Viridiplantae; phylum Streptophyta; class Magnoliopsida; order Asparagales; family Asparagaceae; genus Asparagus; species Asparagus officinalis. The sequence goes on from NC_033800.1 coordinate 128,222,165, forward strand.
TATGAATTATAAATAGTCTATAAACAATTTACAATTTGTAGAAAAGACCTATAAAGTTAAAAATTGTAAAAAGTCTTTAAAATTCATAATTTACAAAAAAAACACCATGAGAATTTCTAACCTATAGACACTAACATGAATATGCAAAATTACTAACAACCCCTAGAAAATTAAAATTTTACAAAAAATATCATACACCATTTAAAAGTATAGATTTAGAAAAAACTTTTCATGGTAAATATTACTCATAACTTTTTTGAAAAGAACATAATTAATTGAAAATCTATTAAATTTAAAATTTACAAAAAAACACTCTTAAAGTTTAGTACATTGCAAATTACCCCTCCAAAGTTTGAAATTTTTCAATAATTTTTTTATAATTCATTGATTTCAATGTAATGTTTAATAGTTTTGTGTATTTGTAAATTACAAATTTAGAGTGTTTTTTGACACTTTTTAAAACTTTTGAGGATGTTTATTTTGTAGTTTTCTAAATTTTTATTGTGTTTTAGTGTAATACACATATGCATCAATTAATAATGATATTGAAGAATAAGTCATTCTTAAGTTTATTAGACCATAGTTAAGTGTGCACATCACTATTCCTAGGCAGTATAGTTTATATATGTAAAAAAATTCAGACAATCTATATAGTGGTTAAAAAAAATTTGATTTTAATGTACTATTTTTTATTAATTATATTTAATGTGAACCCATCATATAATTTTGACTATGGCCATCATAATTTTAATACGTTTGATTGATTGACTATATACGTATATAGACCATAAATTACTTTACTTTCTCACATGAGCTAATATTTGGTGGTTAATAATTTAAATTATTACTTTTAAATTTGATGTAAAGATGAGCTCTAATAACATTTATTTATTTACCTACAGCATAATACAATCTCAATTTCTATTTTTTGCTGGAGATTTATTCCATAGTTACGTGTATCAAATTAGTAACTAAAATAATAATTGTTTATGCTTAAATTAGAATGAATGTAGTTGGTCACTCACTATAAAATTTTTATGAATATATATATATCTTACTTTCTATAGCTATTTGCACTGCCTATGTATATTTTATAAATTAGTTCTTAATTTATATATATATCTTACTTTCTATAGCTATTTGCACTGCCTATGTATATTTTATAAATTAGTTCTTAATTTGACATATTAAATTACTTTTTCTTTGTAGAAATTTCTTCTGACTTTTAGACTGTGTAATCACTATATCACCATTCTAGCATAGAAAATACCCCACTCTAACTGGCTTCAAGCCAATGTTTGAGTTGCACTGAAGTATATACTATTGCTTCTATGTGTATATATTTTTTAAGAAATCATGTCAACACTTTTTAAATACAAGAGAATATTCTAACATCTGATATTATAAAAACTAAATATAGCCAATTGAATGATTAGCAAAAGAGAACTTACATCAGAAAAGTGTGAATAATAAGATAAAGAGAAAAGGTTATGCATTGCAACAGTACTACAAATAGCAAACTACAATGTAAAGTTAACCTATTTTGTGGAGCCCAACTACTGACTATAAGCATCGAGGTTTTCATATATATACTTTATAATTTATTAAAAAAGATCATATAATCTTATTTAATAAAATTGATTTAATATTGAATAGTAATATCGTTGTAATAATATCATTATTAGGAACAACTCTTCATGAATCGATATGCTCTTTACGATATATAAGCTATGCACTCTAAATTCTTCTATTTTTTACAGAGCCAAAAAGTTTGATACGAGCCTCTAACATGTTGCTCTCACAACAGCAAAATCCACTTAGGAGATATGGATATTCCAGATGAGTTATGTATCCTATATACAATACAATTACCCTAGGTAAGTGAGATAATAACATTTTTCATTCACATCGTTTCGGGTAAGATTTAATAGAGATCTTGCATAAAAAAAAATTATGTTTAGAACACATGGCGAAATATATCATAATCTCCCTATTCTAATTTCGCAAGAAAATAATTATTCATACTTTTAGTTTTACTTCTATGATACAGAGAATGAGCTATAAAATTGAATGAGAATATTAGATAATTTCTATGATACAGAGAATGAGCTATAAAATTGAATGAGAATATTAGATAATATAAATATGAGTGAAACATCAACTAAAAAATGAGAATATTAGATAATATAAATATGAGTGAAACATCAACTAAAAGTTAACGTGAATATGAGTCAAATCATAACTTAAAGTTTAATGAACATATTGCAAGTAAATTCATATGTAAAATTCCTTTGCGAATTGAATGATCACCCATCTTTTGAAGACTTCAAGATACTAATAAATAGAGATGTTGTACTAGATTAATGTGTTTATAACTCACAAATAGTAGATCACGTGGCTACAGTCTGAGTTGAAAGAAACAATGACAATATTTTATTTGAGAGATTATTGAGTTGATGATCAATTCCACAAAAAACTTTGTTGTCTTTTTTTATTTTTACTCTATTTTTATCAATTTAAATAATCATGATATTCAACCACGTGCATTGCACGTGCATCTCAACTCATGATATTCAACCACGTGTATTGCACGTGCATCTCACCTAGTATTGTAAAATGGCTGAGATGTTCCATTTAGTAAATATAGGTTCACTATGATAATTATGGAGTGACTAAGTTGTAGCTTAATTTGCAAGGATGAATCTTGGGTGGCAAATATGTCGATCTATAGCTCGCACTGTATAACATACTTTCTTGGATAAAATATCAGCTGTAATAAATCAATGTAAAATCTGTTAAACAATTCATTTCATAAATGAACTTCTGCAGGGAAAAATATGTATATTGTACTGAGAGAGTACCTGATATGGATCAAAGCTGTCAGTCTCAGGTTCCTTGAGGAAAGTTGCTAGGCATATAAGCTGCGAGCAAAGTAGAACATAATAAGACCATAGCACACCTTACAACTGATTAAAAAAATCCTTTCATTTCAAAATAGTTGATGGCTTAAACAAACCACAGAGAACTGCTTCAAATGTTGTACCAAAAACCCTGCTTCTAAAGTTGAAGTTATATTTGAAAGAAAACCAAAATCAAATTCACAAAACTTAAAAAAAATCAAGATAACATAAAAATAATATAGGACACCGCCAGGCATGAATATATGACCACTTATCCAGCTAATATGGAGATGTATTAGCTTCTAGAACTTGGTAAAAGTTTGGGTTTAGTGAAGAAAAGAAACATACAGATGCCTTAGGCACTGGCTTGGTTCTCTTATAAAAAATATTCACATTGGTATTCAAAAAGGTCGATAAAGACCCATGGAACCTTCTTTTGATTCCCATACCAGAATGCTAACTTCGTTGATGCAAAGAAGATTGCTACACAGGTACAGTTATATGGAAAGGGGGGAGGGCCATTTCCTATCACTTCATCTTCACGAATGTCGAATGCATCCAGATTCACAATTTTAGTAGGGCAGCATTTTGGGTATCATTTACAAAACAATTAGTCTGAGCCCTTTATGTTAGACCTCAAATAATTTTAACCAAGGGTATTTCACTATTTATTAATAATTTTCAGATAGCAAACCAAATATTTCAAGAAAATTACATTCTTCTTACCTTCAACATGCAAAAAACCTTTTTGATGTGTTGAGAGCATGAGCTACTATCAAGTGAATTGAAAAAGTGTCCTGGGGCAAAAATATAGGAAATTTTCAAGAACAGTACACATAGTGCAGACATAGGCAGATCTGAGCTAATTGACCATGGATCAAAGACATAAATTGTTGTAGTATACTTTTCTTGTGCTATATCTAGTCTCAAGTCAAATTAGGAAGTGAAAATAATAATGGTCAAGATCAAAAATTTTATTTGAACCGATGTTGCATGGGTACTTCTATCATGAAGCCGTACCTACTACCCAACACTTCTTGTACCTGACACTTCTTGTACACTCCTTGAATATAGACATAAACTTATTCCGATATGTAGTCTATTATACAATATATTTTTAATTTAAAACACTCATCATACACTTCTTGGCAAAGGTTGGGCTCATTTCGGCCCATATTCAATTCTAAGCTACGATTTCAAAGGGTTGTTTGTATATCTAGTTCAAAACCATGCTTTCAGCCCATGCATTTCAGTTGTATCCCCGTACCCTACATTTTACAAATTTGCCGTGTCATGTACCCGCACCCGCACCAGTACCCACAGTACACAATACTTGTATCCATACAACTTAGATTTGAACTAATCAAATCAAACCCTTAGTCTCATGGATCGAACACCTAATCTTTTCTTGGTGTTGTACTCTTAAAAGACTCCCATTGCGACTAATTGTTTCTGTGAAATTGTTTGACAATAATATCTGGTTCTCTCTAGTAGTAGGACTGGTTATATTGAAGTTCTTCAGCTAAATACCAGTTACTAGAGTTAAGAGTGCATACCAATACATGACCTAGTTGGCCTTTACCAATAATATTTGTTCTTACAAAGATACCTAAGCAGTTCAAGCATATGTGAAGGCTATACGAACAAGGGAACAGACCTTCACTAATGCAGTTCCAAGATAAACAAGAGCAGCTTTAATAGAAGTGCCAACAGTATCATACTCCGATCTGCATAATCATCAGCAAATGAGGAAAATTCTTGATAATCAGAAACATTTAAAACAAAAACATTAACTGCTTTAGTTATGAACTTGACTCCTGAAGCAACAAATAAATACAAAACATTAGGAAAATAACATATCACCAATTCTGTATAGAAAGTGGGTACCGCCTGGCAATAAACTAAGAACAACAAAGGCAGTGACATGATTCAATAGAGAATCTACCATAAACATAATGATACCATAATCAGAACTAAAAAACATCTCCCAGATAATTGGGAGTTTCCTAATTATACAGCCTATGTTACCCGCGTTACCGCGTACTTCTATAATGAAGTCGTACCCGTACCGGACACGTACATGACACTTTCCGGTACCCAAACTTCATGGACACTTCTTGAATATATGCATGCATTTATTACAACATGTACTCAACTATACGATATATGTGTTAATTTAAAACACTTGTCAAAGACTTCCTGGACGTAGAGCTTACACTTCACATCCGTCTTTTGAAACTAATGAGATACGGGTCAAATTCATTTCAGTCCATACCCAAGTTCAAAACTATATAGTTAATGGGTCGTTTAGATGTCTAGTAAAAAATGAGTAGTTTACAATTCACGATAATCAATATAATAAAAGAAACTCAAAAATTTGATCGGAATTTTAATTCTAATGACACATGAAGCGAGAAAAAAATATCTCATGTACATTATTAATTCAATATAAATATGTAGCTGTGTCCCCGTACCCTACATTTTACAGTTTGGTTGTGTCCCCTACCCGTACCCACACTCGTACCAGTACCCGTGTCCGTTTCCATGCAACTTAGTTAATACAGCAAATCAGCTCCAAAGAGAAGATGATGAGAGTGAAAAGGCTATAGTCATGAACTGCACAGAATTCTCTATGCATACTACAGTGTAGTTGTTTAGATAAGGCCTTAAATTTCCATCCCTTACCTCAGCAATAGTCTTCAAATTCAAACCAACAATCTCTAAAGGTATATACCTAACCAAGTGGTATGGAACTAAGGAACTTTTTACTAGCCCATCCCAGTATAACCCAAGTGAAATCAAACCATCCCACTTTGATCTAGTCCAACAATCCAATTTATTGTGCATTCCCAATCCGAGTTACCAAAATTAGTAACACAACAACTAGAGAATGAGCAATAGTGGTTAATGAGTCCAATGAGTTATTATTTGATTTACCATTGGTTTCAAGAAAATAATTAGGTTCAATCATCTGGTTACAGCTTGGTCGCTCTTAAAAAGTTTAAGCATTTAGTTTTGGGATGTTTGGTTAGTTTTGATGTGGGTTTTGGCTTTGGTTTGACCAGCTTTAAATGTAATATGTGTGTGTCAACAATAATAATAACGGTAACAATACTTACAATAGTAAACATGTAACTTTATTCTTGGAAAATAGTATAATTAATTTTTTAGTGGCAGTTATGTGTACCTTCTCATAGATTACGCATTCCTTGTCCTATCTTGGGCACACTTATGTGTGTTAACAATAATAATAATGGTAACAATACTTACAATAGTAAACATGTAACTTTATTCTTGGGAAATAGTATAATTATTTTTTTAGTAGCAATTATGTGTACCATCTCATAGATTACGCATTCCTTGTCCTATCTTGGGCACACTTCTTACTTGCTAAAAGTTCTGATGCATAAAGCATTCCTGGTAATAAAGATTATTTATCTCATATATTTTTATTTTTCCCACAAAGAGTGTTTACTACACCTTGTTCAACCTTATTTCTAAGGATTTAACCTAATAAAGCAAAATATTCAAAATACATGGATAAAAAACCAAGAACCGAGCATTATCTTTCTTTAATAGATAATTGTTATGTTGAATTCTAATTTAACCCTTATATTATTAGGAGATTAGGAGATAGTAGGCAATGTCATCATCATGACTGTATCAGTTGTATCTCGCCATATATACTTAGCTTACTCCTAACATATTGGAAAGAATTTATCAATCTTCTTTTCTCCCTCTAACAAATCAATCATTATGGAGTTTTTATAGTCACAGATTACACTACATAACAAAACAAACCATAGTAATAAGTAACAAATATTAAATAGTATTATTAACTAGTAACTACTAACATAGATAATTAAGCGACAAAGTTAAACTTGCAAGGTTCAAATTGTGGCATATCCTCCAAATGATATAGGCAATTAGATATATTACAACAAAAGGGAACAAAAAATTCAAAAAAAAAAGTATTTATTTAACAAAAATCAACCAAGAAAAGGGAATCAAAAAATTCAAAAAAAATACTTTGTTTTGGACACCTTTTGTACCCTCGAAATTTCAAACACTTTTTGTGTCTTGTCGCAAAAATTTTAGGCGAGCGCCTGAGGCTCTGAGGCAAGCTCTTGATGCTCGCCTTAGTAACCTTCATATTTGGTGATATGGGAGGCGTAAGGTACAAAGTTGTCTTGTCTGAGGTGCTAAGGCAGGACATTTTTAAAATTGTAATGGTATTAATTTCCACAACAAAAAATTCAAAAATAAATACTTCGTTTTGGACACCTTTTGTACCTTCCAAATTTCAAACACCTTTTGTGTCTTGTCGCACAAACCTTAGGCGGCCGCCTAAGGCTCCTAGGCAAGCTCTTGATGCTCCCCTTAGTAACCTTCATATTTGGCGATATGGGAGGCGTAAGGTATAAAGTTGTCTTGTCTGAGGTGCTAAGGCATGACACTTTTAAAACTGTAATGGTATTAATTTCCACAAACTAATTGTTTTAAGTTCAAGACCTTAGAATTTCTTGAGACTTCGCATCTCACTTGGAACTCATAAATTTTGAATCTTTATATAGATTTTTGGTCAGGCAAGTCGCAACGTCATTCCCAAGAATGTCAACAATGTGTACTTTTTGGGTCTGGTGTTCCCTTTCAAATGACCTATATGGTGACACATGGTCTCCCCAAAGAGATTTCATGCATTCTCACACGAGTCCAAGGTTGTTGATAGCGGATCGCGTCGCGTCGCAGCGAGGTACCGCTTAGGCTATTTCAGGCTATTGCGGCAAAATAATGACAAATAGCGCACGGTCAAATAGCGGTTAAATATAAATATATTTAAATATTCTAAATAATAAGAAAAATTATATAAAAATCTAAAAATTCTATAAATGCATACTTGATGCCTAAACATGAAATAGATGTGATAATTACATAATATTAACAACGTACTATAATTATAAAGATTAAAGAATAAAAAAACGTACCTACTTATCCAAAAGAGTGTTAGTTGTCGTCGGAGCCTAGAAGTCTGTCAGTCATCGGAGCCTGGAAGTCTGTCCGTCGGAGCCTGGAGGAGTTCGGTCGGAGCCTGGAGGAGGAGGATGTTGTCGTCGGAGCTTGGAGGAGGAGGAGCTTGGACGAGGAGAGCCGTGTGAGAGGAGGAGGAGGAGGAGGAGCTGGAGCCTGGAGGAGGACGGATGTTGTCGTCGGAGCTTGGAGGAGGAGCTTAGATGAGGAGGAGGAGGAAGAGGAGCTTGGAGGACGAGGAGCTTGGACGGAGAAAAATTTCGGGTTCGGGGAGAGATACGTTGAGAGGCGGTTGGGGCTTCGTTGAAGGAGTTAGGCGTTTAGTGGGTATTCGGGTCGCGTTCGGGGTCGGGTTCGCGTTTAAAGGGTAGCGGCAAAAACGCGGGATTAAGTGCTAAAACGCGCTAAAACGTGTTATTCGAGTTAAAAGCGGTTTTTACCGCTTAAGCAGGCCGCTAATGCCTAACGCGTGGTGCTGAGGCCCCGCTTTCGCTATTTGCGCCGCGATAGCCCCGGTTTTTGTCGCTATTTACAACACTGCACAAGTCCAATGTTTTGTAGCTCCTTAAGGTCATTGCATTCTTGGTTTCCTTGGTTCTTATCAAATCCAATCAGAGAAATAGGAAGAAAGGGGAAAGGAAAGGAGAGAAAGAAAAAAGAACGATGTTTGAAGTCAAATCTTGGACAAAATGCCACAATGAAGCTCATCGATGACATTGGTATGAAGTGCATCAATCTTCTCTACAGTCGCTCTATGTTGCACATTCTCCTATGCACTTTGCTATAACATGCTTTAGTTTAGGAGATTACTTGCATTGCATTGATAGGCAATGACACCTTTCATGTAGATTATATCATTTATATCTTGTATGCATTCTAGGTTTAACGCCCTAATACAATCATGAATTGTTTACCAGTCTTCTCTCCAGATTCTAACAATCTCAACCATATCTAATCCCCTCATATGCTTTACTCTGATTGTCTCGACCCATATAACAATCCTTCGTACCAATGTTCACTAGAAATAAGAATTAAAATGCTTCCCACAAATAATAATAATAATAATAATAATAATAATAATAATAATAATAATAATATCTAAGATTTAAAAATTTCTTCAGTGTCGTACAAATGCAAAATTCATTTTTGACGTGTTTGAACATTAACCGTGATTAATTCAAAGAGAAGAGTCACAAGAACGCGGAAGCATACCTGAATCCATGAGGATCTGAATTAGGGTTTGATCTTCTAAATCTTGAGGGTCTCTCCTTAAGAATCTCTTTGGATGGGGATAAGAGAATAGAGAATGTAACCCTAAATTAGGGACCATAACCCCTTATTTATAGGTGTTATCCTTTTATAATTTGGCCCCTCAACAAATTATAATTACAACCTGACATCTACACATTTAGCCCATGATTTATTTAAACACTCATTAACCTAAATTAATTGATCACTTTATACGGGTTAACCTTAAGGATAGCAATACACACTGATGCAACATATGTGCCCACAAATTAGATTTAATTAGATTTAAATCTAACAATTTCCTACTTGGACACAATATGTTTCCTTAAAGTGTGTATAACCTTATAAGCTCAAAAAATTATTATCACTAATAAGGGTATTTCCAAACAATCTCATCCATTGACTATATTAATATAGGATCAAAGCAGTCTTTGTCACATTTATCGTGACTCGACCCATCAATGGTCACATATATCAATACAATCAAATGACATAGATCAATCATGGATGTACAGCATGAAAATTACATGCAATATGATATGTACGTGTCTATTTTCAACTGGTCCTCCTTAAACTTTAGTGAGGTCACTACCAAACATAATGTGACAGAGTATCTTAACTGAATGCTTTATTCCGATCAGACAATAAAACCAAACATAAAGCACTAAAAATACAAACTCCTATTAAATCATGATATCCTCAAACAATACCACACCCATATGAGCAGTGTGCTCATGAAAGACCTTAGGTAGCAATCCTTTTGTAAAAAGATCAGCTATCATGGAGTTTGTCCTAATATGCTTTATGGATATCTGTCCACTCTGTATCCTTTCTTTCACAACCAGGAACTTAATGTTAATATGTTTTGACTTAATTGAGCTCCTGTTATTGAAATACATCACTGCTAATTTATTATCACAAAATAATTTTAGTGGTCTTTCAATATTTTCCAAAATACGCAGTCCAGTAATAAAATTTCGCAACCATATTCCATGATTTGATGCCTCATAGCAAGCTACAAACTCTGCTGCTATAATGAAGGAAGCTACACGTGTCTGTTTGACACTTTTTCATAAAATAGCTTCTCCTGCTAACATATAAATGTAACCTGATGTAGACTTTCTGCTATTTTGGCATCCAGTAAAATTAGAATCAGAGTACCCAATGACCACCAGTTGTTCTGATTTTTTATATGTGAGCATATAATCTTTTATTTTCTGAAGATACCTCATAACCCTTTTGACTGCTATCCAATGATCCATACCAGGATTACTTAAGTATTTGCCTAACATCCCAATAATGTACCCAATCTCCGAACACGTATACCTGAGCATACATTAGACTTCCTACAGTCGACGCATAATGAATCTTCTGCATTTTCTGAATTTTAATGTTACCTTTAGGACACTGATTGAGACTGAACTTGTCTCCTTTAACAACAGGGGTGTCACATGGTCTGCAATCTTACATGCCAAACATTTTGAGTACTTTATCGATATAGCTCTTTTGTGATAATCTAATTATACCTCGAGAACGATCTCTATGTATATGGATTCCTAATATAAAAGTCGTCACCAAGATCTTTCATTTCAAAATTCTTTGATAGAAATCTTTTAGTTTCGTGCAACATGCCTATATCATTAATGGCAAGCAATATGTCATCGACATACAGAATCAAAAAATATACTTACTCCCACTGAACTTGTGATACACAGTCATCAACAACACTCATCTTAAAACCGAACAAAATAATTATTTGTTAAAATTTATAATACCATTGACGAGGAGCTTGCTTGAGTCCATAGATGGATTTTCTTAATTTGCAAATCATATTCTTCGGATCTCCTGACACAGTTTTTTGGTTACACCATATAGTTCATTTCATCAATATCGCCATTGAGAAACGCAGTCTTAACATCCATCTAATATAATCAAAATATGCAACAAGCACCATGATTGTTCTGAAATATTCTTGAGGAAACCTGAGAGAAAGTCTCTATATAGTCAATGACTTCCTTTTGAGTATGGCTTTTAGCTACAAGACGTGCCTTATACCTCTCCATATTACCATTTGCATCCCACTTGGTTTTAAATATCCATTTACAACCAATTGGTTTTGCACCTTCTGACAATGGAACAAGTTCTCAAACCTTATTATCTTGCATAGACTTGTACTCTTCATTTATAGCATCAATTTGTTTCTGAGAGTTAGAACTTTTCATCGCCTGAAAGAAGTTGATTGGATCATCTTCCAACATTCCATTATTTTCCTCATGTTCTTGGAAAAATACAATATAATCATCCGAAATAGCATTTCTCCTTTCTCTCATAGATCTTCGTAATGACACTGGTTCTTGAGGTTGTTGAGTTTATTCTTTTAGAACAGGAAGTTGTTCAACATTGTCTTCTTGAGGTTCCGGATTCAATTCTTGATCAATAACAGGTATAAAAACCTGAATATTGTCAAAATTGACAGTATAAATTAGATCTGAAGCCAATTCCTCCTTAAAAACAATATCTCTAACCTTATTTCTCCCCCCAAACTCAACATCCTTAAAAAAATGTTATTGTTCCCGTCTCAAAAATATTCCTAAGTGTGGGATCATAAAACTTATAGCCCCTAGAGCGTTCAGAATACCCAATAAAGTAGCTGCTAACTGTTTTGATGTTCAATTTCTTTTCATTTGGCCTGTAAGGCCTTACCTCAGCTGAACATCCCCAAATATGTAAGTACCTTAAACTGGGCTTTTGACCAGTCTAAAACTCATAAGGTATTTTAGCAACTGCTTTACTTGATACTCTGTTCAGAATATAAGTTGTTGTCTTTAGTGCTTCTTCCAAGAGTGACTCTGATAAAGAAGAATGAGCAATCATACTTCTTACCATATCCTTAAGAGTCCTATTTCGTCTTTCAACTACACCATTCATGTTAGGTGAACCTGACATAATGTACTGTAGGACGATACCGTATTCCTCTAGGTATCTAACAAATGGTCTTGAACGTTGTTCACCTGAACCATCATATCTATCGTAGTACTCACCACCACGATCATATCTAACGGTTTAATCCTTTTGTTGAGTTGATTCTCAACTTCAGCTTTAAAAGCTTTGAACATGTCCAGAGACTCAGATTTCTCATAAATAAGATATAGATACCCTTAACGTGAGTAATCGTCTATGAATAATATAAAATATTATTGACTATTCCAAGATGTCGTAGGGAATGGCCCATAAATATCGGTATGTATCAATTCTAAGACATTAGAAGATCTGTTAGCACCTAATCTCTTAACTTTGGTATGTTTTCTCTTGATACATTCAACACAAACGTTAAAATCCAAAAAATCAAGAGAATCCAAAATATGATCAGACACAAAACGCTCAACTCTAGCTTTTGAGATATGACCCTAGCGCTTATGTCATAATGTCGCTGAATTTTCTTTATTTAATTTACGATTAGTACCACGTGATTCCACATGCAAAAATTCATTATAAGAAGCAATTGTATCAAGCAAGTATAGGTTGTCATAAGTACTCAAGTAACCAGTTCTCACAATATTTGAATTAAAAGATAAACTGAATTGATTGTTTTCAAATGAACAAGAATAACTTGATTTGTCAAATATAAAAATAAAAATCAAATTCCGTCTAAAAAACGGTACTACAAAAGTATCTTTTAAATCCAAATATGAACTAGTTCCTAATAGCAACCTAAAATGCCCAATTATTTCCACATCTACTGATTGTCATTCACCCACAAAGATGTATCTTTCAACATCACTTGGCTTTCGGTAGCTCAGACATCCCTGATAGAAACACTTATGTGAGTAGTAGCACCAGAGTCTAACCACCAAATGTTTCTAGGTACTGAAGCCAAATTAATCTTAGAACATACCAGAGTAAGAAACATACCCTTCTTAGCACGTCAGGCATGATATTTAGTATAATCCTTCTTTACATGTCCAGACTTGTTACAGAAGAAACAACCCTAATCATCCTTATGTTATTTCTTCTAAACAGAACCCTTAGCAGCTTCATTATCATTCTTTCTTTTTTGCCCTTATTCTTAGAGGCATAAATCAAATGAACACTTTCTGTCTTATCTTGTTTTAACTTGTCTTCTTCTTACACACAGTATGAAATGAGCTCATTTAGAGTCCATTTCTCCTTTTAGCAGTTATAACTGACCTTAAACTGATTAAATTGTGTAGGAACAGACAACAGAACCAGTACACCAGTAACTCATCACAAAGATCGAGTTTAAGTGTCTTAAGTTTTGAAGCAATATGAGATATTTTCATAATGTACTCCCTGATATTTTCTTTGCCCTTATACTTTATTGAAATCAAGCGAGCTAAAAGCGTGTTTGTTTCTACCTTATCGTTTTTTGTAAAACATTTCTCAATTTCGACAAGAAAATCTTTAGCTTTAGTAATCCCTTCGGATTCTATGCCCTTGAAGGCTTTCGGAACACCGCGCTTAATGATCATTAGACTCATGCGATTTGAACGCTCTCACTTCTCATACTCTTTCTTTGCATCAGGAGTGCTATTCGTAGTGAGAAGTTGGAATTATTCAGTTTTTAATGCAATATCTAGATCCATGCAGCCAAGAACAATTAAAATATTCTCTTTCCAAATCTTAAAATTTATCCCATTGAGCATGGGAATTGAATTGATGTTAGTAGAAATTGTTACAGCAGATGCATTAGCTAAAATAAACAAAAGATATTAACATTATTAACCATAATTAGTAATTAATAAAATTTAAATAATGACAAATCTCATCTCAAGATATCTAGTACAACATAATATCAAGTCTTTGAACAATAATATTAATTACAAGTGATACCTTGTTACAATGATCAAACACAGACAATAACTCATGTCAAATAATGAAACTATCTTTGGATTGATTCATTATTCACATGTAAACCTTATAATTATCACATATTTATCATCACAGATATGTATGCAGTATAAATAAATATTAATCTTTCTTTGGGCCGATTAAATATTTACACGAAAACATACACACAAACATCTAACATCCCTCATGAACAACGATTAAATATTTACACGAAAACATACACACAAACATCTAACATCCCTCATGAACAATCTACACAAGAGATGTTACTTTGGCAACTCGAAAACATACACACAAACATCTAACATCCCTCATGAACAATCTACACAAGAGATGTTACTTTGGCAACATCTTGTTTTAATTAATTATTTGGAATGAGAGACAAAAAATAATACCTTATTGTCATATTATTTGAAATAAATAATTGATTAACTACCAATTTATTTGAGCAATTCAAATAAATCACAATTTATTAATTACAGGCCCAAAACTTAATAAATTACAGGCCCATAGGTTAATAAAATCCATAACTTAATAAGGCCCACAACATAGGATTTAAATGATAAATTCAATTAATCCATAACTTAATCAGTTACTAACCCAACTTTAAAAAAAATTATTAAGTGGGTTTCAGCCTGAATCAAAAATTAATTACAGGCCCATAACTTAGGATTTAATTAATAAATACAATTAATCCATAACTTATATAATTGTAAGCCCATAAAATACTTAAGTGGGCTTCGGCCTGCAACTGAAACAATAACCTCGCTTGCAGTTCTTTCCCAAAAGCTCGCCTTTAATTTTTTTTTAGCCGACGAGTTCTCAAAGAATCTCGCCCGCAAATTCCCAAACGCAAGCCAAAAGAGGCTCGTCTGAACTAGGGCTCTTCGAGCTTGCTCGTAATCGAGCGTGTGAGCTTGCATGATTCGAGATCTAAGCTCGCCAACTAAGTCGAAGCTCGCCTGATTTGAAACCATGCTCGAGCTCGCATGTAATTAGGTTCGAGCTCACCTGATTTGGGCTCGAGCTCACTTGAGGCACGAGCTCGCTTGATTTAGGGCTTGAGCTCACCTGAAAAGAAGATCCACCTCGCCTGCAGACGTTGCTGACGAGGGTTCGCCTGAATGATCTACGAGCTCGCTTGAATCAAGTAAACTCCTTTGCCCTAATTCCTTAATTATTTTCGGCACGTTCTTTTCACCCCTTAGGGTTTTGAAAAACGAACCGTCGCCGCTGCTTGGGCTCCTACACGATTCCATTTAGGGTTTCGTTCTGAATCGTCGTCGCCGCTTAAGCTCCCGTACTCTAGGGTTGAAACTCTAGGGTTCCTGATTGCCACTGTCACTGTCTTCATTTGACAATGGGGCCGCCAGCGATAGATCGCCGGTGAGAAGCATAGTGATCGACGACCAAACCAAAGTGATCTTTTGCTTCGATTTTTGAATTGAATCCATGAAAAAATCCAAATCAAAAAACCGAAAGAAAAAACGAAGCAAAACATGAAATTTTACTGTTCATCTGTGCAACATATCCAAAACAAACAAAATTGAATAAAAAATAAAATTTTCATGCTACAGATCATATTTGCACAAATCCACACGTGCAACTGATCTTAAACCCAAACCCTAATCCTTTATCTTAAACTTAATTCTCTAAGAACAAATCACGATGGCTCTGATACCACTTGTTGAACATTAACTGTGATTAATTCAAAGAGAAGAATCACAAGAACGCGGAAGCATACCTGAATCCATGAGGATCTGAATTAGGGTTTGATCTTCTAATCTTGAGGGTCTCTCCTTAAGAATCTCTTTGGATGGGATAAGAGAATAGAGAATATAACCCTAGATTAGAGACAATAACCCCTTATTTATAGGTGTTGTCCTTTTATAATTTGGCCCCTCATCAAATTATAATTACAACCTGACATCTGCACATTTAGCCCATGATTTATTTAAATACCCGTTAACCCAAATTGATTGATCACTTTATGCGGGTTAACATTAAGGATAGCAATACACACTGATGTAACATATGTGTTCACAAATTAGATTTAAATCCAACATGACGCGCTTTAGGTATCTACTACAAAATTGAATCAAACATAAGTTTCTCAGCACAGTCTAAGTCCTAAACGCCACCAAATTCCAGAAAATCTAAGAACATATCACACATCTAATTTCAAAATAATAATAACAATAATAATAATCCAAAAATCCGGTAATTGACATCTGCGAACAACCTAGGGTTCCCTGGGCCCTTAAGATTTAGATCAGATCATCATCCATTAACAAATCAACAGATCGAAGACGATAACAACTGCAGATCCATAACTACAAGAACTCAGTGAAGTGACTTACAAAGGAGTAGCGGAGTAGTAAACGGCGTGAGGACCAAAGGTGAGGATCGCGCAGTTGAAGAAGTGGAACACCGTCATCTTTCTCCGTCGCCGTCACTCACCGCTCCCCTCTTTTGTATGTAGAAACAAACAACGGACTTTCTTGATGAGGTCCAAGATGGTTCTGCTCCGATGCTGAAATGGGCCAGCCTTAGACTCGTTTGTGTTTATGGCGGCTCGGCCCGTTTATATTAAAAAAAAAACAGTTCTCCTCCTTTTCTTTTCTCCCCCGTTTTCCCTCTTTTACAATAACGGTGGGCCATTTATATGTAAAATGCTAGCCTGCTTATGTTCAACAAATGAAGCTGGAAAATAACAAAGCCTAGTGCATCTATTTTCAATTTGGGCTTTCGTCATATTAGGGCCCTAAGTATCCGTTAATTCTATATTTCATCCTGAATCTTCATATTTTTAAATTACACTAGTTGAAATGCACGTGCAATGCACGTTGAATACCTTGATTATATAAATTGATAAAAATAGAATAAAAATAAAATAAAGTTTTTTGTGAGATTGATCATCAACTCAATAATCACTCTTTCAAGTGAAATATTATCATTGTTTCCTTCAACCCAGACTATCGTCATTGATCTACTATTTGTGAGTTAGAAACACATTAATCTAGTATAACAACTCTAATTATTAGTATGTTAAAGTCTTCAAAAGATGGGTGATCATTAGATTCGCAAAGAAATTTTGTATATGAATTTACTTACAATATGTGCATTAAACTTTTAGTTGTGGTTTAACTCATATTCACATTAACTTTTAGTTATGCTTTCACTCATATTTACATTATCTAATATTCTCATTTAATTTTATAGTTCATTTTCTGTACTATAGAAGTAAAGCTAAAAGTATAAAAAATTATTTTCTTGCAAAATTAGAGCAGGGAGATTATGATATATTTCGCTATATCCTCTAAATATAAAAAAATTCCTTTGATGCAAGGTCCCTATCAAATCTTGCCCCAAACTGTGTGAATAAAAAATGCTATTATAACTCACTTGTCTGGGGCAATTGTATTGCATTTAGGACATATACAATAGTCCAGTGTATTTTCTGGTTCTGACTACAAAATACACAAGAGTGGTAGTCCCGTGTATTTTCTGACTTTAATTATTTTTGTAATTAATGTTCGCTAATTACAAGGGACTATTAGCCCCGTGTATTTTAAAGATGATTTTTTGCAATGTCAACCTCTTTTTTGTCGGTCTTGATGACGTGGCAAAAAAAGAGATCAATTTCGTTAATTATTATGTAAAACAGTCGCTTTTGCTAATACTTCTATAAAGTGATATTTTTAAAAATTCTCAAAATAAATTGTTAATTCAAAAAATGAAATGCGCGAAAAGACCTAAACATTTCGATGATTAATTGACCCATAAATAGGGGAAAATAATAACTTAAATAAAAGTATATTTAAATTGAATCTAACAATGCATTTCATAGAATGAAACATGAAATGGATCCAAGAAATTATTAAAAAAGAATTAAAGAAACTAATTTAAAAAATATGAAATCGAGGGATAGAGGGAGAGAAGACCTCACCGACATGAATTCTACTTCTCTCTGAACATGACAGCGAAATTGGTGAAGAATGAGCAAGGAGAAAAGCGAACAAAATAGGTGACAAAGTGGGCATGCTTATATAATTAGGTTATTAAGATATTAGTCCTGAAATCTTAAATACATACATATTAGTCCCTAACATCTCTGTAATTGCTCATTTATAATGATATTACTATTCAATATTAAATCAATTTTATTATGTAAATTATATGACCATTTTCAATAAATTATAAAATATATATGGAAACCTTGATGCTTATAACCAGTAGTTGGGCTCCACAAAATAGGTTAATTTTACATTGTAGCTTGCTATTGGTAATATTGTTAGCAATATCATTACCTTTCCACTTTATTTTATTATTCACGTTTTTCTGATGTAAGTCATCTTTTGTTAATCACTCAATTGGCTATATTGAGCTTTTATAATATCAGATGTTAGAATATTATCTTTTGTTTAAAAAGTGTTGACATGATTTTCTTAAAAAATATATACATATGGTTGCAATAGTACACACTTCGATTCAACTCAAATATTAGTGTGAAGCCATTTAGAGTAGGTCCTTTCTACGCTAGAATGATGATATAGTGATTACACAATCCAAAAGTCAAAGAAGAAATTTCTACAAAGGAAAAGTAATTTAATATGTTAAATTAAGAACTAATTTATAAAATATACATGGATGGTGCAGATAGCTATAAAAAGTAAGGTATATATCTTCATGAAAATTTCATAGTGAGTGACCAACTAAATATTAGTTCATGCGTAAAGTAATTTATAGTCTATATACCTATATAGTCAATCAATTAAACGTATTAAAAGTATGATGATCATAGTCAAAATTATATGGTTAGTTCACATTAAATATAATTTATAAAAAATATTATAATAAAGTCAAAATCCTTTTAACCACTATATAGATTGTCTGAAAAAATTTTCATATATAAACTATACTGTCTAGGAATAGTGATATGCATACTTAACTATGGCCTAATACATCTTAAGAACTACTTATTCTTCAATATCATCATTAATTAACGTATATATGCATTACACTAAAAACACAATGAAAATTTAGAAAACTAGAAAAGAAACACCCTCAAAAGTTTTAAATAAAAAACACCCTAAAATTTTGTTATTAACAAATATACTTAACTATTAAACATTATGAAGGATCTGCGGAAGCACACTCTAAACACTAGAGGGGGGTGAATAGTATTATTTAAAAAATTTGCAAGGTGAATTATGAATTACAAGAACAATGAACAACAATCATAGAAATTTAACAATCACAAACAAGAGATTTATACTCGTTCCACCACCCCGGGTGTACATCTAGTCCCTAAGCAAATCCCGCTTGAAATTTTCACTATGATTTTCAAACCAATTATAAAATCAAACCAAACTTGACCAATCGACAAGACCATGCTAATAGCAACCAATCTCTAAACCAAGAGATCTTCTCTCACACCCGAGAGAACTTTCTTTGAAGTAAGATCACAAATTCTTATAACCCTTGAAGTGTTAGTGAAGTGCAGCTGTGGCTTAGGAACTTTTTAACTCTCTGAATATTACCTAAACAATCTTTAATAATAATGGGGAACAAAGGCAATCTCAGAACTTTTTACTCTTGACACTTAGAATGAAATTTTGAATCAAGAGAGAGAGAATTTGCTCAAAGTTTGAATCTTATGTATATATAAGTTGGTGAACAAATTCTGAACTTAATACCTATTTATAACCTCTGAAAATATTTAAATTTAAACCCAATTAACGTTTAAAAAAAGCTATAAACAGTCACTTATTCAAATTCTGAAAAACTAAAAAAACGGTATCTGTAGTTGACTACTAGTCTTAATAGTCGACTAATCTGAGTTAATTCAGATTCTGTAAAGTCAGAAAACTCGTTAGTAGTCGACTATTAAGGTCATTGGTCGACTAATCTGTAAGACTAAAGTTTCTGTAAATTGAACTAAACCTTAGTAGTCGACTATTAACTATAGTAGTCGACTAATCTATAATTTCACAGTTTCTGTAACTTTGACTAAGGCTTGAGTAGTCGACTACTAAGGGCATTGATCGACTACTAAGACATAGATATAAGATATATGATATATTTTGAGACTCACTCTATATCTATAAACTCTAATGGTTAACTTAATGGAATTCTATAGTTAACCACACACTAAGCATGTGTTAGTGTGTTCTAAATACTATGTGTGTTGATGCTGCATAAACATGTACCAAAAAGGTTGCAAGTGCACAACCGTGTCAAGTTATAGTATTTAAGATATCGATCCCACGAGGAAGATGTTTTGTAGGAGAAAATATGAAATCGGTTCTTATGTTGTGTGCGTGACAAATAGGAGTGATAAGTGAATGTGATTGTGAAGAGATTGAGAGAGTGAAAATGGTGTGTAAATAGATGCAAAGTGTAAGTGAGAGTGGATTTAAAAAAGAATGAGTATGATCAATAAGGTGAGAAGGAAAAAAAAGAATAAAATCAAGAAACAAACAAAATTCAAAAATAAAAGAAAATACAAGAAATTAAAGATGGTGGATTCAATTATAGATATGGATAGTCTAAAATTGAACCCACTTCTTAGAAAAGGGTGATTCCCTAGAGGGTTCTAGCCTAAAGGCGAATCAAACAAAATAAAAATAAACAAAAAGAAAAACTAAACCCAAGAGGGTTCTAGCCTCAAGGTGAATAGTAAGTGCAAAATCTAAACTACAAAATAAAATTACAAGAATTAAATGCAAGAAAATAAATCTATTCTATAAGCATGAAATAAATCTAAGGCAAGAGGGTTCTAGCCTCTTGGCTATTTAACAAGAAAATAAAATCTAACTACAAGCATAGAAATAAATCTACACTAATAAGCAATAAAAAAGAAATAAAAGAAAAATGCAAACCTTCAAACAATTCTTCATCTTCATCTTCATCTTCATCATCCAACAAAGAGAAGAAGAGAAAAATTTAAGGTGGTGAAAAAATTATTATTATTAATTGCAACAAAAAGTTATAATTTTGGAAGGCCTTCTCAATTAAGAGTAGCCCTCCTCTTTTGAAGGAGTTACAAAATTTTTTCACACCCTTAACCCCTCACTCTCTACCCCTATTTATAGTAATCTTTAATGAATATGAGCCATTGGATTTGTCTTGAGCCCCAAGCAACAATCTCCACCTTTGAATTTGTTTTTTGTTCTTTTCTAGCCCAACATAAGAGGCCTAATTGATTTTTTAAAAAAAAATGAAAATCAAGTTTCAGCCTAAGTCCGGTTTCATTTGATTAAAGTCAAAATATGCAGCCCATGTCCGGTCCATTAAAGCAAGTTCAGTGAAGAAATTCAGCAGCCGGCCCACATCATGATTTTTGAAATTTCAAAATCCTAGTCTGCAGCATTCATTTGATTTTCACCAATGAATCAAATGAAAACCGGCCCAATTCAGCAATCACCAATGAAAACCGGCCCATATGTAGCAACTAATGAAGTTTTCATTTGATTTTTTTAAAACAAATCCGGTCCATGAACATTTTGAACTCCGGCCCATTCAATTGTTTTCTTCACAGCAATCAAGTCCGGTGGTGCATTGATGAATTTCAAAAATCATGTCTCTGCAGCGAAAAAGTCCGGTTCCTTGATCTTTTGCATAAAAGCCCAATTCATCTCACTCTTTGCATCCAAGTGCATTCCAATTCTTTGGGCCTTTAAAAATTCAATTATTATTATTTCTTTATTTACTCAAGGGCCTTTGTTGAGAGTGGGATTTTTGGGATTTATTCTTTATTAACCTGTAATTAAAAATAAAAGCAATTATTAGTGGTATATTTATTCATATAAACTAGATAATGAGGGTATAAAATTGTAATAAAAATGTGATTATCAAATACCATCATACCTAAACTTTTGCTAGTCCTCTAGTAAAGAAAATAAAAAGAAAATCCTAACTCATTTTCGCAGGAATCGCGGTTGTATTTAGCGCATACAACAAGCCTTTAAACCCCTAGGTTACCCTAGTGGACGAGTTGTAGTCTCGTGAGGGTTTGCAGTGAATATACCCACAAAATTCGGTCAACTTGCCAAATTAAAGAAGTCAGTAAATAACTAAATTCACTTGATAACTTTTAGATAATCTAATTGGAGTCAGTTATCACTCAAGAAAATATTTTTATATATAACTCTAAGGTATATTTTTAAGAAAATCTTCTCATTGTAGCAATACAAAACCAAGCCAAACTTAGAAATTTAATTTAAAAGTTTTGAAAAGAACATGCTAACTCTTTGTTTTAAATAATTTTCAAGTTGCTTGATTTAAAATATTTTCCAAGACCATATATACAACTATAAAACATTTATTTAAAAAAATTATTATTATTATTATTTTAACTCTTTCATCCTTGGTGATTTTTTTTCTACTTTAACGGGCTTTCTAAGTGACCTTTTAACGAGTTTTGGGCCAATGGATCCCAACCCAATTGGGCTTAGGTCATTAAGTATAAAAATACTCCTTGGGTTTAATTACTCGGTCAGCTTAGGCTTTATAAATTTTTTTTTGTATGTATATATATTTTGAAAAAATATGTAAATCAAGACACTTTGAAAAATTATTTTCAACTTTAAGCTAAACATGCAAAAATTTCATTATTTTAAATAAAAGTCCAAGTTAAGGCTTAAGTAAAGTATACTACTTTAAAAATTATTTCTTAAGAAATTTATTTATAGTTATCATAAAAGGTGAACTTAAGTAAATAACCAACTAAGGATTAGAAAATTTCAAATTTATCAAATAAATCAATTATTACATAACTCTATCAATTTGGCAAGTGACGATATTTTTAAAAAAAAAAATTTAAGAAAAAGAAAAACAATGACAAAAATGCACTAAAATTGTAAAGAGAAAAAAAAACTAATTCCCACCCCCACACCTAAATTTTTCATTGTCCTCAATACAAACTCTATTATGCATAAAGTAAAACAGATAAGAACTGAAGCATTTACATTTGGTTCGCTGATAAAAATCTGCAATTACCTTTGGTCTACGGAGGAGGAAATCAAACATTTATTCTTTTCTTTTTTTTCTTTTTTTTCTTTTTTTTCTTTTTTTTACAACTGAACAAGAAACTCTCAAATGAGCGAAGAATAAATTCTTTTTATTATTTTGAAATAAACAAAATAAATAATGTAGAATGAAATATTCAACATGAAGAATTTCTGTTCTACATTGAATCCTACCTTACTGTTAAAAATTCTTCCCCGGATTCTAAACAAATTCAGAATGATATAATCAATAATGTGAATTTTCAAGCATTTCGGGGTGTTCAGTAATTCTTGCAACAAGGTAAGGTAGGTATTATTGGTGTCATGCATTTTGCATTTCTTAATGAACTTAGACTCTTGTACTGTGAAGTTTTGTTTTCTATCAACCAATTCTTCTGTGAAGTTCTAAAAATTTGGTTGTTGATTATTCTCCAAGAATCTATGTTCATCAAGAAAGAGTTCTTTAAAATTTAATTCAAAGCAGCACATGTTTAACACGGTTTTATTATTCTCAAGGACCTGATCTGCTTCTTCTAAAAACTCTAACTCTTCATCAAAAATTTCCTCAAAACTCAAATCAGACTCTTCTTCTTCTTCTTCTGATCTTTCCTGAATGTAGTTTATTTCTAGAGGCTGATTATTTGGTTGGTCCCCTGAATTAAAAATGTTGAGATCAGCAGTCAAATTCCCAAAGGACAGCTTCATTTGACCAGTTCTACAGTTGATGAGAGCATTAGAAGTGGCTAAGAATGGTCGTCCTAAGATGACAGGTGTCCGTCCTTTGGGATTGGAAACAGGCTGTGTTTCCAAGACTACAAAATCTACTGGAAAAATAAAGTCTCCAACCTTAATCAGAACATCCTCTAACTCACCCATAGGGACCTTAACAGGTCTATCAGCCAACTGTAAGGTGCATTTGGTTGGGTTCAGTACACCTAGACCCAATTGCTGATAGACTGAATATGGAAGCAAATTGACACTGGCCCCTAAGTCTAAAAGCGCCTTATCAATGTGAGTATTACCAATGATACATGAAATGATGGGGGAACCTGGATCTTTACGTTTCAAAGGTATGGGATTTGACAGCATTTCACTGATATTGGCGGCTAAAAAGACTTTCTTTGGAACATTTATTCTCCTCTTCTTAGTGCACAATTCTTTTAAAAATTTAGCATAAGATGGAATTTGTTCAATTGCATCTAAGAGAGGAATGTTGACCTTAACCTGCTTGAATGTTTCTAGAATCTTCTCCTCCTGAGGAGAGTGTTTCCTAGACCTGAATCTATCTGGAAAGGGAGCAACTGGTCTAAATCTATCAAAAACAGGCTCAGGTTCGAGTTCAGGTTCTTGGTCATCTGAGGGGAGTGATTGTTGAATAGATTCATCAGAAGGAGAAGGAGAAGGATTTTGTATTGGATCAGAAGTTTGACTTGGAGGGGTTCTCACTTGATTATCGACCTGTCTACCTGACCGAAGTGAATGGATTGCATTCACTTGAGCTTCATAGGATGAACTGCATCCTGTGTTATTAGGGTTGACCACGGGTTGACTCGGAAATTTTCCTTTCTCTCTTTCACTCACGGCACTAGCTAGTTGACCAAGTTGGGATTCTAATCTAGCTATAGCTTGAGTGTTGGAGTTGAGCATTTGTCCGGTTGATTGCATGAAGGAATTCAGCGTGCTAGACGTTTGAGTCAACATATTTGTGGTTTGAGTAGAGGCCTTAATTATGGTTTCTAAACCCCTTTCTAAGATGTTGTGACGTTTATCCTGATCTGAATTGTGATGAGTCTGAATTACAGCTTGATGAAGAGGAGGCTGATTTTGATACGGCAGATTGGGTTGTTGAAATTGTGAATGAGAATTGAACGGAACTGTGTTTCCCCTAGGAAAATGTTGGGTCGAAGCAGGAGTAAAGTTTTGAGTTCCGGGAGAATTTCCTAGATTCCATGCAAAGTTGGGATGATTTCTCCAACCTGGATTGTAGGTTGGAGAAAATGGATCATTTCTTGGATGCTGGAATGCAGCGTTCATCTGTTCTAATGAATTGTAGTTTCCTAGGAGAGGGCATTCCTCTGAAACGTGGGTAGGAGACTGACAATTATGACATCCTGAGGCAGAAACATGATTGATTTGAGCTGGAGCTCGTTCCTTAATTTCTAAAGCTTCTAACCTTCGCAGAATCGTCGCCATCTTCGCTTCAGAAGCAATGTTGGACTCTAAGAAAAGACCACTAGACTTAGATTGGGGAACTGATGAAACCCTATCATCGCACTGTTCCCATTGCATTGTTTTTTCAGAAAGACTCTCCAAAAACTCCCAAGCTTCATCAGTATTTTTCCTCATAAAATCCCCGTGGCACATTGATTTTAAGAAAGTTTTTGCAGAATAATCTAATCCCTCATAAATTATTTGGCACAATCGCCATTTCTCTAACCTGTGATGAGGACATTGGATGAGAAGATCTTTAAATCGGTCAAAATACTTCCAAAAAAGTTCTCCGGGGATAATTTTAAAGTTTTGAATGCTGTTCCTAAGCTTTACCGTTTTATGAATAGGGAAAATTTTTTTAAGAAAAATTGTGATAAATTCTTCCCAAGTAGTGATGGAATTTGTTGGTAAGCTGTACAGCCATTTTTTAGCTTTATCCTTAAGAGCAAATGGAATAAATCTAAGCTTAATCGCATCTTCGGTTAATTCTCTCATTTTAATCATAATACATACTTCCTCAAATTCCGAAATAAAAATATATGCATCTTCTGTTTCATTACCAAGGAATTTGGGAAGCATGTTTATGTATTGTGGTCTAAGCTCAAAATTTATTCTATTTGTTTCGGGGAGCCTAATGCATGAGGGAATTACATTCCTAATGGGATAGCACATATCATGAAGAACGGGTGGATTAGGATGCTCCATTTCTATGATTGGTTCAAAGCGAATTAATCGATGTGTATTATCCCTAATCCACTGTTGCATACACCAAAATATTTCTTTTTATTTTTTTATTTTTTTTATTTTTTTTTATTTTTTTAAGAAAAGAAAGAAAATTAGTTTTTTATGAGAAGATAAAGAAAAAGAAAAATCCTAACTAAAACAAATCAAAGCAATCACTTTTCAATCAACTCTAATTCTAGGGTTTAGCCTAACTCAACTAGACCAGCTCCTAACCAAAAACTCCTACAGTGAAAAGATCAAAGTTTTACCCAGGTAGTTAGCCAGGTAAGGATAGTACTAGAGGGTGATCAAAGATCAATTAAGTACCTCTTTCCTTGCGGAGCGCTTTACGCAACCCCTAAACCTTGCCTTAGACACCAACTAATCTGAGAAAACTTAAACCGGTTCACTTAAGGATTTCTTGTTCCTTATTGAGCTCGAATCCTTAGGGGCCAACGTCTAATGAGTTTTATTAGGCTTGGGTGGTGTAGTGAGGAATTAGTGATTTTTGGGCTAAGGAAAGGGTGATGAAATCCCTCACCTTATCTTGATTATGGGGTTTTGCCCTTAAAAATATTTTTAAGTGTGTGTCAAATCAAGATGCTCAAATCACTTGGTGAATTCCTACACTATATGAAATGCAACCCTATGAATTAAAAGCAACTAAAAAGGATGGAAAAGAAAAATCTTTTTTTTTAATTAGGGTTAACAATCAAACAAATGAGAAGGGGGAAATTTGTTTGAATTTATTATCTTGTTAGTAAATGTCAAAGTGGAGGATGAATTTTATTATGGTTAACAAAAAATAAAATCCTTTTTTTTAAGTCCTAATTGTCTCTAAATGTGAAGAAGTAGCTAAAGGGTGGAATTAAAAACTAGAGAGAGGACTTACCCGAAAGCAAATCTTCAAATCCTAATTCTTCAATCCGCGATCTTCAAGCTCCAAGCGTTTCCTTCACAAAAAACACACAAGTTAAAGAACCAAAATAATTAAAACCTACTTAAGCACCTTCCCCGGCAACGGCGCCAAAAACTTGATGCGGCATAAACATGTACCAAAAAGGTTGCAAGTGCACAACCGTGTCAAGTTATAGTATTTAAGATATCGATCCCACGAGGAAGGTGTTTTGTAGGAGAAAATATAAAATCGGTTCTTATGTTGTGTGTGTGACAAGTAGGAGTGATAAGTGAATGTGATTGTGGAGAGATAGAGAGAGTGGAAGTGATAGTGTGTAAATCGGCACGAGATATAAGTGAGAGTGGATGTGACAAAGAATGAATATGATCAATAAGGCAAGAAGGAAAAGGAAAATAAAAATCAAGAATAAAGAAAATAAAATTCAAGAATAAAAGAAAATGCAAGAAATTAAAGATGGTGGATTCAATTATAGATATGGGTAATCTACAATTGAACCCACTTCTTAGAAAAGGGTAATTCCCTAGAGGGTTCTAGCCTAAAGGCGAATCAAACAAAATAAAAATAAACAAAAAGAAAAACTAAACCCAAGAGGGTTCTAGCCTCAAGGTGAATAGTGTAAAAAAAATTAAAATCTTCTACGAAATAAATTGCAAAATCTAAACTACAAAATAAAATTGCAAGAATTAAATGCAAGAAAATAAATCTATTCTATAAGCATGAAATAAATCTAAGGCAAGAGGGTTCTAGCCTCTTGGCTATTTAACAAGAAAATAAAATCTAACTTACAAGCATAGAAATAAATCTACACTAATAAGCAATAAAAAGGAAATAAAAGAGAAAAAGGAAAGAAAATGCAAACCTCTAAATAATTCTTCATCTCCATCTTCATCATCCAACAAAGAGAAGAAATATTTAAAGTGGTGAAAAAATTATTATTATTAATTGCAACTAAAGTTACAATTTTTGGAAGGCCTTCTCAATTAAGAGTAGCCCTCCTCTCCAAAAGGAGTTTACAAAATTTTCACACCTCTAACCCCTCACTCTCTACCCCTATTTATAGTAAACATCACCAATGAATCAAATGAAAACCGGCCCAATTCAGCAATCACCAATGAAAACCGGCCCATATGTAGCAACTAATGAAGTTTTCATTTGATTTTTTTAAAACAAATCCGGTCCATGAACATTTTGAACTCCGGCCCATTCAATTGTTTTCTTCACAGCAATCAAGTCCAGTGGTGCATTGATGAATTTCAAAAATCATGTCTCTGCAGCGAAAAAGTCCGGTTCCTTGATCTTTTGCATAAAAGCCCAATTCATATCACTCTTTGCATCCAAGTCCATTCCAATTCTTTGGGCCTTTAAAAATTCAATTATTCTTATTTCTTCATTTACTCAAGGGCCTTTGTTGAGAGATGGGATTTTTAGGATTTATTCTTCATTAACCTGTAATTAAAAATAAAAGCAATTATTAGTGGTATATTTATTCATATAAACTAGATAATGAGGGTATAAAATTGTAATAAAAATATGATTATCATGTGTGTATGTGTTATGAGTGATCAAGGCTTGTATAAAAAATCTAAGCAAAGAATATGTAAAATACAATTTAATGATTGCGAACAACTTCTTCTTTGCTTGCCTTGAACTCGTCCTGCACTTAGTTCACATATCTTGAGCATATCGGATGTTGTTATCTGCATTGATATGTTAGTGTATATATAATACACATAGTAAATAAATTGTTATCATCAAAATTATATCTTGGGGATAAGATATCCAACATTCTCCCCCTTTTTTATGATGACAAACAATTTAAGCACTAGTAAGTATATTACATAAAATAAAGAACTTATGAACATTATATACTTAGTCCCCTTGCTTTATAACATATTAGAATCCCTTAAAATCATATGTATCATTGATAATCACATTTTTATTACAATTTTATACCCTCATTATCTATTTTATATGAATAAATATACCACTAATAATTGTTTTTATCTTTAAATGCAGGTTAATAAAGAATAAATCCCAAAAAATCCTATCTCTCAACAAAGGCCCTTGAGTAAATGAAGAAATGAAGCAAAAGAGAAATCAAGAAGCCTATTGAAAAATCCAATTTATCCAAAAGCCCAAAGCTAAAAAGAGGAAGAAATGGCAAAGCCCAAGTCCAAGAACATGAGAAAAGCTCGGACAACAACAGGAGAGAACTGGGCATCGATACCGGCATCGATACCTGTATCGATGCCGGCATCGATACCCCTATCGATGCTGGTATCGATACCGTCGTACAGTCAGTTAAGAATTAAGGGCTGAAATTTGCTTGTTTTGAATAAGATTTTAATCCAAGGGCTCACATTCATTGATGTTTACTATAAATAGGGGTAGAGAGTGAGGGGTTAGAGTTGTGAAAATTTTTGTAACTCCATTTGGAGAGGAGGGTCACTCTTAATTGAGAAGGCCTTCCAAATTTATAACTTTTATTATAATTAATAAAATAATTTTTTCACCACTTTAAATATTTCTTCTCTTTGTTGGATGATGAAGATAGAGATGAAGAATTATTTGAAGGTTTGTATTTCTTTTATTTATCTCTTTTATTTTCTTTTAGTAATTTCTTTATTATTGCTTATTAGTTAGATTTACATTCATGTTTGTAGAGTAGATTTATTTTATTATCTTTTTATTTCTTTTTACACTTTAATTTATAGAGTAGATTTATTTTCTTGCATTTAATTTTTGTAATTATCTTTTTATTTCTTTTTACACTTTAATTTATAGAGTAGATTTATTTTCTTGCATTTAATTTTTGTAATTTATTTTGTAGTTTAGATTTTAATTCTTAATTTTTGTAATTTATTTTGTAGTTTAGATTTTAATTCTTTGTAGTTAGATTTATTTCTTGTTCATAGTATAGATTTTTATTTTCTTTTTATTTTTGTAATTAGTTCTTTTTCTTTTTGCTTTTATTTCTTAAGATGTGAAATTAATTCTTGTAGTAATCTTAGAATTATATGAAACTAGTCTAATTTCGTTTATATTGTATGAATTATTCTCTTACACTTAAAATGATCATGTTTAGGATAATCAACTAGAGAACTAATTGATAGAAGAAGAATTTGATAATCTATGCTTATCTTAAATGGTTTGATAGTTTATACTTATGAATTCTAGGATTTGTTCTTATCATGATTTTTATTTTGACTTAGATGATAATTTGATAGGTTATACTTTCCTTAAATGGTTTGATAGTCTATACTTAATAAATCTAAATTGAAATATGACAAAAAGAGAATAGTTTGTATTTAATAATTGAGATTAGCTAGTGAATTCAATTCTAGATTTCTCATATCTTTAATTAAACCCTCCACCTTTTATTTTCTTGATTTTTCTCTTTCTTGCTTTTTATTCTATTCTTTGATTCTTACTTTTCTTCACTCAAATTCAATTTATTGTTACTTGCATATATTCAAAACAATCACTCTCTCTCATCATAACTCTCACACTTATTCTTTAATTCTATTTTGTCATGCACACAACATAAGAACCAATTCTAATAATCTCTTAAAATCACCTTTCTCGTGGGATCGATAACTTTTTATACTATAACTTGATTAATTGTGCACTTGCAATTTTGGTACATAATTATACCACATCAATCATAGTACAGTATATAGTATATCTCCCCCTTTGTTATTAACAAAAAGAAATAAATATTATTCTAGACATGCAAGAATTTCATCTTCATGAGCTAATACTTCAAATAAATCATCCAAATTGTGAACATAGTCCATGACTTCACCCATCCAAATAGGTAGGCAAAGACTTGCTATAAAGATCAATTCAATAACTTCCATCGTCACAATCTGTATTTAAAATATTTAGCTCACATTATAAACAACTAGTCTAGTTGAACAAAACATACTAAGCATAATACATTAAACAACCATAGTACCAATATTAAACAAACATAGTACGGAATTACAAAGTGCAATTGTTCAAAAGCAAATTACTACATAAGTCTGAAACAAACTGAGCAAATTATGACATAATATTTTGACACAAACTAATACTTAACATAAACCAGTACATAGTGAAATGAAATGCATGTTCTCTAGTAGGAAGGACCTGGAGGAGGTGGAGGTCCTTGGAAATATGAATCGATCTTGATATCCATGTCGTGCAACATCTTCTTTATGTCTTCCGATTACTTAATATAAATGTATGTTGATCATAAAGTGTTTGTTGATCAGTCTCTAGAGTCAGGATGCGGGCAAAAAGAGTGTTGTACTATGCGTCCGAGAAACACGATGGGTCTGCTTGTTGTGTAGGTGGTGCTTGGCTTGTGGAAGGAGGTGCTTGTGTTGATGATTATGGAATATCTTGAGGATTAAGTGCTTGAGGTTAGTGTAGCTCATCTTGAGGATTAGGTTCATGAAGTTGAAAGTTTGTGAGTTTCATCCTAGTAAGGGCATTAGCGTCAAAGAACTTAACCGATCAAACCACTGAATTTTCAGATTCGAGATCAACATGGAATTTTTCAAAAATTTTAGTTAGGAAAGCACCATATGGAAGAAAACCTCTTGGTATTACCAAAAGATTATCGAATATGACTTGAGCCCAATTTGTTAGACCCTAGAGGGGGGTGAATAGGGTCAATGCTAATCTAATTCTGATTTTGTGCCAATTAAAACTAATTAATAAATATCCTAGCAAGTATAATATGTGACAAGATATATATGCAAGGATATACAAATAACACAAGGGTGAAACAAACAAATATAAATAATATAGTAGACAAACTAATTAATGAGACAATGGCGATATGAGCAATGAGCACAAATATAAATGAACGTCAATGCAAACTCAAACACAATCAAATGATCACGGAGTTCGGACCATCCGTCCTACGTCTCCGCTCTCTATTCTCAGGGAGAACTCCACTATCACAATCGGGTTTTCTACGCTTACCCAAATAACATTTACACCTCACACTCGGTTTTCTAGCTTATCAAAAACTTTACAATCAACACTTTTGTAATCCCACTCTACACCCTCTAAGTGTTGGTTTCTAGTCTGTGTCTCCCTCAAGTGTTAGGAATTACAACTTACCTCTAGGCATTACCACCTACCTTAGTCCTCTTGGGATGACCCCATCTCTCACAACACACTCCTCTCGGTATACAAGTGTATTACAAAGTGTATCTCACAATTAAGGCTCACAAATACGATTTTGTTCTCTATAATAGATGAGAACATAATGTAGCCTCACACTCAATTTATTACAACTCTCACAACCCCAAATATACTGTGTATGAAAATACTTAAGCTCAAGTGAGTGTGTGTAAACAATGAGTGAAATCAATACTAAACTCAAATATGAAATCTAGCTTAAGAACAATGATAATCAAATAAGTATATAGATGTAAAGCTAGAGTTTGAGTTTAGAAAACTTCTCCAATGAATAACAAGAGAGAGAGAGAGAGAGAGAGAGAGATGAGTTGAAGCTCAAACACCAAAGGATGATCTCTTCTATCTCTTGTGAAAATTTCTTCACAAACTTGTAAACAAACTTTAAACACCTTTAAACAAAACTTAAACCCTTGTAAAACTTGTTTAAAACATTCTATTAGTAGTAGGAATGATAGATGCAATGGGGGTATATATAGGGTAGAAGAAAACAATCCAAAAAAATCCTAAAAACTCACTAAAAAAATCAACAAATTACAGTTACTCTGCAACGGTAACATTGGCGGGTGACTGCTACAGTAACGGCGGTTGACCGCACGGTTCACAGACATTTTCAGATTTTGACAGATTCTGAAATTTTGCGTATCTGACTTTGTAAAATCAATTAAAAATAGTAAATCAACTCCAAAAATCATGGAAATTTGAGGGAAGTATGTAAACATATATAAAAACATTTTAGAAAAGAATTTCTTAAATATCACTTCCCATTTATGAGAAATAATTATTTTAATATAGATATTATAGTTTCTGAAAATTACTGATATACATGATTTTGTAAAATCAATTTGACACCTTAAATCAACTCCAAAAAAGATAAAATTTTGGAAAATGGTTATAAATATGTAATAGAACATGTTAGAAAAAGGAAATTTTAAATTATATTTTCCATTTATGAAAACTCATCTATTTTGTAAAAACATGCACGAGCATGAACTTTAAACATACACGAACAAAAACTTGATTTTGTAAATTCAATTGAACATAACAATCAAT
Source organism: Asparagus officinalis (assembly GCF_001876935.1). Lineage (NCBI taxonomy): Eukaryota > Viridiplantae > Streptophyta > Magnoliopsida > Asparagales > Asparagaceae > Asparagus > Asparagus officinalis. The sequence continues at coordinate 128,255,320 of NC_033800.1, forward strand.
TCCAAACTAAATGAAACTTTGGGAAATGTTTGTAAATGTGATTTTGAATATGTTACAAAAAAGAATTTTCCAATTTGCATTCCTCAATTATGAAATCTCATCATTTTACAAAATCACATAAGTATAAACTTGTAAAAGCTTGATTTTAATAAAATGAGTTTAAAAAAAGTTTTGAAAACTTTCCAATAGATTTATAGACTTGATAAAAGATATAAAATAATGTCGTTAAGCCTATAATCCAAAACGGTGATAAATCAAACCAAATGTGTGTGTGTGTGATATTGAGCTTAAAGTATTAACACATAAGTATAAACCCTAAACTAATTTACCCAAGCTATCTTGATCTTCAATTAAGCTCGTCTTGGTAAACTTGCAGATGAATCTTGAACTTGGATCTTGACTTGAATGCATAGCTTCACACTAATATTTTCTTCCATCCTCTAATAGATATGATCATGAAAGCTCTAGTCTATCCATCCGCTATCGTATAGTTTGTCTATAAGAAATAGGAAAACACAAAAACTAGACAAACAACATTAGTAGCAAATTGTTTGCTAAACATCATCAAAACAAAAAGACCAACACAATTGACTTGTATATTAGCCATTATAGCATATAAAGCCAAAGCGAGGTCTTGAGATAGAAAGTGGAAACTCCCGGTTTAGGAAAGATGTTATACGCAAGGATTCTTGCAATAAAACGAGGAATTGGTCGAAGTTTGTTCGAATGTTGCAAGGGTAATCCTTGTTCGGGGAGCAAAATATGATTGGGTAACAAGTCATGATCACTCATCTTGATACTATGAAGATGGACACCCTTATAAGGAATATTCAGAATTCTACCAAGGATTTTTGGAGTTAATTCAATTTCAATTCCCTTAACAAGAGTAGACAGTTTTTCGGTGCTCCTAATTGTTTCAAGACGAGTTAAGTTGGTGTAAAATAATTGAACTTAAAAAGGATAATAGGGTTTTCAATTTTCAGAGGAAAACAACTCTAATAATCCAACATTTTCAAAGTAAGAACTGAAGTTGTGTAAGATAAAATCCTCAAATTTGACAAATCTACCCGAAAGAATTTCATAATTTGAGTTAGTCTTAAATGTTTCAAGTAATTTTGGATCTTTCAAGTAGATTGTGATTTCGTCAACAACATTGGAAGGATTTTGCTTGGATTTATTAGATCTGGATATAATTTCACAATTGAAAAGATCAAGGAGAAATGAACTTACACAGATCTGAAGAGTGTCCTAGAACATGAATAGTCGACTATTAGTCGTTGTAGTCGATTACATGAACTGAATCACCTTAGAAATTCAAAGACTTGAGAGAGATTTTGAAGAAAAGTGAAGAAAAATGATGCCTTAGAAGATGGGTTCAGAGATGCCTGAAGTGGGGAAGTTCTATCGGTTTTGGGAGAGAGAGAACGTGGGTATTTGAGAAGTTATAGGGTTTGTGTCTTAAGAAAATTTCAATGGTCAAGATTAGATCTTTAAAACAAATGCATGGTCAAGATTTAATCTAGAGAGAATGTGATAAAGGGCTAGGATAGATCAAGCCTAGAATGAATGGATGAGATGCATCTAACTTAAGTTAAATGGGTTTTGGGTTTTGGGTATTGTAAATAAAAATCCAATAAGAGACAAAACTACGTATATACTAAAAAGTCTGTGCATGTAGTCGACTACTAAGCTAATTAGTCGACTACTAAGACATAGATATGAGATATATGACATGTTTTGAGACTCACTCTATATCTATAAACTCTAATGATTAACTAAGGGAATTTCTATAATTAACCACACACTAAGCATGTGTTAGTGTATTCTAAATACTATGTGTGTGTATGTATTGTGAGTGATCAAGGCTTGTACAAAAAATCTAAGCAAAGAAAATGTAAAATACAATTTTACAATTACGAATATCTTCTTCTTTGCTTGTCTTATTACCTTAAACTCATCCTGCACTTAGTTCATATATCTTGAGCATATCGGATGTTGTTATCTGCATTGATATGTTAGTGTATGTATAATACACATAGTAAATAAATTGTTATCATCAAAATTAATTATATCCTGGGGACAAGATATCCAACACATTACATTGAAATTAAGGAACTACAAAAAATCATTAAAAAATTTTAAACTTCGGAGGGTAATTTACAATATACTAAACTTGTCACGCCCCGCTTCCCAAAATAGCAGGGATTCGGAATGTGAACAAGTTCACAACGTATTAGATTGAAAAGAATAAATATTAAACCATTTCTTCTCAATCTAATACGCTAAGTATCAAGCAATATAATACAAGTCACAGGTCCCTAATTCACAGATAGCAAGAATATAATAAACAATCCAGAACAACATGATACATACCACAAGAAATAAAAATCATCCGAGACAATATAAAAGAGTCAACATGTCCTGATACCAAACGTACACCTAAAACTGGGTAGTCATAAAATAAAAATCAACTGCACTGAGAGGGAAATACGACAAAATAATCTAATGTCCAACAACTACTACATAAGGAAAAATAACTAAGCTTATGTTTGTCCTTCTGCTCTATCTGAGAGACACTCCAGTTGAGGATACTCCAGCTCTGGTACATCTCCATACTGAACCTATCCATTATCTAAATCTGATGAACATCCAAGAAAAAACAGGGATACGTTAGCGTACATGGCACACGATAAGATCCCACAAGGGAAAAATAGAAACAAACGAATGACCAATGCAATGATAGATATAACGATGCATGCAAAAGACTGGAATGCTAACAATTTAAAGAATAACAATCAGATGAATCTACAATAATCTAAACAATGGGGGTCATGTAACTAACCATACTATAATAGGTCTCTGGCCTCATTCTCACCTAGAGTCGAAGCTCATATTCTCGGATAACCGGTTGTTCACAAAATCATCTACGCTTAACGTTTCACTGCCCCCTCAGACCCACCCCAGAGTGAAAACGTGCCACTGGAGCGAGCCTGGAAATAAATCAATAATCACAATCTCACTGACCTCACAAACCCACTCCAGAGTGAAAAACGTGCCACTGGTGCGAGCCTGGAGATAAATCAACAATCACATCCTATCACATGAACCAAGACTTCCCACCCCAATATCTCTTGTGTTTTCTAAGCCAACAACACACAAGCCTCTAGGTCTTATTCATGTCACAAAGGTCACTATAGTCATGTATTTCTCATGATTCTCAAATATAACAAGGGATGATAAATGCAATTAATACTATTTATCAATGTTATGAATCATGAACAAGAATCGTGAACAACTACTAATAACAGTGCAAGACAAAACTACAACTATCAAATAAATACACACGAAATGTCGCAATTTCCAATCGTCATGATCATAAATTTATTAATTCCAAAATAAATCCTTTTAATTTTTTTCTCATAATAATTATTCAAAAATAATATTTGAAATATATTATTATTTATTATTTTATATGAACAGTAACTATTTTTATTTTTTATAAATTATTTCTATTTTCTTTTTCAATAATATCTCATAAATTTTATCCAGCTTTCAAAATATAAACTTGAAATTTTATATTCAGCAATTCACAAATAACCTACCACAATAATACTTAATATCATTCATCAACAACCTAAGTAGAATATCACAATCTAATCTACGCATATAGTTAATAACATATGTAAATATTGTAATAAAAATAAGGAGAAGCAGGATCTTGCCTAGGGTTTCGTCAAATGAATCGACGCTGATGTGCGAGTCTGTGGGTGAGGCGGTGGCGTCAAGCGGACTATGCATTGCATCACCGGTGCGAATCTGACGCCTCAGGCATGCGGCGGTGGCTAGCAACGAGTGCAGGATGGAGGGTGGCCCTGGCAGCGGTTGGGAGTTGCGTGCAGATCTGGTGCGAGTATGGAGGGAGTTTCGGGGCTGAACGGAAGAGAGCTGGAGAGGGTGAACGGCGGGGAGGAGGTTAAGGGGCGGAACCTTGGTGGGCGAGCGGGTGAGGGCTGAGTGGGACGGGCCTGATGGGCGACGGTGGTAGGTTGTGGTCGGTGGCCGGAATGAAGAGGAGGGGAGTTGATGGTGGGTTTTGTGGTGTTGGTCGAAGGACAGGGAGGAGGAGATGAAGGCGGTGGTTGGGTGGTGAAGGTGACAGTGGTGAGGTGGAGGGTGAGTTGGAGGAGCTCAGGCTTGGGGATGAGAGAGGCGGTGAAAGGAGGTTGACGGGTGAGGGATTTGAATGAGAGAGAGGGAGAAGGAAGGCGACGGCGGGAAAAACGAGATAGGGAGGGAGAGCTGTATACGTATATTTATAGGATTAGGGTTATGGTTAGGGTTTAGGGAATAATTAATTAACAAATAATTATAAATAATTTGGGAAAAAATAGAAATAATTAGGGAAAAATTATTATAATTAATAACAATACTTATAATAACAATACAATAATAAACTAATATTAATTTAAAAGTGTTCACCGCAACAAGTTAATTTATAATTATTAAAAATATAAAATCAGATTTTTGAATCATAGAAAATTCTAAAAACTCGAGAAAATACAAATACTCTTTTAAAAATAATAATTTAATATTTTAGAATACCAAAAAATTATTTTAATTAGTATCGAAAATTCATGGTCATTACATTCTACCCCCTTAAAATAAATTCAGTCCTCGGAATTAAAATAAAGGTGGTGCACAAGAAAACAATGACAAAATATAAAACGTGAGACTCAATTCAACTTATATCAAGAAAATTCAAAATATACCGCATGTCCATAACAAGGGAAAGTAATATAAGAGCAATACAAGATAAGATGGCAGCTAAGATTCAGGAAACAAATGAGGGTATCGCTATCGCATCTCAGGCTCAGTTTTCCAAGTCGACTCTCCAGGAGAATCTGGGTGCCACATCACACAAACAAGCGGAACGGTCTTGTTCCAGAGAGTCTTCTCTCTTTGGTCCAGGATCACCATAGGCTGCTTCTCGTATGTCAAATCAGGTCGCACCTTAATCTCTGAGAAATCTATGACATGACTCGGATCTCCGACATATCTCCGCAACTGAGAAACGTGGAATACGTCATGCACTCCAGCCAATGCGGGTGGTAATGCAAGTCGGTACGTCACTTCTCCAACTCTCTCTAATACGTCAAAGGGTCCCACATATCACGGACTCAACTTTCCACATCTTCCAAAGTGAATAGTGCCTCGGTTAGGGGAAATATTCAGAAACACATGATCACCTGGCTAAAACCCCAAGTGTCAATGCTTCGCATCTGCCCAATGCTTGAATCTATCCTGCGCTATGTGAATTCACTCTCAAATGATCTTGACAATATCAACTGACTTGTCATTAAACTCCAGTCCAAAAATCTCTCGTTCACCAACATCGTCCTAACTCAAGGGAGAGCTTTCTCCCATACAATGCCACGAAAGGGTCCATTCCAATGCTAGCCTAGAAGCTGTTGTTGTATGCAAACTCCACCAAATGCAGATGATCTTCCCACGACCCGTAAAAGTCAATCATACAAGCTCTAAGCATATCCTCCAAACTTTGAATGGTCCTCTTCGACTGTCCATCGGTCTGAGGATGATAAGTTGTGCTGAAACTGAGACTGGTCCTAAGACTCGCCTGCAAACTCTTCTAGAACTCCGAAGTAAATCGGGTATCGCAATCCAAGACGATGCACACTGGTACTCCGTGCAATTGCACAATCTCCTACAATACTAGAGATTTACTAACACTCTTGGGAAAAGAACTCATTGAAATATATAGATATAAATATTTTACCTCCATGTATCTCTGAGCAAGATGCTCCATCGACTATCCCACTCGAAATGGATTGAAATGAGCTGATTTGATCAATCGATCTATGATCACCCAAACATCATCATTCTGCTTAGTGCTCCAAGGTAATCCAGTAACGAAGTCCATGGTGACATGTTGCCACTTCCATTCCGGAATAGGCAACGGCTGCAAAAGACCTATTACGCGCTGATGCTCTGCCTTCACCTGCTGACATACAAGGCACTTCGCCACACTACGAGCCACATCTCTCTTCATACAATGCCACCAAAAGTTCAGCTTCAGATCCTTGTACATCTTCATACCTCCAGGGTTAATAGAATACGATGAACTGTGTGCTTCCTGTAATAACTCCTCTCAAACATCTCCTTCCGGTACGCAGATACAACTCCTAAATCGTAAGGATCCGTCCTCATGAACAACAAATTCCAATCGAAGACCAGCCGTTGCTAACTCTCTACACCTCTAAAAGAAATGAGTCACCTGATTATGCAGCCTTGATTCACTCAACTAATGTCGATTGAATCTGAAGATTCATCAAAGAATCGGTGACTCCTAAAAGTAGAACTTCTATACTCATATCCCTCACTTACTGCTGAAGTCTCCACTGAGCTGTGAGGGTTATGATTGCTGGAAAAAAGGCTCAAAGCATCCGGTACTATATTGACCTTGCCAGGGTGGTACTGAAGGTCAATGTCGTAATTTGCCATCAGCTCCAACCATCGGTGCTGTCTCATGTTGAGCTCCTTCTGAGTAAAGATGTACTTCAAGCTCTTATGTCAGTGAACACCTTCACTTGCTCTCCCAACAAATAATGTCTCCAAAGCTTAAGAGCAAAAATCACAGCTATCAACTCCAGGTCGTTGGTAGGGTAATTCTACTCATGCTTCTTCAACTGACGAGATGCATATGCTACCACATGACCATTCTGTTGGATAACGCATCCTAATCCTCTGCCAGATGCGTCGCAGAACACCTCAAAGTTCCCACTCTTGTTTGGTATCATCAAGACCAGGGCCGAGATCAGTCGAGACTTCAACTCCTCGAACGCCTGCTCACAAGTGTCGGACCAGACAAATTTAATATCCTTCCTAGTAAGTCGCATCATTAGCTCCACGATCTTTGAGAAAGCCTTGATGAAGTGCCGACAGTATCCAGCTAACCCTAGGAAGCTCTTAATGTCAGACACCGTCTTAGGGGTAGGTCAATCCCTAGCAGCAGACACCTTCTCCGCGTCCAGAGATATGTTGTCTCCTGACACCACGTCTCCTAGAAACGCAATGCGATCTAGCAAAAGCTGGCACTTACTATACTTGACGAATAGCTGATACTCTCTCAGGGTCTTCAACACATACCACAAATGCTCTGTATGCTCCGCTTCATTCTTAGAGTACACCAGAATATCATCAATAAACACTTCTACAAACTTATCCAGCACATTATAGAATACCAAATTCATCAGGTTTGTTTTGTGGAAAATTTGTAGTAAAAGAAACGAAGGAAAATTGATCTGTATTCCTTTAATCTTAGTTACAATTGGATTTCCTGATTACAAAAGAGAGGAGAATGATCTGGATTCTCCCCTTTGTTTAATTCTAGGTTCTTCACGGTAGCGATGAGATGCCTCCCTCAAATGCTCGCATCGAGTTTGCTTCTCGTTGACGATCCGCACATCTTGATTCACTGGAACGGTATCTCCTCCTCACGATTTGACACTGTGGATAACTTGCAAAGTAAGTTTTAGAACTCTTGATGAGTTGATTGATCTTAACCGTAATTGGTTAGACAAGCCAAGGATTTCTTCTTTGCTGCCAAGGAGCCGGATCCAAAAGCCCCAAGATATCTTCTTTGCTGCCAAAAAGAAGGATGAAAGATCCAGCCTCCAAAATCCCGCCCCGAACTAAGCTGATTTCTTAGTTATTTATAAGAGATTAAGGGGTGTAACTGCCCCCTTAATTCGCTCCTAAGTGGGGCTAATGGGATGTAACCGCCCCTTAAATCACTCCTGAATGGAGTTGTGGTCCCCTCAGATCGTGGAAAATAGTTTTGAAACCGTTCAGCTTGTGTTTGAACAAGCCAAACGCAAAATCCGCATTTTGATGTGAATTCTGCATTCAAACGCAGTGTCTGGAAGCTTGAACACAGTGTCTGAAAGCTCGGACGCAGCGGCTGGAAGCTCATTTGGCTTCTTGTTGGAAGCTGCGTTTGGCAACGGATGAAAGCTACATTGGCAGCATTCGGAGGATACGTTTGCGGCCGAACATGAGCTGCGTTGGCAGCTGGATCTGAGCTGCGTTTGTAGTGATTTGGAAGCTGCGTTGGCGGTAGTTTAGCAGTATTTAAGAGCTGCGTTTGGCAGCGGATGGAAGCTGCGTTGGCAGCTTTTGGAGGTTGCGTTTACAGCCGAACATGAGCTGCGTTGGCAGCTGGATCTGAGCTGCATTTTTAGCGTTTGGAGCTGCATTTGCGCTGCGTTAGTGGCCGAGCTTGAGTTGCGTCAATGGCTAAAAACACTATGTCTTGATGCTGGTACGCGGGGAGGACTTCCGCGTCTTGGTTTGAGGAGACCGTCGATTTGTAGTCTCTTTCTGTCAGAGCGTTGCAAAGATCGTCGTTTTGTAATCTTTGCTTTAGCTCTTTGATATGTGAGAGTCGTCAGATTGTAACTCCTGATGTTGATTGTGAAGGTTGTTGATTAGAGCTTTCATCAGTTGTTGTGAAGGTCGTCAGATTATAACATTTATCGATCTACGTGAAAGTCTTCAAATTGTAGCCTTCTGGAAGTCGTCAGATTGTAACTTCCATCATCGGTATTTGATGGGGGAATAAGCTATCTATTGTGATTTTTAGACAGCCTACAGAACCCCCTCCAAAGTTTTCAAAAGTTTGCGGTTAACTAGGACGAATTTTTGAAATACTTTGGATCTCAACTCTGATCTTGGAGCTGTTGATTCCTTGTCACAAAGGAGTTGTTCTCTGCACTCGCTTCGAAGGCACCTTGGTTGAAGGGATTTACCGCGCAGGACCTGTGTGATGATGAGCTTCAAATAGAAACTGTAGCGACGGTACAAGCTACTCATGAGCAGAAGCTATCAAACGTCACGTCATGGCTCACCTCCATTCAGCTAATGGGCCCACAAACATTCATAGGATTTTTGGCAAACCCTCAGCCATCAACGGATTTGATAAGCCTTTACCGACTACCGTTTGAATCGGGCTAGCATGTGGATTATCTAAGTCCGTTCCACATGTAACGTTGTGCTAAGAGAATGAACCCTCTTAGACTTGATGCTATGATTTTGAATACATAGACTTTGTCATTTTTACAGAAAAAGACTAACCAGCAACGCTTATTAGGCGTAGGTTTATCCCTACTTAGGATTTGGGATAAAGTTCCCCATGCGTGAAAGACATGGATTTTTGGTGCTACGATGTTGAATACGTAGACTTTGTCACTGTTTCTTCCTGTGTTACTTGAAACACTGAAAGAAAGTTGGAAGCACCAGAAGTGTAGTATTAACTTGGCGTGAATTTTCACTTAGAGTGAAATTCAGAAAGTTTCTTTATTATCACTAGGATAATACCAGAAAATCTTTAATCCGCTGGGGATTTTATAATGATAACTTGCTATTCTTGTTAAAAAAAGATTAACAAGTTTATTGGGGGGTTTGACTGTTAGAGGTGTGATGTTAACCTAATAGTATTTTATGGACCTATCGCTCTGTTGACGAGAATCGATAAGTTGATTTGGTCGTCAGAAGTGTGATGTTAACTTGACGGGTTTTTGGACCTATCGCTCTATTGACGAGAGTTGATAAGTTGATTTTGTCAGAGGTGTTTGATATTAACGTGACAAGAGGATGTTACGATCGGAGCAAATTTATGAACTTATCATCCTATTAAAAATGATTGATAAGTGGATTGTCAGAGGTTTGGTGTTAACGTGATGAGAATTTGTTGCGATCGGAGCAACTTTGAGGACTTATCATCCTATTGAAGAGGATTGATAAGTTGGTTTTGTCAGAGATTTAGTGTTAACGTGACAGGATTTGTGTTGCGATTGGTGCAACTTTGTGGACTTATCGCTCTATTGACGAGAGTCAATAAGTAGAAAGTGTTGCGATCGGAGCAACTTCGAGGACCTATCGCTCTATTGATGAGAGTCGATAAGTTGATTTTGTCAGAGGTGTTTGGTATTAACGTGACAAGAGAATGTTGCGATCGGAGCAACTTTATGGACTTATCATCCTATTGAAAAGGATTGATAAGTGGATTGTCAGAGGTTTGGTGTTAACATGACGGGAATTTGTTACGATCGGAACAACTTTGAGGACTTATCATCCTATTGAAGAGGATTGATAAGTTGATTTTGTCAGAGGTGTGATATTAACATGACAAGATTGTGTTGCGATGGGAGCAACTTTGTGGACTTATCATCCTATTGACGAGGATTGATAAGTGAGTTTTGTCAGAGGTTTAGTGTTAACGTGACAGGATTTGTGTTGCGATTGGAGCAACTTTATAGACTTATCATCCTATTGAAGAGGATTGATAACTGAATTTGTCAGAGGTTTAGTGTTAACGTGACAAGATTTGTGTTGCGATTGGAGCAACTTTATGGACTTATCATCCTATTGACGATGATTGATAAGTGGGTTGTCAGAGGTGTGATATTAACGTGACAAGAGAATGTTGCGATCGGAGCAACTTTATGGACTTATCATCCTATTGAAGAGGATTGATAAGTGGGTTGTCAGAGGTATGATGTTAACGTGACAAGAGAATGTTACGATCGGAGCAACTTTGTGGACTTATCATCCTATTGACGAGGATTGATAAGTTGATTGTCAGAGGTATATTGTTAACGTGACAAATTGGGAGCGATGGCAACTGAATTCATACTCCGTAAGGATGATGATCATCAGAAGTATAATGTTAACTCGATGATGTGAAAGCTTCGTTACTTTTAATCCAGTGGATTCCAAGTAACCAACCCCCAGTCTTGATTAAGACTTAGCAGGGTAATAAAAAGAGATAGACAAGGCACATCACCTAGTGGGGCACTATCCATGAAGTCAGAATAGAGGCACATCACCTGGTAGGCCATTATCTAATGAGTTTGACTATCAGAGGTAACTATTAACGTGATAGTTTTGTGGACCTGCCATCCTATTGAAGAGGATTGGCAAGTTGATGGACTATCAAAGGTAAATATTAACGTGATAGTTTTGTGGACCTGCCATCCTATTAAAGAGGATTGGCAAGTTGATGGACTATCAGAGGTAAATGTTAACGTGATAGTTTTGTGGACCTGCCATCCTATTAAAGAGGATTGGCAAGTTGATGGACTATCAGAGGTAAATGTTAACGTGATAGTTTTGTGGACCTACCATCCTATTAAAGAGGATTGGCAAGTTGATGGACTATCAGAGGTAAATGTTAACGTGATAGTTTTGTGGACCTGCCATCCTATTGAAGAGGATTGGCAAGTTGATGGACTATCAGAGGTAAATGTTAACGTGATAGTTTTGTGGACCTACCATCCTATTAAAGAGGATTGGCAAGTTGATGGACTATCAGAGGTAAATGTTAACGTGATAGTTTTGTGGACCTGCCATCCTATTGAAGAGGATTGACAAGTTGATGGACTATCAGAGGTAAATGTTAACGTGATAGTTTTGTGGACCTGCCATCCTATTAAAGAGGGTTGACAAGTTGATGGACTATCGGAGGTAAATGTTAACGTGATAGTTTTGTGGACCTGTCATCCTATTGAAGAGGATTAGCAGGAGAATTTGGAGGGAATAGACTATCAGAGGTGATCATTAATGTGATAGTTTTGGTAGACCCGTCATCCTACTTTGGAGAAAATAGACTATCAGAGGTAATTGTTAACGTGATAGTTTTAGTGGACCCGCCATCCTATTGAAGAGGATTGGTGGAGGAATTTGGAGGAAATGAACTACCAGAGGTAATTGTTAACGTGATAGTTATGGTGGATCCGCCATCCTATTGAAGAGGATTAGCTTCAGTGGCCGTAGTATCTTCCCCTTCTGACTGAGAAGATTGCTTCAGTGGCCGTAGTATCTTCCCCTTCTGACTGAGAAGATTGAGCTTGGTCCGATTGCTCAGGTGGATCCTGCCTACTCCCCTTCTGACTGAGAAGATTGAGCTTGGTCCGATTGCTCAGGTGGATCCTGCCTACTTTGTTCTTTAGCTTTGATCCTAGCAATAATCTTTTAGGCCTGTTCGCATTGAGAGATTAATTGTCTCCAGGAACGACATTCTACAACCCCTATTCGGGCTAGGAGGTCGGTTTGCAAATTATGTCGACAGGTCTCCACTAGGGTAGACTGTGTCATACCTGTCGGACATCGCAGAGCCATGTTTCGAAACCTTTTGATGAAGGCTTTAACAGACTCTCTCTTCTTCTGCTTAGTGGCGAGAAGGGTATGGATGGAGACTTCTGTATCATCTTCAAAGAATCTTGATAGGAAGAGCCTCTCTAGATCTTTCCACTTTTGGATACATCCGGTAGGCAATTTCCTGAACCATTCAAAGGCAACTCCCTTGAGGGTGCCAATGAACAATCGAGCCAGTATGGCATCGTTTGATATCACATTCTCAGTCTGTGACTTGAAATGATAGATATGTTGGTTCAGTGATCTCGTGCCGTCAAAAGTTTGTAGCGTCGAGACTTCGAACTTTGGAGGATAAGGGGCTGCATCCCATTCGGCAGGATAGGGCCTGGTAACTCCCTCACCTTGGAGTCGCTTCTGTTAGCAATGGTATTGAGGCGGGCTTCTAATTCTTCCATTTTGACAGACTGGAGATTCTGGTCATTCTCCGTCTCTTTTGCTTCATCAGAGGAAGATTCCAGGTTATGGGCTTCTTGGTCAGAAGCCGTGTCATCAACCATTTTTCCCTTCCCTTTGCTTGTGTAAAGTTGGGATGAAGATACTTTTTCTCTCCGGGAAGATTCTTGCCTAGGTGGCGAATCTGTCTTCTGAAATTTGGCCTTGTCTGCGACGAGTTGAGTCAACAGGGCCATAAGTTCATTGATGGCCTCATGCTGAGATTTGAGCATGGCCTCCTGCTCATCAAGTCTCTTCGCGAGATCTTCATGGTTTCCCATCATATAAGCGGAGCTCTCCTGTTCAACAAAAGAGCTTGATGATTGAGACTCTGCAATGGCTGAGTGTTCATCATCAGAATTGGTTCCTCTGGCTAGCATCCGATAGTTGATAGGGAGAATGGCTCCTGTTCGCGTCTGAGTGCGTTGGTAGACTCCTTCAAACTCGTTAGCGATTTCTCTGACGGTCGGTGAACGACTTGTCTCAGAGTCATCGGAACTAGGACCTGAGGCTTTCCCTCTGCCGATCACATTGATAGTGACCTCAGGATATTTGGTCTCTGGAGACTTCTTCTTGTGCGAACGTCGTCATTGGTTGGGCAAGGCAACGTTCGTTAATTGGTCGAACACCAATGGTTTGGCCGCATATGAGCAGCATTGACATTTCGAGAGGATCGTAGGAATCAGTCGTTCACATTGGAATGAACACATGAATTGTTGCATCGGTCTTTCTCTCGATATGAACTCTCTTAAATCTGTTGCAAAAACTTGAGAAGAATTACTCACTGATCACGAGGTTTGAATTGGAACCCCCAGTCCATGATTGGACAGGACTGACTCTTGGTGAACATGGATCTGGTTGAGATGCCTCGAATCCATGGACTTTTTATATCCGCCCCTCAATTTAATCACGCTACGCAGAGTATTCGGGGGTCTCGCATGCCTGAGATTCAGGTTTTGCTGGTGAAACGCAGTCTCGAGATCTGCTTTTTGGTTCTGAAATGCATGCCTGAGAGTTGCGTTCAGTTAATGGAACGCACTCCTGAAGGCTGTGTTTTGACTGTACAATGCACCACTGAGGGCTGCATTCAATCTTATTCACACAGAGCCTATGTTTGGGCTCCTAGACGCGAGGCTTTTGTTCTGAAGCAGAAACGTAGAGCACCTGGTCGCGTTTAGGCTCACAAACACAAAGCTCATGTTGACTTGAAGATCAACATTCACGGAGATATGCTCGTCGTAGGGATCTCCTCCTTCGTCGAGCGACGTTCTTCTTGGCCTTTTTCAAGGCCTTTGCAGCGAGGTTGTTGGCGTTGATGGAACTCGTCGCTACAATGGGCCTTTTATGACCCAATACCCGCTGTGAAGACGTAGGTATAGAACTTTCAACTCGTTGAACAGGTTTAGCAGAAGCCGAGTCCACTCATTCAAAGGAGGGGCTGTTCGAGCAGTCTTGATCAAAGGGGAGGACCTCCTTGGGTGATTTGGCTACAATTGGAGCAGTTAGACCTTTAGTCTCTTTGGAGACTTTGTGGATCTTGCGTATAGCCTTGGGGCTAAAGGATCCGGAGGAGAGGGCTTCCTCATACTTGGCTTGATCGAACTCTATGACGAGAGTTTCAACCGTCGTTCCAGTGAGATGAACATCGGATTGCACCACCACTTCTTCGTCAGAGAAGCTAGTTCCCAGCAGAGTCGCCATCTTTTGTTTGGTGGAAAATTTGCAGTAAAAGAAACGAAGGAAAATTGATCTGTATTCCTTTAATCTCAGTTACAATTGGATTTCCTGATTACAAAAGAGAGGAGAATAATCTGGATTCTCCCCTTTGTTTAATTCTGGGTTCTTCACGGTAGCGATGAGATGCCTCCCTCGAATGCTCGCATCGAGTTTGCTTCTCGTTGACGATCCGCACGTCTTGATTCACTGGAACGGTATCTCCTCCTCACGATTTGACGCTATGGATAACTTACAAAGCAAGTTTTAGAACTCTTGATGAGTTGATTGATCTTAACCGTAATTGGTTAGACAAGCCAAGGATTTCTTCTTTGCTGCCAAAGAGCCGGATCCAAAAGCCCCAAGATATCTTCTTTGCTGCCAAAAAGAAGGATGAAAGATCCAGCCTCCAAAATCCCACCCCGAACTAAGCTGATTTCTTAGTTATTTATAAGGGATTAAGGGGTGTAACTACCCCCTTAATTCTTTTCTAAGTGGGGCTAATGGGATGTAACCACCCCTTAAATCACTCCTGAATGGAGTTATGATCCCTTCAGATCGTGGAAAATGGTTTTGAAACCGTTCAGCTCGTGTTTGAACGAGTCAAACACAAAATTCGCGTTCTGATGTGAATTCTGTATTCAAACGCAGTGTCTGGAAGCTTGAACACAGTGTACGTCTGAAAGCTCGGACGCAGCGGCTGGAAGCTCATTTGGCTTCTTGTTGGAAGCTGCGTTTGGCAACGGGTCTGAAAGCTCGGACGCAGCGGCTGGAAGCTCATTTGGCTTCTTGTTGGAAGCTGCGTTTGGCAACGGATGAAAGCTGCGTTGGCAGCTTTCGGAGACTGCGTTTGTGGTCAAACATGAGCTGCGTTGGCAGCTGGATCTGAGCTGCGTTTCCAGTGATTTGGAAGCTGCGTTGGCGGTAGTTTAGCAGCATTTAAGAGCTGTGTTTGGCAGCGGATGGAAGCTGCGTTGGCAGCTTTTGGAGGTTACGTTTATAGCCAAACATGAGCTGCGTTGGCAGCTAGATCTGAGCTGCATTTGCAGCGTTTGGAGCTACATTTGTGCTGCGTTAGTGGCCGAGCTTGAGTTGCGTCAACGGCTAAAAACACTATGTCTTGATGCTGGTATGCGGGGAGGACTTCCGCGTCTTGGTTTGAGGAGACTGTCGATTTGTAGTCTCTTTCTGTCAGAGCGTTGCAAAGATCATCGTTTTGTAATCTTTGCTTTAGCTCTTTGATATGTGTGAGTCGTCAGATTGTAACTCCCGATGTTGATTGTGAAGGTTGTTGATTAGAGCTTTCATCAGTTGTTGTGAAGGTCGTCAGATTGTAACCTTCATCGATCTATGTGAAAGTCTTTAAATTGTAGCCTTCTGGAAGTCGTCAGATTGTAACTTCCATCATCGGTGTTTGATGGGGGAATAAGCTATCTATTGTGATTTTTAGACAGCCTACAAGGTTCATGAATGTTGTCGGCACATTAGTCACACCAAACAGCATCACTAAGAACTCATAATGTCCATATCTCGTCTGGAACACAGTCTTGGGAACATCAGAGTCCTTAACCTTCACTTGGTGATACCCACTCTGCAGATCTAGCTTAGAAAATACTCTCGATCCTCCCAATTGGTCGAAGATGTCATCAATATGGGGAAGATGATACTTATTCTTCACTGTCACAACATTCAACTCCCGGTAGTCGATGTACATCCGCTTGGATCTATCCTTCTTTCCCACAAGCAACACAGGTGCTCCCCAGGCCGATAAAGTGAGTCGTATCAAGCCTCTCTACAAAAGATCGTCCAACTGAGTCCAAAGCTTGGCCAACTCAGCCGGAGGCATATGATAAGGGGTCTTGAAGATCGGAGTAGTTCCAGGCTTCAATTCTATAGACAACTCAATTGCTCGATCTGGGGGAAATCCGTAAATATCATCGGGAAACACATCTTCAAATTCCTAAACTGTAATTGGCTTCTCGGGTTCCACCTGCATGGTAGCTAACATCGCCTTCTTCGGTCTAGCTCTGTATTCTACCGATCCAGCTGATGTAGTGCCACTGAGAAATTCAAACCTCGGGTGATCTGGTATCTAAAATACTACACTCTGACGGCGATAATCAATGGTGGCAAAGAACGACCCTAACCAATCCATTCCAAATACTACATCGAAACTCGACAAATCAATCACCAGAAAATCTGCAAAGAGCTCTCTCCCGCAGATGACCACAGGGCATGCCTCATAACCACTGGATGCTACTAAGACACCACTGTCAGTGTTGATATTCCAGCCCATAATCAGAGGAGTTATAGGAAGAGAGTGGGTACTCATAAATCGACGAGACAAGAAACAATGGGAAGCTCCAGAGTCAAAGAGTGATAAAGCAGGAACGGAAGAAAGAAGAACCTTGCCTATTACAGAAGGAGGTAAATGCAACTAAACTTAGTACTCATAAACAAATCCTATCATGATATCATCAGGTAATGCTAAATAAGGAAATTTCATATGCAAGTATAATCAATATGAACAACTATTACCAGTAATGACCCGGTCGTTCACCTCAGCTTCCACAGCTGACATCATGAATGTCTGACACGGTGGTCGCTGCCCCCGTGCCTGCTGATAAAACTGCTTCTGAGGAGGAAGAGGCCCTTCTCCGGGATAGGGGCCCAGCTGAGCCGAGGCTACTAGAGCAGGTCAAGGTGGAGCTGGAAGAGCTGCCCGAACTGGAGATGGGGGCAAGTAGGCCTACTGTCGCTGCGGACAATCCTAGCTGACATGGTCAGAGGACCCACAGATGTAGCATGGACAGCCATAATAAGAACACTTTCCTGAAGACTGGCCATGAGTCTGCACTCCAGGGCTCTGACAGGGATGCACAGGGGGAAGTGGCTAGCACTGAGGAAATTGCTGCCTCTGCGGAGCCTGCTGCTTCTGAGAAGGACGTTCGATATTCCTGGCTGGAGCTGCTGGTGCTCTGCTCTGAATCACATGTGGATCTTCAGGTTCCTTCTGAACACTCTCAATCTCACATGCTGCATCCAGCATAGTGTCGTGAGTCTCAAGTGATTTACTAGCCAGAGTCAACCTGATATACTTGTCCAGAACTTTCTTGAACTGATGCCTCCTAATAGTAGGATAGGTAACCAGGTGGGGAGCATATTGACTAAGTGAAGAGAACTCGGCTTCATACTCATCGACTGATCGACCTCCCTGCTTGAGCTCGACAAATCTACGCAGAAGCTCATCCCGAGCTGACTACGGAAAATACTTCCTATTGAAGCGATCCGTGAACGTCTCCAATAGAATCAGCCTCTCCAGGTGTGTCTTCTCAGTAGCCCACCAGATTCGAGCTGTATCTATAAGTTGAACGTCCATAAGGTCCACCCACTCTACAGGGGTAATGCGGGTCACCGTAAGGATAGTCTCGGTAACCTTCAGTAACTCTTCTACTGCTAGAGGTCCTTCGGCACCGGAGAAAGAAGGAGGTCACATTTACCGAAACTCTCTAACACCAGGCTCTGAGCGAGGGGGATGCTGGTGCTGAGGCTCCTGCTGCAAATGCCTAGCTAAGAACTGCTAGTTTGTCACCAGCCCCTGAATCATCGCCAAATGCTGATGCGGATCTACTTCAGGCATCTAACCATTAATTGCTACTAGATGGGTTACCATTACTACGTGTACCCACCATGATTCTGAAGGAAAGGCGAAAATCAAGACCGTTAGAGGAAGAATAGGAAAATCAGAGTCAAAATGGAAATTGAGTAAGGTAAGGACGAAAAATAATTTATCAAGATAATAGGATAAGATCCAAGTATAGTCTCACGGATGAAATAGTGATATGCGTCTAAATTATCTATTATATTCTCACTAATAGAAACTCAGGACCGTGACCTGCATGGGCCACCACTAAAACCTGTCACGCCCCGTTTCCTAAAATACCAGGGATTCGAACGTGAACAAGCCCGTGACGTATTAGATTGAGGAGAATAAATATTAAACCATTTCTTCTCAATCTCATACGCTAAGCGTCAAGCAATATAATACAAGTCACATGTCCCCGATTCACAGATAGCATGAATATAATAAACAATCCAAAACAACATGATACATACCATAAGAAATAAATATCATCCGAGACAATATAAAAGAGCCAGCATGTCCTGATACCAAACGTACAACTAAAACTGGGTAGTCATAAAATAAACATCAACTGCACTGAGAGGGAAATACGACAAAATAATCTAATGTCCAATAACTACTACATAAGGAAAAATAACTAAGCTTATGTTTGTCCTTCTGCTCTATCTGAGAGACACTCCAGTTGAGGATACTCCGGCTCTGGTACATCTCCATACTGAACCTATCAGTCATCTAAATCAAACGTACACCCAAGAGAAAACAAGGTACGTCAGCGTGCATGGCACAGGGCAAGATCCAACACGGGAAAAATAGAAACAAACGAATGACCAATGCAATGATAGATATAACGATTCATGTGAAAGACCGGAATGCTAACAATTTAAAGAATAACAATCAGATGAATCTACAATAATCTAAACAATGGGGGTCATGTAACTAACCATACTATAATGGGTCACTGGCCTCATTCTCACCTACAGTCGAAGCTCATATTCTCGGATAACCGACTGTTCACAAAATCATCTATGCTCAACATTTCACTGCCCCCTCAGACCCACCCCAGAGTGAAAAGTGTGCCACTAGAGCGAGCCTGGAAATAAATCAACAATAACAATCTCACTGACCTCACAGACCCACCGCAGAGTGAAAAAAGTGCCACTGGTGCGAGCCTGGAGATAAATCAACAATCACATCTCACTGACCTCACAGACCCACGCCAGAGTGAAAAACGTGCCACTGGTGCGAGCCTGGAGATAAATCAATAATCACATCCTATCACATGAATCAAGACTTCTCACCCCAACATCTCTTGTATTTTCTAAGCCAACAACACACAAGCCTCTAGGTCTTATTCATGTCACACATGTCACTATAGTCATGTATTTCTCGTGATTCTCAAATATAACAAGGGATGATAAATGCAATTAATACTATGTATCAGTGTCATAAATCATGAACAACTACTAATAACAGTGCAAGATGAAACTACAACTATCAAATAAATACATAGGAAATGTCGTAATTTCCAATCGTCATGATCATAAATTTATTAATTCCAAAATAAATCCTTTTAATTTATTTCTCATAATAATTATTCAAAAATAATCTTTAAAATATATTATTATTATTATTTATTATTCTGTATGAACAGTAACTATTTTTTATAAATTATTTCTATTTTTCTTTTTCAATAATATCTCATAAATTTTATCCATCTTTCAAAATATAAACTTGTCATTTTATATTCATCAATTCACAAATAACCTACCACAATAATACTTAATATCATTCATTAATAACCCACACAGAATATCATAATCTAATCTACGCATATAGTTAATAACATATGTAAATATTGTAACGAAAATAAGGAGAAGCGAGGACATTGCCTAGGGGTTTCGTCGAACGAATCAATGCTGATGTGCGAAGTCTGCGGGTGAGGTGGCGCGTCAAGCGGGCTATACGTTGCGTTGGCGGTGTAGATCTGACCTTAGGCGTCAGGTGGTGGCTACAACGGCAAGGATGGAGGGGCTCTGGCATGGCTGGAGTTGCATCGGATCTGGTCGGAGGTAGTGTGAGGGAGTTCGGGGCCTGGTAAACGGCAGAGGGCTGGAGAGGGTGAGTTGTCTGGGGAGGAGGTTGAGGTCGGAGCCCCTTGGTGGGCGAGTGGGTGGGGCTGAGCAGCGACGGGGCTGATGGCGGACGGTGTGTAGTTATGGTCGATGCCGGGCGATGTAGGCGGAGGCGAAAGTGATGGCGGACTGGGTGTTCGTCGGAGGATAGGGAAGAGGAGATGGCAGGCCGCGTGTTGGTGGTGAAGGTGATACGATGCAAGTGGAGCGCGCGAAGCTGCGCAGGAGCTCGGGCTTGGGCATGAAGAGAGGTCGGTGAAAAGGAGGTAGACGAGTGAGGGATTTGAACGAGAGAGAGGGAGAAGGAAGGTGATGGCGCGAAAAACGAGATATGGAGGGAGAGCTGTATACGTATTTTTATAGGATTAGGGTTAGGGTTTAGTGAATAATTAATTAACAAAAAATTATAAATAATTAGGGGAAAAATAGAAATAATTAGGGAAAAATTATTATAATTAATAATAATACTTATAATAACAATACAATAATAAACCAATATTAATTTAAAAGTGTTCACCACAACAAATTAATTTATAATTATCAAAAATATAAAATCTGATTTTTGAATCGTAGAAAATTCTAGAAAATCAAGAATACAAATACTCTTTTGAAAATAATAATTTAATATTTTAAAATACTAAAAAATTATTTTAATTATTATAAAAAATTCATTGTCATTACAAAACTTTAATGATGTCTTTTTATAAATTTTAAATTTAATATATTTTCAATTAGTTATTTTCTTTTTAAAAAAATTATAGATAATATTGACCATGAAAAGTTTTTCTTAAACCAATACTTTTCAAGGGAGTGTGATATTTTTTACAAATTTTTAGGGGTTTTTAGTAATTTTGTTTTTTCATTTTAGTGTCTATAGGTTAGAAATTCTCATAATGTTTTTTTTGTAATTTATGAATATTTGGGTTTTTTTACAATTTTTAAACTTATAGGCCTTTTCTACATATTATAAATTATTTATAGACTATTTATAATTCCTATGTTTTCAATTTACTAATGAGTTTGAAATTCTCAGGATGTTTTTTATAAAATTTAAATTTTAAGTGTTTATTTGTTATTTTTAAAACTTTAAGGGTGTTATCTATAAATTATAAATTATATAGGGGATATTTATAACTCTTATATTTTCAATGCATTATTAGGTTGGATATTATCAGGGTTTTTAAGTTTATTTTGCAATTAGCAAAAAGTCTAGAGTGTTTATTATAAATTCTATAAATTTTCGGGGGTTGTTTGTGTTACTTGTAGGTTTTTAGTGTATTTATAGGTTAAATTTTCAAGGTATTTTTTATAAATTTTAAATTTTTAGGGGTGTTTTCTTATTTTTCAAAACTTACAAGATACTTTCTTCAAAATCAAAAACTTTCAATTTTTAGCGAGTATATATTTTTTAGATTTCTTACTGAATTGAAATAAGTAAAATTTATAATTTTTAAGATGTTTTAATAAAAATTTGAATTTGTAGGGGTGTTTTTGTAATTTAAAAAGCTTGGAGGATATTTTATACAAAGTCAAACAACTTTAAGCTGCTGGCTAGCATATGTTTTCTAGATTTCTCTGCGAACTGAAACAAGTAAAAGATTTGAATTATATCAAACATATCTCCTTTATTCAATAATATGTTAAATCTCATTATGAATAGTATAAATTATTTAATTACCAGTTCTAAAAAGTTAGGATAATTAGAATAGATTAGAATAACAATGTAATATTCAAAAAAAAAAGTTAAGAGTAATATTGACTATGAAAATATTTTTCCGCACTCGTACTTTTAAAGGGAGTATGATTTTGCAATCTACCCCAAGTGGTCCGGACAGTTTGGAGGTTCCAATATGGCTTACATGGTTTTGGATTCGATTTGGAGCTAGATTACCAAGGAAAAAAAGTTAATTAGATTCCGAATTCCACTAATAAATTTTAAAAATACCTACACATTTTAATTTACAAATGCAAAATTGTTATGGGGTTTTAAGTAACACCTGTTATGAATATTGGAAGGTATATATTAGATGTATGAATATGTGAGGGAGAAATGTATAAATAACAAAAATTGAGGGTCTAATATGATGAAATCCCTTTTAATAATAGTTTCTAATTTCTAGTGATAGATATTTTATCTCCAATTATTTATTTCGTTCAATTTTATCTCCTAAGTCTACTGTCAGTCATAAAACTGAGTTGCACACTGGGCCGAATGGGATGAACTGTCTCCAATTGTACGAAGCTCTTCAGTCCCATAATAATATAAAAGCCCACCAAAAAACTATCTTACAGTGTGTTTGGATGAGGGGTAGACAAAGGGTAAGGGAAAGAATAAAAGGAGCTACAAAGGGTAAGGAAAAGAGAATAAAACTTAGCTTCTTTTGGGAATTTTTTTAAGGAAAGTAACTGAGGGTAGGGAAGTAAATTTTCATAAAAAAGTTACGATTTTATTCCCATCTAAATTGGGTGTAGATGAGAGTAGGAAAAGTAAACTTAAAAAATTTAGTATTTGGCTCTCTATCACTACGGTTTAACGGATCAAATTAAATTATGAAACTGTATTTTCCCCTTCCCTTCCCTTACTTAAAACTTCTGAGCGTGATGAACTAAGTTTTCCCTCCACTCCCCTTGCTAAACTCCCAAACAAGATACTACAGTTGCTCTCCCCTTCCTTGTCTTTCCTTTCCCTATTTTACCTTTCCTTTTCTTCTCCTAGAGAAATCCCAAACACAGTGTTAGGATACCCTAAAACTATAAGCTTTCTTTGTAAAACATACAAGAATTTGCAATAAAATAAATATATAAATAAAATAAAGACACAAGAATTTTTCACAAGGGATAATATTGCATTTGCATAATCTTCAGAAATGGTAATTTTAATCAATTTTTTCAGTCCCAAAATAACGCATTCTTGCAGGCTTTGCTTTCATTATTTTTATTTTGTCTAAGGAAAGAAATATGTTAGATTTCATGTTATCTATTTTGAATTAACAGTAGGGCTCCAATGCCCCTTGATCAAAACTATGGAGGCCCATCATGCACACATCCTAGCAACCTTCCAAAATCTCTCCGCTTTCTATAAATAAAAACATAACTTAGCAACATAATTCCCTACCTCTTTTGACATTTTCAATTAGTCTTCATTTCATAGTGATCGTACCATCTCTCAAGATTTAGACTGTGACCGTAATGCGTTTGTGGGGTATGATTGTCTCTATATGTTTTCCCGATTCCAGAAGCCTCTTTGCCCCCAATAGCATCATCCTATTAGATTATGACTTTTTACTAGGGGTGAGCACGGTTCGGTTCGGGTCGGTTTTTATCAAAATTTGAACAACCGAACCGAACCATCTACAATTCAAAACCGAACCAAACCATTACAAATCGGTTCGGTGCGGTTCGGTTCGGTTTGTTCGGTTCTAACTTCATCAAGTATAACTTCACTTCGATTTATCTTTTATATATTATTATTACCCTATGCCAGCATGTATTTGTTTTTTAACTTCACTTCAATTTATTATTCTTTCTCATATATGTATACTGTTTTTAAGTGAAGTAACTTGTTCTTTTGGATTAAATACTAGACTCTGACGTTGTAATTTTTTAGTAACGGACTTGCTTTGTCTTTGTGTAGCAAGCTTTGACTTTGGTCTTTGTGGAGACAAAAAAAAGGAGCTGACTCATTAGAACATTGGTTATGTATGAATCAATTCCCTGCAACTGCTATTCATGGTGAACGAACACAACAATAAACCCACAAATCAAAGGCACAAATATATTCGGTTGGTTCGGTTCGGGTCGGTTTGAAAAATTGTCAACCCGACCCGAACCGCCTTACTCATAAAACCGCTTTTTCCGAGTCGGTTCGGGTCGGTTCGGTCGGTTCGGTCGGTTTGAACCGAACCGTGCTCACCCCTACTTTTTACAGAGAGTTATACCTAAGGTCATAAAAAATATAAATATAAACTACAAATGAAGAGAAAAGTGACACTTCACAATTTAAAAAAAAACTCCTATTGGAAACACATTATAACTGAAACTAGAACATAATAAATAAATAAAAACGCTCATGATATCAAAAAGAAACCTCAGTGGGGCTGTTAAGTTGACATGAAAAAAAAAATATTGTCACAATCAAACTTCTGTTTTCCAATGTTTGTTTAGCAACATAATAGTGGAGAATAATAATCAGCTTACTATTTAAATTAAAAAAAAAACCTGTAACAAACTTGCTTCTAATATATAATTGATACATTGCTAACGATAAAAATAAAATTTTAAAAAGTTGATCTTATATCATCCAATTAGTTTAGTCCAATTCCCAAGGTGTAAACCATATTAAATTTTAAAATTAAATAAATAATTGATAAAGATGCAAATGCAACAACTTGTGCCACTAATCAAATTCTAAATTTGCATTTTCTATAAAAATGAATTATAGATATTCGAATAAATGCTCATACAACAATTTCTACAGTATAATTACTCGTTGCATTTGTAATTTGATACAAGAGATCAAGCAACAGACGAGATGAGATGAGACGAGACAGGCGAGACGACGGAGATCTAGCAATAGATGAGACGAGACTGACGAGATGACTGACGAGATGACGTCTCGACTCGAAGCGAGCCAGACGAGACTAAACAAACGAGACGACTGACGAGCTGACATCTCGACTCGAAGCAGGCCAGACGAGACGACACCCCTGTGTCGACTCGAAAGACAGGGTTAGTTGACACGCCCCATGTCGACTCGAAATGAGATGACACCCCTGTGTCGACACGAAAGGCGTTGTTAGTCGACACGTCCTGTGTCGACTCAAAGAGAAGTTAGGATAGGATTCGTTTTTTTGGTTATTTCTTTTTAGAATCAGATTGTCTTTTTTATTAGAGTTATTCTTTTATTAGGAAAAGTTTAACTGGCTATATATTAGTTCCTTTTGTAAATCAGGAAGATTAATTTTATTATTCAATAAAGAGAAATTTCTCCATTGCTTTCTTCCCTAAACTTGGGAAATTTTAGGGCTTGTGGATTCAAGTTTGTTATCTACATGTTATTGTCAAGGCTCGTCGGCATCAGAACGATATCCAATCGGCCTCCCTGTTTCTACGTCTGCGACAAGTGGTATCAGAGCTTCGGCTTCAACATCCTTAACAATGGCAGCTGACGACGAGAAGGAACTTTCTCTACAGGATCTTTCCGTGAGGATGGACTCTATAGATGGAAGATTTGGCACGTTGAAGGAGTCTCTTCAGAACCTTCAACAAGCCATTGAAGGGCTCACCTTTCACCTCAACAACGGGAATAATTTCGCCAGCGGTCTTCACCTAGGAAGACCATGAGTTAGGCAACCGCGACATCCACCTCCATACAATTCTCAACCCCCTCTAGTTCATCCCCCTCCATATCAACCATGTACAAACCAACCACCTCCACATCAACCTCCTCCATATCAACCCCATCCACATCATCGCTGACATCCCAACCAACCCCCTCCCATGATGATTCCGGTGAAGAAGGAATGGACTATGGTACCAATTTGGTGGGCCATGGTACAACAATGTCTCTAGTGAAGAGGAAGGAGGGCGACCTTATGGCAGAGGTCGGGGTAGAGGTTTTAACCCTCGTCGTAACTACCACCGGCAAGGAAGACATACACAAAACCAAGAGTACCGGATGAAGGTAGAGCTCCCTTCCTTTGGAGGAAATCTTAACATAGAAGCTTTCTTGGATTGGCTCTACGAAGTGGAGAAGTTCTTTGAGATGGCTAATGTGCCCGAAGAAAACTATGTGAAATTTGTGGCATATCGTCTCAAAGGTGGAGCCGCGGCATGGTGAGATCAAACTCAGAATGCTAGAAGACGACAAGGCAAGAAACCGGTGTGGGATTGACGTCGCATGAAGCAACTACTATAAGCAAGGTTCCTACCACCCGACTATCGAAAAATCCTCTACAACCAATTTGAGCATTGCTAACAAGGAGTCAGATCAGTAAGTGAATATACCAAAGAATTCTTTCGTCTTACTTCATGTTGGGATTTGTCTGTGAGCAAGGAACAACTCACAGCCAAGTATATTGGTGGCTTGAAGTATTCGATTCAAGAGAAGGTGGCTATCCACAATGTGTATTCTGTTGATGAGGCCCACAATATGGCCCTAAAGGCGGAAAGGTTGGCCTCCATGACACTACCCTTCAGATGACCTGAACGAGGAAATTCAGTTGAGAAATCAAAAGGTGAGTTAGCAGGACAAAGGATGACTGATCAACCTATTCCTCCACGATCGACTGAGAGGTCAACCAATCAACCACCACCAACAACTACTCAATCCAATCAGTATGCAAAGCTGACCGTTAGGAAGTGTTTCTGATGCCTTCAACCGGGACACAAGTCCAACGAGTGCTCACAACGACGAAAGATCAATCTTGCGGATTATGAAGAAGATAAGGATGGGCAAACATCATCTAAAGAAGAGTATGAGGAAGAGGTTACCGAAGTTGAGGGCGACAATGTGTCATGTGTTGTTCAACGACTCCTATGCACTCAGAAAGCACCAGATTCATCACAACGACATCAAATCTTCTTTTCTAGGTATTCAGTTAACAACAAGGTGTGCACCCTCATCATTAACAATGGAAGCTGTGAGAATATTGTGTCAAAGGCTTTGGTAGATCACTTGAACCTACCGACAAAAACAAAGCCCGTACCATATACCATAGGATGGATCAAGAAAGGTCTGTTAAGGTGACAAAATTATGTCGTGTCCCACTATCACTAGGTAAGACATATCATGACTCTATTACTTATGATATTGTGGATATGGATGTCTGCCATGTACTGTTAGGGCGGTCGTGGCAGTATGATGTTAGTGCTACACATGGCGGCAAGAAGAATGAGTATTCTTTCGTATAGAAGAATGAGAAGATCATCCTACAACCTATTCCACCCTCTCCAAAGAACCCCAAAGATAAAAATCCCACACAGATATCTCTTTGCAACAAGGGTGAATTTCTAACAGAGTCAAATGAGTTAAAACAGAGGTTTGTCTTAGTTATGAAAGAAGAAATGAAGGCAATCATTGAGGTCCCAGAGAAGATGAAGTCACTGCTTATAGAGTTTAAAGTATTGGTTCCTAAAGAGCTGCCAAAGGAACTTCCTCTCATGAGGGATATTCAACACCACATCGATTTCATTTCGGGTTCGGTACTTCCTAATCTCCCTTATTAACGCATGAACCCACATGAAAAGAAGATCTTACAGGATACCATTGAGGACCTCATTAAAAAGGGCCACATTCGGGAGAGTATGAGTCCATGCACAGTCTCAGCACTATTGATACCAAAGAAAGATGGAAGTTGACGGACGTGTATGGATAGTAGGGCCATTAACAAGATCATAGTTCGCTATAGGTTCCCAATCCCTCGGTTGGATGACATACTAGATCAGTTGGGAGGTGCGAGCATCTTTTCGAAGATTGATTTGAGAAGTGGGTATCATCAGTTTCGAATCAGGCCAGGCGATGAGTGGAAGTCTGCATTCAAAAGTAGTGAGGACCTCTATGAATGGTTGGTAATGCCTTTTGGTTTGTCTAACGCTCCAAGCACCTTTATGCACTTGATGAACCAAATTTTAAAGCATTTCTTAGGAAGATTTGTGGTGGTCTACTTTGATGATATTCTCATCTATAGTCAAGATGAGAAGGAGCATATGTCGAATCTACAAGAGGTTTTCCAAGTGTTAAAGGAGAATGAGCTTTACATTGACCTTAAAAAGTGTGTGTTCTTGACTACTCAACTGATATTCTTAGGATTCGTAGTAAGCTCGCATGGGATCCATGTAGATGAAGATAAAGTCAAGGCAATTAGAGACTGGCCAGTTCCAAACAGTGCTACTGAAGTAAGAAGCTTTCATGGGTTAGCATCTTTTTATAGGCATTTCATTCGTAATTTCAGTTCTATAGTTGCTCTCATGACGAATTACTTAGAGAAGAAGGGCACTTTTGGGTGGACTGATGAGGCAAGTGCTGCTTTTGCTCTTATCAAGGAGAGGATTACTACTGCACCCATATTGACGTTTCCAGATTTTGACAAGCTTTTTGAATTTGAGTATGACGCGTGTGGTGTGAGTATTAGAGCAGTACTCTTTCAAGAGAAGCGCCCCATTGCTTTCTTGAGTGAGAAGCTGAATGAAGCTCAGTAGAAGTGTAGTACTTATGAGCAGGAATTATATGTTGTTTTCCGTTCTTTGAAGAATTTGATAATCATATTTTATTACAATTTTATACCCTCATTATCTATTTTATATGAATAAATATACTACTAATAATTGTTTTTATCTTTAATTGCAGGTTAATGAAGAATAAATCTCAAAACCCTCATCTCTCAACAAAAAGCCCATAATTTAATGAAGAAATGAAGCCATGAAGCCCAATGAATTCTTTCAAGTATTTAATGAAGAGATGAATCAAAGCCCAAGCCCAAGAGTCCAAGAAAAGCCCAATGTCCAAATCCCAAAAGCAAACAACAAGAAGAAGCTGCGGACAGCAAAAGGAGAAGGGCATGCATCGATGCCTGCATCGATGGCGGTATCGATGCAGGCGAATTAATGGCTGAAAATTGATGTTTTTGGATAAGATTTTGATCCAATGGCTCTCATTCACTGATGTTTACTATAAATAGGGGTAGAGAGTGAGGGGTTAGAGGTGTGAAAATTTTGTAAACTCCTTTTGGAGAGGAGGGCTACTCTTAATTGAGAAGACCTTCCAAAAATTGTAACTTTAGTTACAATTAATAATAATAATTTTTTCCTCTTTAAATTTGTTCTTTCTCCTCTTGTTGAATGATGAGGATGGAGATGAAGAGCAATTTGAAGGTTTGCATTTCTTTTCTCTTTTATTTCTTTTTAGTAATTTCTTTATTATCGCTTATTAGTTAGATTTAAATTCATGCTTGTAGTATAGATTTACTTTCTTGTCTTTTTTATTTTCTTTTTGCACTTTAATTTGTAGAGTAGATTTATTTTTCTTGCATTTAATTTCTGCAATTTATTTTGTAGTTTAGATTTTTATTTTCTTTGTAATTAGATTTATTTCTTGTTCATAGTTTAGATTTTTCTTTTCTTTTTAATTTTGTAATTAGTCTTCTTTTTCTTGTTTTTATTTCTTAAGATGTGAATTTAATTCTTGTAGGAATCTTAGAATTGTATGAAACTAGTCTAATTTCTTTTATATTGTATGAATTATTCTCTTGTACTTAAAATGTTCATGTTAGGATAATCAACTAGAGAACTAATCGGTAGAAGAAGAATTTGATAATCTATGCTTATCTTAAATGGTTTGATAGGTTATGCTTATGAATTCTAGGATTATTATCATGTTGTTGTTCTTATCATGAATAGTAATTTTAGCTTAGATGATAATTTGATAGGTTACACTTTCCTTAAATGGTTTGATAATCTATGCTTAATAAATCTAAGTTGAAATATGATAAAAAGAGAATAGTTTATATTTTGTAATTGAAATTGGTTAGTGGATTATATTCTAGATTTCTTACCTCTTTTGAATCCTTCATCTTAACTTTCTTAAATTTTCTTTTCATTTTTGGTTTTATTTCTTGATTTTATTAATTCATATTTCTTGCCTTGTGATTTCATTTATTCTTTAATTCTTCCTTCTCTCCTCTAAAATTCAATTTATTACCTCTTGCATATAAATCAAAACAACCACTCATACAATCACACTTATTCTTTATTCCTAATTGTCACGCACAAAATATAAGAACCAAGTTTAATAATCTCTTAAAATCACCTTCTTCGTGGGATCGATATCTTTTTATACTATAACTTGATAAATTGTGCACTTGCAATTTTGGTACATAATTATGCCGCATCAAGTTTTTGGCGCCGTTGCCGGGGAAGGTGCTAAAATAGGATTTTATTAACTTGATTCTTTAACTTGTGTATTTTTCTTGTGAAGGAACCGCTTGGAGCTTGAAAATCTTGGATTGAAGATCAAGAATTTGGAGCATTGCTTTCGGGTAAGTCTTCTTTCTAGTTTTCAATTCCACCCTCTTTAGCTAGCTTCACAATTAGAGACAATTAGGATTTAAAAAAAAAGATTTTATTTTTGTTGACCATAATAAAATTCATCTTCTCACATTTGATTATTATTGACCATAATTAAAAAAAAGATTTTCTTTTTATCATCCTTTTTAGTCGCTTTTAATTTCTAGGGTTGCATTTCATATAGTGTAGGAATTCACCAAAGTGATTGTAGCACTTGATTTGGCACACACTTAAAACATTCTTAAGGGCAAAACCCCAATCAAGATAAGGTAAGGGATTTCATCACCCTTTCCTTAGCCCACAAATCACTAATTCCTCACTTCACAAATCCAAGCCTTCTAAAACTCATTAGACGTTGGCCCCTAAGGATTCGAGCTCAATAAGGAACAAGAAATCCTTAAGTGAACGGTTTAAGTTTTCTCAGAATAGTTGGTGTCTAAGGCAAGGTTTAGGGGTTGCGTAAAGCGCTCCGCAAGGAAAGAGGTACTTAATTGATCTTTGATCACCCTCTAGTACTATCCTTACCTGGCTAACTACCTGGGTAAAACTTTGATCTTTTCACTGTAGGAATTTTTGGTTAGGAGCTGGTCTAGTGGAGTTAGGCTAAACCCTAGAGTTAGAGTTGATTGAAAAGTGATTGCCTTGATTTGTTTTAGTTAGGATTTTTCTTTTTCTTTATCTTCTCATATTAAAAAAAAACTAATTTTCTTTCTTCTTTCCTTTATAAAAAAAAAACTAAATTTCTTTCTTTCCTTAAAAAAAAAACTAAATATATATATATATATATTTCTAATATTGAATAAAAAAAAACAAATACATAATTACTCATCTTGTTAAAAAAAGACAAAAGACAAAACAAAACTTGAATTAATAACATAGGCCCAACATAAAACAAAAAAAAAAAAGTGCTGGCAAAAAAATAAAATAAAATAAGTGCTGGCCCAAATTTAGGCCCAAAAGAAAAAAAAGAAAAAAAAAGAAAGAAACCGTGTTTGGGCTGGCTGGCCCAAACACCATGTCTTTGGGCATCGATGCCAGCATCGATGCCCGCATCGATGCTGGTATCGATGCCCAAGCCGATCTGCACAAAAACCCGCAGCAGTTTTCTTTTTTCCCCTTGTTTTCTTTCACCCATCTTCCCAAACCCGATTTCTTCCCCCCCTCAAACCCTAATCACCCACACAAGATCAAGCACATTTTGGGTAATTTCTTGGGCTTCTTCCACCTCCAACCATCTCCCCAAGGTATCTTTTCTAACTTGATCTTGTAATTTCAAATTTTTTTTGTAATTTTTGAATATATACTTGGATGATCTTGTGGTTGAATCATGGGTAGTTGTGATTTATTTCGTGTGATTCATGATCAAATTAACAAATTTAGGGTTTTAATTTGGGGGTTTATACAAAATCCGAAAATTTGGGGGTTTATTCAAAATCCGAAAATTTCATGGGGGGGTTTTGTGCAAAAACACAAAAATTTGAACTGGGAAATCAATTGAAGAGATCTTGTACAAATATCTGAAAAAAAATTTTTTTGTGTAAAATCGAAAAAAAAAAGTTTTTTATGCAAATCCAAACTTCTTGGGGGTTTCTTGAAAAAA